>NC_140127.1:69121360-69826360 GCF_964035555.1 Netta rufina | reverse complement strand
AAGAACATGCTCAGCATATGTTGCCCACAGCTATGGCCTTCCTCCCTGCCATCTGTTTCCTCCCTCTGAAATGTAAATTTCTTTTTCAGCTGCTCTGGCTACACAAGGGTCTCCACCGTCTTGCAGAAATCTTTGCCGGTGGCACTGCAGCACTTGGCTGTACAAACCCCTGCTGCTGATTCAGAGAAATGCATGGCATTTGGGTACTAAGCACTGAGCAAAAATAGCTGTGTTTAGAAGCGGTGTTGACATAAGCTCTGGACATGCTGCAGGTAAAGGGGCTGCAGAAAGGAGTCTTTCCCTCCTGGGTGGAAGTACCTATGTATCCCACTGCTTATGTGCACTTACATTGTCTCTTTAACTCGCCACAGATACTGGTGCTGTCATGTTGCTGGGGATCAGGTTATGAATGGGGAAATGGAGTGGTACAGGAACAAGGATGCAGCCCCAGATACTGATTAATCGGGTGCATTGGGCAGGAACAGTGGCTCACTACTGGTGCCTGTCCAGGACAGTTTCAGGAGGCTCCTTTAATTGCAAATGACAGGCTCAGCCAGCATGGAAGTACTCTGTTGGCATGTCTTGGGCTGCATCTGTCAGTGCTAGCTTTCGGGAGCTGGTCAAGGGTGGATAGCATCTCCCTCATAACTGCGGGGGAGCACAGCGCAAGCAATAACTGAGGGAGTGCAGATTAATAGAGAAAATTGCTAGCTAGCTACTGCTGAGCATCAGGGAATAGTGCCTTGCCTACCTGCCCCGGGGGGAATTTTCACTCCTCTTCTGGAAGGGCAGGTGGGATGGTGGCAAAATGTTTTCCAGGCAGGGCTGTTCAAGGGCAGGGGTGAGCCACTGCAAGCATGAAGGCAACTTCTGAGCAAAAAATGTGAGGCAGGGAACACGAATCTTGCAGAGCAGTGGGACTGACTCTGCCTGTGGTCTTGGGCACTCAGTTTAGAACCTAAATTTCAGCCCATATAAACTCATATGTGACATATATATGTGCATATGTGAAATATGTATATATCTCATTATTTCACTTCAGGCCAATCTATGAGGTGGGGAAGATAATTGCTTCTCACTTGACTTTTAGGGCCTTGTGAGATGGAGTAAGTCAATGGAGGAGCATCAGCAGCAGTGACTTCCCATGCCCAGTACTGAAAATAAATAAATAAATAAATAAATAATAATAAAAGATGTTTTCTAGCTGGATTCTTAACAGTAGATTTGGGTGCTTGCCTTTAGCAACTCTTCTTTTCCAATTTGGAGAAAAAGTAATTAAAAGTTTATAATTATAGTTTATAAATAATTAAAAATAACCAAAAATGTTTCTTGAAACTTTGTGGCTTTATTAACACAAGACACTATGTTTTCCCCAGGAAAATTCACCCTATGGCACATAAGCACGAGCAGCTGGCCAGCACCTTGAGCAGTGCCAGGAGGTTATGTTGGTTTGCAGGGGAAGAAATATGATGACGGAAGTCACAGCTGTATTATCTGTGACTCTTTCTCTGCTGGGATTACCACATCCTTTATTCTCAAATGGACTCAGTTTATGTGTCTTTAGCACAGAAGAGCTGATTTATTCATTGGGTTTTCTGTTTTCTGATCCTTTTGGTGCACAGTTGTGTACACAGTATTTAGTTTTGGCTGGATTTTACTTTTTTTTTTTTTTTTTTTTTTTTTTTTTGTCTGCTATTTATGCTCCCTGTCATAGGAATATTGTGTGAAAATCCTCAGTGCTTCTGTTGTCAAAGTCCTATTTAACATGGAGAAGCACTACTGCAGGCAGAAGTCAACCTGAGACTCAGTCAAAAGGCTTTGGCCATCATGGTCAGAGCAAGGTTTAGAACCAGAAATTCGTAACTCCCCTGGCAGCACGCTATCCTCTGATCCCACGGACCTTTCTCTGTGCTATAGATAGCTCTTCCTACAGGCGTTTTCCAGCAAATTGCTTTAAATTCTTGGCTGTGTTCACTATACAGTGTCAGTTCATTAAAGAGGGCAGACTCCAGCACCACAGCTCTTTGCTCTGTGCACCTGGGGACTGGTTACCTGATCCTGCTTTACCGGCAGCACTTAATGTGGAGCATGGAATGATGCTAAAAGGCTAACTTTGTCAGCCACCTTTTAATAAATTATGTGAAAAAGACTAGACCACAGGGGGATTACCACTTTGGTGTTATTTGTATTTACTTACAGAGTGTTAATTTTGGTTTGCTGCAGCCTTGACAGTACTGTTATTTTCACACAGTGTGACTTCATTCAGTGCAATAGGGGATAACGTCAAGTACAGATGTGGAAGAAATACAACACTGTTAAACCTCTAAAGCAATTGTAAAAACAGCTTTAACCCAGTAAATCAATAATTTGATAATTACTGTGAGCTAGCTGACCTCTGTTTAAAATACAGGAATAGCAGGGAACATGCCTCTAATAGCAATGAATTGAATAGTTTGCCATAGTTTTTTTTTTTTCCTGCCTTGTGACAAAAACACTTTGAGGTGGGACAGCAAGCCTAACAGTGGACCAGAAGACAAAACCGAGGAGAAAAGTTCAAAAAATCCCTCTTCCTTTTTCTTGAGCTTGATAGCTTGCTTGTTCCATAAAAAAATCAAAATTTCTCCAAGCTTTCATAAGTGAATAGCATCAGGGTATATACTGTAATAGCAGAGGTTGCTCTGGCCAAAGCATTACTTCAAAATCATGATTCTTGTAAAGCTTCTGGTGCAAATACAGCTCATATCAAATTTAGTACAGTAGTCTGGAAACCACTATGATATTTATGATATCTTACATTTACACAATAATAGTGGCATTTCCACATTTTTGTAACTTTGACTTTTTGTAACTCTATTGAAAACTTGATCTTTGTGCTTGTTTGCTTGTTTGTTTTTAGCTGATTGAGATGTTTATAGTACCTTTACACAAAAGCACAGCTTGCTTATTTTTGATAGCAGTAAAAGCAACAATATATTATTCGAATCCATGTCGTATTGAGACAACTTTATGGCCTTCTGATAAATCAGTGAAATTTTATATTGTTATCATTGTTTATATCATTAATGGTCTCTCACAATTCCTAAAACATTACTGATCTACAGCAAACTGTGGGCATGCTGGTCTGGCTGTTTGCAGGAGTTTGCGTTGTTTGCATAACAAAAGTACACTTTGTTTTGTTATGGCCTCATCATGCATTGTTGTGAGCAATCTTTCAAGTAGAGTTCGTTCATGGAAGTCTGATTTTCTGTTTTTCTGTGATTTAGATAGTCATTTGTAGTGCGATTTAGATGCCTGAGCATAGGTGTGCAATGCCATTTCAGATGCTACAGGATATCTGAAACACTATCAGCATGTGGAGCTAATGGATGGGATGGAGGACCCACGGGGGACCCATTTCCTTCTGCAACTGTAGCTTGAGACAATGCATGATGCCCAAAAACATCTATATTAGCACTGAACACCAGTAAAGCTACCTGACCGCCTAGAGTAACTACCATTTAGTTATAAAATATTTCCATTCTGAAATGCCTTCATTTTTCTCTGCATTCATTTTGCCCTAGTAAATGGCAATACGTAAGGAGATACAGAATCAGGTAGATGTCTCTTTGCCAATATCTTTGTGATCCTTCAGCTGTGGGTGCTGCAGGATCAAAATACTCTGGGGTATTTTGATAAATGAAAACATAACATTTTAAATGAAAGCCTCCATAAGAAAGGATGCAAAATGTGTTCTCTCTTCCTTTTTCACTTCAAATGCTCTGTGATTCCTCAGCATGTTTGTTTGCAGGGCCAAATGCCAGATTTGAACATATTAAAAGATACACAAAATGTATCAAACTTTTGAGAAATTAGGCTTGAAAACATTCACTTTCCTTTTGTAGCACTGTCTATAAATGTGGCATAATTTTCTTTCATGCAGACACCTGATCCATCAGAGTATTAAGTATGGAATAACAACAATAACAACAACAACAAAAATATTATGAAAGAAACTCAGCTCCTTTGCCCTTACAGCCTATTTTTAAGTATGAAAAATTGCAGCAGCTAGACTTTTCTGGAATCTACTGTGTCTCCTGTATTTGATGCCTTTTCTCTGCATAGTAATGTGTCTTTAAAAAAAGCCCACTGATATATGTTACAAGGAGTGTATCTCTTTCACTGAGACAGAACATTTTAATTTCCCGACACCTTTTAGTGATTGCTTCAATTTCCAAAGATTTTGATAAAATCATGTGGTTTTAGAGTATCAGGATTGAATACCCTGCTCCAGCAGCAATTTAATGAAATGCTGTAGTTTCACAGCATTTCATTTGACATAACCTAGCTCAGAGGTCTAATAAATGCAGTGTGATAAATGTTGGAGCTACGATTGTAAAAATATACTTGTAATTGGGTTAATATGCCTTAAAATACTACCCATCAGTTATCTTTCTTCTTGCCGTTATATGACTTGCACTGTAAAGACTAAGCAATGCAGTTTACCCTTTTTCCCTGCTATCTCTTCTCCTTTCCTGCTTTTGTATGAGTTCCTTGTTTTTTTTTTTTTTTTTTTTTTAAGTGTTTTATTATAGAAAGCTTAATATTCTTCAGTGCTACAAATCCTTCTTCACACCCTGGAACCTTTTTCTAAACTCCTCGTATGCTTTTCGCAGCCATCTGGAAGATATTTAAAAATACAGGACAGACTCTTTGACATGAAAGGCAAATATAAATAAGCATGCAGAATGCAATACAAGCTGGAAAGGTAGGTTTTGACAACTGTTATTTGACTGTAGTATATCAGATGTGTTTCAGTCATAAATAATAGAGGTATCGCAGGTATCTTTAGCAGGTAAGAGATTAGAGCCAGCAATACTTTGTGGTCTTCTAATTATCAGTAGTGTGTATGGCTGTGTGTGCATGTTTTTGTGTGCACACATGCATGTGTTGTATCACAACAACGTATAACACATTATCTCCTGCTGTAAAGTGGTATTTTGCATATTGTGCTTTAGGAGAGAGTCAGAACTTCCCACCAGCTACACTCTTATGTTTGCTGTTTTCCCCAGATTGGAAGTGTTCCTGTTAATTTTCAACACACATGCTAAATTAAAATTTCAAGGATGGCTAATTAATTTACAATGATTATTTCAAGCAACAGGCTGGTCTACATACCTCCTGCTGGAGTCTGAAATTTCTCGTTAGACTTTGAAAATAGCAGTCTGGAGATATATAGCTGTAGCAGAAATACCACTGTGTGAAACTCCACACACTGCATGTGTGCGTGTGCGCTGCTGCTCATTAGCCCTGCAGAACTGTTATGAATAATATTGCACTTACTAATCTGCTGCCTACATGTGTGTGTGCAACGTGTTGTGCACAAGACAGGGCTGATATGGAGAAGTGTGTTGTCCTTTTCATTGCACCCAGCATGGGAGGAAGAGTTAAGATGAGGGAGCAGAGCCAGGACAGAGATGCTACCTGACATGGGATAACAGAGCTGGAACAACAGACAGTGGGGAGCAATTTAACAAACTATGTATGGACTGTAATGAGAGGAGAAGCAAATCAGCCTGTACCCTACAGACTCTGGGGATAGACACACCATCACTCCCACCTAATGGCCAAAGATCAAAGGGCCATGCAACACCTGCAGGCTGCAGGCTCAGTTCTTATATTCACATAGAACAAATTCACAGATTTCTTTCCACTGCTGTCATAGGTGATTCTCAATTGTCTGTGCTTCCCAAGGCCTAAAACTGAGAAGTAAGGACAACTTGCTGTAGGGTCTGCATTTGAAGTTCTTTGTGGCCACATAGCTATAGAATAGCTACATAAATCCAGCTTTCCCAGGATTTACATAGCTTCACTACCCAAGGGGCAGCAGATGACTTTTAAACCCCCTTCATAATAAATGTTTCATTCTGTTCTTCCAGACACATGAAGAAATCTGTTATCACAGCCATATGAAAATGGGCAAGATTCAGTCCTGGATATGGGACGGATGCTCAGTGCGTGAATAACACAAGATTATAACTTCAAATGCACGAACAGGAGAGATTTATCACTGAGGATTTCTCCCCCAGCTGCCTCTCTTCATCAGTAAGAAACAAACAAACAAACAAACAAACAAAACAAAACAAAACAAAACAAAAACAAAAACAAAAAAAAAACAACAAACAACACTTTTTTCCTCCCTTACAGCAGATTTTAAAAGCAGGATATACTAATGCTGTTGTTCCCTCCATTCACAGTTTGCATCTGGATGACTGCACTGGTGTAGGTAAACCAGTGCCAAGTCCAGAAAGTCCAAACCCAACCAAAGTGGTTCTTAACTCAAAGGGCAGGCCCAGGGGTGGCCAGGAACAGCAGGCAATCTATGTGTGAGAGAGATCATCCGTGGCCGTGGAGTTCATCCGTGGCCTGATGCTTGTCTAATATGAATGATAGAAATGACACACTTCAGCGCTTAAAATTAGTCTTCTAATTTACACTGTGTCACATCTGTCTTCGGGGAGGTTTTTTCCCCTCACTTCGCTCCAGCTATTCGGCTGAGCCTCTGCTCTTTTGCCAGGCAGTCAAACCCCCTCTGTGGTCACAGGAGAGATCTGCACCTCCAAAGGCAATTCCCACACCAATGGGGCCCAGACTTCAAGTCAAAACCGGGTAAGACGAACCCGACCGTGCTTTGTCGGAGTGGTTGCATGGCTCTTCTTTACTAGCAAAGCCCCTTTTGAGAAGATGTGGCTTATTACCAACCAGCGGTGGGTTTGGAGCCATTATGGAGGTTCCTTGGGCAAAAGGGGCTCTGAGGGCTGTGCTGTAGGGAACTTTTTGGGATCACTCTGTGGGTCATTCTGAGTAAACTAGACTGTTAGACCCTCAGTTAGACCCTTGGGGAAAGGTCAGACTCGCATCCCCTGAGGCCTTAGTGTGGGATGTAGACATCTTGGTGGGTCAAATAGAAATCCTCACCAGCAGCCAGGCTGAAGAAGACCTGGAAAGCCTACTCCTGTTCCTATTTCCATGCCTTTTCTGGGCTTTATAGCCAGTGCCCTGCCTTTCCGCTGCTGTCACGTAGCCTGGGAGCACATTTGCATTTTCTGAATAGGGCAATTAGCACTCGCTCCTTTCCCCATGTCACTCGCACCTGGTCTCTGACATTCGTGCCTCATCAGTACTAATGGTCCAGCCATTAGTGGTGATTACTGGTCATTGTTTCTGTCCCACTGAACCCCTGAATGGCAACGGCATCCCCCTGGCTTCCCCCCAGCACAGAGCCTGATGTTTAATAGCCCAGTTTAATACCAGCACCTCCAAGTACATAAATAAAATCAGACAGGCCCTACCTATATTTTATATGGCTAGCGAGAGATGAATACATGTTTTTTTGATTGTGATTAATGCTGCTGTTTATTATTTTTATTGCAGTAGTCCTAGGAGGTTCAAATATCATGTCTTATTTAGATGTAGTAAAAAATCATAAGAGAAAGATGATTTCTGTATGAGGTAGATGACATCCCTGACCAGTGAGGACCCAGAGTAGCTTTCTTCTTGGAGAATTAAGTAGCAAGAAAACCCTTACTTTTAAAAGGGAGTTCAGAAAGCTTATCATGTTATATAGTAGGTACCTAGTAGGGCTTTGTTATGCTGATCGAGTTAGAGGTCACTATGTGCTTACTTTCTTCTTGGCAAGGACCACCTGATTTTCTGCACATCATGCAACGGAGTCCTGGTATCTGCTGTATTAAACAAGAATGTGCAGTGTTAAAGAGAATAAATAGTTTTAATATTACACCTCCTTCACTCTGCTGTCCAAGGTGTCCCTCTTCAAACAGGTAGTGTAATTCCTGAAAGGTAAAATTCCAGGAACATATGAGTAAGAACAGTGGAAATTCACCTTCATTTTGCACAGTCATCTATTTTGGCATATATAAGCAAAAAGACTCAGCTGCAAATTTCCTTTCAGCCCCAGCCCAATTGTGAGTCAAATTTTTAGCTAAGTTCATCAGAAAAACAACTTCATTCTCCCCCGATTACATTTAGTGTTTCCTTATTCCAGCCATCTACCAGATGGCCTAGGGAGTTCGCTGCTGGTTAACCTGCTCCTCGTGTTCTGTCTGCACCCTAACTGAGAGTATGGAGCCCTAAGAGGATCCTAGCTCTCTATTAAAACAACATGCATGAATTTGGTTAATCAGCTAATCTTCTCAGAGCCCTTCTGGAGGGAACTTGTCTTTTCTGAATTTATGCCAGTTTTAATGCAAATTATCTAATGGTGTTCAGCTGAGGCTGAGGTCCAGCTTGCTGCTCACCCACTGCTTCAGAGATAATTAGGCCCTATGTTAAGGGCTTTTCAAGACTTTCTGTAAGCTGTGTGACAGGATTTGTGCATAGATCCTATGCTGATTTGGATTTTACCTCAAATGAGTAATGTTATCTGTATTATAGCTGCCACAGATGAAAAAACAACTTCTCCAGATGAGTGAATCCATTTGTTGGTTTATGGATCCCAAATCCTCCGGGGCAGCAAATCCATCTGTCATCACTGAACGCTTGTGTTTTATTTGGTGCTGCCAGTCAGCTGACAGGTATTAAAATGCACATGGAAGTGGACAGATCTTTACTGAGTTCCCAGCAGAGGAGGCCCATGGGTGTTTTTATTCCAGCACATGCAATGAAATAACGTGAAGTCAGGAAATCCATTCCTAAGGAATAATACAAACTGTCAGAGCTAGTAAGCCATTGATATTTGGGCAATAGGCCTTTGACCTACCTATCTACTTAGGTTACCCTAGACCACTGTTTGCTTCCTTTTCCTTACTGATCTTTTCTTTCCAATTGGATGTATCCCAATTCTCTGGGCCACATTCTCTGGGCCAGTTTCTTCTATTCCTGTTCATGTATTTCTTCTTGTTCTTGTCTTTATTCCTCTGTTCTCAAGTCCTTTATTTATGCTAATGTGCCCCAGGAGGAGCCAAATAAAATGTTAGTTATAAAAAACTAACTGAGCAAAAATGCTGTTGTAGCAATGTGGGGATTTCTTTCTTTATAGAATTTTCAACTGAGAGGAGCCAAATTTCTGTTCACCCCTTAAACTTTTTTGGGTGAACACAACAGGACTTGGCTTGGATGCTTAGGGATCAACTCAGCTGCCTCAATATTGGTGACTAGTGCCATCCATGACGAGCATCCAGAACATGTCATCATGCAATTAAACTGTGTAGCTCGGCTGAGGAAAAAAGATGTTCATACCATGGGGCTTTAGGTACCTACCTTAATTAGTGGTTCTTCAAAAATTCATACAAGGATCTCTCCAGATGCTGAGTCAAAGCAATTTAACTGGCTTCTTGCTCTGAATCACTGTCAGAGAAACCTTTATCCACTGACTAACAAGAAAGCCCAGTTATTTTAATTGAAAAATCTAAAGTTGTTTTGAATAATCCCTGATTTGGCCAGTCCACACAGAAATCATTTAACCTCAGTTGCGCTGTCTGGAGTAAAATCAAACTAATGCACTATCTGATATGGTTTAAAGGTGTAGACAAAGCTTGGGGATGAAACCTGCAAGGCCACCATTTTTTACAAAATTCTGCTGAGTCACATCTGCTCAGGAATTAGCTCAGGACTGGCCATCCACTGTCAGTGTCCTGCAGAACCAGTGGGAAGAGAAGGTAGTCTCGTAACAGAGACAAGCTAACCAAAACCCGGGCAAGAAGAGTGTATGTCCCCAGTGCAAACAATCGCCACAAAGCGCGGACTTTTCAGACTTTGTACTTGGGTTGCTTTACCAGCCAGTGTCCTTTAGTGACTGAATTTTAAGTAGGAGTAAAGCCCAAATGACCCATTCAGAGATTTGACCTTCTCAGCTGACCTTTCAACTCAAACAAGATATCCCTATATTAAGAACAAAGGTTCTGTCTCCTTTCGTAGAATCCATCTCATCCCAACAATCCCTGCATTTACAGCTCCTTTATTACTGCTGGTTATTGTTTAAATAAAGCATGCATTCTGGTAAATAGCAATTGCTCAAACATAAGCAGCTTTAAAGCCAAGAAGTAGCCCTTCCAGTCTCTAGATGAAGGATGATTTGAAATGAATTGATGTGTTCTGACTGGTGAGTCAAAATAATTCAGGTTTTTTTTTCCCCCCAGTGTTAAACCAAGTCAATTTTTTTCAAACCATATTTGATATCTTATTGTTTATTTTCGGTCAGCAGACAGCAATTTTCAAGAACTGCTCTTGATATACAGCTCAGATATCTTACAGGTCACATGTCATTCAAGAAAGGTCAACGATTCATTTAAAGTTTCATCATTCTTCACATAAACAGGCAAATACCATTTCATTCACAGTGCAGGCTTTTGCAGGGGTGATAGGCCTCTGTAGTAAGAAAGCCTATGTAATCTTATTCCCTGCCTAAGAGAGAATTGACATTATTAGCATTACCTTATCATATATCTCATATGTGTTACCAGTAAAAGCATATTCACCTAAACAGAATTTCATTGAGAATATATTCTTAGGGGTTTAGTAAATCTCTGTTTCTTGCTCTGATTTTTTCTCATCGTTCATAAAAAGTGAAATGGTGTTATACAATTATACCTTTCTGGCTTGTTCAGTCAGAATACCTATAGGCAGCCATTACAGTAGAACAAGTGATAGTATAAATCATTGGCAAATAGTTTGTTACTGTCTGTTACAATTAAAAATAATTACTGTTGTTGAATTATTTAGAAACAACATCAGTAGCAAATGGCAATTTAAAAACAACTTTCTCCTATCCAAGCAATAAACCCTGATTTCATTAAATCTGAAAGTCTTTTAAGAAACAAGATTCAGTTTTCTTATGGTAAGTGATCTGTTTTCTATTTTCTTTCTGTGCTGTCCTCAGTGTAGCATCTCAAGCTAGTAATTTCACTGAATAGCCTTCATGAACTAATGAATAATGCCAACTTCTCAGTCTGGATCCTAACCATCGTCTTAAACCATTTCCATTGGCATTTTAGAAACAAGTTTCTTATCAAGAATGAAGAAGTATATCAAAAAATATGTAATCACTTTTTTTTCTATGAAACTAAAATTACTTAAAAAAAAATGCTGACTACTGATCACCTTCTGCTGCCATAAAAGACATTCAGATGCAGAAATGAAAGGAGAGATGCAACTGCTTTCTGTGGGGCTTGGGATGAGTTAGTCAAATGGAACTTTTGAGTATGTCTGCATGCCTAATTCCTGCAGATACGTGTTTTGGTAGGCACCCACTGCATCTGAAGAAGTCTAAATACTTTTCTATTATTCCTTCTTGCTACCCATCACAGATGATCTTTTCCACCAATACAACAATTTAAAGAGAAGTAGGGCACTCAGAACTTTTTGAAAACTCCATCCAGTATTTTTTACCTCATTAGCTGTTAAATATCCTTACAAATTGCCTGTTAGCCTCCACTAATTATGGGACTACCCTCAGCTGAAGAAGAGGTTTGCAGTGTGTTCTGCATGACCCAATTGTAAATACAGGAGTGTGATCTATGGAAGTTACAGAGGTATCCAGTTAAAGACCTCATTCCTGTATAAATTGTATTGCTGACTGGGGTTTTACAGGACAGAAGATAAACAGCATTAGCAGTTAAGGCTTTCATAGCTGAGTAGCAAGCAGCAATGTCCAGTGAGACTGAGGAGTCTGGCTCACTGATACTTGTTGACACTTTCAGCCTCTAATGCAAAACCAGAAGTTAATATTTTTATTCTTACCTCTGTTTTCATTATGAAATTAGATAAATTATTGCTTGAAGATCTCTATGTCTTTGTGTTTTTTCAAGCAATACATGCAATTAAAACATATCATATAATAAAATAGCTGTTTTAGTATTATTTAGTTCCTTTTTCTTTATCTACTTAAAAGTTAGAATCTTCTAAGGGTGTTGACATATTTTAATTTTTACCATCATATATGTATGTTCATGGAAGGGCAATTATAGAAAGTAATGCATAGAGCATTAATCTAATACACACAACTTCAGTGAAATTTACCTCCCTGCATATCCTACAAATTATTTAATTCATGAGAAGTTCAGGATAAAGCTTACTTGCATGTTGTAAATTATCTGACACTCAGCCCATGTGTAAACTTCATTTGTGGAGGGATGAACTTCTCCATTCATATTGCAAAGTGTTGGTAGGACAGGCCCTTCAGAGAGGGAGAGAGAAAGGTGTTTGCATTTTGCAACCTGACAACGAAAATGGCTTTGCTAACAAGGAGCAGGAGTTTGATAGACTGAACATTATGCAGCAAAGCATTTTTGCTTCATGAAATCTTTAAAGTGGTTTGGAACGGGGCTCCTCTGTTTAAGTAGTTTCTTTTAATTACAGAAGCCAAAGCCAATTTCTCTTTGACATTCCCATTACTTGGGAAGGCAGGTGGCTTGTTAGCAGGTAGCTTTAAGGAGAAAACCTCCTCCTGGACCTGTTTTGGCTCTTTGCAAAATCTCTGTGTGCACAAAAGGGGGGTCTTGTAGGCAAAATTTTCTGACTGAGGGGATGTGGGAATATGTGCACATGTGATTTACAACTAATTTTGCAAAATTTTATTGTTGACATTTTTTCCACTCTTCAGTTTTACAGTAGTATTAGGGATGTACTACAGACTGCATTAAGGAGGTTGTTATCTATCAGAGCGTGGAAATACAAGGAACTTTTGGCAGACAGAAAACAAACAATACAACTCTTTCCACCTTCAAAAAATGAACAAAACAAACAAACAAAAAAAGAATAAATAATTGTGAGGGACTTTCATGTAGGAGGAAGTTTTCTGGACACTGAATTACTTCAAACCCTCTGAGATCATTGCTATGTTCTTGGACAGAGTGACTTTGATTTTCCTGCTCTTGTTTTGTAGGGTGCTTTGTGAGTGATACTGAGCAGAACACGTGTTAATCATTCCTACAAACATCATCAAAGACCAAGGGCATTCACCTGCTGTTTGGGTGGTAGGAGTACAGAGGCTCACCCGTCCTGTCTATGCAGAAAAATGAAGTGTAACTTTGGCTCAGTGCTGTTCTGAAGGAGTTGCCCTCAGCATCATGAAGATATTCCTTCTGAACATAAATTTCCCTTATTTTTAGCATAATGATAAGTAATATCAAAAACAAACAAACAAACAAACAACAACAAAAAAAACAGAACATAAAACTTAGGCAGTTTAAGTTTTTTTTCCCAAGCTTGGCTATTCATAGGTGGTGTCAGTAGGACTCTGCCCTTGTTCTGCTGCCTCAGCAAGACAAGCAAACTCTAAGTGAAGTTCAAATATCCCCTGCTAGAAGTATTTCCTTGTAACTCTCTTCAGAAACCAAACTAAACAGAAACCAGTAGGCAGGATCCTTACTGCTGCCACCTTATTATAGTAGTCTCTCTTCTTTGACTGTCTTTTAACTTTTATATTTCCTATAATCCAGAGGGTCTAGGAACCAAACTAGCCTCAAGGGAAGCCAGGGAGCAGTTTTTACTAACTGCAGTTCTCGTCTGGGATGACAGTTTGAAACTGCTTCTGAGGAAGGATTTGTACTTGAACTAACAGCTCTCTATCCACTGATGGAATGGAGCATGTGGAGGTAGGGAACATGCTCATCTCCAGATTTAGCTGCACCATCAGAGTGACCAAGGGTACAACACAAAACCATCACAGTGAACATAAGAGAAAAGTCAAACAGGGCATCAGCATCTGACCCTCAGTGTTCAGAAGGTGGATTTATCACTCCCACAAAATTTTAATAAAGCAATAAATTACAGCCCTTGTAGATTAGTACTTAAAGCCTGGATTTGAAATGACAATACAGGATTGAAGGGCTTTCTGGGCCTTGCTATCGATCCATGTGCTGGCCAGTTAGTTAAGAATCATTTTCAAGACCCGGTTCGTTAAGCTTTGAATTTGCATCTGCACACTGAATATGTGTGTGTAGTTCTGCTTGTGTACAAACTGGGTGATGATGCAAATCACTACACACTCTGCTTCAAAATCTGCTTTAATAGGCTTTTTACAGTAATTCAAGTATTCACTTGAATTTTGCACTAAGTAGCACTTCGCACAGAACATGTGACTGTCATACACCTTTATTAGAAGGATGCACTTGTTTTGAGAAATTTCAATTAAATTGGTGTTTCACACTGCAGATGGCAATTAATGAAGACTACAAACAACACAAAAAAGGGTGTGTATGTCTTAGCAGGCTCTTCCTGATTTTTGTTGGGTCTATTTGGAGCGCATCTTTATTGGGGTTTCACTTGTTTATTGCCAGTTTAGCTTATTTTTGCTGTTCAGATCCAATGTAAAGCAAAGGAAAAGTGATCCTGACTATACATAGTCATGAGTGTCTGTCTACAGAAGCACACATACTGGAGGGTTGATGCTAATTGTACACCTACAGATAAAATAAGACGTTGTTTATGCTACCAGTACCATCTATTCAAAGCCAGTTCTATTAATAATTTCAGGGTTTGCCTTTTGGTTTAAATACTCAACGTATTATGTTACTTATAGTAAAATCAGGGCATTGATAATAATCATAAGGAGAAATGTGCAGTGCTATAACACATTGCTTTCAAACGTGGTATAAATAAACACATATTTGTATTGGAGCAATGCCCACCTTTCTTAGATGAGCTTTTGATCCTAATGTTACATGCAGGATGCTTGCACAGCTCCACTTGCCTAGATTTTGTTAATTTGGGGACAATTAGTGCATTACTGTTCCCATCAAGGAGAGGTGGAACACATGAACACATTTTGATCTATGTATTTTATCCTAATAATTATTCAAAGCTGAATGTTGTTCAGTAGAAACAGAGAGACTAACCCAAAAGAATGAATTTATTACATATATTAAAAAGTCAGTGTGTTCCCAATTTATAAGAATGTAATTCCTAAGCCAAAATTTTGATTCAAAATGAAAAATTAATTCAATAAAAGCAGCGTCTTTCTTGTTTTACTTGTGAGTTGCATGAGATCTTCACCAAGTACATATAAAGAAGCCCATATATATATATCCACATATGCACTTAGAGGGAAAGTTTTCAACAGTGCATTACACACAAGAGCAAGCAGCAGATTGCTTAAGATTACCCCGCCATCCTGGACCAGTCTTGGAGCAGTAATATCTTCATGTTTGCTGTCAAGGCCTGTCACCCTGGCTGACCAGCGGGGACGCCAAGGCAACCCACATTACTCAATCAACTTTAAGTGTTATAAATACTAAGGTCCATAAAAAAGTACAATGTAATGATGACTTAAACAAACCCAATTCATCATCCCAGCTGCACACATATCATTTCCCTCAGGGTGACCAACCAACCAGCAGTGAGTGTAACCCAGGCCAGATTCAGATTCCATTTCTCTTCATCAGTTTGACTTTTGGGCTTACCCCCCTCCAATGAAAAAGAAAAAAATATCCCCTTAAAAATGAATAAAAATCTCACAAATCAAATACAGCTCAGCTACCCGAGTCCCTTTTTTGTTGTTGTTGTACTCATGTCCATGCATTTTGCCTCTAGTGATATAAAGGGAAACCCTTCAATTTAAAGGTCAAATGGGGGCCGTTTGTTTTAACCCAGTGAACCATGGCAGTGGTATTCACATATATTATCTTTTGTCCTTCAACAGTTGTTAGACTTGTAGCCAGAGGGGAGGCTTGGCAGATTTGCTTGCACTGATTTTTTTAAGATAGAAAAGTACTAAATTTCTGCAGTTAAGTGTGCTTGATTGAGTAATATTCTGAAAATCAAATCGATACCAAATCTGATTTTCAGTCAATGATAAGGCACATTCACCAGCACTATTAAAGTTTATTGGTTTCATTCATTTAAAGAGGAAAAGTAAAGAATCACAATTCAGTGTGGACTGTTCCATCTCCTGCCTCCATCTTCTTCAATTCCCCCCTTGATTTTACCATTCCCTCTTTGGTAATCACAGTAATGTCATTTAAGAACACACTTAATTGTTGTTCACCTTTCAGTTCCCCTGCCCGCACCCCATACTGCCTCTCCTTTTTATTAAAGAATTGCAGCTGCAAGCCAGGGAACTCACCAAGACTAGATTAAAGAGAATTGGTGTAAAGTGCAAGTGAATACAAGGTTTTGGCTACTTCTCATCTCCACACAGCTGTGGGAGCAAGCCAATTGTATATACTGGGATTAGTAATTTTTTGTCCTGGATTGCTGTGCATGTCTTTTTGTGGTGTTGAATTACTGTTTTCTCCCTCCCCAGAGGTGGCTGCATTTAAAACAGACACATTTTTTTTCAGAAGGTGCAAGAGCACAGTTTGAAAAGTTCAGATCTTTTTCCATCCTATTGAAATTAGAACAAAGGAACATGGTAATCAGTGGAGCTGGAAATCTGTAACTGGCATCAAAAATTGTCTTTGTCCTTTGATCCTGTCTGTGGTAACATCAAGCTGGTTCAGATGCTTCAGTATAAAACACAGTGCAGTAGCTGCTTGCTATGGAAGTTGCTGCAGCTTTTTCCTTCAAACCAAAGACTGACTTTGTGACTGGGAAACTATCCACAACACAACCTGAGCTGAAGCTGAACCTTTCCTATGAAAAAAATCAATGAACTTGTATTTTCTGGTCAACAACAACAACAACAAACAAAACAGTTTTCTAAAATACTCATTTGTATACAGGACCTGAAAAAAAGCCATTGTCATGGTTTTCCCCAGGGATCATATAAACGAAGTATTATGTTAGAACAAGACAAAAATAGAACCATTATTTTCAGTCCTTCATCTCCAGAGGTATAACATGCCTTACTCTGCCTCTACACAGTCTTTAGCAAAAGATCAGATCTTGGCTTTTGGCTCTGCCATCATACACTGACTGCAAATAATGTAAACCTCAAGCGATGCCACAGATCGCTGTGCTGTTCATTTCTGTCAATGGGCAAAATGTAGATGATGTCTGAAAATCATTTTGGAGATAGATTTTCTAGGGACAGGAGTTAGAATTGAGAAGTCCTTTCAGAGTCTGCAAGCTCCACCAACTTCTTCAGATGGATTTTTCATCTCTCTTTATTGAACCGTGCCCATTAAATGCCCATTAAAGCATTTGCCAGATTTCTGGCTACCATGTCAATTGCAAAAGTTATTACTCTTTTTAACTTTTAACTTATTAGAAAGTAAGAATGTAGTCCTTTCAGACAGAAATTACATCAATATGTGAGAGTGGTGGTGGAGACCTGAGTGGTGGTGGAGGCCTAAGGCTTACAAAAGCTCAGAAATGGTCATCTACAAAGGAACTAGGGATGTGACGCTGCAAAACACTTTAGGGCAGTATGATATTTGCCTCTTAGAGGTAGGCAGCTGGTAGCAAATACTCCTAAATGATTGCTTGCACCTTATTAAAACATGTTGATACTTGCTCCATTTCAGGTTGAAGTAACTCAATGTTTTTGTTGTTCTGGATAATGATTACCATGATACCCAAATTCTGATTGGCATTGTGACCATATCTCCACCCAGGATCCAACCCCAAAATTTGGGGCTGAGTGCCAGGCTGAAAAAATATTCAGAAAAAAAAAAAAAAAATCAGCTGGTGATTTTGCTGAAACTTGCAAAGTAAAAACATTTATCAGTTCATGGTTGGTTGAGTCCAAAATCAAGTTCAGGCCAAATTTGGTAATTGCTGAATGTTTTTTTTTTGTTTGTTTTGTTTTGTTTTGTTTTGTTTTTGGTCTGTTTTAAATTTACTTTGCAATATAAAATTATGAGAGATACCAGTTTGTTTTAGACAGGGTGTGTGTGTTTTTCTTTCATGCTGTTAATTTTGCACTTTATCCAGATTTTCTGGCTACCTGAGAACCAGGTAACTCAGTGATTCTGTGGGATCTGGGCAATTACAGCTGACAGAGTCTGCCTTGAGTTGTGCACATGACAGCTTGTATCAGTATGACGTTTTTGAGTCTTGCAAAAACTAGCGAGCTGATCTGGCATGCTGCTCACTATCTTACATTTCTAGTTCTGCTATATGACCCAACCCTCTGTATCGCTTACACAATCCCCTAACTGATATCCTCTTCTGCAGTCTGGCCATCCATTCCTCCTGGTTATCAATGTCTGTTTCTGCAAGAGGACTGTTACACTGGAAATACACTTTAAAAAGTCAAATTTCCTGATGCGCTATCTCTAATGGAGCCATTATTTGTTTTATTGCTATACCCTGTGCTCTGTTTCACGTCTTATAAGAGTGAGTTTGCATGGGAAGTTGTGGTCCTGAAGGCAGATTATCCTTATTCCTCTGTGATTTTTCATTCATTTGAATATTGAAAAACTTTATTATTATTATTATTTTTTTTTTTTTTCTGTACAGCTTGTATGTTTATTCTCTAAGAATGCTGAGCTTCCCCATACATGTACAGTATATACATTACCATTTTGCCCTTCATCAGTTCTTGGACTCATAGCCGGAGGCAAGGATGTTAGGATTTGCTTGAGCTGAGCAATACAATATTTTTATTCAGCTGTGAAGTTGATTAATAATTTGGAAATTAAATCAATATATTCTTTGATTTTCATTACAGTAGGGTTTGCATGTAAAAGTTTTGTACTGGCATTCACATCCTGAGTAGGGAAACATGGGAAAATTAAGTTAACAGGTTTGTTATAATCTTCCCTGTGACACTGCAAAAATAAAATGAAACTCCAAGGATTAATAGCTTCGTGATAACTTTTGCTGTTTAACTTCCTTGATTATTCTTGATTGTCAAAGCAGAAAAGGTTTTTCCTGCTTCCAGTTGCAGTGTCAAGTATGAAGCAATTTACTTATTACAAAATTACTGAGCCCTTTTTTATCAGATAATTGGGATCCTTTCAATGGGTCATGAAAAATACAGCTCCAAAATTCAATGTCTGACAAAGCTTTTTTTTTTTTTTTTTTTTTTTTTAAATATTTCCTGCTGCTCATGGTTTAATGATACAGACATATACCATTATTTAAGAAGTGAGCATACCAAGAAGTCATTGCATGAATAAAAGCTGACTGTGTTTTCAGAGCATTGTATAGAACTATTGTGATATTTTGGTAGGGCACCTAGCAAAACTGATATAATGCATTTCACTTGTACCTTCTTTTGTGCCAGCAGTGTCCAGGATGCTCTGCAAAGTAAATGCGAAGGACTGCAGCATTAGGCATTGGAATAGACTGCCCAGGGAAGTCATTCAGTTACCATCCCTGGCGGTCTTTAAAAGACATTTAGATGTAGAGTTCAGTGATATGGTTTAGTGGAGAACTTGCTAGTTTTAGAACAGAGGTTGGGTTCAGTGATCTTGGAGGTCTCTTCCAACCTAGATGATTCTGTGATTCTGTGATATGTAAAGCAGGGAGCAGTGTCTGAAATGAGGTACTTTGTTGTCTTTGGATGGATAATACAGGTTGGTTCTTAGAGTCAATGTGTGCTCTGATTGTTCAGCAACTCTGGAAAAAAAGAAAAAGAAAAAGAAAAAGAAAAAGAAAAAGAAAAAGAAAAAGAAAAAGAAAAAGAAAAAGAAAAAGAAAAAGAAAAAGAAAAAGAAAAAGAAAAAGAAAAAAGAAAAAAGAGGTAACTTAACCTGGGCAAGAATTTTCTTAATTCTTAAGTATCTTAAGAATTCTATCCAAAACTCCATTGAAAACAATGGGGATACTGCACATTTTAGAAGACTTGTGGTAAAGTCCTATGTACTTAATTCTAATTAAAGAGGCTACAATTAAAGGCTTTGACTTGAAATTTTTGGTGGTGTAACTTACACAGCATGCTTGCTGTAACATTGCAATGGGAAAGCCTTTCAGACCTTGCAAACGTATTGTATGCTCGCAGAAGGATCCTTCAGATTTGAATCAGACATGAATTCCCTGTCAACAGCCAAAGCTGGGACAGTCAAAACCAAAAATTTCTGCTGCTCCCACTGTTTGTTTGTTTGTTTGTTTGTTTTCTGCTGGCTTTCTGTGTTTTCAGAAATGCATGGTATGGAGCTAACCTGGTACATAGCAAAAGACATCAGACGAGTTTTGCAATGTACTTTATATAGTTGACAAACAGAGTTTACTGCAGTCACTAAATCTCACAGTCCCTGAAGGACATAGGATTAGGATGCAAGATGTACAGCCACATTGACAGGACTGACAATATTTACATCCAGCTCTGATCTTATTTGACTTCTGCTTACATGGCATTCAGTGTAACTTTAGTCTATATTCAGGCTTTAAAACTATCAGATTACTAGAAATCCATTAAAAACACTAGCCAGTCTTTTCATCTTTCAATCTGAACCCAAATGAATGTCCCACTTTCCCTCCTATCAGTTTTCTGAAGCAGGTTATGAAGCTCAGGCATTAAACTTCCAGCTCAGCAAATGGTGGTCTATTTGGAGAGAGAAAACCAGAGCTGGTTCTTACACCATGATGCTATGCCCTTCCAGATCCCACTCACTCCCTCAAAACTACCTGTAAACACTGGGATCTAGCAGTTTTCCTACCTTTTGGCCCAAGAAAGCACTCCAGTTTTACTCTAGCTCAATGTTGGAACAAATTCCAGGGGAAGAAATGGGACCACAGTATAGACCCTTAAGAAGTCATTGATTTGGAAGACCAGGCCTCTTAACCCACTGTTTTTGTAACATGTCATTTTTGTCATATGTCATATGTCATGTGTAAATAGCCCTTCTAGTTCAGATGGTGCTTTAAAAAACCTGTGTGTACAAAGCAACCAAGAAAACCCATCTCCAGCTTGTCTCTGAATCCAAGCAACATCATCATACAGATCTACATCACTCATTCAGGTTCTGCAACCAATCAAGAAAGCCTTTTATGAGACAGAATCTAAACTAAGTTTATCATGCTTGAACCAAAGTTATTCAGCAGCATCAGAAGCGCAGTTATACTTGCTTTTATGAAAGTGCAAATATCTTAAATGAATTCTAGTTTATTTCCAGGCACTTTAGTGGCCAGAGCTACATATAGAATTAGCAGTATTTCAGATGCTGCTCCATCACAACATACTGAGATGTTGCTTTGCCAAAATCTTGTTTAAGTACTTTGTTGTAGAATATTCCTCTGCATCCCTAAAATTAGTCCAAAGTACGCAAGGAGCATCAAAAAGAAAAGTTGCAGTGTACAAATTCTCAAATATCTCTTAGACATTTGAGAATGTCTCTTAGATGTCTTAATTAAAGTCTCTTAGATATCTTAATTGAAGTCTCAAATGTCTTTTAGACATTTTAGACTTTAATTCTCAAATTAAAGTGTTGTT
The DNA here is from genome assembly GCF_964035555.1 of Netta rufina. Classification (NCBI taxonomy): domain Eukaryota; kingdom Metazoa; phylum Chordata; class Aves; order Anseriformes; family Anatidae; genus Netta; species Netta rufina. The sequence goes on along the minus strand of NC_140127.1, from coordinate 69,805,107 downwards.
AAGTTTTTCCCATATTAATTCATCCTCATAGGTGTTTATGATAGCTGAGAGTTGGGAGGTAGAGCTGACATTTGCTCTCATCTCTCTATAATCTTATATTACCAGACTGAGAACCCAGAAAGAATATTCAAGTCTGTATTTGGATGACCTACCAAAATTGATTTAGTTGCTTAATACAGTAAGTAAGTTCAGGAATGGTCTAAATGATTCAAACTGACTCCATATTAAGGAGCTTTCTATGCAATAAGATGAATCCTGCCTAAGGAAGTGTATAGCTGTGCTATATTAGCTACTTTGTTGGCCTACCAGTTGAACAATGAAATTACTGTACAGGATTTGGAGGAAAGAGTATGCCAGTGGACTCTGGGCAAAACAGGTTGATTGTATCAAAGGAATCTGTTTATTTTCAGCTTTGGGATGACTGGTTAGATCACAGTATGACAAGCTGAGATCCTGCTTTTATTCTTACATGTTGTTATTCACCCAATCTCATCTGTTCACTTAAAGTAATCCTTCCAAAATGTGAACAATACAATAACATTCAAGGTAGGATTGGTTGTATTTACAAATATCTCTGAAATTAATTGCCAGTTTTCTTACCTCTTTGTCTACCTCCCAGTTTTTCCTAACACCCACATCCTCCATCTAGAGGTTCTGCATCTTTCTCACTTATTGTGCTAATAGTTTTCTCTTTCATTTGGGTGGCTTCTTCCTTCTTCAAGTCTCTCTCTGCTCACATCATTCAGTCAAGAGAAGGTTGATGGGTAAATGAAGTTTGTTGCTACTGATAGCAAGTGGACTTTACCAGAAGCTCATCCAAAGAATTCTAGGTACGGTCTTAAAATTTAGGCATAATAGCAAATGAAAATATATGTGTTCCTCTTCTTTTTCTTAGGCTTTGATCCTGTACTATGACCTCCAAGACCCTTCAAGGGGGCACCCATAACTGTGCAAAACACAAAGACCCACCTTACTGAGGTCATTGCTATATTATAGTCCCCTTTTTATGCCTTGTCCAGAGGAGATTTGAGGCTTACAAGTCTCAAAGAAGTTGTCTGGTTTACGCTGTAGCAGCTCAGACAGCTCCCTGTTGTAATCCCCACATTTACGTGAGATGGTGGTACACACCATGAGAAGCCAGGGGATTGAGGATATTGATTTCTAAGGGCAAAGGTGGTATCTTCGCATGTGCTTATGCAGAACCCAGTGCTACAGGGCTTTGGTCCTGAACGAGATTTCCAAGTGATGTTGTAATACAAACAAACAATAATAATAGAGAACGGGTGAAGGTAAGGGGGGGAAGTCATGATTAATTTTTATCAGACTTTCTTCTGCTTTCCACAGCGCAGTTCAATGTGAAGTCAAAGTTCATTGACACGTTCTCTGTAGTCGGTGGGATGATTGTTTTATATTAGCCATTGACTTGGCCTGCATTGATCCTTGAGAATGTATCGCACAAATCATTTTGCACTAAACTGCTGAATCAATGAAGAAATCTCCTGGAAAATTTATATTAAAAGTCGCTGTTTGCCTAAATGAGTTCCCTGTGCCCCATATTGAATATTTTGCTGATGAATTGAATGAGTTTAAATTTGAACATTGCAGACCCATTAAAGAATGAATTCTTAAATCAACTTCTGCCATTTATGATTGAAATGAGATTTCCCCTGCAATAGACTAGCTGTTATATAAATCAGTTGTGCATTTTATACTGTACCATAAACAAGATATAATTCTTCTAAATACACAACAGGTGCCTTAAATCTTTTGATGCATCTTGTATTTATCTGATGTTGATTTTAGTATATTTACAGCAGGTAACTAACATGGGTTTATAATAGAATATAGTTTCTGAAGGTTAAAGAAGCCATAATCTTTGTTTTTAAGCACAACTGAGTTTTCAGTTATTATACTCTACATCACTGTTCACAGCTGAGATCTAAATTTAATCTAAAATAAATAATTGTCCCTTGCATTATAAAAAAGCAAGCCAAGATTATGATTAGAGCAAACTTGACTTTTAGTGTGACTTAGAGGAACATTTTTTTCTGCTATCTAGTTTTTAATATTGCAGTGAATAGTTGAATTCCTTCCCTTTACACTGGGACTCTGCACCTTAGGTGACCTCTGTATTGATTGGAACAGGTAGATGACTTAGGCTAGTATCAAAATGTGTTCATGCACTGGTCCATGCACATGGTAAGTTTTGAAGTTATCCCAGAAAAAAGAGTTCTACTGACAGTTTGCTGGAGTTATTAGTATTAGAAAACTGGTACTTCACTTTCTCTACAAATAACAGCTTCTTACATAGATCACATTCAGTATGAGAGCTGGTTGCTTCCTACTTGAGCTCCATGAGGAGGTTACTGCTGGAGTCATAGTTGATGAGGATGTCATCAAGATGAGGATCTCACAGGATGTTCTGTATGTTTTAGCATTTCCTGATCTCAAAGCATGTTCCTCATGTTTCAGAGTTTGGACCAGATGGGTCACAGAGGAACAACAACACTCCAAATCATTCTTCTACAGGGAACAGTTTGAAAGAAATGTAAACCAAGACTGTGAGGGTCATCAGCAGCTGGAGTAAATGAGTGCATTTTATGTGATATCTAGGAATAGTGCCAGTGGGGGCTTTGTATACTCAGCAACTTTTGAATAGATGATAATTACCAAGAAATAACAGGGAGCTTCAATGAGCTACAAGTGAGGAGTAGCAGCTGCATTGTGGATTAGTGAACAGACAGGTCTGGAGGTTAATTTGACATTGCTCTTTTCCTATCTAGATAATGTGGTGCTTAGAAGTGCTCACAGTAGAAAATAGGGAAAAAAATGACAGACCCAGATGAGGGACCATAATGAATATAGGAAATTCAATAAAATCTGGAAGCCAAATGAGAAATTAATGTTTTGGCCATCCATCATGTCAGGGTAGTGTATTTCTTCATTGATGTTGTCTCAGACACACCCTACAAGGCAGTTCTGGGCTCCAGTGCATGGACAGAGGTGAGGCCTCCAGTCTAACCCTTCTCCAGTGCTTGTCTAAACCTTCCTCAGCCCATAGCTGAGCACTTGCTGGATTTGCCCCATGGACTCACTCATCAGCCATCTCCCTGATGATATGACGAAGTCAAACTTCAAGGGATGCTGCAGCCACTTCTGCTGACTATGGATCTGACCCCTTCCCTACATGCATGGCACTTTCCCTCTCCGGGCTGGAGAAGGAGTGGGTACAAAGTACTATGATTGTTCTTAGAAAAAGAAAACCTTCCTTATGTTTGTTCCCTTCCTGCCAGTAACAGGGTTCAGACACAGCTTTCAAGGTAAAGACATCATTAAATCACGGGTCTGGGAAGGGCTGGAATCACTCACTTTAACCAGGTTGTAAAATCTCACTATTGAGGCCATAGTAACTAATGTTTCATCCCATGGCTCCTAATGTTTTCATGTCTCTGTGGGACTCTTTCAACCAAGGACAAACATCAAGGGTTTTATAACTATCAGTTGATCATTTCTGCTAAAGTAGGGGAGGTGGATTCTCAGTAAGATAACAAAGGTGTTATCTCTATCCAGGGAGGATATAAAGGATATTGGGGAGATAACATCTAATTGAAGATTCAATTTTCCAAGTGTCAAATTGTTTTGATGACTAATTGATTTACATAGTCTGAATTCATTCACAAAGCAAATATTTTTAGATCTTTCTCTCCATCTTCTTCTGTGTCAAGAAACAGGAATTACTTGTTCTTTAAAAAAAAATAAATAAACTAGTGTAAGATTGGCATAGATGATGTTCCTGAGTTTCAGCTCTTTATCTTCTAGGCAACAGTAGGTTGCTAATGTTAGTCAAGGTGTGATTTAGTGATCCAAGCCAATGCCTAGAAGCCAGGAAAAGTCAGGATCTAATTGCTCTGCCTTGGTGCAGAGAGACCAAGAAAAAGAAGAAAACACAATGGCCTCAGGCAGAGCTCACAGGACCTCTTTGGCTCAGTTTTAGAAAAGGTATAATGGTGTTTACTCACTTCCCTCTGAGGGATATTGTGAGAATTAATTATTTAATGCTGGCAAAATGTGTGAAGGTCAAAAATAATACATAGTGAGAATGCAGGATGAAGTGCTGTGAAAGATAAATTGGGATACATTTAGGATAGCTTTAAAAGTGAGATCTGACAAAAACAGTAATTAATCCTGCTGGAACATGCAGTGAAGCTGTTTGCACCCCACCATTGTCCTGTCTTTAGAGGCGACATTTTCAGATCAGTTTCAACAAAGTCTTTTTAACAGGGATTCACTTTCAAGTTCCTCTGCCAGTAACACCAGGACACTTTTCAGTCCAAAGACTGGTCAGAGGTGGAGGTGTTTCTTTCTTCACTTCTCTCCTCCGTACCTTTTAATTCCTGAGGACTGACTGATGATATACTTCTCCAGAAGATCTCGGTGTTGAGAGCATCATTGGCACTAGAAGGGGTAAATCTGCTCATCCTTCACCTTCCAAAAGAGTGGCTGGACAACACTGTAGTCTGGGTGAACCAGTGAAACTTCACTCTTCTTCTGGTCAGAAGCATAAATTCAGAGTGAAGGATTTGGAGTGTCCTCTCAATTTGGCATTGGAAGTTTTTCTGGGGTGATGGAATAATATAAATGCCTTGGTGGAATAAAGCATTGTCCATGTGTCCTGGTTTCAGTTAGAACAGAATTAATTTTCTTCCTAGTAGCTGGTGAAATGCTGTGTTTTGGCTTAGGATGAGAAGAGTGCTGATAACACCCCGATGTTTTAATTGTTGCAGAGCAGTGCTTATACCAAGCCAAGGACACCTCAGCCTTTTGCTCTGTCCTGCCAACAGGCAGGCTGGGGGTGCAGTAAGAGCTGGGAGGGGACAGACCCAGGACAGGTGACCCAAACTAGCCAAAGGGGTATTCCATACCATCTGACGTCATGCTAAACAATATATAGGGGTGGCTAGCTGGGGGGAGGGGGCTGGACTGCTTGGGGTTAGGCTGGGCATTGGTCAGCGGGTGGTGAGCAATTGCATTGTGTATCACTTGTTTTGTACACATTATTATTAGTAGTACTATTATCATCATTGTATTATTATTATTATTATTATTATTATTATTATTATTGTTATTATTGTTATTATTGTTATTATTGTTATTATTGTTATTATTATTTTCCTGTCTTATTAAACTGTCTTTATCTCAACTCACGGGCTTCACTTTCCATTTCTCTCCCCCGTCCCAGAGAGGGAGGGGGGAGGGTGAGCGAACGGCTGCGTGGTGTTCAGCTGCTGGCCGGGTTAAACCACGACACCATGCTTCAGTCCATGGTTCAGTCTTTAGGTCTGCTGGAAGGGCAGGTTTTAAGTTCGCCTTCTCTTCCATGTTTTTGCTTGGGCAAGAGAAAGACAATTCAGCCAGGACATTGCAGATGTCCACCTTGGCTTCTGAAGAGCGTAACTGTTCTCAGACAGGATACCAGAGCCAGAAACCACAAAACTTAAATGTTGCCACAGCCAGCAGCACCTCTCCCAGTACTTTATCTTATACACATACGCCACCCTTCTGCACAGTACAGATGATCTCAGCTGGGGACTTCTGCATGGAAGGGTCAGGTACTTGGTGTTGGCTTGATTTTCGTGCCTTGAAAACTGTGCTGTTATTTTTTTTTTCTTCCACTCTTTTATTTTGGGGCAAGACACTAGTGTGGAGATTCTTCAGTAGAAGGAAAACCTTGCTTGTCCATGTTGGTAGCACCACTACTGCTTTGCTGCTCTGAAAGGTGTAGATGAGACCTTAGTCCTGCTCCTATACTGTAACAAATACCTGCAGTTCTGTTACTGCACCCATCTCTGAGCACTGAAGCAAGGCAATTTTGCAGAGCCTAGAAAAGGACACACTTGGGTAGTGTCCTTCCTTACAGAATTGTGCATGGTACAATGTGTAGTACAACTGATAGCTTGCCTAGATGAAAATAGATATGGTTCAGAATATATTTTTATATATCAAGGTTTCAGTAAAGGAGATTTGAGCCTTATCCTGGAAAAAAAATAGTGAATTCAAAATACCTTGAATTTTCAGATTTTGAGAGAATACAATTTTTTATTTATTTTTTTTAATTTTTATTTTTTCAGACAGGGAGCTCTTTGAAAATGTTCAAGCATCAAAATGTTTTGATGGAATTTGATAATTTCTAAAAATATAAAATACCACTACTGCATTTTCAAAAATATGTTATATGTTATGAATTTTGAAAGCTGTGCACTTAGTTGATCCTGCTCAATTTTACCCAACTCTGCCTCTCTTTTTCTAACAATTGCTCATCCTTTATCATTAAATAAATTATATACTTATGGTATGAATGACATTTCTCATTATTGGGGCAAAATTAATTTTTAAATGTTGATTTACTTTTCACTGTACATATTGGGACCATATTAATGGTCACATAGGAGATAAATTTTCCATGTACCTGCTTTAGTTGGCAGAATCAGTGTGCTTTACATTTGCACATTTTCATTTTAATTGGTTTGTTCACACAAAAAATATTGTCATGTTTGGGTATAACCTCCACCAAAAGAACGTTCCTATTTTCATCATTGTAAAAAAAAATGTTTCATCATTAAAACATTTGTGCTCTTTCATAGACTTCTCAATGACTGACTACCTGTATTATGAGCAGATTTTTAGTATCTCTGTCTTTCACATTTTTATTAGCATACACAAAAAATTAACTTCACGGTGTTTTATTTTAGCTTTAAAAGAGCACATTTCTCCAAAAATAATGAAAGGACATTTTTGATTTTTGAACCTGGAATTTCTTTCAAACCTTAAATACAACTGCACCCTTTAAAAAATATTTTCATGAGAGTTGTTAGGCTCAGAGCTATAAAAATGATACATTTGTGCAGAGACAGACTTGATGAAATTGAGCATTATAATGTCTTCTTCATTTAGCTGTAACTAAACTGTAACTTGTATCTAATGTCTTGACCAACAGATAATACCAAGTGTACCAGTGGATGGTTTGGATGGAGATCAGCTGAGATTGGCTTGAGGCCACAATGTTCATTTCATCTGTAACCAAAAAGCTACTCAGATGAAAGTTCCTTGGACAAAAACATAGAAAATCAATATGCTCGTCCCACTGATGTTCGTACAATTTTTGCTTCTACATCAGCTTGTGTTTTAGTTCCAATTATGCACTTTATTTTTGTTTGCATTTTTCAATGAATTTTTACACTGTAGAAAATGCCAGAATATGACAAGAGTGATAGTGTGTCAGTGTGACACTTTCCCAGTAAAATAGAACACTTTTTTTTTTTGATAAGTTTAGAGATTTTTTTCAGTTACTTTATCACTTTCTCAGTGCTAATTATAGAAAGAATATGTGTTTTCAGCAGGCAGCAAAATTGCTTTCACAGGGTAAACCTAGTATTTTTCCTTTTGCCATTTAACGTTTCAAATCATTTTACATATACAGAACATTTGTGTCTAATTGGATGAAGGATCTTAATTCTTGTTAAAAAAATACTGTTAAATTGATATTACTTCATTGATTTTAATAAAGCCTTTGAAGATCTGAGAACAAAGGGGCCTATTGGTTCTTTAATTAGTAAAGGATTTATTCAATAAGTTATCGGACAAGTTAATTTACAGGACTTAATTTTGCTATTGAAAGGTTTAGCCTCCTTCCCTCCAAAACTGGGACGATGGACCATTCCAATACTGTGAAGGTGATGACCTTGTGATAACCTGTGTGTTCATCAGTCAAATTACTGTCCCCAGTAATGATAATGCCAAAGCTCTGGAACACTGGGGCAGCTAATCTGTATTCAAATTACACTCAATGAAACAGCAAGCACAATTCGAGTAATAACTCACTAGCACTGAGAGGTGAAGGGAGATGTTCAGACCCCTTCATGCAGATTGGACATTATCATACATTTCTTAGGTGTTGGACAGGTCTGCATGAGAGGGTTGTTAATGAAAATATCAATCAAAAACTCTGCTGACTTAATGGTCAATTTAAATTAATTAATTGGAAAGGAAAAAGTTGAGAAGGACAGCATTGATTGTTTAGCTCAAAGCAGTTGGCAGGTGAGGAGAACGAGGTTGCCCAAATAAGACAGTGTTTCCTTGTGTCAGCTGATGCTGTGTGTAAAATCTTGAGTCTGAAAAGATAGGGAAAAACAGTAGGGATGCTGTAATTTGAACACTTTGATACTTTGAATCATGGTTCACTGGGTTTGGGGATGGGGCGCTGAATATAATGGTATAATATCGGTCTGGGGAAAGAAATCTTCACAAGAGGTAGAAATGGGTCAGTATGCACCAGCTGAAGATTTGACCGTCACTTTGCAGTCACACGTAGGAATCATTTCATTCATGGATTTTTTATCCTCACAGTTTGTAATTTTGAGCTCAGAACATGTTCGTTAGTTGTACCTTAAAGGCTGACTCTGTGGAGGTCACTGGAGGACTCTATTGATTCAGGGGAATGAGAATTTCAGGCTGCATCTGCAAAGGGTCTCCTCACAGGTAAATCTGTGTTTCAAGAAAACATTTAATGCCTGAAAGCATTCATAAGTTTTTTCCTGATAATGAGAAAGGAAAATGATGTGATGTTTTCTGAAAGCAATATGTCTTAAAAATAAAAAGTATTTAAAACTATATTTTTACTTTATATTTTGAAAATCAGTATATTAATTGAAGTTAATTCCTGTACCTATGTCTGTATTTATACCCATATGTGTAAAGAAATATCAGTAAAATATCACAGGAAAAAAAAAAATCTAAGCTATTTTAAAGTACATTTCATTTATGGCATAAACAAAGGTTATAGCAAGTTGGTGTAGGAACAAGCTTGAGATCAAATCAAGATCTTGTATCAGATTCTTGTGTTTTGTACCCAAAACTCAAAATTGTTTTTGAGCTCAGTGCTAAAGAAATACAGCAAGGTTTAGTAAGTCCATGAAATTTTAGCTGTCTGAAGCACAATCCAAATTTCCTATCACCAGCACCAGTTGTGATGTGGGTGCAATATGAGATTTGAGGATTCATAATATTTCATGAGATTCTGGGAAATCCAAAACCATTAATCTAAAACATTTTGTACCCGATCACTCTGTCTTAAGTCCCTATCTATCTTCAGCCAGCTGTTTTGTTTTGAATTTGTTTCCTAATTCTGCTGTTTCTAAATCACACGGTGTCATTTGCATCAGAGCAGAATATAGACATCAGCTCCAAGTATAATGCAGCAGGAAATAAATGTGACATGCAAAATGAAATGTGTATGCAGTGTTTTTGTTGTGGAAAGAGTCTGATAGGCAGCACTGGAGATGTTTCGGATGTTATTGTTATCATATTTTTTACTATTGCAAAAAAAAAAAAAAAAAGATGTAGAACAGTAAATTGGCCTAATGAGACAGAATGGAACCAAAATAAGTAATTAGCCACTAACATAATATGGTGATTATAGAATCAACTAATTAACAAGAAGTGGAACAGTACATGACACATTATAAGGAAAATAAAGAAACTAGACTGACTTTCTATTCTTTCTTGCTCTGTCTTCTATTCTATTTTGATCCTCTATCTATCCTTTCCCTAAAGCAGTATTAAAGTGATAACAAGGGACTCAACTAAATGCGTTCTCAACTAACTTGGTCCTCTGTAGACTTCAGGGGCAGGTCTCCAACTGGATTTCATACCTGACTTATAGGAAATGGTTAGCACAAGGGATTCACAGTGGATTAGGGCTGCACTGCTGGTGAATGTGCTACAAAGAAAACATATCTAGGCTTAAAAAGACACAAGGAAACTATGGTTGTGATAAGACAATCACCACAAATCTCCCCACAGCTACACTGGAAATTTCACTTTCAGGAGCACTGAGGCCCTTTTTTAGATCTATTCAACAGCCAGCACTCATCTTCTCAAAGCTATCTCAGAGAATGTTTCACCCCAGTCCCATGAGAAAATGGTAGGTGGAATCAGCTCTGACACTGGAAGGGCAAGCAGCACGCCAAGGAAAGCCCACAGTGGCATGACTTTTTCAGCAGAGCAACTCAGCGTGGCCCAGCCCTGATGATTCTGCAATTTTAGGCTGTGCCTGGTTGAATCGGCTTCTTTCTTGCTGGACTGTGTTAATATAATGGCCATACAGCTAAAATGTAATCCCAATAAATGGTGTTTGCTGCTTGCAGATGTCCTAGCTTTGCTTTCAAGTCTAATCTCCCACCAAAACCACACAACGTGGCTTTGACTACTCAAAACCCTAACTGCAGTTCAACCCCTCTGAGCATGGTTCTTCTACCCAAAAATTCAGGCCCAACTGTATGGTTGTGGTCATATCCTTCTGGGGATACATAGCAGCTACGGAAGATCTTTATCTAGAGGTATATTAGAGGTCTTTGTGCAGATGCAGCTAAGTCTACCCCTGTATATACTACTCTGTTATATCGGTGAAGTATTTTTATGTAAGGATGAAAATTGTGTTGAAGAGTGTGAATGAAGAGCAGGTCAGAGAGTACATTCAAAAACATGGCTACTTCATCCCAGCTCTGCCTCAGTTTTCTCATTTAAGAGGTGAAGACAATAATCAGACAACAGACATCTTGCACTTCTAATCCCAGCACTGATTCTTTCTGTGATTCTGGCCAAGCCACTCAGGCTGGCTGCATCATTTTACCATCTCCAAGGGAAAATAGCAATATCCAATGCACTCACTGTTCAAACTTCTTCCCAGGACCAGCTTTCCTGTGTGCAGTGGAAAGACTGGACAAATCTCCCCCAGCATTGCTGAGTGGTGCCTTGCTTGAGGGGATGGATTCCCAAGCAAAGCCCAGTAGCCTTACTGGAACAATTAGGATTGTCTATGGGATCTAGTGATAGGTGCCAATTTTTCCCTTTGGAGGGAGAGTAATGCAAAAATGTGTACAAACTATTTTTAGCTGGGCTTTAAAGAGAGAATTAAGCTATCAGAGGATATAATTAGAACACAGCCACCGTTCTAAATTTGGGGATTAGATACTATGCCTGTGTAATTAATCAGGATGAATCAAGTCATCCTGGAGTATAATTACATGGACCATTTTATTATTCTTCTGTCTCAGGGTAACAGGTTCTGTAAGAAGAACTTAGAAGTTATGAAGGGCAAAATGGTGTAGTGATGGGATCAAGTCAGGAAATGGTCATGGGCACTACTGGAGACGCCAGATGGGGGCTTGGCCCTGTAGCACTAAGATCACCCTCAGCTCCTTAGGCTTCATAAAATCTTCACCCCCTGTTCTGCACAACCTTACACTTTGCTAATATTGCCCAGCACAAAAAGCAAAGCAGACACAAGAGTTGTTAGAAAAGATGGTCTTTGCTACAGACCTTTGTATCAAGACACAGCCATGAGTGGAAAGTATTAATACTATTTGGTTTTCTTGTGAATAACAATAAAATATTGCACTGACTGCAAGCTTGATGTGAGAGCTAGTAACATTATTGCTCTTGTAGTATTTAGTTTGCATGTATTTTCCCTTGACTCCAGATGGATTTTAATTTTGTGTATGGTAGCTACACAGTGTGCATGTAAAAGCTTTAATAAATCTGCTTGTTCAAACTGAAATAGGCATTTTGTATTATGAGACTGCCTTGCTCCAAAACAAATCCAAATGATTAGAGTAGTGGATTTAACTAATTGTCCTCCAAGCAGCTCCTATGGGAAAACAAAATGTTGTCTATGTTAATAATGTCTCAAACAGGAATCAGTGAGGATCAGCAAAAGCACAGTATCATGTGCTTTAATATTGTGTTGTTTACCAGCTGGTAGGCGGATAATTTACATAAAATCATTATCACTTGCTTTAGGGTAAATAGCATAATAAAAGCTGGCATCTGAACTGAGTCCAAAATCCCAATATGTAACTACTGTTGAATTTCCAGAGAAGTGCAGTTTGGCATTTAGGTTCCAGAAATCAAGCTTTGGATTTTGTCCTGATATCCTGTCTTGTGAGGGATCTGCTTTCCAGACTACACCCTGATGCAGTTGTTCATGTGAGATATTACACTGACAGATACTTTTTGGAGACTTCTTCTCTAGAGGCCAGTAATATCTATTATTATTAGCAGCAATATTAACTAGATTATTCCTAATGACAACAATACCAACAACAAGTTATTGAAACATGTGAGAATATGTAAAACCATTCAGATGAGCTGTGCTTCAGAAATGCCTCATGGACTGCAAGAGGAGCCCAGTGTTATCCGTTGAGGTGCAGATGTCTGCGTGCTTTCTATTTAAAGGTATGTGACATGAGTCCAGCCCTCAGTGCTTCATTTTCTCACTATAAATTGAGAAAAACACTGCTCTGTGTGAACTCTGATGGGGAGATACCATGACAGGAGAAAAAGCTGGGTCATTTCCTCCACCCACTCAGTGCTTGTTTTCAGCAGGGATAAGGTAGCAGCATCACTGGAAGGATTACTCCAGGACCACTGGCTCAAGCACAGGTTGTTTATCTATTTTAGAAAGGGGTCAGCTAGTAAGTTTACTTTGTTTGCATGGTTGACCCTTCACGAGCGGTGCAAAGTGTCAGGACACTGAAAGGCTTGTTTTAATTAATGGCATAACCATAGGCAAGGAAAATATATGGAGGCACTGTTAATTAAGAAACTCTCTGGCATCATGGTGAGAATTGCTGGCCCAATATTAAAGTAGTGTAACGAGGACATGTAGGGTTGCACAGACCCAGCATAACTGCAGAACCCATCAAAGAATTACCCAAAAGTATCTGGGAGGGTGCAAGACAAGATAAATAGCTCTGGAGATGATCAACAGAGACTTCTGTAGGTCTGATCCTCCTATACGCCAGGATAGTGTTGCTGCCTAAAATCAGCAGTCCCTATCCACAGGTCCTATACGCATTACTGCATAATCCTGCTGCTGAGCTGATAGGATTAAAGAAAGATATGGATAATTTTGCCTGCTGTGCTTAGTTTCTAGACAATTTAAGGTTATGAGTCTCCTGGGCTACTAAATTGCCATCTTCTGTGATTATTCAGGCCTCCAGGGATGGTTTTCTAAAGTACCTAAATATCTGAATTTCACTGGGATTTGAGAATGCTATTTTGTAATACTCCTTTGAAACTATGTGCTTGTATTAGCACTAAAACTGCATAGACAAGCAAAATTTTGTACATTAGTTTTTCATACTCTGCATTGGTAGATGCTTAGTATTTGTAGGTCACTTTGCATATTCTGGAACGGAGCAGGTAAAGCTAGTGTGTAACATACTTCAGTATCATGTACTCAAAGACCACTGAAGCAGATAGCAATTCACTAGTAAAATTTCCAAATTAGCTTTATATATATATATATTTCTTTTCCAAAAGTTATCACTGTCAGAAGAAGGAAAAGCTGAGCTTTCTTTGTTTTTCCCTGAATCAGTCACCACTTACATTTCTTTCTAATACAGCTCACTCCACCTTCACTTGGCTGGTTTCAAGGTTATATTCCTGCATCATTATTTCAATAATTATCTCTTGCTCCATGTTATCTACTGGAAGAGTGGTCAGGGTGCTGCAGCATCCATATTGTGCTCATATCTTGCTGCCAAACTGGTGGCTTCAGTTAATATATTTATGGTGCCATAGGTAAGTGAAGTGCAATGAATGCAAACTCCAGAGGGCAAAAGTCTAACCAAAAAGTCTATGTAAGATACTAGAGAGCACCTAAAAATCAGGAGGAAACCATGACAAAATTCACTTGGCATCTAGGGTGAGACTCAGCAGATCTAAATTAGAGTGTGGATAGCTAGCTCTGAAGTAGTCATTCTAGAGTGCCTCCACAATTAGCAGAGAAAGAGATACCATGAGAGCTGACTCATTGATGGAGCTGTTTCATTCATTAACTAGAAACCTGGGAACCATGAAGGACCCTGGAGCACCAGCTCAGCCACAGAATCCTACTAACAGACACCTCAGATGCCATGGTTGAATCCCTCCCAAAAGCCACCCCAGTGTCCTATTTAGGAACTCTCTGTGAATAGAGATAGTTTATCCAGCTAGTTTTCATCACTGGCAGTTTCCAAGTGGGTCATTAATATGCTATGTAATTCTGAACTAACTATTCTAATGTGCATTGATTTCATCTTATGTGGGAAAAAAAGCTCATTGCTTAATATTGGTTGTAATATATCTCCATGGAACAGGTGAAAACTAGCCGCTGGCCTCACACAAATGCCTGTTAGAGGAGTTAGCAGTGCTTGCTGGAAAAGGAGCATCACCACTGAACACCTTCCAGCAGAGCACTGGGAAGGAGCAGGACAAAATGAGCTGAATTAGGGGAAAAATAGGAGAAGAGCAACAGTCACTGGCTGTGCATGGGTTTGGTGGTGGTGCCTGGCTACTGGCCCAACGTTGTGATGGGTTTCTGGGTGTAGGCACCAGGAAGGCTTTTCTGGGGTTTCTGCAGTGACAGAAAGCCTCCTGCTACTTTTCCATGGCTGCCAAAAAAAATCACACTGCATCTAGAAAACACCTCTGGGATACAGACGCAGAGAGTCATATGTAAATATAACAGCAGAACACCATTTTCTGGATCCTGAATATTGTCCTTTCCATCACCTTACAGTCCTACCATTGGTTTTCTTATGCAAATCCTTTTTTTATTTTTATTTTTTTTAATTTTTTACTTCATATCAATTTTTATATTTTATGAGATGCTGCTATTGAGAAATTATATAAACTCTTCTCCATGGAACTCAATCCTGCCTAAATAGAACCACACACAGTTTTTTTAAAGCAGTAACTTATATCAGTAGCTGATACCTCATGTGGACTTTGGGAGCTCAATGAATACAGCATGTGTGGGGAGAAAAGTAAGGACCTGTGAACTTTCTGGCCACCTTCACAGACAATTTGGGTGACCATGAGTAGGTCACATTCACCTACATCCCCTCTTCTGCCAGGCTGTGGGGAGAGGTCAGTCCCAATGTGCGTGGTTACAGCCTCGGTGCTTCAGCATCCACATCTCACCTCTCTTCACAAATGCTAAAAGAGGCTCTATGTAAAAAAGCCTCCTTGTACCTCTGCAGAAAACAATGGAGAAATACAAACCAGAAATAATGATGCCATACAATATAATGTAAAGTAACCCACATGGTCTTTGCAGGGTTAGGCTTTTGACCTTGCGGGTCCTTCCATGACATGTGGCCCACATCTTTTCCCACCCCACGTACAGTAGCTAGCATGCCTGCAAGGCTCTTTTCAGACTAATTCCTGCTAATGTCATGCATGGCTAGTTAACCTCCATTTGATCTGTCTTTTAGAGATTTATTCATCAATAAAGGCGTTATTACTCCTTTGATGATAGTTAGTATCATTTATATGAATTGTCTATTGACGGACACATTTAACAAAGGGTGTTTATGTGCTGAACAATCACATAGTTTATTTATCCAATAATCACATAATCGATTTGAAAAAAAATTCAAGTTGAAGGACTTCTTTGAGATTTAAAGATTTCACAGTTTCCATCTGTGTCTAAGATGTTTAATCTGTGTTAGTTCTGTATTACATTTTACTAGTACTGTTCCTGCAATGGGATCTTATAGATCAACCTCTGACAGCTCTCAGGTAAAGACTGAACCTGGCTAGCTTGTTTAAGATGATTGCTTGGGTATTTTTAATCACAAATGACAGTATAAAAAATCCAAAATACAGTGTCTTGAGGCACTCTCGGAGAAGGTTACCACTGATCACACTTGCCTTCCAGACAAAGTACTGTTGCAGCACTAAGGCTATCATCTCTACAGTGGTTACAAATATCCACTGATGACTCAGAGAGAAGTCTATTTCTCCGACAACTTTCCTTGGCTGATGTTGTTATTACATTATCACAAGGCATAACATTGCTCACATATACTCAGGTAAAATTCCAGAGTGAATCAGAAAACCTTTGTTGTTTAGCAAGTCCTGCAGGGCTCCTGTTGCTCTCAGGTTGAAGCACCCTTAGCTTTTGTGTGGGAGGGCAATGCCAGTCCCCAGCAGGGGACATCCAGTGCTCAGATCCACTGAAACCACCAGAACTGGCACCACAATGCCTCTGGGAAGCCAAGGAAACGAGCTTGGTCTTGAACACTGGACCTCAGTTTCTAGTGACCCACATTTATTTCCACGTGTTTCCCAAGTCCTAAGGATCAGTTTATCCATCACCATATTACGTCTGGCTCCTAATACAGGCATTGTAAATGTTCAAGGAGTGTCTGTCAAGGTTGAACTCATCGGTGTAGATGGGAGAGTCTGTTGTTTGCCAGAGTTTAAATGGAAAATGTTTTATTTTCTAAGGTCCTGACCCTGGCAGATTCTTTGTCTGTTGTGCTCAGCGTCAGAAACCATGAGCTTGCATTAACTATTTTTATTAATTATTTTTTTTCACCCCTGTGTGCCACAGCAAGCAAGAACTGAGTGGTCTGGGTTTATGCTGGGACCTTATAATGGGTAGGGAGGCTCTGCTTCTGTGATTAGAGTCCAAGCCCACAAAAACATAGACACAGTTCTCAGCTCAGGGATGTCTAGCCATGGCACAATTCCCTGTTAAAATACCTTCATGCACAGGAAGGTCTAAAAGGGATTGGTTTGCTATTATTAGCTACTGGCCAAAAGCTTCTGCACTCCGGTTTGAAGGAGTTTTTGATCTTTTGATTTTACAGGAGACTGGAATTGATAATCCGGGTGATTTCAAGGGCTGCAGTTTCAATCAGATCCCCCCTCCCTGCTGCTCACCCTGGAGACTCTGACCACAGGGAAGGACAGGTCCTGGGATTTGAAGGTTTAAGCTGGGGCCACCAAGTCCCCATAGCTTGAGCACTACCAGTTTCGTAACAGCCTGAGCTAAGCTCTGGGAGCAGCAGTTTAGCTGGCTGACATCTCTGTTAGATGTGCTTGCAGGTAGTAGAGAATAAAGCCCTGATCCTGCAAAAAGTGGTAGTTGGGGGCAGATGGCTTTCAGCACTGAAGCAGTGTGAGTAGAGTGGTGAACACACCCCTGGAAGACAGCAGAACACATCTCCTAACCCTGATTCAGTCCCGCTGAAATGTGGATTTTCTTCTTTAGCACTGGCTCAGCTGTACTTGTTCAGGAGGCACCTTGACATGCAGGTAGTCTGACTTGCTACCGCCTGAATTAGGGTTAGCTTGCCCCCCTTTCCTGAAAATAAATGCCTAGGAAAACTTTTATTGAGAAAGGCAGGAGGCAGGAGCTGGCAAAGACAAGATGAAGCTAGACATTACAGGTTCCTCCCTGCCCTCTCTGCATGGTTCTGAGCTCTTCTTCCTAAAAGAGATGTTCTGAGCTGGGCACTGAGCTCAGACCTCTAAGTCTGAAGTAATTTTACCTTCAAGTCCCTGTGGTATAGCTAAAACCTGCTTTAGTCCTATACTCTTAACTAGATGTTAATTTTTAAATGATTTGTATGTGTTGTTTTTTTGTTAATTAATTCTCTCTCTTGAATGAAAACTGAGGCATGTTGAGTTTTGTTTGTTTGTTTGTTTGTTTTAACTTTCTACTTTAGAAACAGAATTCCCTTGCTCAGATGCTCTGGTAAAGTCTGCAAATAATTTGAACAATAACAGTGGCAGCAAAGATTGATCTGAGACTGCTGAGACCCAAACCTGGGCAGTCACAAGCTTGTCAGAGCTGAGACTCAGCACCTACAGCTGCAGTTCATGTTCCCTCCCCAGGAAAAGAGAAGAAACTTCACATCTCAGCAAGCCACCAGGCTGGAAGTGCAAGGCAGTTCTGCCACCAGAGACAAAGCCAGCACTGTGTTTTATATATTTACATATTTATGTATCTGTGTGCATTATATATTTCTACACCTGCATGTGTAGGTGTAGATGCATGCACACATGCCTGTGCATGAATAGCCATGTACAGGTGTGCATAAGCATGAGCATATCAACAGTACTGTGCAGGTGTTTCTGCAGTACTAGCATTGCCTTCATAATGAAGCAGATCCTGCACTTTGCATGCAGAATTGTGCAGTAAGAACATTATTAAATGCATAAGCTTTTGTTATAGGAACCAAAAATACAAAACAGCTTTTTGGGGTGATAGAGATATAACAGCAGAAGGCTTCCCTGTATGACATTTTCTTGGCCTTGAACATACCTCAGTACTGGTGCCAAATGTGCCTTTTATGTCTGGGACAGTGAGAGCTGGTATTTGTGATGAACTTCTCCAGCTCAATATGTTGCAGAAAACTTTGTGAAGAGAAACAAAGAGATCACCAAGTGCAACAGGATAACTGAGAGCTTACCCTAATCACTCAAGCTGTGGAGGAAGAACAAATTCCTTGGGTTAGTTATTCTCTAAGATGTATTTGTTTAGGGCTATGATGGCCCTGTGTATGGGGCAAGGGGTGTCTGTACTGCCCTGGGAGACAGCAAGAAGCAGCACAGAGCCATGCTTGCTGGCAGGATCTGAAGAGCAATGTCAAGGGCAAGAAATGGTGATGAATCTGGATTTTCAGAAGGCCAGTGCTGTCACGGGTAATACAACAATCCAGGTCCTTTCAAAGAAGAAAATGGACCTGCTTTTCCCACTTGAAGCCCATCTTTGTAACTGTGTTCCCCCAGATAAATAACCTGTTGCCTGGGCTTTAGAGCCTGGATGGTTAGAGCTGGATCTCATGATGCTCAAAAGCCAGGCCACTCCTTTTCTCACTCCCCCAGAAGTCACATCACGGGCACAAAACAGGTGATGGCATCTCCATCTGCCTGATCCATACCCACAGCTAATGAGTGAGAATGGTGGGTACTGCAAGTGTCACTTCTAAACATGCATTGGGACTAAACTGTGCTGAGTTTCACTTCTACAAAGGTAAGTGGCTCCTGAGAAGTGCAACCCAGCCCTTCACACAGACAACTAATGGAGCACAGAGGGGAGAGTGAAGAAAAATGGAAACTCTCTGACAGGTGAGAAATCCCACTGCCGGCTTCGGAGAGAGGTTTTGTGAATGAATTCAACACTGATTCAGCATGGGTTGAGTCCTGGAGAAGAGCTGACGGACACAGCCTGGATTGCTCTCCTTGAACCTGATGCTGGGACACCCAGGTCTCTCCCTGGTGTCCCCGGGTGCTGGAAGGGGGCCGGAGGTGCCTGTTCATGGGGGCAGGATGCCAGCACCTGAGCTGATGCTCTCCCTCAGCACCAGCCCCACCTTGCAGCCCAGAGGCCTTTCCATGGGCTTTGGTGCCATCAAGTGGCAGTTGGCTGCAAGGAGAGCAGCACTCAGAAGACCTTGGCTCCTGAGAGGTTTGCAATAGGAACAAGAAAGTGAAATTGAGGTTTTCTCCCAAGTTAGTGTGAGGAAACGTTAGTGCAGGGGCCAAAGAGATGAACAAAAACCCTCAACACTTTTACTGATGCTTGAACCGGGTAGAAAAGTCATCCTTTTCATGAAAAGGGGGAAGCTTTGGGAAATGATTAATACAGCTGGCACGAAGTGTGGTGGAAAATTGTGTCAATAATCTCCAGACTTTCAAGTGTGCTGGGACTTGAGCCAAATGAAATAGCTGGGTCCTCAGCCTGGGTAAACTACTGAGACATAAAGTCAGTGGAGCCAGACTGAAGCTGATCCTAAAAATTTTAGCCTAATCTGAAATGTGTAGGGTTTAGAATTTGATGAATTGTGCTTTCATTTTTTTTCCTCCCTCCCTCCCTCCCTTTCTCCCCCCCCCCTTTCTTTCTTTCTTTCTTTCTTTCTTTCTTTCTTTCTTTCTTTCTTTCTTTCTTTCTGGTATTTCAACACAGCTTCTCTGAATTAATAGTTAAAGGGGATTCATGGAGTTCATGTTGTCAACATATCAAGTGCATCAACTCCTCTGCCAATAGCCTGCAGCCTGCTTGGCTCAAGATTAGCATGGCCTGAGGAAAATTAAGAATAAGAATTTGCTTCAATCTCAGATTCTTTCTTTGGATCTATTAAGGGATGGAAAAGCAATGATATTTTCTTCCTATCTCCCAGTAAAAATATCTAGCTAGGAAAAACAGATTGGAAAAACATTAAATAACTTTTTTTTTTTTTTAAGTACTTTGCCTGCATATCTCCTATTTAAGTACAAATTTAAGGTTTGTATCCAGCATGCGTTAGCAGTTTATGTTTTCCAGAGCTGAATAAAGGTAGCCAAATTGTTGTAACCAGGACACAAATAACTAGATTTTGGCTGTGGGTGAGAGGCAAGACCCTTGTCCCAGGTGGATCCATGTCAAAACAGATTTTACAGAATGCATATGCCCAGACAGTTTGCCACTTTGGGATATTTACTCCCTGAGTTTAAGGAAACCCTGTCTGAGATTGCATGTCAGATCTAACATCCCCATGCCAGTATTGCACTGCACTTTTGCCATCACACTGCAGCTCGGTGGGGCTGTCAGTTCCCAGAATGATGACACCCCATGCTGCCTTCCCCTCTCTAGCAGTACCTTCAGGGCAGCACAGCCCTAGTTTTAAAAGAGATATCACCTGGAGTCCCAGGGGCTTTCTGTTCTGGCTCCCCATGTGTGCCAACACCAGATCCTTGATTCTGCTGTCAGTGCTGCCAGATGACTTTATTGTAGGCTACAGTCGTACTTTTGTGATGCAGCAGAGCTATATACAGTGACTTTCCAGGGCCAAAAGTGCTGCTTTCTGAATCTCCCCTGTTGCCTCTAGGCTTTCTGGCTTGTGTGCTAGTATGTTGGCTTTCAAATCCTCTCTCTCTGTGTTTTTGCTTGTTAAGAGATTATTTCATCCTTAATACTCCACCACTGGAGCTGTTAAAAGTTAGCAGGGGATTTTTGTTAGAAGGCAGCTTTTGTGGAATTGAGCTGGCAAGCTGACTTCCTCAATTATCAACTGCTGAAACAACAAAAGCCCCTTAGACCTTCATGATTTTCTCATCAAAGGCAAATCTGTTTAAGATGTCCCTCAGTGTTTGCCTTCTCTCCCTACAAGCTGAATATTTGCATTGCTGTAATTTGGAGAATCACCAGAAACACAACAAAGGCTGCAGTTTTTCCAGAGATGGCTTTGGGACCAGTAGGCATGCAACAAATGGGCAGATCACTTTGTGAATCTCTTCATCTCACATCAAAGCTCTTTCCCAAATGTCCTATAAAAAGCAGAAATGCAAAATCTAAAGGCCCGTTTACCTGAGCAGCATTTCCAATGCTTGCAGCTGAGACCATTTCTAAGAGCATCACTGACACTTGGTGGCATGAGGAGGAACTGCACATCCCTGTTCCAGATGTGCAAGATGCCTGTGCCCATCACTGTCCCTGTGCTCACTCAGGCTTATTTCAGCTTGCCAGGATGACAAACCAAAGCACCAGAGCCAGAACTGGTGGTTCTTTCTTTGCCTGTTTCTATTGCTATCCATTGTCCTTAATTTGAAGGACATTGCTAAATAATTACATGACAATTATTCACGGGAGAATAAAGAACCTTGAACTAATTTATTAGAAGGAGATAGTTGCTCAGGACCTTCCTTCCAACTAGGGTCTTTAAGCTTCAAAAGATAAAAGAGGTCCCCAATTCAGGCCGTGTAATATCCTAATCTCTGTCAGAGTGGGCTAGTTTAAAGAGCAACTGAGCACATCGGAGACCAACAAGCTCCTCTGGAAGTGTGTATTTATCTCCACATATAGAATGAACCAACATCAAGTAAATATCTAAATTTGGTCCCTTGGTTAGATGCCTCAGATTAGGTAAAATGACTGCATCCACAGCAGGTTAGGCTTATTTCTAAGATTATATATAGATGTGTGTGTAAAAGAAAAAAAGAAAAAAAGAAAAAAAAAAGAAAAAAAAAGAAAAAAGAGGTCCAATTATCTGTGTGTGAAGAGTACTAAGAGCATCTTTTATGTCTACACTCAGAATTACAAAGTAATGGGCAATGGCAATAACAGTGACAAGAAATAAAATCAGAGTGGAGTCCTATAACCATCAATGATCTGGCAAACATTATTTATTGTAAAAGCAACAGCAGCTAAAAAATGAAAGGACATTATTTGGCTCAAGGCAAGGGGGCAGGGATATGGAAGTGCACAGGAGGTCAGGCCAGATGCTTGATGCTCTCTCAAAATCATTGAATATCTGGACCTTTTGAGAGGGACCGTGTAAACCCTGTCTAATGATGAGTAATATTAAAATTCCCTTAATGCTTTTCAGAGAATTTATGAGCTTTGCATAACTTGTCCTCTCCACACAGCTGGTGTAGCTTTTCTCCCAGCCAGGCCCAAATCAACTTTGGTGGGGACCATAAATTTAGTAATAATTAGAAACTAAATTATGGGTCCCAAAGATTGAATGCAGCTAATATTCACCCTACACATGCCTTGTGGAGAGCTCACTGGAGTGGAGTACCATCATAACAAGGGCAGAAGGGGGAAAAAGTCTTTGGGATCTGTCAGTTAAAGATCTGGCCTGCAACTCAGTGCTGTGGTCCAATTTTTTCTTTACTTGCACGTGTCTCTGGCTTGTATCCTCAATAAAACTTTACATATTACAGTCTTCTGTAGATCTGTGTCTCCATTCCCCAGCTGCAAAATGCATGCAGCATTTTTTTTATTATTATTTCTTGCCTATTTTTCCCATTTGCAGCATAGCTGCTGCGTAAGCGTGCCTTTCATCCATGAGGTATGAAAGCCCCTTCAGCTGGAGTCTTTCAATGTGACAAGGATAGTGGCTTTTACTACATGTCTGGTTCATAGGAGACCTGACTCTCTGTGGGAACAGTTTAACATCATTCCGAAGAGTTGGCCACACTCATTTCCCTTCTAAAACAAACACAAAACTCCACCTAAGTCTGTTGTATTTCTGCCTGTGT
Organism: Netta rufina; assembly: GCF_964035555.1. Lineage (NCBI taxonomy): Eukaryota > Metazoa > Chordata > Aves > Anseriformes > Anatidae > Netta > Netta rufina. The sequence goes on along the minus strand of NC_140127.1, from coordinate 69,782,247 downwards.
GACAGTTTCTTGTGTTCACAGCGAGAGAGCACTCGGAAGGATTAGCTTTGCTTCTGCTCTCTGCCACTGGGAAAGTCTTGTGGTTTTTTTATGCTTTACAAGCAGCAGCTTTGCTCTGTAATCTGGATTTGCAACAGAAAACACAAGTGCTAGCTGGCGTGCTTTGTACCAAATGTTACAGAAGTTGCACTGCTCTTGCTAACAGTCCCAGGGCAGCAAAACGCAGATTTTAGCCATCATGGCTAGTGAACAAGAAGCCAAAATGGTGGTTTTAGTGTTTTGGGGGATCCTGGGTGCAAATTCCAGAAAGACAGAGCTGCAGCTAGTGCAACAGCACCAGGCAATGGTTGTAACTGAGAGGAAGAAATGTGCTCTCTGCTTCTAAAGCAGGGGGATTTTCAGCTCTCATGCTTCAATTGGATGCAAAGAGCTCTTCCAGCAGCTGCCAACAAAATGTGGAATGAGTTTAATGGCCACAGGTCTGTTAAACGTAAAGTTGAGCTTTATGTTTACCCAGCAGTGATAAATGTTACAGCCACTCCAGCACTTTCTCTGTACCTTGAATCCTCTAGAGCAGTAACTTTCACCTCTCTCAGGAAAACACTCGTGTTTAAGAGTACTGCAAAAATAAGCCATGTTCAAAATTGTCTCAATTTGTAAAAAGAAAGAAAAAATTATTTTCCTTCAGCCTGAATCTGTCTGGACAATATTTCTTTCATTTGGAAATGCCTCAGAAATAGCAAATGTTATAATAATAGTGTGTCATATCTTGTTTTGTTATGGTGTTTTGTTTGTTTGTTTGTTTCCCCATCTAGCTTTCTAGAAAGGAAAACGAAAGAAAGAAAGAAAAAACAAAACCAACATAGTTGCACATCAGACTTCTAGGATGAGAAACCACTTTCAGTATCAAACTGATAAGGATTTTAAAGGTGTTAATTCTACTTTTAGGATCCTAGTTTGAATTAAGTAGATCTGAGTATAAATCTTACTTCTTGCAATAGGTTTCTGGCATATGATTCATCAGATGTTTGTAATAGTATTTCTGAAATGCTCAGCAGTGACCTAACATTATTTCCTTTGAAGCCCAGAGGAATTTTTCCATTGACTTCAGTGAGAGCAGAGTTTAGAGAAAACCAAGATCTTTTGTAAACAGTGTGAAATTGTCCATCCTTCTCTCATTTTTGAAGCTCTTTGCTTCCTCCACTGCTTATTTATTTAGCCTTTTTATGTGGTCAGTCCTCAGTGTCTTTTCTGTCATTTTGCATGTTTATATAGTATCAAGTGTGGCGAACTTTGACATTGGTTTATGGTCAGGAGGTACTACAGCAACAAAACCAATAACAACAACAATAAATGCCCATGGTCAGGGCTATTGCCCATGATTTGAGAGTCTTCCTATTATCCTCCATACACATTGAAAGCTCCTTTTATTTCAAAATGTCTCCTGACATGGAAAAAAAAAAAAAAAAAAAAAAACCACTAAAAAACTAAAAAACAACACAAAGCTGGAAGTTAGGCCCCATCTGGGAAGCCGCCTGCAGAGAGTCTTGTGGCAACTAGTCTCGAAATGAATGGGATGTCCTGGATTGATGTGGAGTAGATAGACCTGGCCTGCGGATGACTGGGAAAACAGCAGGAAATTCTCCAGTTGTGCAAGGCAAAGAGCAGCTCCACCTCTTTGTGCTTGAGGCTCATGGCTATGCCTGACTGCACACGGAAGGAATTTGCATTGCCAACAGGAGCTGATCAATAGGAGCTGTCTGGGAAAGCGGCTTGTTACTTTTAGACAAGCAAGGGGTGGCAATGAGAACCGAGTGGCACGTGGTCTGGGTTCATAGGGAACTGTAATGGGTTGCTTTGTTTTGACATAACTGTAATGGCCTTTTCATGTGCAGCTGTATGTAGATAAGACAATGCCAGGATAATACTGGACATTCAGATGCAAATGAATTGCATATGTAACTGTACATTGCGTTATCTTTTCTTACAAGGATTTTTGGACGACTTTTTCCCTGAGAACTATACTACCCCCTAGACATGTAACCTAGCTTGCAGCTAAGCTTCTCAAAAAGAAGATTCCTATTTTCAGGTTCTGAAACTGACTACCAAGAAGAAAGCATTAGCATTGAGTCTTTTTAACAAATAAGACATTTTCAACATTTCTTCCTCTTTGTGAAGAGCAAAGACTCTGGCTGATGGGGAAAGGAGGAAGTTCTGCATGGTGGAGGTGGGATTTCATATCCACACAGTCTGAAAAAATTGTTGACTTCACTGGGAGGCTTGGGAGAGGACACGGTATGAAGGACAGGGAGTGAGAATGCTGGGCTGATGTCTGTAAGGATGCTGTAATGTTTTAGATTTGGGGCAATGAAGCCACAGGCACTGTAAGAAGATGAAGAGAAGAGATCGGGGTTAAGATTAGCATGGGAGATGAAATCAAAGCTATGCCACAATAGCAGGAAGCTTCTCAACGTGTTACCTCAGGCTTTGTATGTTTAAGAGTGACTTATTTCCATCATCTTGCTGCTGCAATACTTACTGTAAACCACCACAGGGTTGATGTGTCTTAAAGTTACAGCTCTGAAAAGGTGGGAATAGGTAAAAGCCCCTCTCTTCTGTTTTCCAATGCATCTATAGGCACACGCATTCTTTGGACAAAAACAAACAAACAAAAAAGAATGCCTGGGTTCATGGAGTTTCTGGCGGTTTGATCATTTTTATTCCTTAGAGGACTTACTACCCCATAAGCTGTCTCAAGCAGACCTATTGTGGCTGACAGCCCAAGCTGTCCCGTCATCCAAAACCCATAGAAATTTTGAATTTTTTTTTTTTTTTTTCCAGGATTGTTTCCACCACTGGGAGTAGGGATTGGCCATGAATTCAGTTTTTGTTTCAAACAAGAATACAGGAAATAAAAGAAATCCTTCTCACCATGACAGTCCCATGAACGCAATACAAGGCTCTACCTGGGAATGCATCCTTCTTGAAGGAATGCTGTCAATGTGTTATTTTAAGACATCAAAGAAGAAAAGTGTTTTTATTTATTTATTTATTTATTTTACTTTTATTTTTTGACAGAATAAGGCCATCTATATATGACTTCCTATCCAGTTTCCCAAACTTGCTTCCTTGTGGTACTGAAGGTGACCAAGACTTTGATTCAAACCCAGTGACAACTTTTTGTTTTATTCCAAGGTCACCGCTGACCTGGTCATCATCTGAAATGTGTGGAAACCTGAATGATGACATTGTTTCAGCTGTTTTTCATGGCTTTAGTTCTTCTATCCCAAACAGGGCTTGAAGAAGATGGAGGGAGGCTCAACACAATTACTACTAATTCCTTTACTGTTCCCACTTTTCACTCTTTGCTTTTGTTTGATCTTTTCACTTCACATCAGGCCTTATTCTCATCTCACCGGCAGTGGCTCAAAGCAGGAGCAATTACTCTGACATCACCTACCAGATTTTTTCTTTAATTTACCCCAATTTTACTACACTGTTGTTTAAAGAGTTTGTCCTTTTAATGAGTATTACCTAAATATCAGTGTGATTTCTTTTATATGAGTATTACTGACGAACAATCTGATGCACATTTTTAACTGGAAAATGTTATTCAAAACACACCGACACCCCTCCTCAAAGCCCTGCTTTTCATGTTGCAGACAGTCCTGAGTGCTGTTCACAGTGCTATGCAATCCTGTCACTTGCTGGGAATAAAGCTCTTCAGAAACAGGAGCACGATTACAGCCTTACTAAAGAAACCATGAAACTTTTTTTTCCAGCAAATATTTCACCCACTTGATCAGCCAGGACAGAGAAGCCTTTTCTGTGTCTTCTCTTTCCACCTTTGTTCCTCGTGACCAACCTCGTGACTCTGCTGTTAACACTCAGCCCAGCTCTCATCCTCCTCTGATGACTGAGTCTTTCAGCATCCCGCAGACGTATGTGTTGACACTCTGCACAGTCTCTGGTCTGCACTACAGCCCTGCCATGGTGGAAACATCTTGCACTATGTCATTTGCTCTGTTTTTAGTGCCAGCTCCCTTCTGATAGTGCAGAGGCAGAGAGATTGATGGCTCTTGTTCAGGCATACGTGAGTCCACAGTGTGCTCCTTGTCTTGTCTCCTACAGGATCCAGGGGCTTGCCAGGTCTCTGAACAGAAAGAGTGTGCTGAGACTCATCTGTTTTGTGGCGCATCGCCCTGGGAATTCAAACAGTCAGGCACCTGTGAAGGGTTTTTGTGGCAGCTTATGCATACCAGGAGCATTGCTCATTGCACTTACACAGGTGGCCCAGGGACCAAGTCTGGGTGAAACAACAAGGGACACATTGCTTGTCTCTTGGAGGCACTTTGCTAGCGCAGAGGAAGGTGCACCGGGTCTTCCCCACTTACATCCCCTTGCCAAGGTGAGCACAGTGAGCATCTTACAAACCTGAACTTTTTGCCAGCTTCTGAGGCATCTTTGCTGATGTAGATGGGCAAAATGTGAGATGGAGATCCAAAGTTCTTCTTTGCATCATGGCTCAGATCCTGCAATGGTGCCCAGAAGGTTAAAAACAGTAAGAGCTTGCCTAAGGTGAAAACAGACCTTAATTCAGGTAGCCACAGTATCTGAGGCTAAATGGACAGTGAACAAGCATTGCTTGCGCGGCGTTGTTGGGTCATGATATTTCCTCAATATATTCTGCAAGTTGGCAATAGGTAGCTAATGTAAGCTGTAAGAAATGGTATGTTATTCCTCACTGTGACCATCCTAGCATAAAGACCGTGAATGCACCTGCTACAGAAAAGATAATTTTAGCCACTGAGCACATTGAGAACAAAGAACAGCTTCTTCCCCTTGTGGAAAACACCCAGAGCCCACCTCCTTCTCCACAGCAGCCAGGGACAGTCAGGTGGAGCTAGCTGTCTCTAGAGAAATAAATGAAACAGGCCAGAGCCTGCTTTGGCCCTGGGGAGAATTGGCACCACATGGCTCACGTCTGCATGCCTCAACTTTCTCTCTCTCCAAAAGATGATGTCCTTATCCGTACAGCTTATTGGGAACAGACTGTTTGGAAGCAGCCTCACCCATGCCATAACTCAGACTGCGCTCAGGCACGTCTGGGGCAGCATCGTTTGGGTCAAAATAGCAATTAAAGAGCGTGGGTGATTTTCAGGTACTCAGGCTTGACCCTGGATATTTCAGTGGCATGTATATAACTGCTATGATCCAGACAGTCTGCAAAGTGCATAAAACAGATCTAAGAGTTCAATATAGTTACCACCATGTAACAAAAAACGTGTCAGTCTTGATTATTTCTCCCAAACAGGAATCAGCACTAATATGGATTGTGCCCAGTTTCTCCCTGCCACGTGTCAAAAGTAACCCCCAGACAGGCTCTAATTGTGAATAGAATCCACATCCCCACCAATACTCTGTTGTATGGCTGGCTGCCAAAACCAGGCTAATGTAATTAAAAGAAAATTGCATCTCTTGTGGGTTTTCACTTCCTTGGTCGCAGCAGGTGCCTGTACTGGGTGGCAAAATGCAAGTGCAGCTGCTACAGCTGTTACTCTGGCACCAGAGCAGGAGTCCAGCTAAAACCCAGGAAGGGTAAACTGTGTTCAGTTTGTAAACCCCAGACAGCAACTTGCCACCGTTTCATTCTTGGGCATTTACTGAAATTAGCATGTGGTGGCTGGGGGCTCTGCTGTTTTTTTGTAGGCTTGTTTTTCTCTTCTTTCTCTCTCTCTCTTCTCTCTTCTTTCTTTCTTTTGTTCTCTTCTCTCCTTCCTTCATTCCTTTCTTCTTTCTTTCTTTCTTATTTGTTTTGGAAGCATAGAAGGGGATTGTTTTGAGGGTTTTGTTGCAATCCACTATCTGAGGAAATTATCCAAATGAATGGCATTGCCAACTATTCTCCCTGCAGAGATGGCTCTTGGTACAGTGTGAGGTAATGAATGACACATGCGAAGAGCACCCGCTCACAAAATACTGGGCCCACTGACAACAGTCAGGCATTTGGTGTAATTAGAAACCAGCTAGCAGAGCTAAACGAATCGTTTGAGTCACCTTTAGACAGCCAAGTGCCAAAGCACTGTCTACAGTGTAATTTGCTGGTCAATATTTTTCACAAAAGGTTCCCCCTTGGTGCTGCCTCTGACTCCTTTGTTCCCTGATTATAACTGCTAGCAAGTTGCAGTAGCCTGGCAGCTTCTTTGGCATCCAGTGATTTGCTCTGAGAAACTTGTAAATCCATAGCAAGGCTTCTGGTTTTCTTTCAAATTGTCATTCACTGGGGTGATGAGGGGCAGAAACAGGGCTCTGTTGCAGAAAGAAGCTTCTAAAGACCTTTAATGTTGTAAGTAACTGAGATTATATAGAGAGAGGGGGAAGGAGAGAGAACCGGTCTATCGACAGTGCTGGAATAAAGCCAGTTTTGAAGCATAATTTCCCTTTGAATAAAGAAGCTTTTGCCCTCTACACCTTGCACTTCCACAGCCATTGAATCAACAGTTGCCATTATACAGCAGTAGCTTTTTGCTCAATAATCAGTGCAGAGATAGTTTTTAATACTTAGCATTATAATAGTATCTCACCTGTCTCGTTCTGATGTATTGGTTCAGCTTGCCTGTGAGCTACAGTCTGGGAGATGTAAAAATGTGAAATAAAAAGATAATGGTCAGGTCCTTGGCTGTGACAGCCTAGTTTCTCTGCAAAAGCTGACCTGAAATGGAGAAAGAGCAGTAAGAAGAACAGCAATGGTAAATGAGGGCTCTATTGACCTCCATATTCTGCAAAGAGGAAGAGCTAAAATGTCTTTTCTGTCAAAATAAGAAGTAAAGAAAGCAATGCTGTGCACAGGCAAAGCCAGGGGACAGAGGAACCTTCAGCAGTTGTGACAGCTGTGCCCATCAGGAGTTGGCTTCGTGGACAAGTCCTTGTTTGTAATTATATAAATAAATAAATAAATAAAAGAATTATATAAAAAAGAAGGCCTGACTTCGGGTTGGGAACAAGATAATAAAACTACTCCATAGGAAATTAGAATCTCAGATATTGTTTCTGTGGGCGTAACACCAACTGCGTTATAGGGGTGGTCGACAATGAAGGGGTAGGCTGGATCCTCTGAATAGCATACTCTTTCAGAGGTTTGTGCCCCACTTGTGTTGATCTGAACAACTCTTGTTTTTGGTAGGGGCTGCCACTGAAACCTCACCCACTTTCTGTCACTGAGTCTTTCAGAATGCCTCTTGCAGGAACAAAGCCCCAGTTCTTCTTCCATTCCCTCCAGGGGGGTTCTGGAAAACTCTTTGCCATACCAGGAAGGAATCCCAGATAGGATTGTTTGGACATCTTAAATGACTTCAAGTCCGTTATGTTTATGCAACCTTTTACTAAGCTTAATATTTGGGCTTAAAATCTGAAGTTAGAGAAAAAAAAAAAAAAAAAAGGCTTGGGAGACTAATGTACTATTGGTGCCTGAGGTCTCATTTTGGTGCTGTACAGCTTGAGCATTTTTTTTCCTGGGCTACTTCCCTGAGCAATATGTTGTATTATTTCAATTTGGAAAATGGTTTCTAAGGAATCCTGCTGCTGAGTGGCCACATCTACTGATGAGACCTACATTCTCAGAGCTAAATCTCTAGATGTGACTTTTTTTTTTTTTTAATCTATTCATCTCTGTAAGCATACACCTCTACTTGAAACTTATTAGGGAGTTGCAGGTGGATCTTACAGAACGCAGGTGGAAGTATCATTTGCTTAATTTTGTTTTCCAGCTGTCCTAGAAACACTGTCTTTGTGTGAAAGAAAATCCTGTACCTTTTGTTCTTTTCCTGACAAGGACTAACATTGCATCTTACGGACTACTTATGTGCTGCTTGCAGTATAGACATACGCACTCTGTTTTGAGCAAAACTTGTGAAATGTGTAATCTGACTTCACACTTGCAAGTGAAACTTATTTTTTTTTTAAACAACCTTTTGTATTGAAATCTATCCGTATGCTTTCCAAACAAGATGAAACGCTTAATATCAGGTTATCTTTTTTATGGCTTTTCATGGCAAAAATGGAGATGACATCTAGGCTTTTTTTTTTTTCCTTCTCCCATGGCTTGAGACAAATGAGAGATGAATTTAATGGATGGTCTGATTTTTCTTGTATTTGAAAAAAAAAAAGTATAAATACCTCTATTTATAAATTAAGTTAAAAAAATCAAAGCTTGCACAGATAATTTACTTGAACAATTAGAATATTTTTGCCTAGATATTCTGCTAATATGCCTTACAACACACCATAGACAGTGATCTAGAACTTTAGTTTACACAAATTACTGTAGGTCAGAGGACATTTATTGAGCTACTTCAGTTTGCTCTCTTTTGAAAGTTTCCTTCTCATTCTTAGTTCTTGGTCCAAGTAACTTTCTGAATATGTCCCTTAAATATTTCACAAGTGGGCTATAAAGATTTGGTTTATGTATTTAGAACCACCATTGCATAGCTAACTTGCAACTTCTCCAAATAAAACAAAGTTCCCCTTTCAGGTTTGCCCAACATTACTCAAAAGACACGTTTTTATCTTCCTGTATGTTAGTATCAATGTGACTTAACTGATATCAATTGGATTTTCATAAATCAGGAGCTGAATTTTGGCATTTGGCAGGCTGGGGTCTAAGATTATGTTATGTTATATTATGCTACATATATCTTACATGATGTGATTTTAATTTTGCCATAAAGCTCTCTATTTTTATCCTTTTTTCCAAACTATGGATGATCTTCTATGTGAATATACCACATATTTCATTCAGAAAAGTAAAAAATAATTTTCTTTATCAACCATTCACAAAGATTTCTTTTGCTGACTGAAGGAAAACACCTTAAAATATCTTTCCTTCATGAACTGTTTCTAAAAGAGTCAATTGAAGTTTCCTTTCTTGGATTTTTTTTTGTTTGGAGTAACCATAGCACTTATTTTTCTGATATGTTCCAGCCAATTGTAATCACCGTGGTCTTGTTAGGTTATTTCCTTGAGAAAACGGCTGCTCCCTTTTTTCCCTGTAGAATTCTTAGAATGAAAACATCATTTTACTGTCAGCAATGTGATGTGTTTCAGGGGAAGGAACTAATGACAGGTCACGACTCTCTTCAAGAAGGAAAAACAAGCCTTTTCCAACGTACAAAAAGGCAAGCTGATTGCCTATTCAGTGTCTGGGGATATTTTCTAAAGCCAAAGGATACGTGGTGTGATTGTCATATTCTTGCAGTCATGGAAACGTAGAGTGTCTTAAAAACAGTGACCTTTTGCTCTCCAGTTCCCTCTGAAACAGCCTATAAAAGACAGCCAAACTGAAGGAAATCAGTGCAGCATTCTCGATTCCTGATCACTCTCTGCAGCACATTAAAGTTTGCTGTTCTACATTTCAGGGATCACATTTTTCAGATACAACATTGTATTTTTTGGCCTGCTGCTAACCTTACTTTCTAAGCACAATATTTGCAGCGGCTCCTCTTCCCTACACACACCCACACACGCTAATCAAAATTAGCAAGGTGCCCAGCACAACCTGACACAACACGTCACACATTTGGCCAACATAATCGATGTATACTTTCAAAAATGCCGCAGCACCTGCATGGGAAAATAATTGTACCACAGCAATGACAGACTTTGGCTAAGATACCCTTAAATCTGTCTGAAAGGCTGATCAGAGACCATTCTCTGGTCGGGGTAATGTAAATCACAACAGTGCAGGACTTTCATCTTGCTGACGATCCAAGCCCCAAGATGAAACACAGCCAACCCCTTCTCCCATAAATGTATTTCAACAAGTGACAGAAGTTGCCGTGGGAGGAGACAGCGTGTCTCCTCCATCCGCCATCTGTTCCCTCACCCATGGCCATGTGCACACCAAGCAAGCTCATTCCCACCTCATTTCACCTCAGATGCAGCAAACTTGCTGTCGGTGGTTACTTCTCATGGCCTCCATCAATGCAGAAGGTAGTTTGCTGGGGCCTGGTGGAGCAAAAGTGAATTAATCTTATAAAATACATCCTACAGATCCATCTTTGATAAACGCATTCTGGTCCAAGAACCAAGAGGTGGTTACGAAAGAACTGCTGCAGTTCGAGAGTGTTCCTGTTGTTCTTGGTCCAGTTTCAGAAGAGACTGCCTTGTTTGGATTAGAATGGGGTTTGTGTTTCACAGTTTGACGTTACAATTTGATGAGAACATTAACTGTTTCTTGCTCAGTGGAGGAAATAATGTACCTCCTAGACTGTTGCAAAAAAAGAGAGTGAGGTAGCCCAGTTACTTCCTTCCCCTAGTCTCACTGGCCAACTAAGGGATAAAATCTACTCATAACTGGCCAGCTAAGGGGTGGAGGGGGTTCACAGCCAGCACAAGGTAGTATTGCCTTCCACAATGCCCCCTGGACACATATTGTCCCCATAGCAGGTATCCAGCCATATTAATGCCATCTGCATGTCTGCTGGCCAAAACACCAAGAAGGATGGGAAGAAAGCCCTTATATTCTTCCAGTTCTCACCCATCTTCTCCAAGGGACCCACAGCCACCCACATGTTACCACAGCCCTGGTGCCAGGTCAGGTCTGCAGGGATTCTCCAGGTGAGCAACCTGTGACTTGCAGGGTACTGCATCCCTTCCTAAAACAGCCTTGATACAGAACCAAATCTGGAGCTAAAAGCACCAAATTTGTTGAAATTTTATTGACTGGAGAAATTCCTTTCTCACAGAGCAGTGCAATGAGATGGGAACACCTCTGACAGCTGTTCGTAAACTCATTCATGCCACTCGGTCTTTCCACTGTGTGATAAAAAGACAACATGGTATTTCTTTCTGCCCAAATCCATTTTTTTCTTCTTTTCTAATTCTAGAAATCCTGATCCCTATTACCTAACATCACGTAGCAGGAAATACCTCATGGCAATTTATTCATCAGCTGCTTTTGTTTAATATGTATTTGGGCTTGGTTATTTCATTTTCAGCTTTTTTTTTTTTTTTTTTTTTTTTTTTAAACTGAAGAACTGACCTACATTATTTATTAGAAGAAGTCAGACTTGGTGAATGTGGTAAAAACCATTACAAAAAAAAAAAAAAAGTTCTGTGAGACCAAGGAAATATTGCCATGTGTTACCATAAATTGGTAAACTCTACCTCCTTATCTAATGTCTGATTGCTCCATTAATATCTAGCAGTAAATAAATTCAAAGGAGCAGGAGATTCAGCTCAGATGTTTTTTTTCCCCCCTGAGCTTCCCAGACTATGCAATTTTCTTACACTCTGCCTTTATGTCTAGCCGAAGCTCAAGTTTTAGTTGATCCTAATCTGTTAATTATTCCAGATTACGTGATGGTTGTGTATTACGTAATAGAAAAGCAAAACATTTCTGCTTGCTAGCTTTGATCTGAACTCAAGTTTCTGGAGGGCATAAATCAGACTGGAGCTGGTCACCTGTTCCCCAAGTTATTATTTTCCTAATTTAGCTATACATAAGGCATGAGTCTATATCCATGACTTCTTGGCAATAACAGGGTAACCTAGAAAGGAAACAAACAACCTTCACTCTAAAAATCTCTTCTTGTTACAGACTTCATTTTTTTTTTTCCTGAAAAATTCCTTCAACATCCTTTCTGGTAGGGAAATCCTGTGCATGTGATTTATGACTTTTCCAAGATTAATTTCTTGCAACTGGCCAGAATGACTGACAAGATGCTTTGTCCAAATCTAACCATTGTCTGTCTCACAGAGTGGGGAAATGCACTATAAAACCTTCTTTCTGGGGGCTGATGCAATGGACTTGAAACTCACGTTACCCTTTCTGAAGTACTGGCAGCACGGGCAACTCTTTAGCTGAGTCTAACCAGTTTTGTGTAACCCAGGGTTACACAAATGGGAAATTTGAGTGTTTTTTTTTTTTTTTTTTTTTTTCATCCAAGTTGACAGTGAGCAGTTTCTTCTGAGGAAGAACTTGAGGGTCAAATCCACCTTTGATTTAACTACAGACTCCTAGCCCACATAAAAAAAAATTCATTATTTAACTCTACCAAACAGGAAACACTCAGACTTACATGGCGAAATGTCATGATGTGTGTCTCAAATGCCCTTTGGATATGCCCCACACTTTGGCTGTCCATCAAGTTGAAATTTTGCCTGGGTGATTTACTCAGGGCAGACATAATCAAGGGCCTTCAGCGCTCAGTTTATTGCAATCTCTCTCAACCCCAGTGAATATCCATAACCTCGGTCCACTTTGTTTGAACAAGTATTGCTGTCCAAAGAATTTTTAATAATGTACATAATAAAATTTAATAAAGTATAGCAAGCAAACATGTTTAAACGCGTTAGCAGTATGTTTAAATGAAGTGTTTATATTTGTGTGTCCAGTTTTGCTATTCCAAAAAAAATCTATAATGAAAAAATAGGGAAAAATACCAAATACATGCCTGACACTATTCTTTCTGGACAAATTACTTTGAAAATATGTTTCTTGTTATGACATTAGGTTTATGTCGTGCATTACAGATTTCTGTGCCTGTCCAACAAATGTTTAACTCCAAGGCACTTCCAGAGAAGTTCTGTGGATTTCTTCCTTGTTTTTGACAGGATATCTGGTAATAAGAAGTTCATGCCACTATATCCAACATAAAGAAAAACATCAACTTCAAAAATACAGTCATGCTTCCAAATTCCTGTTGAGAATCATGTTTCTTAGAATGATTCTTAGAAACAGTCTTTTTTTTTTTTTTTTTCTAAGAATACAGTCAAAACTAATTGCAAAATTCAAGGTTAACAGTCTAGATGTCCCAAAAGTCTAGTGTTTTTGCTCCTGCCTTTTTTTCCCCCTCTTTTTTTCCCCCCATTCCTTTTATTTAGTATGACTGTCTCTTTGGGCCATACTCTGTTTTCCAATGTCTCTTCAAAACACACACTTAGCAGTATTCAAAATAATAATTATAGTGACACTTTTTTTTTTTTTTTTTTTTTGGCGAAAGACCACCAGTTCCAGCAGGAAAAACAAAACAAAATGACTTAAGGAACCTTTAGAAATGAATAGTTTAGTTTGGATAACAGTATGGATATTCATCTTCTAGCATTTATTCCAAACAGAGAATTTCTCCTTGCTGTTCTATAAGCCTGCTGATTTCTGGGCAAGTCCTGAGGACTGATGTGGCTGGTACATAAACAATCTATTCCCCTGTTCATCTATCCTTGCAGTTGAGAAATAGGACCTTCTCTTTTTTATTCCCTCATTTCTTCTGCACTCTGGGCCCTAATTCCCTCTCATTGCTAGCATACATTAATGGAAATAAATAGACAAAGAAATAATAATGGCAGAAGTGAGAGCTTTAGTTTTGTTGCCTGATGTGTCTTTCTGCCTTCAGGCTCCTCCCAGCTGCTGCTGTGCCTGTGCTTGGCTCACCCCATCTGTCAGGGACCTGCATCTCCCCTGCTTGGGCCCTGCAGCAGCAGCCTCAGGAGCTCAGGTAGATTTACTTCTGTGGGTTGCCATGCATAGATGTTAAGGGAGATGGCCTCCCTGTCACCTTGACCTTGTGGTGGTTGTTCATATGAATGATGATCAATCCTGTGGAAAAGATCACACCATAACTGACCTCATCCAGCTACCAAATAGACTGATTGTCCAGCTTTGTGTGCAAGGTGGTGAAACACCCAAAAGCCTTAGCCAAATTATGAGAAAACAAAGCAATTGCTTACCTCATCTATATCTTGGACATGGCCAGAACAGTGAAAACTTTTATTTAATGCCAAATAATAGGTAGGGTCTATTCTACTAAGGTTTTGATAATATATTTAAAGACCTAATATCTGGAAGATATTCATTTAAAGCCACCTCAAATTGTTGGCATAAAACTTTGCATTATTGATTTTTAAAATATTTTTGTTTTCTGGTAAACAGGATGTTTTATTCTTAATGAAGCTTAAAAGCCCAACTAAGCAGACACACTGCAAACAAATGTTGCTAAAATGATTAAGGAACACACAGATGGCTTATACGTTCTTGTGTCAAAGAGACAGATTTAAAAATGAAGCATGTGTGATAACTATTTATGATTTATTAGAAAAAAATGCTGAGTATTTTTTAAGGAAACATGTTTTCAAAGAAAAACATAGAACAACTCAATTAAGAGATTTAACATCCAAAAAAAGCTGTCTAGCCCAGATGCTCGGTAGCAGCTGTAACCTTGTGAAAATTGACCTATAACATAGCCACAGGGTTCTTGATTCCAAGAAGAATCTTCTCTTTAAGAAAATTGATTTGCTTTACAAACCTTGACCTCTCACTATTTTTCATCCTCCATCAACCCCTGGGGCCCACTGACCTCACTCCAAGAAGTCGCACATATGAAACACCCCCCCTTCAACTGAGTGGAAAGCTTTCCATGTAGGGTTTGTTGGGCCAAGGTTCATAGCAACAAATCTTTCCTTGTTCTGCTGCAAGATTAAGTCAAGATGACTGACATAATTGGCCAAACAGTTTTCTAACTGGCTTTTTACTTTTGAGATGACCTCTGTTTCTCTCATTCGTCTGCTGATTACAGGTCAATAATACTGTCAAGGAGAGATAAAATAATTTTGTCACTTAGAAATATTGTAATGGGATAAACCCCCTGGCTTGTCATATCACTAAATTTGAAAAGATAATTGACCTGTCAATTTAAATATCAAAAAAATGCCTCCATGTAGGCAGTGTTAATAAAAGCCAAGAGGCAGGTAGGGATAAGCTCAGGGGGTGAAGGGGGAGGAGAGCAAATTTTGATGTCTGAGAGCCCAGAAGATGGGATAATTCTTTAAGCTTACTCTAAATTAATCTGAGCTTCTTCTGTCTGAGACTACACTGGGTGCATTTATTTTGTGCGTATTCTTTCATGCAGTCCTTGAACCAGCCACAAGTGGGAGATAATCTTTATTGAGAATTTCATTTCAGCCTGCCAACTTCTGCACCTACTAGAAAGCGTGGAGACATGAAAAATAAATTTATTGCCAATTCTTTTTTTTTTTTTTTTTTAATTAAATCTCTGTATAGTGAATATTCTGCCCAAAGGTCGCTAGCTTGTCCAGATGTCATCAAAACAGGGATAAACATGCATTCCTTACTGCCTACTGTGATGTTCATATATAACCCAAAGTTTGCTTCCATTCCTACAGAAATTATTACTACTAATGGAATAAAATGACTGACTGTAACAATGAAGGCCTGAGGAAAAATGTGTGCACTGGGTTTCAGGTACTATTTGCTATATGTATTCTGTTCACTGTATTTGACAGTCTTTTGCATTTATTAACAGTTCCATGATGTGCTTAGCCTACATTTCTGCTGTTCAATTGCTCTTGGTTCTCCCTGGTAGATCTCAAGTGTTACACTGGTATAGGGGAGAAGGACTCATCTGAGGACACCCAACTGTAGTGAGATCACACAAGGAATTCTTAGCTCTGTTTGGTCATCCAATCTCAACTGGGAAGATGCACGGCTATCATCAACCATAATCAATACCATTCAAAAGTAGGAACTGTATGGTGAGAATCATCTGGTATATTTGAAGACTTTTATGCCTGGACACAAAGGTTTATAAAAAGTATGAGTTCAGGGTTGGCCACAGATGTCGCGACAAGGACTAGGAAAGAGAGGCCAATGTGTTTGTCTCTGTGGAGCATAGAGAGAAGAACAAATTTACATCATAGGACAGCGAACATTTATAAACCAAGCATTCAAGCCACAACTCATATGAATGAGTTATAGCCTGTATGAAGAACTTCATCATTGTACAGAGGCATGAATGAAAAGGCCTTTTCTTTGTGGAAAGATGAAAAACAGTACATCCGGATCTACAACCATGGAAGAGTAGATAAAGTCTACAGCATTTATTTAAGGATGGTGATGCATATATGAGTAGACTCTACCAATTTCCATGGTACAAGATGACTGCAGCCTAAAAAATATTCCCGATCAAATCCCAATCAAAAGCAAGTTCCCAGAAGTCTTTACATTTGAGAAAATAATCAAATAGGACATTTTTCACTGTATATGTATCTTCTTCATTTCCATATTCAGCTTTCAATGCTGGAGCAGATTTTAATCAGTGGTTTTACAGCTCTTTGGGACACAGAGACTTTTCTATCAGTCCATGGATTTTATTACACAAGGTTTTCTTTGTACATTGGAAGGCTGTTGAATTGGCTCCATGTGAGCCTACAGAGTTTATAAAACCTGTAAGCATTAAACTCTGTTGGCTTTCCTATGAAAATAAATGAGAGCCTGGAAACCTATGATCCTTTATGACACAGAATCCATAGATATATAAAATCACCTTGAAGCAGGACTACCCCAACCAGCATTCACTCATGTAACTCAGTGGTAAACACTAAGCATTCAGAAGTCTTAAATCAGCCTCCAAAACCATGAAATTATCCTTAAAGTCATATTCTGTCAAATAAGCAAATAAATAAATATTGGGTTTCTTTGATTATTTTCTGTTTCTGGGTCAATTGTGACCACACTTTCAAATTCCACTCTTCAATGAAGAAACCTATAAACAGTCTTTTTAAAATAATAGCCGAGTATCTTACAATCAGGTGACTCAAGGAGCTGTGGGTTTCAAAACCCATGACATGCCAAGCCTTGCCACTCATTCAGATTTGCTTGCAAAATTTACTCAGGGAGCAGGATGGATAAAAAGCAGATCCTGACCCGCTCAGTCATGTAAACAATTGTCTCTTCCTCTCCAGACGTTAACAGCTAGTTGAAACAGGAGAACATTCACCCTGAAATACTAAACAGCTTTTGGCCCTGAAATGGTTATTGTTGTAACATGTGAAACTGCATCAGAGCCTCAGTATCTCTGAAAGAAATCCAAAGTTTAAATCCTCCTGAGTATAGCCATAGCTGAGGGGACAGATTAAAATACTTCAGTGGACTGAAATAACATTGGGTTTCCATTGTTTCTGCTCAGTGAAGGATATCTGTGTACTTATCCTCCTTTTATCTACTAGTATATCAAAACTACCAAACAATAGCAGCTGTTACAAAGACTGGTGGCAGTGGCATTGGGCTATGGCCTACCATCGATTCCACAGGAGTATTTCCACACAGCAGTGTGGGTCTAACATGGCCTCTCCCTAATCTGACCGCTGGGCAGTCACACAGCCTGCTGCAATCATGTCACTTTCCTTGCTGAGATCCAGACCTTCCCCTATGACCCTCCTCCTGCCCCAACTGACTTTTCAACCCTTGCAGTTTACGTTAATTTATTTTGGTGTTTGAAGCTGCTAGTTGTTACCCAAAAGTCCTGGTGAAGGTGCTTTCACAGTAGTTGCTTTGAACAACACAGAAATAGCAGTTTGTGCTGCTCATGCATCAGGGGCTCACTGTCAGAAATACCAAAAATAAGAACTTAATAAATAAATAAATAAATAAAGATGTACTTACATATAGCCAGGCACTCTCTCCCCCACCAAGGTTGTAGAGATGTATTCCTAGTCATCTTCAGATCCTTATGATTTCAGCAGCATTTACGTGCAGTCAACATAACTGAAAGTTCAGCCTCAGTGTAGGTGGTAACCTGGTTTCAAACTCTTGGCCTCTATCTTATGACTTTTCTTATACTTCAGTGTGTAGTCACAGCTGCCTTACCTTAGGAGAGAAGCCTTTTACCAAGCAAACCACAGAGAAAATTAATTAAATCCAAATGAAGTCAACCCTCCCCCCCTTTTTTTTTTCCTTCTTTCCTTCAAACCCACTCACATCTTAAAGCTGCACAGTGAAGTAATTAAATGTTATAGGAGTTGCAGCTTCTTAAATGAAGATTTATCGTATTAAATACAGCAGGGATAAGCATTAATAAGGTATTAGCTTGGTCTGAAAGAGCCATGGGAACCAGCAACCCCTAAATAATTGGCTTGGTTCTAATACTGATAGATTTTTGTAGCCAAATGATTTACGTTCTTTGCCTTCATTTTCTCCTCTGTATTATGAATATTGCATATTCAGTATTGCAATGATGGAGTCACGTTCTTTTGCCTGCTGGAAGACAACAGGTTGTAGCATCTTGGGAAAAGGGAAATAATGGTCTGGGAAATAATGAGAAAGATTACTATTCTAGTGTCAACTACCTTTCTTGTGTGGGAAGCTCTTCTGTCACCTCTTCTTCTCAATGTTATTTATTTTCCATATATCATCATGTGCTGGTCATACTGAGACTGGCTTCACTTCACTTAAATTTAATCAACTAAAAATGAACCATCCAGCTCAAGCAGGTCTCCCAAGCTCTCTTCAGTCAAAGGAAAGAGATAGACAACTGCAGAAGCTCTGCCTGTTTTAATCACTTGTGGGTGAGGTGCCCTTTGGAGATGGTTATAGGGGAGGTGGACCAAACGCTTGTCTTTTAGTAGCTAAAGATGAGTTCCCATTTGAAAGTCTGTCTGGAAGTTTTCTTGATTTCACCAAGCACTGAGCAGAGTATGCAGCTTTGTAAAAGATGCCAGTGTCTGATCAGGTTCCCTGGCTTCTTTGCTGTGATAAGATAGCATTAACTTCTCCTCCCAAAGAATCAGTAAGAGTTTCCACTGCTCTGAGGCAGTGCAGAGAGCGTGTTTGGCTTTCTGCATAGGAACAAGTTTCTTTCATGATGAAATTAAAGACAAGAATTGCTCACATACCCTCACACACACAAGAAAATTAAAAATGGACATTGGATATATAAATAGCAAACACATTTGCTTTTCTAGTGATGGAAATAAAAGAGGACTCAGGGTACAGGGAAAGTCCGGGAAGCTGGTCAAGTCTCATAACCAGTATTTCTCAAAGTCAGCAGTTAGCACTCAGCCAGTCTAGGAGATGGTGAAAACTCCCACCATCTGACAGCTGCTTGGCAGGTTTTGAGCACTGAGTCATCAGCCTCGACCCAATTTCTATCAGACAGGTGCCCCAACCACAAAAACCACCATCACAGGTGTCACTGTTGTCAGTAGTTTCAGCAGAGGGACCACTAACTGATTGTGTAGCAGTCAAAAAGGTCATGGAGCTGCACTCTTTTATCAAATATTCCTCTTGGGCAGTTTTATGCCCAAAGCCTATGCTTTACTATGGCCAATTCTGGTTAAACCTGTCCAGTTTTCTCTTCATTTCCTAAGGGATACTCACTAGATTATTGGTGTGAAAGTTCTAGACGGAAAATCCATAGACACAGAGCCTGTGAGTCTTAATATATTAAAGTAAACTCTGAAAATAGCCCCTCTCTGTGGACTATAAGAAGGAGATTATTACTCACAGGATCTCCAGGAGTTAACACCACACAGCAAGTGTGGTGTTATTGCCCTGAAATGAAGTGTTTCATGTTAAGAGCTGTATCTTTGCCTGAGTATTGGGAAGCAAATGACATTTACTCATGACTCATCTGAAATCTTTACTTAATGAAAAGCTGTTTATCACTGCATATTTCCCTGCTTATAGCTGGCACTGATTTAATTGCTGTCCAAGTCGGCACAGTCCCACTGAAATCAGTGTCCCGAGTGGCAGCCAGAAGTCTGATCCCAGAGTTTTAATACATACATGGTGGGGCTCTGGCACTGCTGTCTGAGCTGCTTGAGACTTCACACATGATTTGTACATAAACCACCTTTTCAAAGACAAGCTTTCTAATAAAACAGCCACTGTTGACACAAATAATCCCAAATCTCTGATTTGCATAACCTCTAGGAAGCTAGATAGCAGAGGAAATAAGCAATAATAGCAATGTAAATGCCCTCAGTGAAAGCATATCAGTTATAAAGTACCAGTTCAGTCTATGAAGTTCAGTTTATGCTGGTGGAAAAATAAGAGGGGGCATTATGTCTTCATAAAAGCTTGACCTCAAGTGCTTCAGCAGACAGAAGAGACTACATTCAAGGCAAAACAGACTTTCTGTGCACAGTTATTCTTTAAGGGACTTTGCTAGGGTTACACACACCCTTTGCTTATGAAATGGGAGAGGACAGGAGCACCTAACAAACGAATATGTGTAGCTAAGCAGCCCCAGCTGCCCCAGTTCCCAATGTATTTTGTTTGATAAACAGCTAATCCCTGAGTATAGTGTGGCTTGCATTCCTCCAAACTTATCATTAATCATGGAAAAACCCAAGTTGTCCTTGCACTGTGTGAATGCCTATGAACAGCTCCTTTGATAAGAATGTTTTTACATGCCTAGAGGGATTTAGCTTTTTGGACCTCCATCCTATAAGGCAGACCTTCCTTTGCATGTGAGTCTGCTTTCATTGCTGGGTTTCAAGCCACAGAGACTTAGCAGGGATGACTGAAATGAGAAGTTGTACTGTGCTCGTGTTCCTCCATTGTATCTGTGCTCTTTCATGCCATTGTAGCATGGTATAGTACTATAATTGCGCATTTTTAGTGGCAAGAGAGGCAACAGGAGGACAGAAAGAGGAGAAAATTTCTAAATGGAAAAAGGACAAAATTAAATGCTGGCTTTTAAGTGGCAAGGCATTTAGTCCCACAGTTATGTTTCTTGTTTATACATAAGACTAATAGAGCAAAGCAATAAATTACTTATTGCCTTGTAACTGTCCAAGCAATGGGAAAAATAGCTGCAGATCTTTTCCCCAAGTATATAGCGGATGGATTGTCTTTACAATAGGTATAATTGAAAATAGCTATAAAATATATTGCTTTTTTTCCCCATAATTAAGTGGTTTCCCCCAAAATAAGTGGTTAACAGCACACATCTCCATTGCATATCAGACAATTTGAGTAGTCTGGACTGTGAGCCAGGGTGGCTTATTACAGGTACTTGGTCTGAACTTGGGCATGGGAAAGACAAACCATGACTACGTGATGGAAGCCCAGTGACTTTCAGCTGATATAGCACCTTTTGAAAAGGTGAGTCTGCCCACAGTTGGAATGGGCAAATCTTCACACCATTAAGGACACTCTTTATTAGTTTAAAATATGCAACTGCAATAGTCAGTTACAGAACTGAAGAAAAAAATTTAAGAAATTTAGTAGAACATAGTCCTAATATTAAAAGGGTCTTAAATACGGGCAAATTTTGTTCTAAAGGCTCACTACCAGCATGAGAAAATTGGCAGGCTGAATGCCCAACCTTTACTTACATTGATGAACTTTTATGCAAGGAAGTTTAGCGGGGTGGCATCTCAGAAAAAGAGGGCTTAAGGCATGTCCCCAGTGATCAGCTGCCCCTCTCCGTGCCCTTGCACACCCGCACAAGCACGTACTCTTGCATGGGCTATTCAGTTTGTGAGCCACAGAGATGAGACAAAATAGCCGCAGTTCCCCAGCTCCATTCCCACAGCAAGCTAGGAGCAGGACAAGAGCCGTATCAAGTGAAGGACTGGCGTGACTTTATCCCTCCTTGGAGAGCATGTGAAGCAAATATGATACTGGAATTCTCTGAGATCCCAGAGCCAGAGCAGTTCCTGAGCAGTGTGAATACAGGCTGGCCCTTTCACATGGTCATTCTCTAATGGCTCCAGAGGTCTTGGCTGCAAATAGACTGTTTAAATAAGAAATCAGGGCTGGTGATTTGCATCTTTTAGAGTCAAAGCAGAGATGGAAAACAGTAGAAGGCAAGGGAATAGGTAGTAAACAGGAAAAAGTTACACAGTAAAGGGAACATTGGGTTTCTCCACTGTTAATTGCCATGTATATGAATACTTCAGGATTTGTTTTTACTGAATTTTTGCAAATAAATTAACACATGGCTTGATCTTTGCTAGAATTCAAGATACCATCCAGTTAGCTTTCCTTCCTTCTACGTTGGTGTTTTGTCAGATGATATGTGGACAGGCCTGAAAAACACTGTTTTAGTGAAACCAGAATTAAAACAATTTTTCTAAATAGAAACACTGAAAGGAAAATTGATTTTTTTTTCAGTGCATAATGTCATGTGCTAATTGTAATGGTTTTAGTCATTATAATTGGAGGAACGAAGACAAAAGTATTCAGAACCCAACACTAATTTTGAAGCATTTTCCAAATGAAAACTCAGTTACAGAGAGGCAGAAAGTCTTCAAAGGTTCTGGTGACAGAGACAGACACCCATTTCTGGGACATCTGTCTGTCCGTGTGGTAGATCTTTTCCACTACTGAACTGTAGTGATTTCTTTTCTGCCTGGGAGAGTGGATGGTTTATGATAGTTATCTAAGAAGCTGAACTTCAGGAGTACTTTTTAGTGTGATAATTAGCGGTATAAACAGAAATGTCTGAGAAAATGCATTAACTGTAGTGTTTTTTAATTTGGAGAACACTTTAATTTGTGATAAGGGAATGCAGAACTGCACACCCCTCTGCTACACCACACAGCAACTTGATTACCCCTTCATAACACCGTTGTAACTAACAGAGCTGCATCCTTTGCCAGAAGAACCTCGACTGGCATAAAAGAAATAATTCTGGAAAAAAAAAAATCTCAACTGAGATGAAAGTCCACTTTGTGCACAACAGCAAGCAGATGTGGGTTAATCCCTGCTCTCAGTTTCATCATTTTTGGGCAGTGTTCTCTGGCCTTTTGGAACGGAGCTGACCAGAGTATATATTAGTTCCTGGGTATCTTGGAAGAAAATAAAGTCAGTCTCAGAAGTATCCATTTCCTCTGGATTAATTCCTGGAGCCTGGTAGACTCCTGTCAGCCAGTTCCAGGCTGGAATTGCCATTTAACTTTCTCTTTAATTTTAGGAAGTGCTGGAACTTGGGGGTTGGAGAAAACCAGGCCATTGCTTTGATTTCATGTCCAACAGGACAGCTAACCAAGTAAACAAACTTGTTTGGTACCAGTTTGGTTACTTAGCAGCTTACTGAAGACAGTTCAGGTTTTGTTTGTGCTGCTGAAATGTGTAGGAAACAAAAGCAAATCTCCACTGCTCACAACCCCCAAACTCTTGTCTGTGACAGACCAAGGATGACAAATCAGAACACAGAACAGAAACTAGCAAATGTACCTTGAATGTCACCCTCAAATTTGCTGCCAGTGAGCAACAGTCAAAAAGTCATTATAATATACCACTGCTGTTTACCCCAGAGTTCTCAGGAGAGACTGTAGCACTCCCAGCAGCACAGGGAGGTCCTTTGGGGAGGATAAAGGCCTGAAATCATTACAGCCTATTGACATAAACCTCTTTCCAAGGATAGCTAAAAAAATCTTGGATGTCGATTTACTGCTGTGAGGAAGAGCACTTTTCTTAGTGCTTTATCAGTGATTTCTTTTCTCATATATTTCCACACACACATTACATTCTACATATTTATTTCATATATGTGTACTCACAAATCTTTAAGCACACACATATACATTACATTTGTTTATATACATTGTAGTCACGTGCATGTGAACATCTTCAGCTTGGCTTTCTTCCTGTTATCCCTTTGAAAGATGTCAACAGAGATGGGCCATACATAAACAAAATCAAATGCGAGGAAGCTAGTTAGAAGAATAAAAACAAGCAGAACAAATTCTGACTTGGCTACCAGAGTATAAATCCAGACTGCAGTTTTGTTGGTGTAAGCGTGTGCTAAATTAGTCCCCATGTTTCTGAACAGAAGCAGAAGGGAAGCTAATCAAAGGGAACAACTATGAAATGACTGCTTTAGAATTAATTTAATTTCAGCATCCAGAAAATAAATACGTGTTTAAATTAGCTGAATTTATAGAAGTTTGTCAGCATTTCATGTTAAAAGGAAATAGATAAGTAAGTATATTAGAAGCTATCTATGGTGTACCACTTCATAAATACTCATATTCCAGCTAGTGTTGCAAGTTCAGAAGCTTAGTGTCAGGATTCAGGCTACCTACTGTGCAGACAGTACATGTTAAACTGTGGGGCTGATTGCCATGAGGTGCAGCAGGAACCAAACAATCTCGCAAAAAAGATTATACAGCCTTTCAGTGAAGTAGTCTTAAACTCAACAGACTGGCTAGTCCCCAGTTGAAGTGCCCTTAAATTCTCAGGGACAGAAAATCACTATTTTAAAGGAGTATTAGTGGACATTTGGAGTTAAAGTACTTTCAGATATATAGTCATTCTTGAGTATGCTCCAGATAGCTTTTATGTTTGCACCTTTTTCCTCTCACTGCTAAATCAAATGGGTCTTTGTAACATATTTACCTTTGGCTCCTTATAGCTACTGGATGCTGTTGGAGTGTCTAATGTTTACATCTTGTATCCTACATGTGTCTGAACTCATGATCAATGTTATATAAGTAAATAGCTGTGATTGGAAATCAAAAAAACAAACAAACAAAAAAGTCTAAATTTAGGCTTCTAAACCTGAATGTTGGCACCCAAATAACTGGCCAGCTTTCCAAAAGCCAAGCCCTTGGAAATTTCCAGTAATCACAGTTGCCATACCAACGGCTGTCAGCACTCTTGCAAAAGCAGGTCATGTATTTAGGTGCCAAAATGTAGCAAGAGGGGTCTAATTTCAGCTTTTATTTTTTTATTTTATTTTATTTTTTTTTTTTTTAAGAAGAATAAGAAGAAGATCTGGCCAAGAGCACTGATGATAATTGAGAATGGTTTCACCTCGTGCTGCCAGTCTCCAGATGGAGTCACAGGACAGGCATGGCCATGCAAAAGGGCAGATGTTTGGTGAAGTGAAGCACAAGGCATTAGCACTTGCTGCCTGGTTCCAGCCTGGGGTGCAGGCTTTGAGCTAACACAGAAACACCCCACGGTCTGATTTGGGGGCTAACAGCCAAAGCAGTGCAGGGATCAGTGTAGGCTCATTTCCTCAGGCACAAAGCAGGGTATGGCTCAAATCCCTGGCCAGGGGGGAAGTTGTTGTTTGTTTGTCTTGTTGCAGCAGTGACTGTGGTGGAGCTGCCATACAAGCAGGCATAGGGCTGGGTACTCACCCCCACCTTTGCCCAGTACTGGCCTCTTCCCTCTTGTAATCCTTCCAGCTTTGTTGGGATCCTGCACTGCCCCACTGGGGGCTTGCAACCCCCCCTTGCTGGGCACCAGGTAAAGTCCCTAGGAAGGCAAGGACAGATGAACCCCCATTTGGCTCCCCATCTCTTGAGGGTTTTGGGCACAGCCCCTGTTCTGCCTCTGCCTCTGAATGCCTGCCTGCCTGACCTAAGGCAAGTCAGTTAACCTCTGTCTTTAAGGCAGAATAAAGATAATGCTACTACTTCCTTCTCCCTGCATTTTGTCTTCTTCAGCTCAGGTGTAAGCTCCTAAGGGCAAGGTTTGTCTCCTCTTCTCAGCGTGTTCTATGCCTATCAAAACAGAGCCTTGATCTCAGCTGGGGCCTTGAGGCATGGCTGCAGCACTGTTATTAACATTAATAATAATAATAATGAATGCAATCAGATCAAAGGCAGTGACTGTATGAGTCATTTTTGGGGTAAAGTTAGTCATTCCAAAGACCAATAGGTATATGTAAACTTCAGCCAACGCCAAGGTTTCTTCTTTTTCCCAGCCCTTAAAAATTCACCCTTGGGAGTATGGCTGAGCAATATGATCCGAAAGGTCTCAGCCCTGCCGGTGTTTCAATGCGGATAGGCACTTGTGCTCACATGTCGACAGTTGCAAGGTTAATGGTGTAACTTTCCTCTGTATAATTCAGCTACATAAATATCCTATGTGGTTTTTTGGATCATAGGTGAAACTCCTTTCCATATCAAGCCTTCTCTGAACTGACTGCAATAGCTATCATTGATTGATTTTGGTTGGAACTGGGTCTGTTGAGAAACCAGAGAATAGCACCAGATGCCAGAATTGTATTTTTCTTGTTGATTAATTTTTTCAGTTGTTTGGTCTTTTTTTTTTCTTGAGTTGAATGAATCACAACAAACTTGTCTTGAAAAGGAAAAAAGAAATGTAAAGCATGAGTTATTTAGTAAAAGTATTTAAATGAGATTTTTCACCTAAGAAGAAAAGGCCTGCAGCCAAACAATAGTATTACACAGGTGCAAAATAAGACACAAGAGGGAGCTCACATAATAAATAATAGTGATAAATAAATAACATTTTGAAAACAGTTAAAACGTATGGAAAACTGCATAATAAATTAACACATTCTACATTTCCTATTTGCTGTTGGTCTTCCCGTTATCCCTACAGTTATTGCCACTGGCTACAGGCACATGGTCACAGAAAAGGATCTCAATGCACCAGACTTTGCCCACAGAACACAATAGCAGAGCCTGGCCCAGTCTAGGGTTAGGATAAGGGGCACCCAGACAGGAGACTGCAAGGCTGCACTGTTCTGGCAGATAGAAAGTGATCTGAGTTTAGAGTTGTTCCAGGAGTTATTGCCAAATATTCAACACACTTTGACAGTTTAAAATACATTTATATATAAATGTACATTTACGTTTTTTTGAGAATGACTGTTCATATTCAAGAGACAACTGAGTCTATAGAAAAACAGAGGGCTTGAAACCTAGTCTGTAATCTAACAGTTGCATTTTGTATGTGGGATCAGGAGTTGCATTTCAGTGCCTGCAACCTTAGTTTATACAAGCAACTGCATTTCAGTTTTCTCATTTCTTAGAGAAACCATTTTCTTTTGAGAAACTCATCTTCGTTTTTAAGTCTAAATCAGTCAAAGCCTTTCAATTCCTGAAGTTCTTGTAAAAATAAGGAACTATATTGGCCTTGATATGTTGGCAAAGGTCTACTCTCTCTTCAGTCAGACATTTTTCCACCATGTTGGACCCTAGATCTTTCATCATTCTGAGGTTGCAACTGCATGCCTCACTACACATCTCAGCACTTCTCCAATAAACTGAGAAAGAGTAGAATGGCTGCAGGGCTGCCCCCTAAATCAGGCCTCCATAATACAACAGATATGGCCTTGCATCTTAAATACCACCTGACAGGATGTTGGATAGCCATTAGTGGGTCACTCGTTTGTGGGAACCCACACACAGATCTGGAAGATGGACATTACCCTTTGATGCCTATGACCCCTGAACAAACAAGTGTACTTTGGCCATCGTTGTTAGGATTGGAAAGGCTATAGTCCACATATCGGTGTTGGTGTCCATCATAGTATCTCAGACATCTCCCTCCAGAGACAGAAACAAGTTGTGTATGTCTGTCCAGAGTCCATGGGCAGAGGCCCACAGTTTAACATAACTGCAAAGAGTGTACCTTCTTTCAAGCTCCAGGACTTCTCTGGTCTTCAGCATCAGTAAAACAGCCACAAACCTTAGAGAGGCACTCTGTACCCTTCAGCTGATTCTTATGCTATGCTATCTGAGTCCATGGTATGAATGCACCCACCCACATAAGCGATGTCTCTATTTCTTTCCTCTGCTCCTGTAGTGCAAATGGGCTCTTCCACAATAGTGCCACTTATGGGGAACTCAGCAATGTGTTCAGTTCCTGACAGATGTTTGTCAAATGGCCCATTGAGTAGCTCAAGACCAACTGGTGCTCCTTTTAACATTGTATTAGCCATATGACTGTGGGCTGTTGTTGACTTTACAGTGTGCTATTCCTCAAAGACCATCCAGATACCTGTATGAGGAGCTCCAAAGAATCTAAGGTGAATGTGGAGGATGTGACAATGGTGTGGGAGCCCTTAAAGTGTGACTAGTTGGAAGGGACATTGTCATTGTAGGCATCCTACATC
Source organism: Netta rufina (assembly GCF_964035555.1). Lineage (NCBI taxonomy): Eukaryota > Metazoa > Chordata > Aves > Anseriformes > Anatidae > Netta > Netta rufina. Next base: position 69,754,624 of record NC_140127.1, on the reverse strand, counting down.
TACATCGATCTTTCATGTGCACACTACAAAAGGGAATAATATAGCTTCACCAATTGAAATATCCCATTTATACTGACAAGTCTAAACCCTGAGATCCTTCCTTATTGCGAGACTCCCACATATAATGTTCAGTCTGTAAAGCCACCTTAATGCTGGATACCCTGGATCTCAACATAGGGAATTACTCTTTCCACTCCTTTGAGCAAAATTGATGAATTCTTCAGCAGGGAGGCTATTTTGCAGCCAGATTCCACAGCTGTGGAATTGCAGAAAGCTGGGCCCTGGATCCTGGGCTGCCAGAGACCTCTCTCACAGTAGGCTTGATGCATTTGATCTGTAGAGAGGAAGGAGTACATACCCGGCATGGCACCCTGGCCAGCTGGCTTGGGAGAAGCAATGCTGGCTTTGACTGTGCAAGCAGGTGCTTGCTTCCCCTCCCCATCAGATGTGGAGAATGAAGGAACAGCTGTAAATGGAACAAGTTTTTTTTTTTTTAAATCAAATATTGGAGAAATTGATTTTTTTAAAAAAAGATAAACAACAACAACAAAACCTTCTCTGTCTGGCACTGGAAAGTTGACGTGTTTTTCAGCTACATTAAAGAGAAAGTTGTGCAAGTATTTCTGTAGTAAAACAATTGCCTAGTACCAGAGCCACACATTTTTGAGAAGTGAGAATGAGCCATATGTCTCCCATAAAAACATACTGATACAGTTCACCCCGTTCTTTATGCTTTCTGGTACTTTTTATATTTTTTTTTTAACAGGCCATGGTTAAAGCGAGCAATATTTTTGTTTGCCAAAAAGTATTTACAGTACTGTGTTATCCTTCATCTCTACCAGTTTTCATTTGTTATCATTGACACATGGTAAAATTGCTTTAATTATCTCCAGGCTCAAGTACAAGGAGTTTTTATAATTCAGTTGGGTCTATTTCACTAACAGTATCTAAGCTACCATAATGAAAATGTTACTCAAGGTTTCTTCTTCAACTCCCCCCCCCCCTTTAGATCATAATAAAGACAGCTCACTTGAGCAAATAGTTCCTTTGAAATGTTAATCCTCCTCAGATGTGTTTTTTGTTAGATCAGCTGCACTGTTAAAATACTTTCTATTTTCCCATTAGTTTCAATGCAGAATAACACTTATTAGCCATATGGACACAAAGTAGCTCGTTGATGAAGACAACTGAATTAAAGCCCCATGTTAAACAATGAATTAACTGTGATATAGGGTGCAAAAACCACAGTTACATAAAACTGGGCAGTTTATCCCCCTGTTATCCAACACAATCTCTCCTTAAAGGAAGAAAAAGAAATATATTCCAGACACTGCCCCCAGTGCAACCTAAAATCCATACAAAAGCATAGAAAGGAGAATGAACATAAAAACCTCCAGCAAAGGGTCTTATTAAAACATTCTTACTGAACGTATTGTTTTATATTAGTCTTTAATTGGCACTTAAGGCATGAAATCCCCAACAAGCTAAACTTTTCCTTCAGAACCACATGTGGAAACTTATCTCCAGTGCAGAGCTGGTTTTGTGATTGCTCCCTGGCTTGAGACCCTGGCTTAGCTCAGGTGTGATCAGGCACAGCGTGAGATCGCACACTTGGGGCTGTTCCTCCCTCCTTCCCTGCCCACGTAGCGAGCCTGACGTGCTGCTGCTGCTCTTCAATAAAGAGAGCAGTGCTGTGATTGCTTTTTAATGAATTTTGGGGGAACGTGTATGTTTTCCCCCAGGGTGTAGATAGAAATTTAGGTGGGTCATCAGCATTCAAATAGCACACATACAGGTTGTGTGAGGTTAGTGGAGCTAAGGAAGTGGATCCAAGGGATGCTAACCTAAACCTCCATGTAAATCAGGTAGCACAGGAGAAAAGCTCTGCTAGATTCAGGTGAGAAGAATCTGTCTGCAAAGACATTAAGAATACTAGCAGGTGAGACCCTCAGCAAGCTGTTAGTGAAGATATACCTATGTTTCAGCAGACTTCAGTAAGTATATTTTCATTTTAAAACTCTGCCTCCAATCTCAAAACAGGAGACATCTGAATCCTTGGGAAATTTTGAGTCCCAGTCTGTACTTCAATGAGATCTCAGCCCTTCTGAAAATATATCCCTCATTATTGTTCCTTGATTTAAACAATTTGTGTGTCTGAACATGCATGTATAACAATTATGCAATAAAAGCTGGGGTACATGAGGCATCGGTTTACACGTACAGCTTCCAGAGGGACAGGAAGCCGGTATTATTTGCTTAACCAGGAACAATAGATCAGTTGCAGCCGGTTGCTATTCAGCCTGCATTTCCATTGCTGGCATGGAGGGGTGCATCCATCTGCTCGCAGCCTCAGCTGCACCCCTACCTGCTCCCTGCGCTGCCTCTAGCACTTAGTGATGCTTTAGCAGCAATCAGACAGATTTCCAGATTCCAGCAACTGACAGAGAGCAAATTTGCAAATGTGCACTGGACTAACATGATTAGGCCTGCAAACATGCAAATCCTTTGAATGAATTTTGGTTTTATGCAACTGACGTAAATAAAAAAGATCCTGTTTATGTACTGCCTAAACAGCCGCCGTACAAACTGGACTGCCAGAGATGATTTCATTCACCTCTTTAGTGAAACATACAGAGAACCACAGTGCTGATACCCGCAGGGTGTATTTTTCATGATAATGAAAACATAGACACACTGTACAATAGTTTACAACCAGAACTGAAGGCAAATATCTAATTCTACAGAAAAAAGAAAGTTTTCATGCGTCCAGAACATAGTAGATGCTCACCAGGTCCCCAGAGCTAATGTTATCATGGGATTTTGGGGAGCAATAAATGATCCTTTATAGATAGACCCAAGAGATAGTACCTCCAACAGCACTGAGGCTGTGACCGAGTTTTGCACTTACACAAGCACTCTTGATCTTGTGTTTTGGCTAGAATCAAAACCTATAAATTTTATCTTTTCCCATATCTTTGCTATTTGCTTGACTGATACGTTCTCCACAAGATTTTTCCTTCAGCATCCCGGCGTGCCTCTGGTTTGGGAGGACAGTGCTCTGAGCAGAACAGCCCTTAGACAAGCTTGTCTCTGAGAGTACCCCACAAGTTACCTTGTTTTGCAGTTTGCTGCAGTGGAAAACAACCAGAGCTTCATTCAGCAAAACCTCACACAGAGATCAATCAGGTTACTCTGGTTAATCCCGACTCTCTCACTTGGCTGTGGATTATAACCTCTCTCATAAGGTAATTTTTAATTCCTCCTGGAGAAAGTAAGGTGGATTCCAACCACACTTTTGGCACTGGCAACAGCAGGCAGAAAACAATCTGCTTGAGTTTTCTGCTGAGAGGCTAAAATATCATGCTGAGGGCAAGCTAGGTTATCCTCAATAGGATCCTCAATATCCTCAGTGGACTTGTGACCATTATACCTGGGAAAAGAGAGTGAGGAAGACGTGATCCTCCTGAGTAGATGGAAACTATCTGCACTTACATTATGGATGAAATCAACATGGGCCCTGTTTAGGAAGCCCTTGATTAGAAGACAAGGTTATTCACAGAAATCCTTGGGCTGGGGACCATGGAGCATGCTTTTGATGCTGACAATATAGCTGCTTCTCAGAGGCAGTGAAGATAATCTGAGTTAAATTTTCATGGGAGAAAAAAGCCTAACTATTATTTGAAAGCTAAGATATCATTAAAATTGAGAAAGATTTAAACTGCCAGGGTTTTTCAACAGAACCTGAAACTCTGGTATTCTTATAGTTCACTTTTTTCCCTGATCCTTTTTATTTTTCCCCATTCTTTTTTTTTTTTTTTTTTTTTCCTAATTTATTTTTTTAGTAGTAGAATGAGAAAAGAGGTAAAAAATAGGCTGGGGTGGGACTAGAAAACCCATATTTAGAATTTTCAGCCATCAGAATGACAACAGGCCAGCTGACTTCTTTTTAAATTACTTCTTCTCCCCTCTGTGACTGGTGTGAAGCTCAGGAAGAAGCTACAAGCTAACGACAGTTGGTTGCATTGATATATCCAAACAAGCATAGCTGAGGTTGGAAGTGACCTCTGGAGATTGTCTTTTCCAACAATGGCCTGTTCAGAGCAGGGTCAGATAGAGCAGGTTGCTCTGGTCTATTTTAAAGTATTTTTCAGCTCCTTTTGCTAATCCAGCCTCTCTGGGTGTTTGTTCTTGCTTTAATGTATCCTGCAGATCTGCCAGCCACAAAGAGCTGCTGATTCTTGCCAGTAAGGGATATATTCAGCAGCTTTTTTCATCCTGTTTTGCAGTGCATGATCTTTCCCTTCCAGCACTGCATAGAGGATACTCCCTACCAGAAAGCAATGTCACTTGTTGACAAGCAAATTTTAAATTAGGTGAAAAAGGGAAAATTAAAAGCACTCTCTGTCTGATTAGTAGAAAGTTGCCTATCACTAGCACATTTCCTACAGAAAAGACATAAATTTCTCAGGGTAAATAGCCAGGGCACACTCTCAGTTGTTTATAACAATTTATTAAGTAATATCAAGAGGCAGTTTGGTCTAGGGTGATCTTTCTGGTGGCCAGCACCAGGTGTAATTTAGAAACTGGTGCTCAGTGTCATTCCTGGGGTCCACAACCTAAAAAAACATGGACACTTTAGAGAAGATCCAGAGGAAGGCCATGAAGATGATCAGAGGGCTGGAGCACCTCTCCTATGAAAAAAGGCTGAGAGAGCTGGAATGTTTAGCCTGGAGAAGAGAAGGCTCCAGATCTCACTGGATCTTCTCAATGTATAAAAGGGGCCTATAAGAAAGATCACAGAATCACAGAATTTTCTAGGTTGGAAGAGACCTCAAGGTCATCGAGTCCAACCTCTGACCTAACGCTAACAGTCCCCACTAAACCATTTCCCTAAGCTCTACATCTAAACGTCTTTTGAAGACTTCCAGGGATGGTGACTCCACCACTTCCCTGGGCAGCCTGTTCCAATGCCTCACAACCCTTTCAGTGAAGAAGTTCTTCCTAACATCTAACCTAAAACTCTCCTGGCTCAACTTAAGCCCATTCTGGAGGAAGATGGAGGAAGACTTCTCACCAGGACCTGTAGTAACAGGACAAGGTGCAAATGTTTTTGAGGGTAGATTTAGAGTGGTTATAAAAAAGAAATTTTTCATGATGAGGGTGGTGAGACACTTGAAGAGCTTGCCCAGACAAGCTGAGGATGCCCCATCGCTGGAAAAGTGCGAACTCCAGTTGGATGGGACTTTGAGCAACCTAATCTAGTGAAAAATGTCTCTGCCCATGGCAGGAGGATTGGACTGGATGGTCTTTAAAGCTCCTTTCCAATCAAAGGTCCTTTCCTTTTTTTTTTTTTTTTCCTTTTTGAGCCTCCAGAGCAAAATATAGCTTTTAAATATCTCAAAATTATCATTAGAATTTATCACACTTTCTCTCTGAGAGAAGTTGAGCCATTTCCAAAGCCAAACCTTCAGTTCTGAGCTCTTTTAACTGTATGCTGTTTTGTTAGTTCCAATGGGATATTCTAAAATTTCCCTAATTTATATTTTAATGTACTTTCTAGGCATACTGGTCATTCTTTCAAAGGAGCATAAAGTAGTTATTGTTAATACATACATGCTGGGTAACAGCAAATGCTTCTGGAGTACTGAGCTTTCTGTAATGACATTAAATGAAGAAAAAAAAGGAGATGAAGTAATACTGATCTCTATGACAGCCTCTGTCTGTAGGACAAGGATTTAATTCAGAATTAAGCCACATTAGTGTTAAAGAAGCCATTACTCACTTGCAAATTCCCACCCCCCAAAACCATTTCATTGCTCAGTGCAATAAGCTGGTACATTTATCCACAAACATTTGATGACTGATGCTTTATTTTGCCTTTGAATGTTTCTTTAATGAAATCTGGGTGCTTAAAAATATCCAGTAACATAGTTAACCATTTTGCTTTCACATTAACAGAGCAGTTATTCTATTGGCATTTCTCATTGACTTGGCTTTGAATTGTGAACCTGTTATATAGAAAAACAAAAATCAGGTATCAACAGAGATGAAAATCTTTTATAGGATTTTACTGAATATAAATAGATGTGTCTTTTTGTGTAGCTTTTTTGTCCTTCATTAACAGACATAGATTTACTTATGTTTTACATTAGCTACAGAAAACTTCCCTTGAGCTTTATCAAACTGCCTTGTTCTGAGAATGCAGAAAACATCTTCCTTCCAAGTTTGGGATATGCTTTGTTTTCTTTGAAAAGTTATGGTGTAAATTTTCTAAGGGACATTTAGTTGAGTAACACTGAGAGTCCAGCAAAACTATTTCTGGGCTAAATGGTCCTCCTGGTCTCCAAGGAGCTTCTCCAGCTGACAGAAATCCCTGGGACATGTGCACAACCCTTTTTCCCAGGCTGGGCTGTGTTCTAGACCAGTAATGTGCATATGTGTTGATAAAAGAGAAGATTACTATTATACCACCTGAAAATTGCCTGACACTAGCTGAATCTCTCTCATTTCTGGCTTCAGTGGGTATTACTGCGAGGTGAAGCCACCATAACAAGGAGTTGGATTTATGCTGGCTCTTTCTGAGGCCCCATTAAAAAGGGGGAAATTTCACGTGCTGAACTCCTTCCTTTTGCCCGCCCCCAGAGCGGGGTCACACCTGTCTATCGGGGAGAAATCTGAAAAGAAGAAAGCTGGAAGAGAAGAAAGGTGCAAGAGAAGAAAGCTGCAGGGCTTTTCCCAGAGGAGCCAAGCAGGCTGATGGAGGGTGGCTGCTGCCCTCAGCTCACCTCCCCAACAGCTGAGAGCTCTTGCACGAGCGTGTTTCGTGATCGCCATCCTCATTCTGCTATTTCTTTGAGAGTCCTATGCCCTGCTTATTTGAACAACCGAAGCCAGAAGACTTTGTTTCCTTGATCATCTTCTCCTAAGTACAAATAAGTCAACAAGATGTTTCTAAGAAAAAGGTTGTTGTTGTCTTTTAAAATATATTTTCAACCGATTGCTCTCTTGATTTAGAGCTTTGGCTTCTGCCACCCCTGCCATTTGTGATTACCCTTTCCTCACACCAAACAATAATTTAAAATCTCTCCAAAAAGGCAGAAAGTTTCAGCCCTGTCTCAGCTTTGCAGCAGATATCAGGCCTCTAAAAAATGTTGGAGACTGAGGTCTTTTGAGATCTTTGTTTAGCACTTGAAAACGGGCTCCAAGCACTTTTGAGAATCTGGTTATCTAGATGGGTGTGTGAGAAATGCCAAAGGATGGGCAAGATGAGTCACACACAGGATCCTATTTTCTCAGAACAAAACCTGGCAGAACTGCCACTTTAACCCTTACTTTTCCACTTCTTAAAGCTCTTCTCTTCCTTAAAGCCTGTTCATTTCATTGGCCTTAAGAGGCTCTTTTGTCATGTCCTTTCCATATATACCAATGGATTTTTTTTCCCCTTTTTTTTTTTTCTTTCTTTTTCTTTTAGACTCATGCAGCTCACTTCTGAGAAATTCTGTTTTTTAAGGGTTCTTTGCCCTTTTGCAGCAACTGTGCTCTCTCTGTTGACGTGAGCCCTGCAGAGAATTATCGCTTGGACATGCACATTGGTGCCAAGTGGAGATAATGCCATTTTTTCAGACTGAAGCCTGCCTGTAGGAGTGTTCCCAGTATGATTTTCACAGCCATAACTGCAGTTAATCTTAAGCTTGGCATACCCTTCCTTTTTTATGTAATGTTTTATAACTCTTTCAGGGTGGGAGGATGCTCGGGGTTTTGCGGTATTGCATTCACCTTCATTCTTGCCAGGCTGGTGCTTTTGACTAAGGTCCAGCATAACAGGCAGCCCTACCATTTATATTACAGTGCAGGAAGTTATCTGCCTTTTCCAGCTAAACAGCACCAAGAGAAAGAGGAAGCGTTTTTCCAAGCAAGCAGGAGGTGCCATGTAGCACAACGGTCAGTAAATGTGTGGATGCAATTTTGAGGGTTTATTTTTAATCCAGGACCTGAGTTGAGAGAATGGCATAAATTGGGTGAATCAATCAGACTGTTGCAAAGCAAGCTTGAAATGAAAGGGCAGTCAAGGAGAAAGCGGTAGATGACACACAGGACTGATTGCTTCTGGGCACAGTTAGGGCTTTGGGTTTAAAGAGTAATTACCTGGTCACACCTCATCCCTTGCTTGTTCGGGATGTGCAAACTACCAGTGAAAAGCCCAAAGACGTCAGCAAAGAGATTGTCCTTGCCTTTGCTAGCAATTATTTCCTTGGTAAGAGCCTGTTTGTGCCTGGTTTCCTTGAAGGAGCTGGAAAGTGCACAAGATCCCGTGCTTAGTCCACCTGTGAGCTCCAGTCTCTTTGCACCAACAGAGAATCCACCTGCTCGAAATGAGGTGGGGGGAGCAAGAGAAAAGTGCCTGGAGAGCTGAAGCCTCTGCTCTGAGTTAGGCTCTGCCACAAAGCCAGGATGCAGAAATGAGCCCCTATCATTTGTGTCAGGCTGAGGACTGGCTATGGGGAGCACATAAAGTGCCCCTTATATTCCCAGGTGGCAAGGATGTTAGGTGAGACCAGCGGGATATGCTTCCTGACTGTGCAATGGGATGTGAGTCAAATGCTGCTTTTGCAAACTTGGTCACTGTTACCCCCACTAAGAAAAAAAAATATGGTCATAAGGTCTGATACAGACAAACTGAATCTGCCCATGCTATTTATGGTGAGAGACTTATAACTCAGCTCCCTGGAATAATTCTTGGTAAATGAAGGGTGAGTTTCACTCAGTCTGTTCTTATTAAAAGTCTGTTACGGATTGAAAGTACAGAGCCTTTTCTGTAGTATACAAACATAGACATCTCCACCCTGCTAGGACAATAGCAAAAGGAGGTCTGAAATTAGATGCAGTAATTCCATGCTTGTTTGCTTGCTTGGATCACTGCTAAACCTGAACATAGTTGGGGAATGAATGTGCTTTGAATAACAGCATGGTTTGAGACAGAGGGCTTCAGAGGTGAGCCAGGAGAGCTGGGCTCTGGTTTTACCTTTCCTGTGGGTTTTCTCTACGTTTTTAAGAAAACTGGTAGTCTAAAATTCTCAAATGAAGCTTCGTTTGGGAAATTTTCAGACAAAGTTTGTGTTTCCTGAATAAAGCAATGATTTCTACTGTGCAATAAACACCAAAAGTAATCTCTATCTCAAAGCATCTGTAATGCAGACCAACCCACTACAAGTCTTCTCTGCTTCTTTTCCCTGTGTCCTCATTATCTATAGATGTTAAGGCAGATGTGCAGTCTAGAAGTGGATGCTGCTAGTTCAGCATATGAGTATCACCCTCAAGAACACAGTAGGTTCTTTTCATCATTTACTTTGCTCTCCTTGTTCTAATGACTCCTGTTCTCCATTCGTAATGCTTTGCTTGGTATTCCTCCATCCTCTGCTACAATTCCCCTCCTGCAATGTGACGCTGCTCAAGGGGAGCCACTTGGGTTGGGCCATTTGTACATGCAGGAGGAATTGTGTCTCCAGCACTACTTCATCTTGAGCCTAGAAGGATTGGATGACTTGCTGAATACTTGATTGCACATGGAGCCATTTGCTGAAAGCAACCCAAAGAGACATTTCCTATCTCCTCTGAAAGGGAAGGGATAGACTGGATGAACATGTCTCCTGGACCACTGGTTGGACTACGCTGAGCATCCTCTGGGATGAAAAGTACAACACGACCACAGAAAATCTCCTGTCTCCAGTAGTTCTCCTGGTGCAGTATAATTCCCAGTTGCTAAATAAGGGACAGGAAAGGCAAAATCAGGCTGTCATTGTTCATGAATCTGCTTCAGGGAGCAGCTTTCTGTCAAGAGACAAGTAGTGAATGCTGAAAGGCTTCTTCAGTTTTGTCTCAAAGGAAAGAAAAAATTAGGAAGGAAATGGCATTTGAGGGTTGAGGAGAACCATGAAACGTGTTGGTGTGAAATAACCAAGGTATTGTGTGTACTGGTTGTTCTGGGAATCATACGTAGACCTTTCAGGTTTACTGCTAGTCCTGGAGCTCCCAAAGCTGAAATGCAGATTACCCTAAGCATCCCTTTGGCATGTAGCAACTATCAGGCAGAATCAGTCTTGGGCACATAGAGAGCAAGCAATAATTTCACAACATCCACATACGTGAGTGACACACAGGTCACATTCACATTGGCTCCAGCCAAACTGGACAATGGGACTTGCATTTGTATTAAGGCTCTCCACTCTGGGATTTGAATCAGTTTTCATCTGCTTGTAATATCATGTACCTGGCAAGTGGACTGCAAATGACCTGCACTCTAATTACCCTGCATCAGCATGAGCCTTTCCATATAGAGGTTGACTTATGCCAACCAAGCAAAAGACAAAGTATACATATTTTCTTAATAAATTCTCCAACTTTCCTTGAGCCTGAGCTTAAACCTTCTTATCTATTATTAGGTAATTTAAGCATTTTTAACATTCTAAAGACAAGTTAATCCTTTTGTAGGGAAAAGTCAGAAAATGGGCTTAGAAAGACATTTTAACAATGTCTATGGTATGTTAAGCCAAAGAAAAATTCTAACAGTGGTCTCAAACATTTTTGACTAAAATATTACTGTGGTCTTAATGCAGAGGAAAAAATAAATATCATACCAAATTTCTATCTATTTGTCAATAGTGTAAAATACTGCATATTCTACCAACACACACACACACAAACTTTTTTTCCCAGTAACTTCTGTTTTTAGATATGGTTTTAGTGACATGACACATGTAATATGACTCTTAATGTGATGAGGCTTTAGACTTGCATCTATTTGTATCCCATGATCTTCATACTTTTCCCAAGTAAGTTTTTCTTCTAAGTAATACTTGATTTATGCATGTTTTCAGAGCCTTTTTTTCATTATTTTTTTTCTGTTTTTGTCAGGGCAGTGATTTCAATGGTTTATGCAAAAGCTGATGAATGGACAGTCCTGAACTTGCCTGTTTGCCCATAGAGAAAAAATAATATTAGAAGTTTAAGTGTTGATTTGTCCAGTACATTCCTCGGTAGTTAGAAACCTACCTTAAAAGCTCTCTATTGGAGCTGGCAACAAAATTTAAGGAAAGTTCCTTATTTTCCTTTACTGTTTTTGCTCAGTGTCCAAAGCAGCGCATAGATTAATATACTTGAAAAGCATGTTCCTCTTCAAATGTTAGCAGACTAACCCACAAAACTACCACATACTCTACCATAGATCATATAGTTTGAGAGCAAAGCTTTTCTGACCATTGGTAAACCCATCAAATGATCCAAATTTTATGCATATCTGCTATTTAAACATCCACCAGAGTGCATCTATTGTCTGAGCTTGGGAACCACTGCTATGTTATCAAAATTCTGATCCTATTCCCGAAAGCCCTCAAGCACCCACTTGCTCATTACCCACACCCTGAGCGCCTCTCCCAACAGTGCACACCCTGGAGCTCACTACACTTGGTCTTGGTTTGTTTGCTTTTTCCAAGGCTGGTTTGCTTTCTAAGTCTGTCAATGAAGGGAGTGCCCTCATGGAGGAATGCAGATGTATGTTTGGCTCTGTTCAGACTGAACACAACCGGAGACACCCTGAGCTACCTGAGATGGCCACATGCCTAGATTAGGACCTGTAGAGGACCTGTACCCACCTGTGGCTTCTCAGGTGGCTCCACTGGCCTGCCTGGTGGAGCTGAATGGAGCTCCCTGGAGTACATCCAATGACTGAAAACAGCATGAGCTGCCTGTAACCACTGGGTGGAAATGGAAGATGGGGCTAATTCAGGTTTGGAAATGAGCAGCCAGCAGTTGACGGGCCTCAAGCACAGTCCATGTTGGTGTTTGAGAATTGATCTCTGCTGTCCTAAGGAACAAGGCAACCTCATGGTGTGGCAACCTGCAAGTGTGCCCTCACCAAAGCTAAAGAACCCACTTTGGTACATGGGGGGAGCCTAATGAACATGACTAGGGGGTTCACACACTATTAGCAGACCTAGCACATCACCTGCATGCCCAAAGACAGGAGAGTGAAAAAGTGTGTTAAATTTGGAGCCACATATTGCATCTATGAAGCAAAAGTCCCAACCTCTATTCCCAGCTCAGCCAGACTCTTCCTTCAAGAGCTGCAGCAGAAGTAACTGAATTTATTCCATTTTCAATCTGTCAAAAGTATAGCTCACACTTCCCAATCCTGTGAGAGATCTGTGGAAAAAAAAATCCTTTCATGATGGAGTGGGATCAGATACTGTGAGGAAGAGGCTAAATAACATGATAAAAAATAGATGACTTCTCAAATCTGCATCTCTTTCAGGGGCATCACCCTAGACTCCCATGCCTTAGTTCCACGATCAGCACATGAGTTATGGTTTGTGGCATCATATTTTTCTAATTTTAAAGCAAGCAGATACGATATTCCCGGTTGACAGTTGCAGAAGGGGCAAATACATGTCTTTTAACACCTACATCACGCACAGGAAAAAGGCAAGAAAACAACATACAGCAACCCTTCTGAAACAGCCTGAGGCAACGCGCAGAACAGAAAAATATCTTAACTTCAGTTTCTGCCATAAACTGCCTTTGGTTTATAAATGATCCAATTCTTTACTAGGAAACATACTGGGGAAGGTTAAAACTTAAATTCACCTCTCAGTCCCTAAAATTTCAAAGGAAGGGGAGAAAATTGCAAAGTTATCTACTGAGACCTTTGGTGATTAGCAATGAAAAGTGTTTGATCTTCACCTGACAGTAGCCGAAAAGAAGCCATCCTCAGTCCGAACTGCTTAACGAAGGAAGAATTGCAGAGCTTTCATTTCCCTATGGTTCAAGATTAGCAGCAGTGAACAGCAATTTCTGTTTGTTGTTACAATAATATCCTGTTTTGTAATCCACAGGAAAAGGAGTATGAAAGTAGCAGCCTTGGCAGCAAGTAGGGGCCAAGGGACTGTTTTCTGAATTCTCAAAGCTCAGGAACACAAAGGCTTGGAGTAATTTCCAAGTACAGTGAATGCCAAATGGTAAAGAAAATGTCATGACAATGAAAGAGTGAAATTATTTATTCACCTTGTAAAAACATTCTTCTTCCAAGGTCATTTTTTTCTTCTTCAGTGATTAATTGACAGGCAGTGACTTCTAGCACCTACTAAATATTTAAGGCTTGCTAAAGTTATTGGTTTTGTTGTTGTTGTTGTTGTTTTTTTTCCACCAAAGATGAAACAATAGGATATAATTGTAATAGTAATAATAAAAATAAAAACATGAGACTGTAATTTATCGCCAAACAAATGAGTAGCTGAAAAAAAATCCACATAACACAGAAACCCATGCTAATAATGATAGTATTGAATGGACAAACATGTAACATTTCTGTTCAGGGTTTACATGGCAGACTAGGTTGTATTTTTCCCCACAGAAGGTAATAACTGGTGAACCTATCCTTGCAGTTCTGGTTCAAAGACTGGAAAGAATGCAAGTTAGGACTAGAGAAGACATAGAAAAAAAGACCCATGTCTGTCAAAGCACTGTTTCAAAGGGCCATAAGCTAGAATAAATATTGACACAGCAAGGAAAAAATATACAACAATAGCAATTGTTCAGAACGGTAACAACTTAGAAGCTAACAGATCCACATTGACCTAAATAAACCTGGCCAGGGGCCAAGGCCCCAAATTTGACGATACTTTTGGATTTCAACTTCCCATGATTTCAGTAAGAACTAGACACAGAAATGCCTTCATGAATCTTGTTCTGAATTGCTAACTGTGGTTGGTTTTGACCCATTTCCCAACCACAATCCTTTGCAGCTATGAAGAAGAAGCTGAATAATATGAAGGAGATGAATCTTGGGACAGGAGATGTCACAGAGTTTCTTCGCCTCTTCTATAAGGCTGTTCTGTGTCTTTTTCCAAGTCTTCAACCTGCATTATTTTGTCTTTTAAGCTAATTACTCCTATTTATACCCTTTCATGCTTTTCTGAATAGTCTGTCAGCTCTTTCTCTTCTGTGTGATCATCCTCTTCAAATGCTCCTCTCTAGCAAGTGTGGTCTTATATGCTGGCTCAAATGCTCAGCAAAGACTTTAATAATTTTTGATGCCAAGTACAGGTCATTCCCAACTTAAATCTAGATGGTTCTTCTCAAATCTTGTGTTTAGCCATTTTCATTTCTCAATTGCCCAATAACCTACTTAATTAATCATTGGAAATTATTTCAGCAACATTACTTTGCAATTAAGGTTTCTGACAGAAAGCCCATCCAAAGCAAAGAAGAATGGTTCATTTCTTTATTCTTTCTTCATTCATGCAAACTCCAATTCAAATCAAAAAGATTGAAGCTCTTCTCACTCCAATATTTCACTGATATCTATTTAATGGACTTCATTGGAGCTATTGCTTGTTTATTTACATAGAAATATTCAGCAGAAGGATCTGGTGAATTTGCCTTGGAAGCAACCCAGCAAAACCTACAAAATTTGGCTAGTTGCTGTTAACAGCAGGAGAAAAGAGTTTATAAAGTTTTTTAAAAATGTTGATTTTAATCCACTACAATATTAGCAATCTGGGCCTAGAATACAGTTAAATCAATGGACTTGCAAACCAGCACTCATTTTAAATGAAAGAATGCTAGGAAGAATGTATTAAACAATTATACTTTTTTTTTTTTCTAATACTTTAAGCAATTTACTACACTGAAACAATATTTTCATATTAGAAGGTTCAAAATTCCATGACAGATTTTGCATTCTGCAGATAAAATGTGTCATCATGGTATCTGATCAACCTCTATTGGTCACAGTGCTCAGAACATATTCATCAATGTCCTTGTTGAGCAGTGAGGTCATTTTAATTGTGCTGATTTAATTAGGGAGAAGAGGAGAAAGAGTTTCAAATCACTTTGATACTTTTATTGCAAAGCCAAAATGCAAATGTGGATTTGCTAAATGCTTTAGTAGCTGCTAAAAAAAGGGAAGGTTTAAAAGTGATGGCATCACAAATATGCCTTTTTTACAGTTCACAGAGGCAGCTCAAACTATCTTAAAATGAATGTGTTCTTGTGAAAAGCTATTTTTCAAAAGGAAGCTTGTAGTGGCAAAAACTTTTACCTTCTTTTTCGATTTTTTTTTTTTTACTGATTAAGGTCTTTAAGTGAATTCTTGAAGTACCTCTACAGTCTCACTTTCAGAGATGATGGGGACATGTGTCTGTTAGGGCCTTATCTGCACACCAACATTGTGCAAATAGATAAACCAGTAAAACCGATTTTGCATGCAGTTGCAATGCTTGCAGCCCAGTTTTACTATAGGAAGGAAAACTTGCAGCAATGGACATTTTTTGAGTTGGTATAAATTTTCTTGCTCTGGATGATGGACTTTGCTGACTGAAAAATAAGATTTATGTTTCCCAGAATTGATATCATTATAACAAACCTCTGTGTAGAGCAGACATCTATCCTGTTGAAACCTGCTTGTGAAAATGGAACTCAGAAGCAGATATAAGGTGCCTTAGGAAAAACATTGTCAGATGGGATCCTTAGAAGTGCTTTAGAAGTTATCCAGTAGTTACCCACAATATATGTCATTCAGCATGGAGGGTACACTCCAAAATCAAGAATGCAATACAAAGGAAAGCACCTCAAAATTATAAGTACTGTTCATGAAAAAGGGGACTTGAACATCTCCTTCTGTCACTGTGGATAAAGATGCTCATATTTTTCTCCTGAAAAGTGCCTATCATACTCTCAGTTAGCCACAGCGTAAATGACAGAGGTGAGGTGAGAAAAACACCTGGCCAGTAGCACCAGTGACATTCAAACAAAGCTGCATTGTACTGGGTTAGGAAGGCTTCTTATCTTTCACATACTGCATTCCTTGTTCAAACAAGGAGCTACACACATTGGAATTATGGTTCCTGATAGTCTTCCTCTCTGCTTTCCCAGTCTGGTTTATCCCCTTACCTCTTTTACCTCCTTACAGGGGTAGAAAATCTAAGATCTGTTGAAGACCAGGCACTGGAAACAAAGCCACAAGTAACTTTTATGCAATGGAATTTATATTTTCCATCCAGCAACATATCAAGGGATGTCTAAAGTACAAATTACAAGAGTAGAGAGAGAGGAAAATTTCAAGTATTTATAGAACATCACATGGAGAAGCATAAGTGCAAATGGGAGGCATGGAATGCAATGGGAAACCCTACAGCTTAGGGCTCTGTCACAGTCCTGACCACAACCCCAACACACAGGGAAAACAGGCTAGTTATGATTCTGTGGTTACGTTGCACCGGGAAGGTATCCTCTAGGGCAGAGCTAGACATGTAGGGGTGTTTTTTCTAAGCACACTACCCCGGTCCAGCAAGGGCCATCAGTCTGGCTATGAACCACAGACATTTATCAGGGAGTGGCTGCAATGGTTTGGAGGAGGATGGCAGCTGTGTGGGTTTGAGATCCAGGCAACAGTCTTTACAAGTGTTCAGGTCCCATAGTGCTTTGCAAGTTGTCCTGTCCTGGGGCTGGATGCTAGAAGAGTGAGGAAAATATGCCAGGGAGCAGTTATAAGGAAAATGCAGCAAGCTGCAAAACCTCAGCCAAGACTGGACTTGCTGTACAAACTGAGTAACTAATGACGATCAGTTTAATAAGTATTGGGTGCTGTGACAATTATTTCACTGGGACCAGAGTTGTTCAACACTTCTGAAAAACAGAACATTAATTTGAATACAAAAATATTAATTTATGTGCTTCCTGTTAGGTTCCCTCATTTGAAAATGTGGGGCTAGGCATTCACAAGAATACACAAGGAGAGGTCTATGTGGACAAGAAAGAGGCCTTGAGATCACATGTTCCAAGACTGGATATAGCCTAAGAAAAAAAATAAAAATAAATAAAAAAAAAACTTCCATCTTTAAATATTATTGTTTTCCTAAATTAACTCTGGGAGATTTTAATCTAGATCTTGGATCTTTGCCAGGGAACACACACCGCTCCCCACATCCCTGAGAACATTGCGGAGTTGTGTACAGTCAGCTGGCTTAATAATGAAATAGCAGGCAGTTAACTCTATCACTTCTTCCTAAAGGCTTCTTCCCTAATACCATTCTTCCTTTAACTCAATGTCATTTCCCAATTAGCACCCTGTGCCAGGGGACACAAGTCCTTGGTTGTCTTTTGAAGGGTTTTAAGGGAGGTCACGGAAATATTTAGAGAAACTAAAAGAAGGGCTTAATAGGCCAGATCACTTCCTCCAGTTCAAAGGGTAACCTTTCAATAATATTGATCAGCAGCTCAGGCTAGATCAGGGAAGGGTTGCTAGGATGCCTTGAGGTGGTGCCTAAGAAGGATTCTCGGTGAAGCAAGAGGCAGGGATTTATGGTGACGGGAAGATCTGAGAGCACATTGTTTGGGCCTGAATTCAAATGGGGCCACAGCGAAAGCAGGCTGGTCAAACACAAAGCAAGTGGAGTGCAGACGAGATGCTCTTCAGCTCTTGCACTGCATAAAATGAATCCTTGAGCTTGCTTTTTGTCCTGCCTAATTAAAGCAAATGGAGATATTGCTCATTGCTTATAGACCACTGTTTTCAGTCCTTGTCAGGGAAAATTGTCCCAGTGAAGCCCATGGGATATAACCTGAATAGGGGAAAGAAGGTGGAGCATGGAGTTTTGCCAGTGGACTGTGAAACTACATCTGGGTTAGTTTCCAATGAATCATCGCAGCCATCTGGGGGAAGGCAGAGGAATTCCCTCACTTCTTAATCAACCTATCTGTGTTTTAAAAGGGGAATATTTTTCAGTAAGATGCACTGTGTGTATCTGGCTCTTGGCCTCTTGTTACTGCCAGCTGTCACTCTGATAATGTGTTATAAATGATGGTACACCAAGCAGACAGGGCTGCAAGCCCATGTGATTGTATTGCATTATCAAAGTGACAACCAGAAAGAAAAAGAGCTCTGGCTGCTGAATTGGTCCATAAGTGGATTTTGTGTTGTTGATATTAGTATTTATATACAAAAATGGAGCTTAGACATTTTTAATATTTCTCCAGCAGGAGCCAGAACATTGTTAGTGCTTCAGTATGTGGAAATTTAGAGTAAGGCACAACATAGAACTTGTTTAAAATTCTGTTTTCATAGGCTGAAGCAGGCAAAACAACGATTGTTAACAATTAGTTCAAGTATATATTTCTAATTTCACATTTGTAAGCACAGGAGTCTTAAGTGATGTAAACTGGCATAATTCCCTCAGAGAATCTATGCCTACATTACCAAATGTCATGGAGATACTGCCTATGATCTACATATGTGACAAAAAAAACATGATTGTCAGGCAATGTATGGAGATTCAGGAGGAGCAATGCACATGTATCCATGTGTGGAACACACTGATAAAATCTACTGCAGAATCTGAGTTGGGGTCCTTGGGTCAGTACAGTTGTGGGTAGTCTTTCCACTAATATTCAGGAGATACCATCACCTTCCAGCATCATGGGCAGATCTGCTCTCCCACCATGACTGTGGTGGCTCAGGAACAAGTTATTTGTACGTGTGGTTGGGGGAAAGGCTTTATCAAGTATAGACAGATTCGGCACGAGCAGAAGACTCAACCCAAAGGTCTGGAAGCCTCTTCTGGGGCTTCTTCACACTCCCAGAAATTCAAAGCAAAACTCCAGGTGAAGCTAAAAGCGGTTTGTCATAACTGCATGCTCTCCTGATTTCATCTGAATGTGGAACAGAAAGTAATGAAATGCTAAAGGAAATGCTGTTCTTAGGTTTTCTGTGTTTGGTCTGCGATGATCTTACATGCATAAAGGCTGTTCTGGTCTCCTATATGAAGTCTAAATATTATTACCCTGACTCTGGGGAACTTTTGCTGTTTATGAGCATTTCACAAGATAAAGCAGTCACAGTTTCTTCTGGGAGACATCTACAAATACCAAAACCACGTGCTTATGTACAGAATGCACAATTCTCACAGCAGGCCTTTCTGCATAAAATTCAAAAGTCTCAAAGATAAAGTGAGAGGTCTTTATTTTTTTTTGGCCCATAATTTTTATGATATGTACAGGGTTTGTCCTACTGATGAGAGATGGTGGAGGTGGATAGGTAAAAGAGAAAAAGCACAGGAGGAAACAATGTGCTCAATCCCACCCAGGAGTGGATTGATGGAGGGTTCAAAACAGTCATGGGAACAGATCCCACTACAGAAATTTATAAAGGATTCAATGGAAGTTAAAGAGAGAGAGAGAGAGAGAAGCTATGCACTTGCCACAGATCAGCGCCATGAATCTGTTCAACAGTCAACGCAGTCTTTGAACAGAAATTTCTACCATCTGAAAAGACAAACTTATGAATTAACACTGCTCATGTCATTTGAGGTAATCACTCTAAAGACAACTGGAAAGAATGTTTCAAAACAAATTAATGCTAAGGGTATTAAATGATGTAAATATGTCAAGAGATATAGACATGTCATCTGATGTAATTATACCAAAAGGGACATTTCTACTGAGCAAAACGTAAGGAAATTGTTAAGTATCTGTAAGAAAATCTCACAGAAGTAAAGTTATCCAGTGAATAAATACTCCCTCCTCCATATCTTTATATGACAGTGTTGTTGTTGGGCAGTATACTCATATTGCTTCTAGTCACTAGATTCGTACTGGGTAGATGGTTTGCTTATTATGGACTTGCTTAGGAATGCAGTTTAGTCAGTAAATTCAAATTGATTTAGAAATCTGGACAGTCAGAAAGAGAGGTGATGGTTATCTCGTGTTATGTAGGGAAAAAAAAAAAAAAAAAAAGTGATTTAGCTATTTTCAGAGTGAGAGGATGAATGCATGTGAATTCTACTGAGACCATAGCCAAGGCGGTGAGGTTGGATGGGCTGGGGCTGGTGCTGATTCATGGTAAGAGCCAATGACCAGTCGTGGTTAACACTGCTAGAAGCAGAGCCAGAAGATGCCATTAGTCTCCATTTCGAGTTCTCACTGACATGCTTTAGAAATCTTGCACTTGTCTTAGAGAATCATGATGGGCCGACCTCACTGGGTGTGATCTCCCTGGGCTATAGATCTTCCAGTTCCAGGCATATTGCTGCACATCAGCCATGCTGTTTGTTAGGAAACCTTCTTCCTTTCCCTTGCCTTCCCACCCAAGTATCTTCTCTTTCGGGTGAATCATTCAAAATCCACTCAAGAGTATCAGATCAGAACTTCAAGTTAGAAACACACTGGTGGAGAAAGGAAAAACAGAAGAAAAGGGCTCAGGGGAAGGATTGTGTCTTCTAACAGGTTTTTACATGATCTCAAACAAGTCTTTGATCATGACGGAGATCTTTGGTTGCCACTGTAGTACAAGTGATAACAATATACATTAGCTGACTTATGCTGTAACTATGCATGTGTTTTCTTGCTGAAAACAAGGTAAAGTTGTCTGTTTAGTAAGTATCCCTGGAAGCTTTTGTCAAGACAATTTTTGTCTAGCCAACCTATTCCTCAAAGCAAAGTGACAAACCTGTATGTCTATAAATACAGCGTGCTTAAACTAAGCTTTTTTTTATATATATATATATTTTTTCCTCCCTTACCTGATGTACTTTTCTCTTATGATATATGTCAGCACTCATGAAGTATAAGATTGGCCTTTGGTCAGAGTGATTGTGAAACACAAAAATCCATTTCAGGATTTGGTTTTAGTTCTTTAATATATTGATACTTCTGCTATTCCCAGTTCTTGCTGAGAGGTAGGTTTTTTTAACT
Source organism: Netta rufina (assembly GCF_964035555.1). Lineage (NCBI taxonomy): Eukaryota > Metazoa > Chordata > Aves > Anseriformes > Anatidae > Netta > Netta rufina. The sequence goes on along the minus strand of NC_140127.1, from coordinate 69,733,882 downwards.
TAATATTCAGAAAGATCACACTCAGCACCTCACCTGACCTTAAAAATCCAAAATTCAGTCAGCATGGATTTTGCATCCAGCAAGGTCTTCTACTAATTATAGCTGTTCCTAATTCACCCAACAAAGCAGTCTTCTTTCATTCCACCAGGCATTTCCTTGCTGGATCATTTCACTATAACACATAGGCATCCTTTCCCATCTGGTCCTCAGAGCTGACAAAATGGCTCTGGGGGCTGTGATCAGAGGACACAAAGAGGTGCAAAGTGCTCCATTATGTTTCGATGACACGTTTAGTTTCAAAGTGTACATCATTTACAAGTCACCTTGTTCTAACCATCATTACAGAGACACTGTTCACCTCCTGATGAGGCTGTGCATCAGCATTACCCAGCAAGGTAAGCATTTGTAAATCCCACTTATCTTTACAAAAATGCTAGCCACTGTCCTTTAGGACAGGGGAGCTGAAAAAAGCACCATAGAAAAACATTTGTTATGGGAATCAGAATGAGGATAAAAAATCAATTTGATATATAATCATCATCAACAGCAATAAAACCTGAGGCTCAGGAAATAAAGATATATCAGCAAAAATGAATGCACCTTGCTCTAGTGCTCTACTTGCTCTAGTATGTTCTTCATGTAACATACTCCAGTGCTGTATGCAGCAGATATCTGAAAGAAGCATGGACTTCAGCCTCTTCATATTATCCTCTCATGCACAGCCTGAACAGCCATCTCCTATGCTTTTGTATCATCACATCAGCACACCTGACTGGTAAACACACCATTGATCTTGAAGTTATTCTGCCTTGGCCTGAATGATCAGATTTTGCATTAGGCTGTAAATTGGAGAAAGTCAAGGAATATACCTAAACAATCTGCCTCAATCCAGCTGGCAGAGTAACTGCAAACAGAGCTGAGACCTGTCTAATCCCTTAGCCATTGGACAGAACAGGCATGCCTACATGTTAGGTGACTCAACAGCACTGCCTTGTGTGATGTAGACATGCCAATTTGTGCACAGGTTTCCAGGAGGGGCTGGGAAACTGAATGAAGAGTTTGTGTTCCTTACTGCATTTGCAATCTCTCCTTCCCCATCCCTTTTCTTCTCCTGGGAGTACCTTCTGGTGGTGTAGCTGCTTTGGGTACCCACCTTTCTTTCATTGCCCTTACAGCCATACTTGTTATTGAATTATCGTCACAGTAAATCCACTCTCTGATTTTAGGAACAAGATAAAAGTACCAAATAAAGCGTGAGTGTGTAAAGCCATTACTCAAGAGATTGTCTTTGTAATACAGGAAGCACCACTCCCAGTGGCTGGCGTGGACTTAAAAGTAGGCTTAAACCCATAAAGCTCAAGATGGAGGATATTTCTCAGGAATTTATGACTACCTGGGAGGAGTTTGTATGGCCAGATGGAAAGTCAAAGCTCTACTTGTCAGTTAGGAAACATCCTCTGCTGAAGCTGTTACCGCAATGATACAATCTAAAGCAATGGAAATAAATATATAAGTATATAGTGGCACTTAACTGCTCATGAGCAATACATTGTCAATTATTATGTTCACAGCAGTTTTAGATGATTAATGCCCAGGATCCAGCCAACCCATAGGCAAAACTACCTAATGAGTTTTAGGTTCCTTGCACAGGAACAGTATTAGGTCTACAAGATGACATTAATGTGTCTCTTCACTGGCTACAGGCGTGACGCACTCTACTTCCTTTCTACCCTTCACCCATATGAATACTCTTCAATGGCCATTGGAGTTTAAAGCTCGCCAGCAGACAGCCTCTTTGATGTGATGTCCTCAGGGACTTGCTGTGGCACCTTGGTTATGTCTGCTGGTCTGATCCACCATCAGTGCAGCAAGCAATTCTTGACTGGAGACAGCCCAGATAAGGCAAACTGCAAGTCACTAAAACCCTACCCAAACTGAAGGCTTACAAGATCTGGGTCCCAACAAGACTACCATGCCAGATGGCCATGGGACATGATGGTCTGCCACACACAGCAAAGCAAACACCCTGCAGGTTGGACTAGCCGAGAAATAGCAAAGCCTTGACTATTTTTGCTCTGAGGATTTTTTTTTCTCCCAACTAAATATCTCAACCTTTGCAATCTTTAAAATGTCCAAAGGTAAGTAGTTATGCAGATGTGAATTATTTTCACAGGTCTGGAGTACCTACAGCTTCAGTTTATCTAACTGGGATAAACATTGGGACTGCTCAGCATTTTGAAAGATCACCTGGCTTATGCCTTCTTGTTTACAGATTTAATGCACAAGCTCCTTTTAATAAACAAATACATAAATTTGAGATAAACTGTTAGACCCTTAATTTAGGCTGTTTTCCATTTTTCCTTCTAGAGTCCTAGTTTCGGATGCCCAGGTTTGAAAATATTACCCTTAACTATAACCTACATTCCCACTGAGTCAATTTTTGACCCAAAGGTGATTCTCCCCACCCCAGAAAGTATGCAGACGTCACGGGGAAAATTCATACTGCCAAAAAAAAGTCTTTCTATCCCTGAAAAGAATTTCAATGGAATTTTTTCTGCCAAACTAATCATTTGTAAAAGGTAATAAAGAATGAAAGAAATGTTTCACCACTTCTATGTAGACAGAGCCAAGATATTTAAATTCACTTAATTTTCTAGTTTATTTCATAGTACCTACTCTTTGATGCATAAAACCCTTATTAATTTGCTTTTAAAAAAAATAAAATAATAATAATGGTGTTTTTATTTTTACTGGATGCACTCATTTTTCCCCATGACCTCCAGATTACTGACTGCAAACCTCATTTGATTTTTTTCCTATTACCTGGTGAAAGTGGTTGTCATAATCATTCTTCAGTCAGTTCGCTGTCAGCGGTAAGGAACGGAAAGCAAGAAGGTTAAATGTTGAAGCCTGTTAGGTCCAACTGACTATCTGTAAAATATCTATAAACCCCTAGGCTAGGGCTGTGCGTCCTGGATTGTACACTCAAGGCTTGATGCAGAAGATATTGGCCAAAGTTTTGCAGGCTCTGTGAGGCAGGGCGTCAGGTTGGCGGAGCCACCGGTCCCCCAGTCACCGCAAATGATTCACCAGCTGCACTGCCTGGGTTTTCTTCTTCATGGCCTCGGCCGCTCTGCCAGGAGTGATGGGGCCGGAGCTGCTGCAGCTGTTCCCCTCCCTGCGCTGACTCACCCGCGCTGTGCATCCCTTGAGTGCTTGAGTCACCCACTCCCAGCTCCTTCACACGGGAACCAAGGAGCATCAAGGGGAGTCCAGCCCCAGGCAGGGCCTGCCTTGGGTTTTCCTCTGCTTCAAAAGTGCGCTTGGGCAGAATGTGGCCTTTAGTACCTGGGAGGGTTTTGGGGAACACCATGCACCTTGCAGCCAGAGAGTGATGGTTTGCCATGGACAATATCTGCTGTGGCAGCAGAAAGTTGTGGGCCCTGGGTGATATTAAATGGCCTGAGAGTGTGGTGCTCCAGCAAGGGACTATTTCACTGTGTGGTTTGCATGCGGCATGGTCAGCAGTATGGCCTGATTTGGCACTTGGTTAGAAAGGGCCACTGGACAGTGGGAAAGGAGGGCTGTTCCAAGATGCTTGCTGAGAAATGAAAGGACAGCAGGGCACCACCTCCCATCTCCTTGGCTAAAACTGGTTGTCTCATGCTCCTCTCTGATGTGGTTTGCACGTTACCAAAAACGCTGCTGCAGCTGCTGGGCCAGCCAACTGTTTTGGAAAGGAGGAAATTGAACCCAGACCATGCATATTTGCAATAGCATCTCTCTATTCTTGCCTTTTTTTAGGCAGTGTCAAGCCACTCAGGGATCTTCCTTCAGAAAAACATTGGTGGTTCAGAGGAATGCATGAATTTCCTGCATTTTGGGGACTGCTGGACTGTAAGAGACAAACTCTGGTGGCCTATGCTGGCATCTACACACTGTGCCAGCAGACCGTGCTAATGGTGGTAGGCAGACAATCTGCTGCCTATACTGGAAAATTTTATCTGTGGTTGGATGGTGGTCTCCACACAGGTAGTTTGCTAACATTTGGCATCAGGCTTTACAGATTGAATACAACCACATAGGGGGTCTAAATGTTTTGAAAGCTAGACAGAAGAGACAATTTGGGGTATATTACCTAAATAGAAATGATCAGATTAAAAAACATATCTTGAGTCACCAAATTCAGTATCACAGTAACACAATCTGATTTGGGTTAAAATCTAAGGAATAGAAATATTAAAGTTCCCCTCAGGACTGTCAATAGTGAGATGATACAAAAATGAAACAGAAGAGAAATCCTAGATAAGAACAGCAATGAGCTTTATAAGTAGCAGTAAACCACAACTAGACCCATAATGTGTGATTCAGACACGTTCACTGAATTCATGTGCCTCGGCTGGGAAATTTTACTCTTTTCTCTGGCTCAAGCCCCTGAATGAAGCAAATTAAAACTATATTCTTGCTTTAAAGAAAAATGTGGTTCTTACACAAAAGTCGGAGTAGGGTGGTGTGAACTGTCATGCAATGAGGAGAGACTGAGCTTGCACACACTGCTTTTGCCAAGAGATTATAAGTTCATAGTAACAGCCAGTGCCTTTACAGTTTTCCTGGAGCTTAGCGAGGCAAAGCTACAGCTGCATTAAAAATTAAATGGAAAGAACAGTTGTAACTTGTAGGCAAACACAATGAGCAATAATGGGCTAGCCAAGTCTTAGAGGACATAAATCTTTCCGTCTGAGGCAGCCGAAGGACTTTGTAACCATATGATTAGCGCTGGTGTTTTGGTTGGATTGGAATGCAGTTAAGGATGTTGTGGGTTCACGTCCACTTGCTGCAGGTTGTGAAAACCAGAATGAGCAGGATCCTATGCAGCTCAGGAGCTCTTCTAATAGCCAGGAACAAAATGGCTACTGGGGCTCATATACCATTAGAGAAGAAAGAGAGAGAGACAGCTCATAGCCGGGGGCTAGCATGGAGTGGCTGTGGATCCAACAGCCTCTGTATGTACTTTTTCTTGTATTCTAGATATAACACTCCCCAGCTCACACTGTGTCCCTCTGTCTCCCTTAAAACTAGTTTGTCACAGACATGGCAATATTAAATTGCAATTCAGCATCAGCTGAATGTGTCCACCAGAGCCAGCTCTAGTCCAGCCCGGCTGTAACCCACATGGCAGGCCAGAGGCTGAGGAAGGCAGAACTAGTTTAAATCCAGTTTGCTCTCCATGGCTCCAGCTTAATGGCCTCAGGACAACTCTGAACAATAGCAGTCATGTTAATAAGATCATTGCTAAGACCTGAGGTGGCATATGAGAAAGCGGTAAAGGTTTTTCACTTAGGAGAATTGTAACCAGTTCTTCCCTTGTTCCTTTAATGACAAGGTGTTTGGCGTATAATTCATTACAATGGGCAAAGATGGATGAGAGAGACTTTTCTTATCCTTCCAAGGCACACACTCAATTAGTTAGTTTCATTTTATCATGCTTAAATATCTGGAAATCTCTCTATATAAACATGGACAGATTGTGGACATTTAATCAACAGCATTCCCTGGACTAAATTTTCTATGAAGTAAGCTACTGTTTATTATCAACGGGAATTCCTAATTAGCTGAAAGAAAGCTGTAAATTTTAAGTACATAAACTTAAGAATTAGTATTCTGATCAATAGCAGATGGCTGATATACAATAGGTCATAGCTGTCTTTATGCACTAAGATAGACTATTTGCTGGTGTTCATTAAATTAGTGTAAGAAAATTTAACTAAACAGTGTGAAAATACTCTCTCTGCACGTGTCTATCACTTGCTAAAACCACAGTCAGAAGATCTGGTAAGGGAGTCAGCAGGGAGCCTGCTACAGCCAAGGCAATAAGAACAGTGGTGAGCTCATTTCAGCTACAAGTTTGTCTCTCACTTACTTTCCATGATTGCTTCTGGGCATCAGATAATTTGGGGTGCCAGAATTGTATGTGTCCCAACTCATTTGAGACTGCAGATGTTTCCTTGCCCAAAGCTTGTCTGAAGATGATGTGGTAAGACCTGTAGTACTTAGGTACACGGGCTTCATAGCCTACAGCCCAGAAGGAAGTGCAGGATTTTGGCATCACCCCTGAGTGCCTGAATCTTCCTATCTTGATGAAGATACCTATTTACATGTGGATCAACTGAATGAGGCCTTCAGCACGAGCCCAAAATGAAGGAGTCCAAAATGAGGCTCAGATGTATCTGTGTCAAACTGTATTTAGACACAATTCTAGTGTGTTTCTCTTTCTTTGAGAAAAACTGTTTGTTTGTTTGTTTGTTTTTTAAGACAATATAATCAGCTGCTTTACCCCAATCTAATGCAGGAAAGTATTTTTCCATCAACACCCAAAAATACTGTATGTTTTTCACTCTTCATTGCCATAGGAGAAGCAATTCTAAAACATCCGGTCTCCAAGAGTGTGGGGAGATGGGAATTTTATTTTCTCAAAAGCAAAATGTCATAAAGCAAAGAGCAAAGAGATCTTTATTTGATCATGCCATCCTCATCTGTCTGCCCAATCTGTCACCTTCAAATCTCAGCATCTCTGGCAAGTCTTTGATGCCAAGTATCTCACTATGTGCCATAAATAAATAAATAAATATTAGGTTGACATCATAAATTCCCAAACTCTCCTAATGCTGAAAATGCATCCCGTTATATCTGCCAGTTGTAGAAGAGACAGGATCTTCATATAGTTATTGGAGTTCTTTATTGACTGTGTAGAACTCAGACAATGGTAGAATCCAGCCACTTTATCTTCTGAGTATCAATGGCTTGGCCCTCTGGCTGTGGCCTTTATAATCTAGTTATTTTTATTTTTTTGGTTTTTGTTGTTGGTCTGACCTCCACATGGTCTGAGAGGACTCCGTAGCAGGGGAGGGATGGATCTGGACTTACCCCAGGAACTGTCCCTAAACATTGAACTTTTCTGCCTCTTTGTGGCATGTCCATTCATCCTCCTCAGTCAGCCCAGCCTTGTGGGGCTGTGAACTTACCTTCCCCCATCCCACCTCTCCAGGGACTCACTCCCAGAGGTGATAAGGGAGCGTGGGTACTTCCTGGGTGTGGGGAGAGTCGTTGGGCTCGGTCTTTTCATGCAGGTGCTAGAAGGGAGATTCTTGTCTTCTTTGGAGCACAGAGTAGCTGCAGGCACAAACCAACTGCTTGTGTGGGGAATGGTGGGGGATGATCTTTCACACAGGCCCTACAAATGGGATGTCCTCTTGCTGTGCAAACACGTTGGAAATCAGTTGTGCGTAGGGGTTTTCCCTGTGCCCTATCAGGAACATTCCCCCCCTCCCTTCCAGCTTTGCATGCCTCCTGCTGCTCTGCCTTTTATCCTCCAGCCTCCAGGTAGCTGGATTCCAGTGGTCTCGCCTCTGATGCACTCTGAGATGAGAGGCTCTGTAAGATACCGAGACTGATACCAAAACTCACTGCTTTTAGGCAATCAGTCTGGATACAGGCTGCTGTATGTGACAGCAGAATTAGATAATGGTGCTAAAAAGGTAGGGTAGTGAACATTTAGTTCTTGCAGTCTCCTTGGGCAAAAACATTTTGCAAAAGAAAATCTTGCAGTTATTATCCTCTCTGGCATGCTCTTGTTTCCTTTTTTATGAGGTACCTGTCAAAAAATATTTCTGATGGGCTGCTATAGCATGCCAATTTTTTTTCATATCTGATGCTTTAAGTTTAACTATATTTATCTTGTTTACGAAAGCTGACAAGTGATGCAGCCATAATAACGCCAGCAGAAATTGCACAGCAATTTCACTCTGGTTCTTTTCAAGTCAGTGGAACTGTTAAATGAGATTAGTGCAGTAGAAGGGTTTATTGCGGCCATGAGAAACCAGATAGACACATATCACAGAGAACCAGTGATAGACTAAGAGGATCACATACAGAGACATTGTGCCAAGGGGGGATTGGCAGGATAACATAAGTGCATCTTTTAGCTCTGCAGAGCTATGTCTTACTGTATTTCTGATATGGTTCCCCACTCATCCCAACAGCTGTCTTTTCCTTCTCCATCACTTCATAGATCTTGCAGTGCCTTATTCTGACACTGGTCCTGCTTGTAACTTGGTGAGGTTTGTAAGGAGTAGTGGGGACCTAGAAATAATGGCCCTGGTATTCTTGCAACCCCTTGACAAGCCCTGGAAAACCTGTTTGTGGCTATCACTTTCTTTTGTAAGTTCTGTTTTCTCTTTAAAGAAGATACCTCAGCAGGGCTGTAACTCGCTGCCGAAGTCATTATCTTCACAAAGAAATCAGCACGTTTCCTTATATATGCAAAGTGCTGTTGGTACATATGTTATATATATCACATGTACTCTTATATGTATGTTATTATACATACAAGTCCATGTTGGCCACCATCATGGATAGAACCAGAAACCTCTGGAGCAAAGAGCATCTTGTTCACACTTGCCAGCTTAGCAGCAGATTGAAGCAGGAGCTCCCATTTTCTCTGGAGCGGACACAACTAACAGAAGCCCACATAAGGGGTCATTGAGATGTTGCTAGGAGGTTCCAGCTGGGATGCAGCCCTTTTCTCCTTGACTGGGTAGGAGCCCAGCTCCTGCTCAGCTCATTTCCTAAAGCCTACTTCCTACATGCCGTGAAAGGCTATTCACATTTCAGCCCTGATGACAGGCAAAGAGCAAAGCTAGAAGCATGTCCAGCTACCAGGTGGAGCACACAGCTAATGCAGCTCCAGCAGCAGTGCAGGCTGATAGACACCACAATGAAGATGTAAAGAAGGGAGGAGCAGCTGGGCAGTGGACAAAGCTGTGAGCTTTCCAGCTCCCTGGAACGTCTTGAATTTGTTCCAGCCATTCAAGATGGTCTTTCACTTCTTGGCAGAAGCTCACAAAGTTTCTTAGCTAAGCAAGGAGAGCACAAGTCTTCATTGTGCATGGATACAGACAGACACTGGTCATTTGATTATTGTTGAGAATATAAATGAGTGCAATGTTGCAAATGCCACTGGAGGAAGTGAGAGGCTCCCTCATGAGGAGGCCTTGGATGCTATTTGTATCCAGAAGCATCCTGAGATGAAATCATCATTCTCTGGCTGAGTGACCATCCCTGTGCTCTAATGTGTCATCTTTTAACTGCACTCAGGAGGCTACTGATGAAAGCTAAGCATTTCCTTGCCTCACTACCAATGTATTTTCCTTCTATGTCTTCAAGGTTTCCTTATGGATACATGTGCTTTGCAATGATGCTTACAGGCCTTAGGAAAGGTCCGTACCCACACCTAATAAGTTGTTTTCCATACCCCAAATAGCTAACAAGCTAAACAGAGGAGGGATTATTCTCCAGACTTTACAGATGGGGAACAGAGGCACAGATAAACTACACAACTTGCTTGTGGTTATTCTGGAAATCTGTAACAAAGCCAGGCCTTGAACCAAAATTTCTGGTGCCCCTGTGCCAGACTGCAACCACAGTCTGGTCTTTCTCTCTGAAGGTACATATTTGTAGGGTTTTAAGGTCAGAGGAATGATCACCTTATCTAGTCTGACCCCCTCTGTGTCAAGTCCAAGAATTTCTTAGATCAAAGCATGTTTTACAGGATACTATACAGTATTCATTTGAAGACACCGGGACACAGGGAATAATTTTACATCTTCCCTCTGTACTTTGTTCCAATGGTTAATCATCTTTGCTGCTAACTTATTTTTCATATGAATGAGTCTGGCTTTAATTTGGTTCCTGTGATGCTTCTTTTCTGCTAGATTAAAGGGCCCTTCACTATCTATGTTTTCTTCCCTCTCCTCTTCACAGGCAGTTTTTTCATGTGTTTGGAAAAAGCAGTCAGGTTGACAAGTTACTTACTGCTGAACCCTGGGCATGTTTTTTCTTTCACCTTGTGTCTATCTTTGGCATTTCCCTCCCTGTTTCACAATGTAATGATTAGAAAGCTTCAAAGAAAAACACGAGGGAGAGAATGAAGGAGGTAAGCAAACAATATTCTTCACTCTTCTTCCAGGTGCAATGGGGGTTATGTAGACAAAGCAAGAGGATTGTTAACACTGATGCCAAATGCTGTTCTCGTTAATATTTATAATCATGGAATCACAGAATGGTTTGGCTTGGAAAGAACCTTAAGGATCATCTAGTTCCAACTCCCCTGCTATGGGCAGGAATACTTTCCAGAGGGAATGGCCTCAAGTTGCACCAGGGGAGGATTTAGGTTGGAAATTAGGAGATATTTCTTCTCAGAAAGAGCAGTCAGGCATTGGGATGGGTTGCCCAGGGAGGTGGTGGCATCACCTTCCCTGGGGGTGTTCGAGGAAAGTTTGGACCTGGTGCTTAGGGACATGGTTTTAGTGGTGACATTGGTGGTAGGGGGGTGGTTGGACCAGATGGTCTTGAAAGTCTTTTCCAACCTTAATGATTCTATGATTCTACTAGATCAGGTTAATTTAGTGTGATACCATTTGAAACCTGATCCTGTTTGGTATCACTACTGGAAGCTACCTGGCATTACATACCAGCAGAATACCTACATGTACTACAGGATAGTGTTTACATGGGACTCCAGTCCTGGTTTCACAAGCCAGTGTTGCAATGAGGCTTCCCATTCTGTGGTTTAGAATATGTTGTGGACTGTTTCAGATAAGAAGAAAGTCCCAGGGCCACAATTCTCATCCCTTTTCCATTTACAGAAGCCTAGATTTAACAACAAACCTTTGATATTTCATGGCAAGCATTTTCTTGTGGGGTTGGTGGTGACCAGATGGGTGGCATTGGAATGATATGAAACACACAGTTGGGAAAATGCCCGGGAAGATCTGTGAAAGTGGAAAAATGTAGGAACTGAATCATAAGTTGTATCTTTGTTTATAAAGCACATGTGTAAGTGCCTAAGGCGTTAAAAGAACACGTTTTCCAACATGGATGTTATCTAGGTTGAGGTGATAATCTGTGGTTTGTGTCAGTGCAGCTGAAGGCCTTTTGCTCTGTCCAGAAAATAGTTCAGATCTATAGGTTGCAAGAAAATCCTCTCCTTTACCTGTGACCCAGAGCCCTCTGGTCTGTATGTGAGAGCACAGACCACCAATGCATGCAAGGTGTGAAAGCAGAACATGACGGTGAGAGATGAGTCGGTACTGATTAACCACAGTGAAAAACAAAGATGTGATGTCATCAAACCTTCAGCTAGAAAGCCAGACACACCAGAAGACATAAAACCTTAAGCAAAGGAGCAGAAAGAAGGAAAAGGAACAAGCTCATCAAGGCTTTACCTGTCTCAAGGAACAAGAGGGCAATATTTCCCCACTGACTGACAGCCTCTTATCCAGTGGAGACTCACCGAGGGGAGTGCAGTGCAGTGGCACATGGTAATTGTTATTAGTGCTTAGCCTACTAATGAGTTAGTCCCAATCCACTACTGCGTGTTTTGGTGTTAAATAGATAAATTTGTGATTTTGTGCTCATAAGTTACGTACTACTTTCAAGCTCAGTAAAAAGTGGCACAAAGATCTGAGGGTTATTCAACAGCCTTGGTGATGTGGAATTGGGTAAAAGCCCCTGCCTTGACCCAACAGGTCTTAATATTTTTAACTCTCTTGTGACCTGCTCCAGCAGCACGTCCTGCAGAGGTTCTTTGACTGCCTGTGTTGAGTAGATGTCCTTTCTCCTTTGTCCTCTGTCCAGTTTTGTTTCACCAGACTGGATGGAGAGCCTCTGAACATCAGCCTGCTGCAGAGGCAGGATCACCAAGCAAAAGAGGAACAATGTAGTCACAAAGGAGGCTAACACTTTTACTTTAGTCTTATCCAGCTTGCAACTCTACTTTCCTCAGCAAAATAATTTCGCATAAGGCTCATGTTTTTCCCACCATGTTTAAGGAGCAAAAATATCAGATATCATTAGTCTTTGCTAAAGATACATTTCCAGCCTGCATCCCACACCACAAACACAACTGCTCCCAACCTCCACCAATTATCTCATTGGCCCTGATGGATTGACCCCAGTTTGCTGAGTGTGTAAATCAGCCCAATACGTCTCCTCAAAATAAAGGGCAGTGCAACTGCTATGCACTAGCAATGGAAGGACACAAAGTCTACAGAAAGAATGGGATGGAATGCAGAAGAGACAGAGTTTCCTTGTTTTCACTCCTTGATCCTGCTTCTCAACTGTTTGTGGTAGAGCCTGTTATTTGCACTGTCAACAACCATTAAGGTTCAAGGTGACATGCATGGTGAGTCTTGTGCACTGCACAAGAACAAGATAAGATCTTTTTTAGGCTACCCTGAACGTTAATGTGTTTTATTTTCATCCTGCTGCACTTTCTGATCTCTTAGCTGTTTGTAGTTTGTGGCAAGGGGTGCATGTTTACGGCAGTTATGAATCTGGATCAAAATTCAGACTGCCAGGCAGGTTTCTCGGAAGACACCTGCTCTGTCTTACAGCTGCAAATGCAAAAAATGAGTCCCAGAGAAAGTGGGCTTGAAAGCAAAACTTCAACCTCGTTTCCTCCGGGAAACAGCACAAGTATTGGCTGCAGCAGTGCGGCATTACTTTTGTGATTTCAGTTTGCGGGCTTCAATACTTGAACCTTGTACTTTACAAAACATAAGCTAATAAATGTTCTAAATCAGCTAGTCTAGGAACACATAGACCTGTACTCCATTGCACAAGAAGATCTTCTCCATTGTATGTGACTATGTCAAATGTTTTCACCATTTCTTGGTTCTTCTTAAATACCAAATTTACTTCTCATAGGCTTAGGCCAGGTTTTTCTTTTTCCATACCATGAACTTATATAGAAAGGACATTTAGAATTCAGGCATCCCAAATGATACAAAACATCTATTTAAAGCACCGAAACAGGAAATCCTCTGCAGAACATGTGTTGCTGAGAAACCCTTCCGTGCATTAAGAGTTGTTATTAATGCAGCTTTTTTTGCCCTTTTCTTTCCCAGAATCTTTTAAATCTAAATCAAACTTGGTTAAAAGTAGAAGGCAAATGGGAAGATAAACCACATGGAAAGCAATAGGAAAACAATGAAAATATCCACAGCTCCATAATGTTCCCCAAATTCTTAGTATATTGCATTATCTAGCAATGCTATAACCTGCATGATTCTTATTGGCTGAAAATGGGGAAATAATGTTAGGAAGGTCACTATACTGTTGAGGAAACACAAAACAAAATTTAAAAGATACAAGAAACAAGTCCCCTAAAAATGCATTTCTAGTGCAATTTCTGCTTCTGTGGTTACTGTGTTATCAGAGAGATGAAACCTATCATCTGCAGAAACCTGTTTATTCTTCAAGGGGGAAGCAGTTCCCTCCCAACAGGTATTTTTAAGGCGTCAGTTGGAAAATACGGTAGATGCTTGCTGCCCTGAATAGGAAAACCAGAACTGGAACTGAGGAGGCATTTTCAGGGTGCACAAGACGCAAAGGCACTGGGGACCTTAGGCTTGGATTTGATGAGGTATAACTTACAGTTAACCTCAAGCAAAATTTTGACTTTATTAAGACTTCTCCCATGCTTAAAGATAGACACAGATATAGGGACATCTTTGCAGGCACTGGAGCCAGGGTTGTACATAACTATCATTTAAGTTTAAAGACCAAAAGTAAAAAAAATATATGAGGAGGAAGTAAAGTAGTTCAGTGAAAGTTATGAGTAGATTTTTTCTACTCAGCACAATTGGCTTTGAGAAAATCTTCTTAAAAGTGCCTCTGATTTAGGTATCTCACTGCTGTGGGTTTATTTTCTTGGTTTGAAACAGAGCAGACAGAAGCAGAGGGGTTCTGTAGGAGCAGAAGTAGCCAGTGTTGGAGATGAGTTTAGGGTCCAATGATCCACATTTCTGTAACAAACTGACCTAATATATATTTCACTGCATCTTTTCAAGAGTCTTTTGAAAATTGGTTTCACTACTCCTTTTAAGGATAAATGGTTATGGCCATGGCCTTACAAATTATATATAGATTTCAATGGAAGCAGTGGGCTAAGCTCAGAGCTGACATCTAAGGTGCAATTTAAACTTTTGCTGATACTGATAGGAGCTCCTTCCAGTGGGATTTCCTTTGTGTGACCCCAAATTCCTTCATCCATACGGGAACAGCAAAGAGGGATGGAAACAGCTCACTGTAACTTATACAGGAGAAAATGGAAATAAGATGTTTGAGTACCATCACTGGGGTGAATTTAATACATACATACATACATATATATATATATATATATATATACTTAAAATCTACCTCTTTGTGGAACTCATTTCAGCATCAGCTGCTTTGGATATGGAGAAAGTCTAAACACATTGCTACCTTCTGTCATGGGTTCACTTTCTATTCAGGCAGCACCGTCTTACTGGGTGAAAGTAAATCAGAATTCACCCTGTGTTAGTCAAAAACATATCAGAATCGGATCAAGTATCTGCAGAGATGAAGCCGATAGCCTGTTCAGATCCCTAATTAGGCCTCTTCTCCTATTAATTGCTGCATTTTTTTCTGGGAAGTAGAAATCACATCACAAAATCCTCCAGGTAACAAAGCCTTGCAACTCTGTCTGAAACAGGAAAGATGAAGGGGTTACACAAGGATACAGCGAAGCCAAAGGAGGTCACTGGATGAGTCATTCGCAGACTCAGGTATTTGCAGCTACCATTTCCTGGTTCCCATCACTAGACAACACTTGTCTTAGCACATTATTCCCAGGTTTCTAAGATTTTATTTTAAAAACTAGAGTGCAGGCTTTGGATGATCACAGACTGCAAATCAAGCTCTCAGAGGCAAAGATTCACACAGCCCGGTGAACTCACTGTGCACATCCTCCTCCTCCATTGCTTTTCCTTCCTATCAATATGAGTCTGACATGACATGATGTTAAATGAGATCAGGATAACAACAGCCATGGGAGGTCAATAAATTTGTATGGTATATAATCAAATATGTGCCTTGAGCAGGCGGATTCTCGCTTTATGAGATCGTGGGAGTTAACTTTCATTTAGCAGAAATAAGTATTCAGCCAACTGAGGCCCTTCTCTTTTACATACAGATAGGCTCCTCTGTTCATCTGCATTCTATAAAGCCTTGTTATTCTTCCGTGTTTATCAGATCTGTGATATCGAGGAGAACAGAAAACGTGTGTGATATCCGCCAGCTGGATCCCATCTGTCTTTTCTCTGCAAAGATGGAGTTTCAAAGGCTACATCCTATCTACCGTCACACCCTCTCCCGACACGAGAAGCTAAGTGTAAAGTTTGGCCAAAGTGATGGAAAAACAGTATCTCTTTGGTACATCACAACTATTTCCCTACCTACACAGAAGTGGCATTCTTCTTGTTCTGGCATGCATGATGTATTGTTGTACTGTATCACAACTTTCCTATTAAATAAAAGGAGTCTGGCCAAAATGATTTCAGAGAAAGTACACTTTTTTTTTTTTTTTTTTTTAACTTGGACTCTGTGCATGTATGTGTGTTGGTTTGTGTACTGGAGCTGGTGCAGGGAAATTATGATTGACAAGTACAAAAGATACTGTTTGATTACAATAGAGGATATGGCCTCATAGCATTTCTGGGAGGGGAAAAAACACCTACCTGAATAAAAGCCCAATTTTATTTCTCTTGAAGTGATTGAGGCTTTGCCATTCACCTCACCACAAGCCCTAAGGGACTGAGGAATTTCAGTTTCTCAGGATAACACCCAGGATGGAGCAACAGCATTGCAAGTCATCAAGATTCATGTTTTCTTGCCCTAACATCTAGAGCTCTCTGTTCTTTGGGTCCAGCAGCTGCAACATTTCTGGTAAAGTGCAAACCACATCAGAAGGGAGCACAAGATACCCTGGTTTTAGCCAAGGAGCTGGAGGTGCTTCCCTGCTGTCCTTTCATTTCCCAGCAAGCAGCCTGGAACAGCCATCCATTCCCACCAGAGATTCTTCTCCTCAAGCCATGGAGCACTGAAATGTGTGAAAGGTTGGGGCTGAGAGCCCTCCGTGAGCCTCCTTTTTCTCTCTGGTTTGGGGCAGAGGTATGTGCCCCACAAATCGTAGAGCAGGGAGGGAGCAGGAAGGACCACCGGGGACATTTGGCTCCAGATCTCCCCAGTAAACTGTATTTCACCACCCTGGAGGATTTTCCAAATACCTTTGCAAACTTTTTATTAATTTACCTGCCCACCATTTCAGCATGGAAGTGTGTATTCTTTTATGTAGTTCATGGATGAAGGTGCTTGTCATGTGGTTTAGAGGTACAGGACAAGTACTCTGACTTTGGCCAGCACATCCATCTCATTTTAGTGGAAATATAATTTCTTCAGGTTATTTTGGGGGCACATGCCTTCTTTGATGATTAACCAGGTAATATCATGTATATGCCCAGACATATCACACAGGCAGCCGGTGGACCACATAAAAGCATAAAGGCCTTTAATACCTGCATATTAGATACACATCTATGGGTATTGCTAACTCTATGTCCTGGCCCATCACCATAGGAAGTAATATCTACCCAGAAAGTGTAAAAACTGAAGACTGTGATCAACTTTCATTGACTTTTCCACTGAACAGCCTGTGACGTTACAGGTTCTTACTGAAAAATGAGGTCTGCATAGGAGTGTGACTGCACGCACAGATGTATTGCTTATTTTGAAACTCAGAGAAGGCAAACTTACTTTGGCTTTGTTGGGTACTTGTTAGGAATTTCTATGCATACATTTTTGGATCCACAAGCATTCTTCTAAGTATACATAGGCAGGGCTTTCACAGCCTGCCCTACTGTAGTTAGGGCAGGACTGGATTCATTTCAGCCAAGTACAAATAAACAGGTGAGCTGTTTGACCTCTCCATGGGGCCAGAAGAGGGCTATAGCAGTACTTTTATTTCACCCCATCCTGTTACCCTTCTCCTAGGTATCCATCTCTCTGGACTACTGGATTAGACTAGATGTTTTTCAGATGGTGGGTGTTGAGAAAATTAAGTGGCTGGGGCTGACATCTGTAACTGAGTGCCTGATGATTTAACTGAAGAGTTGGTTAAGCTATATCAAAATGCTTCTCTGATCTTCAGCCCTACTATAACAAAGTGATATATGACATATCTCTTGGTGTTAACCAGGCAGCCTGAAGAAATCTTGCAGTACCAAAAGAAACTAAGTTATTGACAGGTTACTGGACTCAACTTGATTGCAGTCAGTCCCACGTGCACAGGAAAGAAATTGCAGTTCTCTAGGCAAATTCTTTTGTATCGTGACCCTTATATAGTCCTATAAGCAAATTAAATTTGTCTTGGGAGCCTCTTATGGTCAAAATGAAGTCTTCAGAGGTGCTGGGTATGGTGTAAATGGTATAGTCTCCTCTGAGGTAAGACTCATCTAGTACTCTGACACCTAAAGGCAAACTGTCTGATCCTGAAGTGTGACTGCTCTGTTCAATTTGATTACTAACACACCATATTGCCAACACCATAGCTTTCTATAATTCTTCTAGAGGGAGAAAATTCAACAAAAGTCCCATAAAAGTATAAGGTGTTGATTCATGTATTTGTGGTGGAGGATCAAATGACCTCTTTGGAGAGGGGGTTATGTGCTGGAAGTACAGGAGGTCAATGTAGAGTGTTTGGGAAGGATTCCCACGGGACCTAGTCTCAGAGGCATAAAAATGCAAACAATCCTTGAAATAAAAGATGAGTCAAACAAGGATGGAAATCAAGCTGAGGAGTACAGATAGCTCATGAGTAGTTTAAGCACATGCCAGGCCCAGAGGCAACTCCTAAGTTGCCAGCACCATTGCCTGCAGATTTTGCAATGGATCCTACATTTCGGGATAGTTAGAACCCTACCTTGGATTTGGATCTTATGAGAATTGCTACCGAAGGAATTGCTTACAGCAGCCTGAGGCACAGAAATGGCATCCAGTCTCTATCAGAATTTGTTCTTAAGTAGATAAGTCCTGGCCTGCCAGCCCTAGAGCATGGTATACAATTTTTATGAACAGGTAGAGTGTGAGCATTGGCAAGGCAAGCCCCCCTGCAATCCCCCCATCTTGCCTCAAGGCAGCAGTTCTCAGTATGATGAGTTTAGCCTTCCTGTTCATTCAGGCTTTGGCTCCCCTCTCCTCTTTGCTTAGCAAAGGTTCTGGTTCTGGTTATTACGTCTGTGAGTTATTCCAACTACTTGCTCCCAAAAAGCTCCTCACCTGACAGCAGCCTTGTGATGCCAGCCAAGGCACATCACAAGGATGTTTCCTGCCTCAGAGACTTCACAAGCTAAGTAGACAACACAAAGAGTAGGAGGAAGGAAGGATTATTATTAAACGGTGAAGTGATGTACCAAGAGATTGGCAGACTTTCTCCCCAGTTGTGCAGGAAGTCTTCAGGACAGCTGGGAGCGGTGTCCAGAATTTCTGCATCCCTCTCTTGCTCCTAAACACAAACATCTTTCCTCTGTTTTCAGTAACACAAATGATGTTTCAGTAGCAAGGGTTATTAAACAAGACATTGAACATCAATCAAACAACATCCTTCAGTTATTACAGACCTGTGTTAAATCTCTCACAGCAAACTAAGGAATATAGTATCTCAGTAGGTGGGAAGTGATGAAGTTTTCCCCATGCAAGGCAGTGCTGTACAGAGCCACCAGAACTCACAAGGAATGGAGGCTCAGGCTGACCCAGCTGGATTCCTAAGTATCTTTTCATAGTTGTATACAGTAGAAATTAAGCTCAACATTACGATACTTAAATCTACAATGGAATCTAAGTCTCCCAAAAAGGATGATTCTCTAAATGCAGAAACATTAAACGGTTCTACTTTTCTTTGTGTCTGTAAATGCATTCAAAACATTAACCCTAAAAGATTGACCATGACTACAAAAGAAATTTGCAGTAGAGCTGGGAGTGAAGGTCTGTTCTTACAAGTCCTGTAGGAAGCTCTAATTGCAAGATTAACCAACCTGTCCTGATGTTTTTTTATTTGAGATCAAGACAGCACCTGTCCCACTCTCAAACCCTGACACAGCAACTTTTATAATGCAGCCTGGATCACAGCTGTATCCTTAGTTATATCTCTCATATAAATAACAATGACTTAAGTTTCTAGTCTAGCCACTTAAATAATACCCAGTTAATGGATTGAAGACCTGGGGAAAGACAATGTGTTACTTATTCCATTATTTTCTTCAAACCACTTTTGTAAACAGTCATAAAATATGCAATAAACAATTACCTTTATATCCAGAGCCAAATGTTGCATCTTGCAACTCAAACACACCCAGCTAATACAAACAGGCTCTCACAAATTCATGATGCTCTCATTTGACATGCAGTACCCTTCACCCTCTGTTCATGTAACATTCACCAGCCCTTAGGGTAGCATATGGGTTTTCCTCAGTGCCTTACTTCAGTTTTGAATAAATTTTCCATCCAAATATATTGAAAAAAAGTCAAGTCTGTTTTACACACCTCAGTCACCTGCTTCTGGTACTCTAGATCACGGTGAGTATCAGTTAATCTCATGAGTAGCACTATTCAGCACATTAGAGGAAAAGATCTCTCAAAAACACACTGTCTAACTTTGGTGCAAGATCAACCCCCTCCAGTTAAAAATGCTGTAACAAAAAGGACCCATATTTTCAGTGGTACTCAGTCCCATTTGGAATAAATGCATATACTGAGTTGACAACAGCCAGCTTTCTCTTGCTTTTTTGAATACGTGCAGGAGCTACAGAGGGATTTTTGTTTTCAATTTCTCATGTCCTTACCACTTTCATTTAATAATGCTGATCTAGTGTTGATCAATGTGAACTCATGTCCATAAAGGCACTGTGTACAATGGACCACTCACATTGGCCATTTTCTGGTATTCTCACGCAATAAACTGTTCAGCTCTATCTAAATGGCCCCTGGACAGAAAGGATGTTGAGCCAAGTCCCAGAGTTCAGTTATACTCTGCAAGCAAAGGCAGTAAAGGCAACTGGAAAAAAAAAAAATAATAATAAAAAAAAATCAGCCATAAAGGCTGCATGGTAAATAGCTAGTGTGACTGGCACATCCAAACACTTGGTTGTTCGTTTAACCTTATGAGTTCAAGTTGTCCTGTCTTTCCCTAGGGTTCCTTTTGTCATTTCCCTGGGAGAATTCCCCAGCCCTTTGCTATCGCACTCCCCACAACAGCCTTTCCTTGCAAGTGACCAGTCTTTTCAGAAAATCTGTTTCTCCACTATGAAATCTATGCCCTGAACATCAGCGCATGGGTAGCCAGAAAACAAACCTTCTAGAGAGTCTAGCTTAGTTTTGTGGTTGTTATCATGAGTTAATGTCTCTGTCGTAGTATTTTCATTGCTGGTCTTAACCTGCACAAGCTAGACCAAAGCAGGAGCACCAAGCCCACCTCCCTTTTGCTGTGCCAGCACTTGCCTAGGAGTCTCTCCAGGCTGTTAAACCATTACAGTCCTCCTCTTCCACACGGCAATAAAGGAAAACTAGCAGAATTTGGACTTGGGTTTAATTCAGGATAAAGATGCAAATGTTGGAGCAGCAGGGCAGGCAGCCAAGGCCTCTTTCATAATTGGGTGGGTACAGCAATGTATGTGGGAAGAATGGCATGCCTCAGACGTAATGCGGTGCAGAGCACATCCAGCACATTGTTGGCTCAGCCCATGCCAGCACCATCCTATGGCTGACATTGTTTGTGGTTCCCGGGTCAGATGTAGTGCAGGCAAAGGTCCTGAGCCATCAGCCCCAAAGAGTGGGTGAACTTTGTGTGCAGATGTACTGAGCTTGGGCGGCTGCACGTTGTGGTTGTTAGTTGGTTGCCCTTTGATGTGAATGTCCAAGCAGGTGGCTGCAATGGCTCCTGGCCCATGTTCCTTGCTTCCTTCCTGCCCATCAATGTCCTCCATGACAAAACTTTTCCATGTGCCACTGAATGGGAGGGGAGGGAGGGGAAGAGGGAGAAGGTGTTTGGAGAGATGCAGAGATGGTTGAGAGTCGGTTCTCTGTGGTCTGGGTTGCAACTTCACCTCCTGTTCAGCTGCGAATTACACACTTTGCGGTGGTGGGATCTGAATGGTGCAAGCAACAAAATCAGGGAGGAAACAAATGTTTAAGGTCAGTGAAAAAACAGAGGGATGAGGCACTTGCATGGAAAAACGTTTTTATACACAGCACAGGACATGATGATCCCTGATAGATTTATGGTCTATGTTAGTTTTTCTGTAACTTTCTTGCTCCTTTATGGGAAGAGCTTGTACTCATTAGACCTTGATCCTTCAAGTATACCCTAATCAGAAGAAGTGACTAGTTTTTGCACAGAGATATCTCAAGGATGACTTTAAAGGCATGGTTTCAGAAAGTTCAACTCTCTTTCAAAATTACATAAAGTTGGAGGGATCAAACAGGTGTAAAGTGAATATAAGGGGAAAAAGATATCTTGAACAGCCAGAAGAGACCATTATGATTGTTTAGTGTGACTTCTTTCATGAGCTATAGAATTTTACCCGGTAATTTGTGAGGCCAGGGAACACTTTGATAACAAAGTTCAGACCGTTCCCAGGCCTGACAGCACCGGGTGCCAAAGGCAAGATAGGCACACCTCTTCCATAAACCTTTGCCCCAGTATTAGAGCCCAGAAAACAAGAATAATGGTATCTCGTAGCAAAAAGTACAGCCTCTCAGCACTGTACAGCCCTGTTTGTGGCAGAAATGGAAAGCTGGGATGGCAGCCTTGGATATTGCCTACACATCTAAAGGTTTCTCCAGCTCAGAGAAACCAGAAGCATGTCTCAGGGCTACCCAGAGAGCAGCCATGAGTTCATAGTGAGTTCATGCATTAGAGAAAATGCTGTTTTCACCTAGCCAAAGCAGCTTTGCTGGGAAGACAAAGACTCTTTGGCTTAAGCTGGGATTTAGTTCTTTAGGTATCTAGCCTGAACCAGTCATCCAGTCTGTCTGTAGACCATGGGGAAAGAAAGGTAGCGGCTTAGATATTTCTTTTGGGATAGGATGATTTGCCATCTGGGGATGTCTACCTCTACTGCCCATAGCAGGACTGTATGTGAGTAGGTTATGTTGAAGGACAAATGCTTAGACAAATAGAGGCAGTGAGATAATTTCCAACCTGAGGCTGTACCAGTATAAGTTCATGCCAGGACCGATCAGGATGCTGCATCATTTTTGATGAGATTTCAAGCAAACTGGAGGCTGACATAAGACTTCACCCCAGAATGGAGTCCGTAGGGCCATGGGTTTCTCTCACAACCTTGGGAAAGTCACATTATGGAGATTATTAGGACACTAGGACATCAGATAGGTTCACAACTAGGGCTTCAGCCACCTTGTAGTACAGAGTTACTGTCAGTCAGCTGAAGAGTACTGCTGCTCATCTGAGACACAGCAGCACAAAATCCTCAGGGGTATAGTAAATCCATTGTTCTTTGCAGGACCTGTCCCTCTCATTTGCAGAGTGACTTTACTTTTTAACTTGGGAAACAGCAGGGAAGGGAGATTGTGGGAGTCCTGGGTTCAGTTCCCAGCTCTGCTAGAGAGGGTTCAGAGCCCACACCCTTGGAGAGTGGCAGGCACAGGCATGGCTTCTTTTTGGACCCACCATGCCTTCCACTGACCTTGTGCTAGTGTGTAACAAGGGACCACAAAACTCACATGGCCAGAGAGATCCTGCAACACTGGGGTTAGGGTATTACTCTGGGGAGGAGAAC
Source organism: Netta rufina (assembly GCF_964035555.1). Lineage (NCBI taxonomy): Eukaryota > Metazoa > Chordata > Aves > Anseriformes > Anatidae > Netta > Netta rufina. The sequence continues at coordinate 69,711,167 of NC_140127.1, read as the reverse complement.
CTGTGTCCAGCAGGCTTCCTGCACATTCTGCAGGGGAAAGAGAACACCCCCACTACGTAACAAACAGATCCCCTTTGAGCTAGACCTCAAGATCAATAGCAAAGAATGAAAGCTGGATGTCTGGCATCTGGGACTTCAATCACAAACCTCATGATTTAATTCCCTATACTAATGTTTCCAAAGAGGGTTCTGGCTCTTGCTCTGGAAGCCTCCACAAGCTGTACCAGAGTCTACTTCAGACAACTCAGTAAGCTTACAGTGCGGCTCATCACCCTTACTGCATGATTTTATTGGCTTCTCTCCTACACAAACAGTATTTTTCCTACACAAACAGCACTTGCCCTTTGTACTATTTATTTAGAAAGAAAGATTTCCTTCATCTTCAGCCTATTTAAACCTGACTTCCCATGCAGACCTCTAATCTGAGATACAGGAGCACACAGACTTTCATGCACTGCCAAAGAACTAAAACAAGAGCACAAAACAAGGTGTCTCTGAATCGCAGAGAGGGGCAGTGTGGGGACAGGCAAATCCACATGGGCTCTTGAGTTTACACAGCATAAGGGAGTTTAATTCTGTGCAGTCTGCCTACCAAACTGCACCATACAGTATCTGCATTTCATCTTTCGCTACAGCATCCTGCTATTTCAGTTCTAATTTCATTATGCTCAGTTTCTCTAAGTAAAGCAGCATCTCTTTGCTTGCACTGCTTGAAATACATGAAACAAAATGTTCATCTGGAAATGGAAACAAAACTGCAGAATTAACCTTACAGGTGCTGTAACTCTGTGAGCTGTGAGAAGAGCAGGCTGAATTAAACAGCAGCAACAACTCCTGGGTTAGGGCATGAGAAAGACCATTGAAATGGGCTCACTGAAAGATGTTATTGATTATTTTCCTTTTCAAAAATATTATTTCCATGAAAATAAAGTTTTGTGCATATTTTACATATGGTGGAATATGTTAACCTCTTCCATTGCAACCTAAACGCATTTGGCACATGGGGGGTTCATGTCACACTTATTTTAACTTTGTCTCACCTGATTATAAATTAAAGATAATAGTTCTTTCCTCTCCCCTCTTTTCCTTGTATATCCCATGCATTTCTCTTTTATCAGTTCTGATTTTTCTCATTTGATGGCTTTCAGTGTTGTCAATAATGTTTCACTCTACATACATTCAAACAGGTCTGATAATACTGGAGGGTGTCTGTGGCTGCTTTTGAATGCTTTTTTCCCCTCTAAAAGGCCCCATCTATGTGATTACCTTCTGCCTGGTCACTGTGTTCAAGCCAAGAGCTCAGCAGTGTGGGAGTGTGACAGTCTAGAGACATTTCCACAGCACCCTGGGGCAGTAAATTAATGCTGACATGACCCACCAAGCACATGGCAGCTCCATTGTCAGAGCTCGTCTAACAGGAGAGATTGAATTTCACACTGCGTTTGATATTAAATCTCTCTGTGCACAAGCTGACCTGGCTGGATAGAACAGATATCCAAAGACCAGCAGTGAGGGTCTTGGCAAGGAAAGGTGCTAAATATTCACTGCCCTCATTTGAAGCATTACATCGCAATCACTGCCTGAGCTCAATGGACAGCAGATACTGCGATCATGTCTGCCTTGTCTTTTATAACGGTCCCACCGCAAACCAGCAGCTCCACTGCGTCCCTTACCTCATTCCTTTTCCTCTCACTGACGTCTGCATGCTCCCAGGATACCTCTAGCACCACCACCCCACCTTTGCTCACCTTCTACAATATCCCATTTGTTTTACTTGTTGCTGAGCCAGGAGAAGCACATGCATTTTTGCTGACCATTCTAGGCTCAGTGGTTGGCCAGAAGATGCTTGGAAAGCAGTAAGAGGTCACCTTTCACTCAGCCAGCCGTCTAAATAAGTCATCCAAACTCCTCACTGGTGAGACAGAAAATGCTCTTTGGGATGTGGAGAGTGTCTTCTTATAAACATATAAAACTCAGGGCTCAAAACTTTCATTCAAATAATCTTTCTTGAAACTGAAATGGAAAACTAAACTGAATCAGTCCAATCAAGAACTGATAGACAGAAAATTAATATAAGCACGTTAATTCACCTTTGCACTCTCCTTTAAAGCCCTCACGAAGACTACTCTGTTAAATTCCCACATCTCTTTCTAGTTAGCAATCAACAGCTTGATTCATGGGCTACCCTAATTACACTTGACTAATAGCTGCTTGATTAGTGGTTTACGCTGGGTGTCACTAGTGATGGTTTCTAGTTCCACTGCACTTGGTGTGCTCTGGCAAATCAACCTTTCATAGACATGTTTCTGTCTGAAGATGTGGATGTGCCCTTAGATTTCTTCACAGCCTTTGCCAATATCTAAGATAATCAAAATCTGAGAAATCTGAGAATCTGAGAAAACTTCTTAGCCCAAAATGTTCAGATTGGGAACTCAAATAGTACAGCTTGAAATAGCCCAGTATATAATTTTTCACAGGATGACATTTCTCCCAGTTATCTGATGCTGAAGTGAAGAACTTTCACTTGTGCCATACCAAAGTACATTACTTTCTCTAGAAAGGCCACCAATCTTAATCTGAAGACAATATGGGATGGAAAAATGTCTATTTTTCTTGACAGTTTTTGTTTCAACAGTCAGTGATCATCACTTAAAATTCATGCTTCATTTTCAGTTTGGAACAATCTGGCTTCAACACTTGGACCCTCATTCTTCTTACACCTTTCTCCACAAGCTGAAAGCACATTTTTAAGCTGGTACTTTATCCATGTGGAGGCATGTAGCTGTTGTAACCAATTCACCTATTTAATTTCCTTTGGACTGACTGAACACATAGAACTCTATGAGCCCAAATGTGCTGTTTGTGAAGAGATTTTCTTTAAACCTCAAATCAAACCTGGTCAATTATAGCCACCAGAACTGAGTATGATCTTCCATTGTGTAGGTAGAATTATCTCCATACTAAATGCAAGGCATTTTTTGCTTCATGCCAACCCTTTGACTAAAACCATGACAGCAGCACGTAGGCTGATTTCTTTTTCCACAACCACCTCTGGATAATTCTAAATTAATTTTTGTTCCCTTTGCTCTTGGATGTACTGCATTTGGCTCCATTACAATATATTTTATGAAGACATTCTGCTTCTAGTTGACTGTCCAGTTCTCATTCTTGGCTGCACTACCAATTACAGTGCTTTCCAAAATCTTACCAGCAATATTTTTAGATTTTTTTTTTCCATTTCACTGATAAAAACGCTGACAAATACTCACATGGTTCATATATTTCTGTCTCTCCCTTCCAGAAACACCGCTGCTCAATAATCCCCCATTGACAACAGCTTTTGGGTTAAGTCAGCATGAGATGGTTCTTATACTTTATAAAGTGTTCTGACTGCTGTGTGCCTATAATTTTCAATGATCCCAGTGGAAACTGGGATCTTCAATCTGGTCCTCAGGAATATATCAAAGAAATACATTAACAATCCTGCTGGATATTAAAAACACATTGCCCAGCTTTGTGACCTGATTGTAAAGTCTGGTTGGCTAAGCATGAACAACATATAAGGTTTTCAGGATATTTAGCATACTTTTCCTAGTAATATATATATATACATATAAGAGTACCCATTTCATATATGTTAAAAATCCTTGCAAAGTGCACATGCCTTAACAATAGGACCAGTACCTGCCCACTATCAAATATGAAGCAAATTCTGCACAGTTCTTCCTTTCTGTAAACATTATTTTAACTGGGTTTTATCAAAGTAACCCAAAACATGCCATGCCATTGTGCTCCTTTGGAAAGTCCATGGTTTTTGGACAGTCTCTGTAATGGGGGTTCTCTGGGAAAGGCTGACAATGTCAGCACCAATGCTGTCACCCTCTTATGGAGCCCAGAAAATGCATTACTGGGAAAGTGGTTCTGCTTCACCACATCTTATAGATGTCTGGGACCCACTTTTCCTTGGATACCAAAAGCAGCTTCTGGGCTGTGTCAGTTCATTCTAGGCCACCTGGCAAAGCACTGAGGAAAGAAGACTGCAGATGTTCCAGCCCTCCATGATCTGAGACCTTCTGTCTGCTCAGGAAGCAAATCAAACTCGCAGAAGGATAAATTTAGTTGTATATATGCTTTATATGACTAAAATAACTGCACAAATGTATAAAGAGAGAGACAAGTGTATATACAAATACGCTCATAGTCTGGCTTATTTCTTTCTTTGAGGCACGTTGTCAACTGATTAATTACCAAATAAAGGCTGTGCTATTTAGTGATTCATTTCTTCACATTTGTGAGCTGTTTTCTTGTCTGAACTTCCCCAGGGGTCCTACATGAGGACTGGATTACTCACATTTGCTTAGACACCAGAAAATCTTTAGCACTCTGTGCACAAGGGAACAGAAATATCACGCTCAACTGAGGGATCAAGAAGTTTTTCAACAGCTTCCACACTGGGAAGCCCAGACTGAGTATGAGTTAGTTACAGTTGCTTAAAGTTGGCTGAAGAAACTACTTGTCACATCTTCAGATGACAGAAATCTGTGCAGATTTGGTGACTTTCGATTAGCTGACTTCAAATGAATTACATTGATCCAGGTGGAAATGTGATCTTTCAAAATGAGAAGTAAAAATGATCACACATCTACAAGCCAACCCTGTGCAAAACATTTACCGGCAACTACCTCCTGGCAACTACATCCATGCCATACAGCTCTCAGTGGCACTCAGAAGATGACAGTGACAGAAGTGATCCCTTCCTAATGAAACACAGGCCACTGAGACCCAATTTTTTGTTTCTAGGTTTTTCATATAACAGCTCAGTGGCTGTTTGGTAGACTACACTTACTTCCACTTTCAAGTATGGCTTTGTCTACAGCACAAGAAACAACTCTTACCAAAGATGTATCAACAGCAATTAGGTAATTACTCATTTTCCAACTACTGGCACTCAGAGATAGCCTATACAACCTATCAGTGCTGAAAAGGATCAGGCAGATGAAGGCAGCTCTATCACACCATGTTCAGTTTGATGGTAACCCTCTTGTAAAAATAGTACTGATTTCAGACAGCTGTAAAAGAGTAATACAACCATTACTAGTACCAGCCATAACACGGGGAAAATGTTTGCTAGGAAATGTACTCAGAAGTCTTTGGCTATCTGAATTGATCTGTTTCATTTCCTTTCATGAACAATATTAAGGATACTATAGCAAAACTAGATCAAAAAGTTCAAAAAATAAATAAGAAGGATGTATAACTAATCATTTCTGCTGAGGGTGCCTTTGCTTCTCATCTGTAAGTAACATCACAATAAATGAGAAATAAACCCCGTGTGACTCAGAGAGAGCAGAAGAAAAGAAAGCAAGAAGAAAAAGAGAAAAGTAAAAAGAAACTCTTGAGCTGTGAAACCTGGCCTGAGAAGTCCAACGCTGCAAGAACAAAAAGTGCCTGATACGTGTTTTCACTCAAGGCAAAGCTGACATGCCAGGTCGAGGCTGGGACTAAATTCAGACACTAGTTATAAACAGTGCCAGTATTCAAGGATGCTAGAATCGGTGTTCTGCTGAGATTTCATTCACAGAAATGCATTTCAAAGTAAGTACCCAGACAGCATGCTGATGAAAATCGGTAGACCCAGTGCAGCTTTTTCATTGACAGAAGTGCATAGCAAAATAAGTACCCAGACAACATGCTGTTGAAAATTATTAGACCCATTGCCATTCATATGAAATATCTGACCGAAAAGGAATATTACTGGCAGGACAGGGTGTCAGCTGGGTCTTTTCATTTCTAACTGGACTCCTTCAGACTGGCAGCTCTGCTGGCTGGGCTTCATGCAGGTGTTTTTCCACTTCTGGCTGCAATTTTCCCCATGAGGACAAGGGCCAGACCTCCCCAGCTTCCCTGGGCACAAGGTCAGATCTGGAGGGGGGTTAAGGGGGGCGCACATGGGGATACAGGGGGAGACTTTTATGCAGCCAAGCAACTTTCTGGCCTCCAGCTCTTCAAAAAAGTTTCCACTGTCTGCCAAGCCCTTTAAACTGCCCAAACAGTTCGGAAATTACAGCATCTCATGTTGCTGCCAATTGGGAAATCTGCTTCACTGCATCAACTGGCAGAAAACAAAACACACCTTTTGGGTGTGAAGGAATATTTTTGTCTCATTATCGCAAAAAGGACAGCATGTTTCTCTTAGTGGCTAATTTTTGTTTCAAAATGGGGCATAAATACCATTTTTTGCACATTGGAGTGGTATGTTGTGGGAAAGGAAACTGCTTTCACTACTTACTGTCGAAGTGCAGGCCTAGCCACTGAGGATGGGAGCACGGTGTTTCACTTTAGGAATCCTACCAGGACTACCCAGCGGCAGCATAGACACAGTTCTGTATTTTTGTCTAGGCTGAACACCTACATTTATATGAACTGTGGGGCTTTGGCTAGTGTCTTCCACCCACAGCTAGCATTTTTACTGATTAGTTTTCTCCCATCAGGGTTATTAATGCTGTCACATCAGGACACCTGGCTGCTGTAGTTCTGTCCTGTGGCCTGGAGGGCCCTTATGCATCTCTGAATTAAAGCCCTTCAGGCAATAAAATAGTTGGGCCCTAAGGGATTTCTTGGAAATGTGCTGTGAATGAGCAAACAGAAAAGAAATTAATGCTGTGTTGATCCTCTTGGCTCCAAGATCACCTCTGGTTCATTAAAAACTAGTATGCACTAATGGGAAGTTAAACCAGCTATAAAATGCCTATGCCACATGACTTCTTCTAATACATCCAGTTAATATTTCCATGGCTAGTATCTCATCATGACCAGTGACTGCCTCAGTAAATGTCCTAGGAAGGGGATGAACTGTTTTAGGCACACTTCAGATGTTTTCTTCACCATTCAGGTTAGAGAAAGACAGGTTGAGGATCCATTTTAAGGGAGCAAACTAACCATAGTTGCCATATGCTGGCCCCATGGATAGAGCAGAATAGCAGACCAATTATTTGGGCATTAATAAAATCTTCCTTCCCAGGATAGGAGCTGAATGCATAGAGAAGATCAAAATATGCCTAGTTCAATAGGTGAGGGAGGAAGACAAGAGGAACCAGCTCTCTAATCTCAATTTATCTGTCCTTGGTTTAGGTGTAGGAAATACATACACATCAGTATGCATGTCCCTGTGAAAAGCAGAAGTCTGAGCAAAGCAAAGCCTTCTTTTCTCTCTAAATATTAGTTTAGCTCACTAAGATCTGAGTCATAGATTCGTCTCTATCTTCACTTATTATAAAGAGACCCTATGGCAAATTAATTCCTAATTCACACGTTATTAAGGTGCCTGTGTTTATATGGGCATATATAAAGGATGAAGCTATATTTGGACTATAGCCATGAATCAGGTAGGAACAGGCCCTCTTATGTAGTCAGCCATATAGCATATAACTGTTTTTCTTGTTCTGAAGAAACATCCAGCAACAGCGGAAGTCCTCATCACACCAAGCTGCAGTTTTCAAAGGGAACTGAAAAATCTTTTTTCTTAATATGACTCTCTAAACATACAGCCTGAACCTTACTCTTGCTGAAATCAATTACAAAATGTACAGGTTACTTTCCTGGAGGTTACATGAGGCCCATAAACTGCTATGCACAGCAGGGAGCTCCTAGGGCACTGGCTCGGTTCAATCATTTCTCTCCCTTGGTTCACGAGGACTGCTAAGCTCAGAGAAGTCTTTAACAAGCTGACGCCTCTGAATGCACATTCCTGCTTTCCTTGCCAAGTTGCTGCTCCCTATCCTTTGGTCCTGTGAAGATAATTAAAAAGAAATGTAAAGGAAATAGGAGACAGCATCTAGGCCCTGAGGGGAGCAGTAGATGTTAAAGTCCATGTCCAGGCTCTCCTGGCCCCTCTGCACCCCTGCCTGAGGCCCAGGAACCCATTTCAGCTCAGCCATCAATACCTACCATCAATCACCTCATTTTCCGTGTGTTTTAGCAGAGTTTCCTGGAGGATCTGCTCCATGATCTTGCTGGGCACAGAGGTGAGACTGACTGGCTTGTAGTTCCCTGGATCTTCCTTTTTTCCCTTTTTAAAAATGGGGGTTATGTTTCCCCTCTTCCAGTCAGTGGGAATGTCACCAGATACTCAGCCTGCACCTCCTTACTGCTGTGTTCTTTTCAGGAACGGGAGACAAACTGCAAGTTAAAGCAGCAATTGGATTTCAGAAGGCAATGAGTAGAGAGGGCTAAAATATAACACCCAGCTCAAACCCTGTGTCTTTCCTAAGAATAATACCAGAATATGTCCATGAACTACTGCCTGGGCTGTGCAGCCTCAAGAGATACCAACACCTCCCATTATACCATGACCACATTCAAATATTTCCTGCAATTTCTCGGTGTCAGCAGTAAAGTATCTACCTTACACCACCTGAGGTGATTAAATGAGCCTTATAAATGTCAAAACACTTTCCAGCATAAATCTTCAAAGGTCTGCATGAACCTGTGTTTAAAACTGGTTCCTCTCTCTTTTTGCCTTCTTCAGCAAGAAAGGAAAATGGCAGCAGATGTTATTGAACTTCAGGCATTTATTTCCACTAATGGTAGAGTACAAAACAAGACTGAGGTCCTATTGTGGCATATCAAAAAGTATTTTCTAATCAGCTCATGCACATCTCTCTGTTTGCAATGACTATTCAGGTAAAAATGTCCTGTGGCCTCTGGCCTGCCTGGAAAATCCACCTTACTTGTAAAATCAATGGGAAGTTGTATCTGGAAATCTTTGGATGAGTTAATCTTAGGGCAGTGTTTTCTTGCATAGAAATAAGCTGGCTTGGAAAACATTCTACTCTCCATAGGGTCGTTCACTCGTACGTACAAAATATAACTCATTCTTTTATGGGAACAATTGCCTTTAGAAATGTGAATCATTTAAGGGTGGTGCCTACAGTTTCAGTCTTGAAAACATTTACAAGTGTGAGAAGGTCCTGGGCTGAAATGGGGGGTATCAGATAACTAAAACAAAGTTCATCGAGTGATGTTCACCATGCCAGGAATACATTTATTGGGGACAGAAATGCAGCCCCATCGGCATTGCTTTGTCCTTCCCAAGTACCTCATAACAGTTTGCATCCTCATGGAAAAGGTGTGAGCTGTTGAACTACCAAGAACCAAGCTATATGTGGTGACCTACTGTCTAGAATAAACCTCTCCTTCCCCTATAAAACTTGATTCCCTCTCTTCCTCATCATTTCAAGCTTTCACACCCCATACTGCCCATCCACTTAAGAAAAGACCGGTCTAAATTTTAAGGTTATTTAAAGTTTTCCAAAGATGAGTAACTTTTGTTACTCATATAAGGTTATTTGAAGCCTTTTGTGTCAGTGAACTGGTTTCCAGTTCATTTCCCATGAAATGTAGATATAACAGACGGAGAGGGAAAAATCTGTGCTTGGGGAGACCTCAACTGCCTTTGGCCGTAGTTCTGAACAATATGTGCTGTAGGGAAGTGACACAAGATGCTGAAAGAAGGTCTGGAAACAAGTGGTTTCCAGGTGCAGCCAAACAGAGTGGATTAGTTAGTACTTTGCAGCTCTGTGCAAAATCAGAAATGGTCACGGAGCCAATACCATAGCCCCAAAATATGTTATGATGACACCAAGCTGAGATAACCAAGCGGTTAACAGTCTGGAGGGAAGGGATGCCAGGTTGTTCAGCCTGGAGAAGAGAAGGCTCTACAGAGAACTTATACAGTCTTTCCAGTACCTAAAGGGGCTACAGAAAAGCTGGGGAGGGACTCTTTGTCAGGGAGTATAGTGATAGGACAAGGGGGAATGACTTTAAACTAAAAGAGGGGAGATTTAGATTAGGTATTTTGAAGAAATTCCTTACTATAAGGGTAGTGAAGCACTGGAGCAGGTTGCCCAGAGAAGCTGTGGATGCCCCATCCCTGGAGATGTTCAAGGCCAGGCTGGATGGGGCTTTGAGCAGCCTGGGCTGGTGGGAGGTGTTCCTGCCCTTGGCAAGGGTTTGGAACTGGATGATCCTTAAGGTTCCCTTCCAGTGCAAGCCATTCTATGATTCTATGATTAATAAACCTGAAAAGCCCAAGCAGGCATATCTCCATTGTGAAACAGGCCAGGAAGCTCACTTCTACCTTCTTCAGGAGTTACCCTTGCATAAATCAAAAACTTCAATCCACCAAAAGAGACTTCATGGTTTTCCAGCAACCTCAGTACTTACAAGAGCAAACAGCATTAAAGACAAACGTCACCTTTAGCATGCAGTTATGTGTTTCAGAGAGGTCATTTCATAGATGTGCCTATATCCAGACCACTTTCTACTGGGAAGCTGCCGTGCTCCCACAGTCACAGAGCATTTGGAGGGCCTGTACAGAAACCTGCTTTCTATAATCAGAAACCATAAGGAGAGCAAGCCCTACTTTATCACTATCTGCCTAAATATATAAATAATCCGAAATCTGAAGTGTGTGTTGGACAGCACCCTCGGGCTATCATTTTACACCCAGCTGTTATTCTCAGAGGATTCTCAGTAAATCCAGGAATAGACCCAGCCAGGAGTCGGGAACAGGCTCAGAGGAGAATGTCACCATATGGCAGCTCCTGACTGTTGCATAAATATATTGATTAGCTGAACTGGCTTCAGGATGTCTCTATTAAGGACAGAAAACTCAAGAGGAGATGTAAAATTATCAGAAAGATGAAAGAGTACCTGAACCGGCCATTCTTTTCCACTTAAGTATCTTGTCCAAAGTATGACACCAACTGCTTGGGAAAATTGGTGAATTCAGTTTAAAACTGATTGAATACAATTCCTAAATAAAAATTGAACAGAATAATCATATGTTATTGCTATGGCAACCCAGAATAGCACATTAGCAACCCAAATGACAATATTCTTCCTCCCGTTACACTGACAAGAAAAGAAATGATGCTGGAGTTTTTAATATATATTTTCAAAAGGGAAAGATATGATCATACGTTAAAGCCCACTTGAAGGCAGAAATCCTTGAAGCCCATTTTCTTCACACGTTTCAGCAGCTAGCAAGTGGGTTTTGAACTCTGTGCATTAAAGCTGGGAGGAGCTTGCCTGTTCTCCCATTCACTTGCTGTGTAACCTTCTGCAAACCACTTTAACCTCACTGCTTACATCATCAGTCCAAGGGGAGGAAAGCTACAGGCTTCTGCTTGGTCTGGTACCCAGGAGGGCCTTGTTGTGTCCAGTTTGGTAGCAGGTGGCACCCCTGGAGCAGTGGGTGACACCAAAGGAGGGCTGTGGTGGGCCAGGTGCAGGTACAGGGCACTGGAGCTGAAGTGAGTGAGGGCTCCTACAACAGTATCCTGCTTTGTACCTTGAAGGGATCTGCCATGCTCTGACAGCAGCACCCCATTACATATTGGTCAGGATGTGAATACTAGATGCCAGTCACTGAAAGCCAATTAATGAGAGAGATTTGACAGGACTGGGATGGTAGAAATGGAAGACGGAAAGATAGTTCATGATTCAATTAAAAAATGAGGCGAACCTCAAGCTATTAGACTGCTCATTCCCCACTCTACTGACACAATAGCCTTTCTCAAAGGGAAGAAGTGACCTTTTTCTTACTGCTGTTCCTACCTGATTTGGGTATATGGGTCCTGAGGACACTGTGCAAAACTGTATTTTTCCTTTAGCATTCTGGGCATTACTAGAAGTAAAAGCAAAGCACTTCGCAAGTCTATAGCCATGCACTGAAATCCATTCTCGGCACAAGCCAGACTCCACAGGAAAGCCTTAGAATGCTGCCCTGGAATTTACTCAATCATCTTCACAATAACAGCAAAAAAGATACATTTTTCTCCTCTTTCAGTGTGCTTGGAGGGTTTGCTTACGGTATTTTTCTGACCATGAGTTAGGATGGGGTCTGGGTTGTTTTTTGGGTTTGGCTTGGGCTGGCCTTCCCTCCTCTGGCATGCAGAATGAATATCCCAGCATGGCACTAGGACTTCTACGGTGTGGCTGACAACATGCTCCAGATGAGAAGAAAATCCCAGGTTTTCAATTGCTTGTGACTATAGTTGCTCTTTTGCACTTCTGAAAAGACTGAAGATACCATGAGACCAAGCCAATTTCATACCTGGATGACAACTGGAGAATGATAAAACAGCACAGAAACTAACCCTGAAAAGTTTTCTGTACTGCATTTTTGGGCTCAAAATGTTTGCAAAGAAAGTTCTGTTAGTTTAGAGTGGTGTTGGACGAAATGGATACATTTTCCAGGGAAGTCAGCCATGTTTTAAAGAAGGCCAAATCTGTTTCCACATGGAAATTGGCTCATTTTTTGAGCAGAGATGAGTTCTGCATAAAAATATATTAAATTCCTTCCCCCGCTCACAACTGTATATACTTTCGTATATCTTGATGGTAGAAATGCTGTTCCATCAGCAACAGGGAAATGCAATTTGAACAAGTGCAATATGCATGTCAACATGCATGAGACAGGGAAAAGAGGGAAAAAATGTGAAAAACAAAAATTAGGCATTTCAGTCAGCTCTTGGAAATGCTTTTTCAATTCATTTAAGCACTCCTAGAAGCTGCACATGAGTACAGATCACTTCCACTTTCTAGGTTTTTTGTTTTGTTTTGTTTTAAATAATCAAAGCATTATTAATAGAAAATAGAAGAAAAAAAAAAAAGCTACAACAGAACTATTAACAAATAGAGGTTATATATATATATATATAGGTTATAAATAGAGGTTATATATATATAACCTCTATTTGTTAATAGTTATATATATATATATGTTGGCATTAATTAACAATAGGCCAAATACAAAGCTTGTACAACTGTAATAGCCATCATCCTAAGTACCTTTGAATAGTTTGTTCCAAGGAGCAAACCGTGAAGCTCCACACACCCCTCAAAGAGTAACATGGAAAAAACAGAAATGTTTTTTAATACATACTGTACCGAAGAACCAAGATGTGTCAAAAAAAACACATGGCATGTACCACTGCCTCTCTCTGAAGTGTCTGCCATTTGGAATATTGTCATTTAAATACTTTGCCTATTTAGTCTATTTTGAATGGCTTCATTATAGAACTGGTGGGAAATTCTCCAATGGAACAGGAAAAATATGTTTTGGAAAGCATTTAAGATTCAGGATTGTCAGAGTGCCCCATTTTAACCTTTTCAATGGAAGAAGAAGAAAATGATGCTCTACTTCCTGACAGTATTTCTTTCTGCAACTGGTGATTACTAAAAAACACAGAAAATACACATAATACACATGCATATCTATTCTACAGTATGTATCTTTCAAATATATAGCAAATATTGATTTGCTATATATAAGCAGCTTGACCCACAAGTAAGATTCTTAGAGATAATCAAAGTAGAAGACTTTAACTGGATTGCATTAAATGCTAGAGGAATGATTCAAGTCAAAAAATGTCAAAATCTTGGCAATTTATATGGGCTGGCAATTTCTAAGCCTTGCCCTTCTGTAGTCTTACACATCCCTGATCAATGGTATCTTTAGTAAAGGAGATCCTTGTGCTGTCCATCACTGACTGACAGATGCGAGGCCTCATGCCAGATGGGCTTGACACTACAAGGATGTGTAACCATGGCACTTGTGTCCAGGCTGGGTATCTGGAAGAAAGCTGTGCACACACGTAGAAATCTTAGTTCAGTTGCCAACTCATCTCTTAGGGAGAAAGGTCACCGTTTCATTCAGGTATTTGCTAAATATAGGAAATGCTCAGGAAGCTGAATGCTTTGATCTTGAAATACTTGTAAGCTTGGCGCTATGAAAGGATGAGGGAAACATTTAAAGTGGATCGAGGGAAACAGATGTTTGGCTTCTTCCATCCGCTATCACTAAATCAGTCACTGGCCCCAACTAGTATTTAGCACAGGTGATTTTCCACAAAGCTAATCCTGCTTTCATTCAGGATATTCTTCTTCCAATAATAATCCATCTGTTTGCATAGCTTCAGACACCAGCATAAATTGTAGCTCATCCAAATGGGTCTTTCAAGGGGGTCTCGGCACCAAGGCTGAGAGCCACATGTTGCCTGGTGAGAAATAGCAGAGCTGCTTTCAGCTTGAGCTGTCTGAGTCACCAGCTGATGAGAAACTTGACTTTTTACTCAATTTTTCCTGCTCTTTTTAAAGTAAACTTTAAAAAACAAATAAACCCTACAGGCAAGCAAACAAACTTTCTCATTTTGTAGGCACCCCCTCCCTCTTCACCATGGTTAAATACACCACAAAATCCATTTTCTCATGGATTTTTTAAATTTATTTCCTGCCTGCCTCCTTTTGTTTTTTCCACATGCATTAGCGTCATTTTCTCCTCCTGCGCACAGGCTGTGAGCATTTAGTTCATCCTCCACCACATACACAGCAAAGGGCTACCGGCCGTTACACGCCCCAGCAACTGCATCCACTTGGACAAACAGAAGCCACAGAGAGGTGGCTTTTGCTAAAGGAGGGTGATAGCAAGAGGTTTGGCTCGTGAAGTGTCAGAGCAAGGGCATGATTGGAAATCAAGTCAGCCAGGTCCTCGCCTTGAAACTTCACAGGGTTGCCTCAGCCCTAAGTCAGAGCTCACCGAAGCCCTCCTTTGTCAGTCTGAATCCTGGGTTCACAGCTTTCAGCAGTCCCCTCCTTCACAGCTTCTCAACAGCTTTTCATCTTTCCTGGCTGGTAAAGCCCTGCAAGTACTAGAAACAGAGGCTTATGGACCAGTCAATAAGCACAGACAATTGCTTGAAACTCCATGCAACTGTCCAGACAATTATCCACTTATGTATTTACATCATTCTTATTAACATTATGTTTCATCAGCTTCCATTCGTTAATGGATTTTATCCTCTGCAAAACCCCTGCAAGTGCCTATCACAATAGAACAATAAATAATGCTTAAGTCAACATTTGACCCTAATTTTCTTATAAGTGAGTGCCAGGTTCTTCTGATCATCAAAATAGTTCTTATCTTGAAAATGCTACAAAAAAAAAAAAAAAAAACAACACATACTGTCAACAAAAGCAAGTCTGTACTGGAAAGTTTACAAGTTCAACAAACGTAATTCAGCTGCTTAACAAAACTGTGATTGCAAAAGAACTCAAAACATTTATTCTGCCATGAGTGTAATTTAAGGATATTTAGCTTTTGCTAAACCTTTTACAGACAAAATGGTGCTTCACCCTGTGCGTCATATCAACCTTTAAGTTGCAAAATCAAGTGATGGATTAGCAGTAAAACTGTTATGAGCACTCAAGTTGTGTTACAATACTGCAGCTTTACAAACAGATAAATAATTTCACAGAGAATAACTTCTGTAATTTTTTGAGTCTTGTTTTACATAAAGGTTCATTGCGAGATGTAACTTAATTAGCATCAAAATGTAGGATAACTTTGTTTACACCATGTAATTCAGATGCACATTAAACTTTATGGCCAGCATATATGACAACCATATACTACAGCAAATAAACCAGTGACAAAAGCATTGACATTTCTTTACGTAATTTCAAGTTAACCCAGATTTTGTGTGGCAAGTTAGGGCAATTCTGTAGATGAGAACCAGTACAGAGCACAGACTTCTGCAAACTAAGCTCATCAAAGCTCAGTCAGGATGAAAAACGTGTGAGGACGTCTCACTTCTCTCTGATTCTGAGAGAATTTTGGGCAAATGCTTTGTTAATTCTCCATGTAGATGAGAAAATTCACACCCAGTTCAGGGTGCCAGAGCTTTTCACAGCCCTCAATTAAAAAAATGTACATGGATCTATAAAACACCAATCTTTTGAAACAAATGACTAAATAAAAATCAGCATGGTGATACATAACTGGAATCCGCATGTCTTTTCAGCTTTGGCTTTCCTTTGGGAAACTCTCTGCTATGTGATTACTGGCAAAATCAACTGAGATTTTTTCCTTTACCTTATGGGTAATACATGTTGTTCTATTCATGGCCTTATGGACTGAAATTAGAAGTGAGAGTTGTTTTGAGCAAAAGGAGTATAGGGCTGATGTATTGCTTCCATTTATTATTTGATCTCATTCTATTGTGTGTTTCCTTATGGCATAATAAATAGGCCTGCAATCATGGGGAACAAGATAGAAAGGGTAGGGCAAGTATTTTATTTCCTGCCTTGGCTGGTGCATAATTTTTATTAGAGCTTATTTTGAATCACAACTTTAAAATAAGGATACAGCATGAAAGATTAGGGATATGGAGTTCCAGGGTTAAACCTCCATTTTTTTTGTATGTGTGCAATGTAAGCAATAAAAAGAGTTAACACATTGTCCACTTTTTTTGTAACTGAAATATGTTGAGCTTTTGCTTAAAAAATAGGAAATGGTACAGTGGTGCTTAAAAAAAATTGTTTTTCCAACTCCTTTGGTACAACAATTGTTCGATATAAACTTGCATGACACTGTGAGCTTCCTCTCTGCTAATAGCCCAGGCGTTCTTTTTCCAGCAGGAGGAAAATGACTGTGTCCAGGGTGAGATCACACTGACTGCCCCAGAGCAAGCAGTCCCACCATGGTGCCAAGGCAGGTCTGAAACGCACGCCTAGCACATGTGGAGCTTGGCACGTACAGAGGATGGAGGGATGGCTAAGTGTGTGCAGAGGCACTTTTTCAAAGAAGCCACCTACAGTGTAGCCTGTAAGGGAAAAGAGGACATGAGAAAGAAAATGAACTTCAGGCATTTGCCTATAGAGGAGAACAAGGTGCATTTTGCTGGCCCATGTTCCCTGAGTGCTTGAGTGAAGGTGGAGGGGTTTGCACCAAAGTGCAAAGGTCCCATCCAGCTGAGGGCATGAAGAAGGGGCAGCCTCCAGTTGAGAACAGGGCTGATGGCCAGGGGCAAAGTCAGCAAGAGGTTCGGGAACTGGAGTCCCTGCTCCATTCCCAAGAAACTGTTCCTACTGCAGGGATGGACACCCCCAGATGCGGACACCCCACCTCTGGCCCTGGGGCTAGGCAAGGCAGAGGGCCACATACCCTAGCAATAGGTTCCCAGAGGCCAGAGCCATGCTTTGATCAAGGTGTCTCTGCTGACTTTTGGGAATTAAGCCTGAGGAACTGAAATAAAACTTTCAGTGCAGCCACATGGCTCCTGAAATAATAGAAACCACTTGAGAAGCTGCAGGTTAGGACAGGTCTGGAGATTTCAGAAGTTTTCAGTAAAATCTTCAACTGCTTCTTGAGGTAGCTTGTTTAAGCAGAGATCTTGCCAGGCTGTTACTCATAAAAAGAGCTGAAAGATCTCAGAAAAAGGTCTTGCCTAAAAAAGCAGGTTGCATGAACTTGGGTCATCCAACAGCCTCACAGCTTCAACTGCTGGCCATTGAGGGAGGGGCATTACTAGCCCCCAGCTGTACCCTTTACACACATAACACCATATGTGTACAAGAAAAATACATGACGGACCCAGACCCGAATAGATGCAGGGCCTCTCCAAGCCCTTTGATCCAGGTGGAAATGTGTGTCCCTTATGACAGGCCTCTTCAAGGCAGGCTCCTCTCTCTGGTCATGTCAAGGGCCTTGCCTGCAGGGTTCTCTTCCCAACCTGAGATACCTCATGGCAAATCTGCAGCAGGTCCCTCCGTAGGATCAAGGGTCACAGCCCTGAGATCCTTCTGGGACCAGTCCCTACAGCTGGGGTGTGCAGGGCCTCTTGGCACAGCCAGCACTCCCTGCCTCCCCTCACAGAGCAGGAGCAGGCACACTAGCGCTTATCACCCTCCACAAATGCCCTGCAACACCCCGACTTGCCTTCAGTTAACCACTCCCTGGATTTTTCACAGCGGGCGTTATCCAAAACCACAGACATTTTGAACTCGAACACTTTGTCTCGGTCCTTTTGCTTCGGTAGCCCTCGGTGGGCCTGTCGAAGCAGACGGGATGGCAGAGGTATTGCAGCAGTAGAATGGCAGAAAGGGCTGAAGCTCCTCCACGCCAGATGTGCAGCAGTTAATTTGGATGGCAAGAAGCTCACAGTGGCCAGTTCCTGTGTCCTGTCCAAGAAGCGATGACATTCTCTGATTGCAAACACGATCCTACGCACCTCAAAGACAATTTTAGTCACAGACTAAACTGTATAAATCTGCTTTCATGAAAGATAAAATCTTCCTTTGTACTTTTTTCCATTGCTCAATTAACTATTGTTTTGCTCAGCATGTTTTAATCATAAGTCTGTTCATTAATAGATGTGCTCTTTGGAGTCATGGGGGACTCTGTGACATGATGGCATTAATCTTTTTGAATAATATCATTAATATAATTTACCCCTTAAAGGCACCCACTATGTCCCCCAGGCAATTGTAAGACTTTTGTTTCATGGTACTGAATGAGCTCATCCAGCTAGAATGACTACAATGCATGTACGCATAATATTGCTGTTAGTTGCATTCTATTTATTTATAAAACTCGTCAGACCCTATTAGAACTTGTTTGTGAGCATATTTGTCCTTTTGCTGTAAAGCCACCAGCTCAGCTGGCTGCTCTCCACCTGGGTCTCAGGAGAGCTATTGGTCATGAAGGAAGAAGGAGCTCTAGAAATCCCTAAATTAAGAGGTTTTGGTGATTCTCTTCAAGGTAACCTAGGAGTTGTTCTGCAGCTAATGCCTGGCCTGGTTAGAAAGTTTCCCCCTGAATTCAGTAGGGTGGGGGATGTTATTGAGCCCCACCAGCAACCCTGCCAGCTTACTGGAACAAAATGCCCAGTTTCTGGGTGAACAGGCACTTTTCTCTCCATAGCTGGGAAAGGTGAAGTTGCAGCATCTCCACTCAATGAGAGGCTGGTCCGAGTCTATTAAAAACCCCAGCTCAGGACATATATGAATATATATCTTCATATTCTCTATACAGTTACTTACATCTTTCCATCAAGGAGTCAAAGTTCAAAGAATTTGGGTTTATTTCTTGATCATCCTACTTTTTCATTAGCAAAACAGAGACACAGTTTGTCTCTCCTTTATAAAGCAGCCTGAGAACTATAGATAAAGGTTCCTATACAGAGGTGAGATACCTTCATTTTTTTCATGAGTGCACTGGATGGCTGCTGTGTGCTTTCAGCAGAGTAGCAAAGTCTGTGGATTTGCTTTGTTTATTTTGTCCATATTTGGATGGGAAGAGGCATAGGCAGGAGATGAAAGTGGTTCATATAATAAAACTGGGTTTGGATGAAACTCAGCAGTATATTACTGTTTCATCTTAGCACTCCTGAAATAGTAAGGCCTTGTCAAATTCAGTCCCATGGGAGAACACCAGACAGATTTCAGTTTCAACATGTGCCATATAGTTGCACTTTGCCATATTTGCTCACATTATGGCATATATGTGTGGAGGAAAAGGAGAAGATTTTCTCTGTTTCTAAGCTGTAAAATGTCTTTCAACACCTCTGTTCTTTACTGCAGCTGCAATATATCATTACTGGTCACAGAGCAAAGCAATTACATGAGTCCAGCCACTCTATCTGCAAACATGGCAACCCAAAATGTCCACTTCAAACTTAGGCAGGAGGAATGAATGTTTTCTTCTTAAATTCCCACTTGTATCTCAAAAATAAAACCCTTGTTCCTACCTCATTCATTTTCAGCTATGCACAAACTCCTGAATATCTAACCACAGCCTTATTCTACAGGACTTTTGACCAGGGTTTTCCCTGGTGCTCCCATGGGCAAGATGCACTTTCAGGTGGCAAGTAATATGGAAAGGAGAGGAAAAAAAAGGAGCCTTTCACTATCATGGGCTTTTGCTGACCCTTGTGAATGAGGAGGAGCAGTGAGATTTTATCCACTAACAAAGGACACTGCTAGCTACAGCTCTGGATGCCAGCCTTGCCTGGTGAAGGGGAAGCTGAACGCCACGATGGTGATGTCTGAAGTTATCTGGTGTCTGAAACCAGGGAGAGGGGCATCAACCAGAAATGTCCTTTTACCCAGGGAAACCTCTGTGCTGCAAATGCCCTCTCTATGAAGAGAGAACATTTCTTTTCTCCCACGCCTGGAACGTCGGAGCTAGTTAGCCATTCGGGCAGGGATTTCATCTGGCTGCAGCTTTGCAGATAAGAGCGCCCAGTGGGAGCCCTGACCTCAGCCAGGGCCTCCAGGCACAACAACACGAATGAGCAGCAGCGCTGAGCGGCCAGAGCAGGCAGCAGCCCTGCCTCTTGTCCAGCTCACATCCCGCACATCAGGGCTCCCAAATTTCCCTGCTAGGGATATCTGCCAAGTGCCCACAGCTGCGGATGCTGCTGCACCAACAAAAGGAGGACGAGGCAGGATTGCATCACACCTCCTTGCTTGCATGCCCACATGGAATATTACAGAAATAATTCCTCTGCTGCATCTCAGGCACATGCCAGAGCAAAAGCTCTGCTGACTGCAGACCTGTTGCAGAGGAAGTTGCCTGCTGGCTCTCAAACAGCATATCTAGTTTAAACCTACTTTCTGTGCCATCACCCAAATCTTCCTGCCAAAGCTTGGCTCTCTCCACATATCTGACTCCTCTGTCTCCTGCTCCCTCCATCTTCCTTCCCACAGCCGTGGGAACGGACTTCATCACTTGAGAAAAATGCCCTGCTCATACCCCCTGCTGTTCCTTGAAGCAGACAAAAAAAAATAAAATAAAGTCCTTTGAGCAGAGAATCCTTGTCAGGACAAGAAATAATACTGACCTCAGTGAGGATGGCATGTGCCGCCAGAGAGGTGGTTCAGGCTGTGTGTGCTACAACCAGATGTCTGCATGACTACAATGCAGGGTAGAGTATATGGAATATAATTTCCCTCTCCATTTACATTCAATACAATGGCTTTGGACCACACATTATTTAAAAAAAAAAAAAAAAAAAAAAAAAAAGTCTGTTCATTGGGCTTTCACTAATGGTTTGTTACTCCTGTAGCACTGTCTCTTCAGTGCAGAATGACAGTGTGATCTGTCTCTCTCCCATTGCCTTCCCTAGCCTTCTTCACTACCCGGCCTGAAATTTGCTACTTTTTAATAATAATGATACCTCTATATAGCAGTGGGAGGACTGGACTCACATGGGTGGTCTCTTATAATGAAGATAGAGTATCTGAGAACAATATTTTAAGTGTTTTGCTTTTAATTGAGTTTTTCCAGTGTTTGGGATAATTATTTCTACCAATTAGCCCACTGGTATTGTTAGCTGGAGGCAACCAGTCCTTCTTCAGGCCTCTGACAGAGGTTTACAGTACGCACAATGGTGCATAGTCCCCTTTATGAGAAAAAAATTGCCCCTCTGCTCCCAAAAGTATGGGAAAAGATTCCATTGTGGGACAAATATTTCCCATGGAAATTGTCCTGAGAAGCCTCACAAGGGTCCATGTTTCAGATAAAAGCAAATGGATGGGGGTTTTAAAAGAAGGCTCAGAAAAGAGGAGGCTGTGCCTGATCAGGGGAGCAGCACAGGAGAGGGAGGCAGCAGAGAACTTGACCAGGCATCAGATGGCTTTGGGCCATACCCTGCAACGGCACAGAGGAGACGCTAAGCCCCATGCCTCCAGAACCGAGCCTATCCACAACAGTGAGAAGGCAGATCAAGGTTTAACGAGAGTAAATTCATTCAGAGTGAATTTCAAGCATTTCTTTGAAAACATAAGCACTAGATGCTTGCTTTTCCTAATGAATTAAATGTGAATGATGACGCAGTTGCACAAGTGCTGGAGCAGTGACCTTGGCATGAGTCTGCAGTGGCTTTGCCTTACATTTAGTCTTGAGAGGGAAACTTTTTGGCAATTTGCAGTAGGAATCTGTTAATGCTGGGGAGAGAGGACTGGCAAGAATTCTTTGCAAAGGCCCTGTGGCAATAATATGTAATTGTTATAAAGGCAAAGGCCAGTGAGGAGTAGTGCATGGGCTGGTAACAAATAGGCACAGCACTGGAGAGTTATAAGACAAATCCTATGGGACCAAAATCTCTGTCTGGGCAAAATTCAGTCAGTAGAAGCAGAGTAACTTTTCAAGTTGAAGATGAATGAAGCCTTTACATACCCCCAAATGCAAATGAACTGGTGAAAGTGGCCATATAAATATGAATTCTTACCCACATTAAAAAAAATAAAAATCTGCACTTTTTTTTTTTTTTTTTTTTTTTAAGAAAGAAAATTGTGATTATAGCAGATGAGGAATTTCTCAGTAAAATCCTTTCCATGAGAAAATGCTCATTCCCATTTGTGGAAGCAGAGGAACCTCAGCAAAGACTGTATTCAGGATGGAGCTCGTGGGTCGCCCAAGGCGATTTTCCCTGCTGGAAACCCCATGTGGTAGGCACATTTTTTCCATTGCCATTACATGACAATCTCAAAGGACCACTGCTGCATCTGTGCAAGGTGGAGCTGTTGCCTCTCCAACACAGCCCTGGTGTGGGATGGAGTCACCATAGTGCTCAGAAGCCAACAATGAGCATTGCCAGGGGGTATCCTCAAGGTTTTGCCCATTTAGGATCTGTCCCTAATCATGCACTTGCAGTCTAATAAAACTCAGATCAACATCTATTGCTGGTGGAGGAAAAGCATGAGAGAAAACTGACGGAAGCTTGTTGTGAAATCCAGCCACAGGGAAGATTTTTACAAATGGGAAAGAAACACTTAATGATCCTACGGCAGGAAAGTAGGTACAGTACAGTGGAATGGGATTTTGAAGAGAAACCCTGTAGAGATAAGTCATTTTATGAGCTTTTTTTATGAGCTCTCTTTTTTATATGTGTGTTTTTTGCCTTATTCCTCCCTTTTCCTCCCTTCCCTGCAAATCCTCCCTGCACTGAGATGGTCTCTGAGTTGCTGTTAGCAGTTTCAGTGCTTTAGCAAAGAAGCAGAGAATCTATTACTGAGATGAAAGTCCCAAACAACCTTTTTAGCATGTGCCAAATGCCTTGGCAGTGAGTCCTGTACACAGCAAATATCTCCATACAGAGCCAAGAGGACTGAAACTTCAACAGGGTCACTCACATGATGACTGGGGAGGTAAGGCACAAAGATTTAGACTGATCTCCCTGAGGATTACAGAGCCAATTCATGAAAATATCAAAAATACAAGTCATCCTTACCCATTGCTTTCACTATAAAAACTCTTTTTTTATTAAACTTTTTATAAAAAGTGTAAATAAATATCTTAAAGGAAACTACTTCTACTTGATGCTGCTTTTGCATGGAAGCAAATGCCATTTCCCCCCTCCCCCCGTTTTTCCAGGAACTGAAGGTCCTGTGGGGAGAAATCAGCTAACCCATCTGCCTAAACCATTCCTGATGACTGTCCATCTTTCTGACTTACTCTATAAGACCCACAGTGATGGAGATTCTGCAGTATCCCTTGTTAATCATCATTTCATCTGAAATGTGAGAAAAAAAGGGCGAGCATCTTTAAGGCAGACATGGATACATAGGAGGTTTCCTGTCCTGTACGAATATTGTTTGATCTTTCATTCACGTTGCCACCTATCCTATATATGTCAGACCAAGAGTATCTAGTGTGTGGATCTCAGATTTAACTATCTCAGACCAGTTTGTACTGGCTTTTACAAAAGATAAGTGAGCTCTATTATGGCTCCAGGTAGGAAAGGGTTTTTACTGAGATCATACCATAATAAATTGCCTGGTGTCTGTTCTAGCAGAGATTTAGTAAACTTGATGTAAAAAAGATAAAATCCCACAAAATCTTGAAGCAATTCCTTAAAAAGAGAGGTCTGTCTCAGATTATAAGAAAGTCCCACTGGGATTTTCCACAAGCTGCTATGGACAAACTTAAAATAGTGAATCGGGCAGTAGTCAACAGGGACACCCTGGATCAGTCCTAATGCGCATCCATGCAAGACATTTTTTAACATATAAACCAGCATCAGAAATTCATGCAGCTGTGGGATAATCTGCCTGCCATGACAATTTCATCCTAAAACTTTATATTTAAAGACTTAAAACCTAAAGAATGAGTTCTTATAATATTTCCAAATCTCTAGTTTTGTTAGCTTTAGAATTATAGTTCCCTGTGCACTCACTATCAATATAAAATTTCCAATTCCTATATCAGCCTTGCTAAATCCTTTGCATCAAAGAGCCTTGGTTTCAACAGTCTATCTAGAATTCATCAGTAAAGGGAAGGAGAAAGAAAAAAAAAACAACTTTGCAAGTGCCTTGGACGTCAGAACCAGCTCCAGAAGAATATAACACTGGGAAAGATAAAGAAGTATAACTTCAAAGGGTCAGAGAGCAAATGAATGAAGCAGCTGAAGAAAAGCCATCTCTCACACGAGATTTAAGATAACTGGCAGAAGAAGAAAATCGTTTTTGAAGATTACCTGCTTCCTCCATGCAAAAGCAGGTTTTCATTTGTAAACATGTTAAATCAAAGCTGTTTAATATCACTTTTGCAACAGATGTTGGCTGCATTTGCAGAGGAACTCCAGGAAATGGTTGAGGTGGATGCAAAGAATCGTGAATGTAGGTACGTGGAAATACTTTGTGAAGTGCTGTACCTTTCCTGCAGGCAGTGGAGCTCCACCAGTTGCACGAGCTGAGAATCTGGCCCACTCATTATAGATTTTGCGTCTTTAGGAAACAAGGTAGGCATGTGTTCAGAGTTGGTTTGCACGACCTGAAAACCCAAGGAGAGAGTAACAGAATGGAGCAGTGCATTTGAAAATCCCCTAGGTAGCTATACGTCGTAGCTTAGAGACACGCTGACAGTCACATTCAGTTCTTTCAAGGAAGAAATTGTACAAATTTCTGAAGGGTATGCTGGAAAAGGGATCTTAATTCTGCATGTCTTTTTAGGAGGCAAAGAAGGGCACTGCTAATGAGGCATGGGAGCCCAGCTTCTACTAAAGATGTGAAATCAGTCCTGTGAATGTTTGGGTAAAGCAGAAGTTGGTCTGAAGTATCAGGAGATACTAAGAGATACGTATTTTTAGATTAAATTACGTGCAATCTTTCATTTCTCATTCCATATAGAAGTTTCTGGACCAAAAAAAAAAGTGTAATAAGACCAAAAGAGACCTCTCCAGGTCAGGACACTGCCCTACCTAGTCCCATCTTCACCAATAACAGTGCCTCAGAGGAAACACGGCTTGTGTAGGGCAAGTATTTCCATGATGTACCCTCCCAACCAGCCGTCATCCAGGGATTTACACAGATGGAAGAATATCACATTTAATAACTGTTCATGGACTCTTCCTCCTTGAAAATGCCTTTTTGAACTCATTTATAATTTTGGCCTCCACATCATCCCTAGAAATGATTTCCACAATTCCACTGGGTGAAAAATTAGTGCTTTGGTATCATTTATTTTTAAACCTGACAGTTTGGCTGGGTGCCCTTGAGTTTTTTGGGTTGTATTCACCTTCTCTACACTGCTTAAGATTTTATGTGTCTTCAAAATCTTTTTGCCTTTCTTTTTGCTCTTTCTCCTATATTTTTTTCAGAATATAAGGGTGGCTAGGATTACACTTTGTATCCAAACTAGAAGGACCCAGCAGTGTGTATGTGTTCTCTTTTTTCCCCAGAAAAGTGCATTTTAAAACAAGATAATACAGTATTTGCTGAGATCTCTGTAAAGCCTCATTGATTTTATTGTTTCTTCTCGTGCGCTCTCCACACTAAACCAGTTTTGCAGGACTGTATCCTTAGATCCTATAGACTTGGCTCTTTTTCTAATAAACTTCAAAGCAAAGCCCTCGCTTTAGCAGGCACTTTTGCTTTTGCACTTGTGTTGTGTAATTGTTCAGCCAAAACATCCTGCCTCAGCAATGCCAGGCACTTTAAAATGAAAATACGCAGAAACTTGGAAAAGCCAAGTAAGTAATCCCAAAAACTGTAGGCCTGCCATGGTCTGCCTGATACATTTTAGTGTTGCAGCAAACAGTTGGTGTGTCTCTGGATAATCCAGTGCTCTGGTAGGTGTATGTGCTCTCCAGTCTTGGGCTCTGTAGCAGGCACTGGAGCTGACTGCAACAAGAGCTAAATCTCCCAGGAAATCAGCTTCCCAGAGTCACTGATGGAGCAGGATTTGCTGGGAAAGATGTTGTGCAGAGGCACAGATTTCAGAGCATTTCTTCCACGCCATTCACCACAACAGAAAATCACACTGGCTCCGAGTTAGTTCATTCCTCATTCACCTCGTTTCTCCTCATGCTGTTTCTTTGGGTTTCAGGGTGTAAAGTCTCGTGGTGTGTGCATGACCCCAACCTTGCTGCCTCGTGGTGGTTCACCTACCCTTCCTCCCTGCCTGCATCCCACCGGGTTGCTCTGGGAACACAATATTTGTAGTTGTGTTGGGAGGCACTGAGGAAGGACCCAGCCACCTGCCCAGGAGATGCTCCCAGACAGTGAACACCACAATGTCCTTTGCCAGAGGCCCTACAGCTGATGTAAAGTGATGAAGATGATTTTGCACAACCAAAGGTTGAAAGTGCCAACTGTTTCCCCACAACAAAAGAGATGGACCACATTTGTTCTGGTCCCTTTTATGTGCCCAGTCCCAGGAACTGTGGGGTGAACCCTGGCAGATCCTTAGAAGAAACTCACTATTCAGAATGATAATAAAGAATCAGTTAGTGGATATTTACTAACATGCAAAGTTGCCATGTTCAACACACTTGGCAAAAGGCAACCTTCAATTCATGCAGGATCAGACCTGTTTAATCCATTAATCCGCACATGTTGAAGCAGCCGGGTTTTATTGTCCTTATTCTGCAGAAGGGAAGAGCTCATGCAGCGAAGCCGGGTGACTTTAGCCACAGAGAGGATTTCTCCTTTAGTTCTTCTCACTCTTGCCAAAGATCCCACCTTTTCTTAAAAAAAAGGGCTTAGTTGTAAATGCGCTGAAGCCTGCTCGAGGACAGGCTGCCTTTGCATCAGTCTGGGTTCAGGAAACGGGGATTTACACCACAGGCTGCACTGCAAAGCCTCTCGCTGCACCTTTCACGTGGCAGTTCTCACGCTCACACCCTTGTTTCATGGCTTTCAGGCAGATTCAACTCGCTCCGAATAACTCCTGGATTAAAAGTGCAAACTCATGCTCAGCCAGTGCTGAATGCCTCCTGTACCTGCTGCAGGAGGAATGGAGTGTGCTCAGCTCAATAAGGTGCATAAGAAGTAAGCGTTATCCCCAGATAGGCCCAGTGTGATGAGAACCAGCATTTCCTGTAACTGTAATTGCATGCATGCACTGCAGAACACCTTTCTTTATAACATCCAGGGCTGCAGGGCTTTCTTTTTTGAAGAAAGCTTATATTTTCAGAAAATGATAAATCAATAAAAAGCATTAAACGTGGTTCACGGTAACAAGAAACCAATGGAAATTTACGACCAATCAATCCACTTAACTCCGCCAAAGCCATAAACCACCACGGGGGTTATAAATTGTTGAGCTGAGTTTGCAGTTTTAGAATGTCATCCAAAATCAATTGCTCCCCCAATTAGGCCATTAGTTGTCAACAACTTCGTTAAATAATAAGCCAGCGGTTCACATCTGCTTGGGAACTGAGTCAGGTTTGCGCTGTTTCCCTGGCTACTTGAGCTGAATTCGCGTCTGTGAGCATGAGTGTGGGTAGGAAAGCAAAAACTATGCTGGAAACGAAATCAAGTTCTCCTCCCACTGCCCAAAGCACATAAATCTTCCAAGTTAACAGTGCCGCAGAATAGGCCTGATTGACTTCAGTGGGGTCGGGGATGCATGAGGAATGCGGGGTCAAGCCCCATGGACCACTGACCTCTCCGAGGAGGTGTGTGTTATTGCAGCCTCCACCAAAACCGCTGCCCAGTGCCCATCTGACATCGTTAATATCCATGTATGCACAGTGCTGACAGCCCCTGCAGACCCCCTGCTTGGCTTCATTGCTATGCGAGCAGTGGTGGGAGGAGCTGTGCTGTTAAGAGAGCCCAAAAGGATGGGAAATTAGGCTCCTGCCCTTGGCCTTTGGGGTCAGTGGACACCAAGCATCAGTGTGGAGATGGCTCCTACGTGGGATCAGCTTCGTTATTTCTCTTCTGGGGTAGAGTTTGAGACATCGCATGGAAGTGGAGAGATGAGACTTGTGAAATATGGCCAAGCAGAAGAAAAAGAGGAAGAGGAGGAGAGTATCTGGTGGACATCAACCCTGGGAAGGTGGGCCACCACCAAGCATGGCCCACACAAGAGAGATGCCCAGTCTACTGGGCATCTTTTTGGTGCTAGCACCAATATTACAACATTTTGATACAGCTTGGCACATACTTAGCTTCCCAATGTTCCTGTGGTGGTGGTGTGTTGCCTACCTCCAGTGAGGATAGACTCTGCTATAGTCTGATGTTGAGCCACCTCACTTTGTTTCTTTCAATGGGATCCCTAGGAGTCAGGGTCTTAGGAGGAATCAAACTTCACAAATTAAAACTAATACGTAAATACAACCAGCAAGACTGACAGAATTCATTATCTTCTCATATCAATTTTATGCTGTTGATTCTCCAGGGATGTCAGTGACATATCTCCTGGGTGTGCAACAACATCAGCAGCTATATCAAGCATTTTGGTAGCATTTTCACCAGTGTCAGGGCAGATAACTGCCATGCGAGAGCTATGTTTTTGGTAAATGCATTCAAGCAAACCATGAAGGCAGCCACTCTGTTGGGAAGGGTCTATAGGAAGAGCTGAATTTGATGGCTAAAGCACAGTGTCAGGTGAGTACTTTTACCTGTTTTTGAGCACCTTTATCTACGTTTCAAGACAGGACAAAGTCAGTGCTGCCTTCACCCAGAGATCTCAAAGCAGAGACTGGCACATCTCCCAGCAGCCTTTTTGCTTGCTCTTGCCACCATGTTACATGTGTGAAAAGCCATCACATGAACATTATGCAAAGCACAGCCCTACCCTTGCACTGCTTTTTCCTCTGAAGCACATCCTGTCCTCCTGTGCAGTTATTTATATTTCTACATGATGTCCTTTTCGGGAGGCTGTTCTACTTAACCCCCCCGAGAGGAGAATTCCCAGCAGGACCTCTCTGCAGCAACACTGTTTTTAACCCTACCATTATAATGACCATAATTTAGTGCCATTGTATATCTCCCCTCCAAATGTTAAACATTAACCTTGGGCCCACCATTGGCTGCAGAAGGCATCTGCTGCAATCATATGGGAAATATTGGGCTTTATTTGGCTGCTCAGGAGATGAATACATAGAGTAGTCCATGTTGTTTTGGGAAGAGCAGAAAATGTCTCCACAGAGCTAATTTTAAAATCAGCCTTTAAATTGGGCTTTCATAACTTCTGCTTCCAAAGGTTGGTTCAGTGAAGCACTAAATCTTTTCCACAGCCCTAGGACTCAAAAGGCACAGAGGTTTCCTTGATGATCAACCTTGTTAGCTCCAAGGACCTATTCTTTTGGAGCCCTCATTGTGTGGCAAGCAGAAAGAAAAAAAATGAGTTCTTGCAAGTAAAGACCCTCCTTCTGTTCAGGTTTGAATAAAGAAAGGGTCACTGCCCTTGGAGGCTTGCCTCTCTCTTTTCGCTTTCTTAGACCACATAAATAGAAGAGTAACACCAGCCCATAAGCTGAATACATCAGGTTCTGATCAGAACACCAAAGCTTTTGCAACACACGAAACTCATATATGCAGTCACGTGCATAGTGTGTCACATGCACTTTAATCCTACGCAGGATTAATTGTGCAGATTCTTGTCTTTCTGTGGTCTGTATCTCCTGTTGCATAATCCCTGAACAGCGCTCTGCCCCTGGAATAAAAATCTGAGAATGTTTTGAACTTTTTTTAACCTCCAAATAGCAGGCTGGTGGTAGGATTAGTAGGTACAGATGGAAGAAGGACTAGGATTACAAGTGGGAACCCTAAAAAACATACCCTTTTTCTTTGTCGTCTTCAAAGGCTCTCACAACTCCCCCTCTTCCTTGTTTCTTCTCACCCCAATTTACCAACAAAATCCCTCCCACCAAGTCATCAGTGACTTTCAGCCTTTGTTTATTTTTTCCGTGTTTGGAAACAACTTCCATGCTTAAAAGCAAGATAAATCTCACCGAACTGTCCTCTACTCTCTCATTAATCTTGCAATAACAGACTGGAAGCACCCCACAACCAGGTCCTTTCTGTGAGTACAGCCAGTACCTTGCATACGGGGACACCCATCCCTATTAATTGCAGCTGGGGACACCTAAGAATCCCGTGATGGTCCTGTCTGCAGACACAAAAGACAAGGCAATCCAGGACTCGAGCTGTTTACAGACAAAGGAGACAAAATCTCACTGTTCCCTGATGTAAAATGGGATGTAAAATGCCAATATTTGCTCCTCGGCAAATCCAGCTGGGTTATCACTGTATTGATCTCTAGGTACGTATAGAGCTTTTTGTTTGTTTGTTTGTTTTGTTTTCTTTTCTTTTTTATTTTTTATTTCAATGCTTTTGGCAGCAAGTGCTGGGGCTGGCTGCTCTACATAACCCAGGTTCACCTTTCTCTCTTTTTTGAGGACAAAGATTATATCTGCACCCCTGCACCCTGCTTTGCTTAGTACTCTCTGTTGAATATATTCAGTTTAACTATGCTTTCCCTTTGCTGTTTTCTTTAGTCTTGTGTCTTGCCTCCTTAAGATCACAAAGAGACTTCTTTTTGTTGGAGGAAACTAAAGCAAAAAGGCATTAAATATGTTGGTCTTCTCCAGGTCATGTGTACCTCTCCTGTTCCTCATTAGGTAATGGGTTTCTGCCTGCTGCTGTCTTTCTCTTACTTTACTGTATTTATAGCACCTTTCTCCTTGTTTCCTAACACTCCTTGGTGGTTGTAATTCATTTAGCACAGCAACCTTTCTGCCCTACATGCTTATTTTATTCCTTGATCTCATCCTCAGTAATGTGACCTCATTCTCCTTTTTTAAATGATTCTTTTGGGACTCCTATCCTTATCCTACCCTCTGGCTATCTGCAGAGGGTAGAGGTGGATCTTCTACCATGAGCTTTGTAGCCTGGCTCGAGCGCTTGCCACCCGCAAGTGGAGCTGCAGCTCCTCACCTCTGGCCACACAGAACAAACCTGCCGAGTTGTGGGAGCTCACTCAAATGGGGGCAATACAGGTCTTTATCAACCATACAGCACCCACATCACTCCCAGCCCTCCCAGCACCCACAGACAGGGCTGTGACCCATATCTGAGCCATATCAGGGATATGGTAGATGAAATCCTCTTATCCACATCCCATGTCACTGACATGTTTTGACAGCAACGGGTGGGAAATGGTGGGCTCCCTCATCCATTCCTCATTTCCACCAGCAAAGGACAGGGGAGCATCCAGAGGGAGGAGGACAGGGCTCTAGAAAAACATCTCAGCCCCCTCCATTACCGAGGGGAAGCCATGGCAATTTCCCTCCAGTTTTAAAGTCTGTTGGACACCTTAGCATCAGCTAGAGGCTTATTTGGTCATATTCTGCAGCAGAGATGAGCATTTGCATGTACAGAGCCTCTGTGGCAAGGTTAAAAGGAGGCAACCTTCTCTCCTCCCCACTTCCTACTGCACACAGGAACTGACACCTCCCAAAACCACCTCTAGAAAGTCTGCAGTGAATTAACATTACCCTGGCAAAAATAAAGCTGTTAAAAACGTTTATATCTTTAAAACATCTATCCCCTTTGGCAAAAACATCTGATATAAAAAGCAAAAGCAATCACACAGTACAGATAACCTGAATACAAGTGCAGGGGATATTCTGTCCTGCTGCCTGACAAAAAGAAGTTCACCCACATTTAACTTCCCAAAAGCTTTATCTGTTCCTGCTATGATGCACAGCACCACAGCTCCCGCACAAAAATCCCTGTGCTTTGCTGTACCCATCAGCAGGCAGAAATACCTGTTGAGTGGTGGTGGGGTCCAGCCCCACTTCCTATAACCCTGCCCCCAAAATTCAGACAAAGAACTGATCACCACCCCAGTCCAGGTAGGACACCAAAGACTTCGTGTGTCCCATTTGGACTTGGTGAAAACAAGAGTGACTCTGCCAAGAGCTGATTTGGTCTCATCAAGAAGCCTTCCCGCTCAGCAAAAGATGCCAAATAATTTGCAAAATGCTTGCAGTTGCATTGATACATGCTGACTCTTCTGGACGAGGATGCTTTTGGTGTACTACCTAATTCTAGCATGTGGGGTACATACCTAACCCCATCCTCTTCAAAAGCCTTCTTCTCTGAGATTGCAAGGATTTGGCATTCAGCAGCTGAGGGAAGAGATATCTGTTGTGATTTCTGAACCAGCAGCCCAGGGTGTTTCATTTCAGCGTACCCGGAGGCCAACAACTCCAGAGAGAATCATCTCCTTTATTTAGAGACCACAAACATTGCAGGGCTAAGAGAAGAAGTCAAGAAGCCTCACAGGCTGCTCTTCCAAACTTCCTAGATGAAAAACTGATTTTTAAATATTTTGAAGAAGCATTTTAACACTCACTAACTCACACATATGTCTAGTGCACCAGAGCATCAGTTATAATATCACAGAAGCACTCTCCTATTGCCATATCTATAAACGATCTCAAACCTCTCTTTATCATGGAAAGGATGCTTTTTGTTGTTTATACCTTAATACTTTAAATTCGTGTAGACTCCAAGGAGCATCCCAAAGTCATCCTAGAGCTGCCTGCAGTCAGCCCAGGAGGAGATCAGCGGGACTGGTTTATTTTCCAGCCTGCAGCTGATCCAGGCCCTTGTTGCTGCCGATCTCACCCCATCCGACCCTGGGGGGAAGCAGCCTGGCCCCAGCAGCTCCGTATCAGGTTGTGTGAATGCAAGCTAAATGCAGTAAGCAGCCCTAATTAATGCTCCTCATGTTTATTTGACTCACCGAAGATACGCGTCAATCTAAGTAGTAAATCTCATCGTTGCATAGGAACTATAGGGATCAGTTCATTCCCGAATGTGTCCTGGATAGAGCCCAAGATATCTAATACTGTGGGGAAAACACATATTGAGTGTCAAATTAAAGCAACAGCAGCTCTGCAACAAATGGCAACTTCCTCCTGGAGGAGTCAAAGATGGCTGTACGTGCTAGTGCTTTCAAATGTACTTTCGGAGTATTAATAGAGCTGATCTGTTTAAAATAGTTCCTCTCATTCCAGTTCCTGCTTTAACTCATACCCAACTGCAAAACAGACTGCGGCTTTTCCTGCTAATATGCTCCCTCGCAAATCACAGCCATGCACAGGTTCCCTCTCAGTATTTTCAATTTACTTTTTTAATGGGAGACAAATGTGTCTGATTTACTGACTGCTTAATGAGTCTTGAAGACTTTCCAGGCGTGCAATGGGACGGTGCTTATTACAGCTGCTTGCACGTTGTCTTATTTGCTTACTGTCTGTACACTAACATCTACATCAGAATATTAGGTAAAAAATAGAAACTTCAGTGGGAGTATTCCCGTTCACACTTGACAAGAGTCAGAAACCAGCACATCAAACTGACAAGTTATACACATAAACAATTGCTTCACTTTCATAGTTGCGCAGCAGCTACTGCTATCTGGCTTCCCATCGTAAGCCTCCTGCAGAAGCACATCAAGGGTCTGATCGTGCCAAATTCAGGTCTAGGTTCAAGCACCTAGGGTTTATTACTGATTATACAGAGGGACTCATTGTTTTGGTGGCCATGTGAAGGGAAGATATCTCTTTGTGGATTTGTTTGTGCATTTGGGGGTTGGATTTATTTATTTATTTTATTGTTTTTAGGGTGACAGCTCCATTAGTTGCCTCCAGCGCAGTCTTGCAGACCTAAATATTTATATTACCACCTGCTTTTCCACCTGCTCTCAGCCACTGGGCCAGAGGTGGGAAATGTGGCTTGAGGCCTAGAGACAAGAGAAAAATCAGCAAGGAGATGACATGAGAGGAGAGCCTGGGGCAAGGATGCTCAGGGCATGAGAGCAGCTGGAGGAGATGAGGAACAGCCAGGGTAAGAGTCATGGGCAGGGGTTGAGGGGGCTGTAAAAATAGAATGTAGAATATAGAATTTTGGTTAGGGTGTGAGCAGGTTTTCAAATCTCTTGCTGTTCTTCTCCCTTTTTTCACAAAGGGGTTTATGGGGTGCTGGCATTTGT
This sequence comes from Netta rufina, assembly GCF_964035555.1. NCBI lineage: Eukaryota > Metazoa > Chordata > Aves > Anseriformes > Anatidae > Netta > Netta rufina. The sequence continues at coordinate 69,677,089 of NC_140127.1, read as the reverse complement.
ATGGGCTGTGGGTACGTGGCTGTGCACACTGCAGAGCGCCTTTGGCAACAAAGAGCCAGATGCAGTGGGTTTTATCAGTCAGATAGAGTTTGGGGAAATAAAGAAAAAAGAAAAAAAAACACACACACACACAACAAAATAGATGGTCATTGGAATAGAAATAAAAAGAGAAATTGTACATTGACCCTGAGCTCATCTGACCGAAAAAAGGAATAAATCCCTCATTTTTCCTGCATAAAAACCTATGCCATTTTCTAGAGACTCAGAGGCCTTAGATCTTACTGCTTTGTCTTTCCTACTGCTAGTAGGGCATTCAACCTTAAGAAAACCATTAAGAATATGTTTTCCCAGGGTATCCCAGGCTTTTTACTATTCAATAGCAGGAAAAAAAAATGAATTAATATTATTCTGTTGGTTTCACAAGCTGAGAGAGGACTTAAGGATTTTCCCCTTTTAGAAAAATTTTACTTTGCAAGTCTCAACTGTACCATATTAACCACATTTGCTGCAGAATAACCCCTTTAAAGTTTAGCATGCATTTGAAATACACAGGCACGCCAGATGAAAACCAGCAGTATGAAATTAGTGCATCAAGAGAGAAAGGCAAGGATCCGACCCAATCCTCTCAAGCCGGCCGCTGTGCATGTGTGCTTTCCACTTTACTCACAGCGCCCTTGATTTCTCAGGCTGTTTTGAAAGACAAAAAGAAAGTTGGTAATCATACACCGACAGATGGTTCCTTGGTTAGTTGCTCTTTATTTAGAGTGAAGCAACTGCGATTCATCAGCTTTAGATATATATATATATACACACACATATATATATGGTTACATATATATATATGGCTGCATCATGGTGAACTTCCAACTCAAATCTATTTCTAAGAAATACTGAGCAGCAAAAGATCTATTAATAACAAACCCTGGGCTGACTGACAACACACATATTCCACTGTTCATGATGCCTTCATCCAATTTTGTTTCACTTTTCTGTGACAGAGATGTCTAGAAAGTTTTCCAGTCAATGCCACATTAAATGTATTGCTTTTAACACCTATAATTAGGAATTAAATATTTCTTTCTTATTTTTTGAACTGTTTTTCTTTAACTTCACCTTAATTGCAAATTGATAGCAAGCGAACAGTTTGGTGTTTATTTAGATCCTAAACATTTTTCATTGGTTACTTTGGGGCAAACATTATTTTTTTTAGCACCTACCCGTATGCACATCAAAGTTAAGCTGCATCAGTGAACAGTCTTTTTGAATGGAAATTTACAACACTCCATATGCACTTAAAGTCAAGAATGTCCCTAATAACTTGACTAGATGGATGCTTGAATTGAAAATTTGGCCCATTGCCTTGATGCTGAGAAAGTGTCTCTCTCCAGTAAATAGAGAAAGTATGTTACAGTCCAGCTCATGCCTAAGGCTGCACTTTCCTTTTGACCCTTTTGCATTGATGTAGGAATTCATTGCACATTTTAGAGCCACAAGAACAGCAATTTTTCCATGATACCCTAATTAGAGGAAAATTCAATTTAAAACAAACATATAAATTAAAAAAATAAATCAGAGACTCTTTGGGGGCTTCTGTTTCATGTTTCCTACCTTAGCAGACATCAGTACAGACCTGCCCTAGAATTTGTGAATGCAAACAAGTGCCCGCATGAAGCAGTGCCCAAGTTTTCTTTTACAGATGTGAAGAATGCTTTTACTGATTGTTGCTGTTTTTTTTTTCCTAGCAACACAAACTGTGACCTAAAATCAGAACTACTCACTGTTTCAGGTACTGAAGTGGATTGAAGGAAAAAAGATTACAATTTTGACTTTTAAAGAATACATTAAAAATATTTAAGATTTGAAAAACAGGGAACCATCTCTATATTCAGCTACCACAAATAACTTAATATATGTGTGATTATTTAACTTTAAGGAATTCTTCTGAATTTTGTAAGGGAAAATCCCACAGATCTCTAATATCCAATATAATATCTTTAATCCTAAAAAAATCTGATCCAGGCATGCTCTAAATTCTTTTATACTTGGGTCTGACATTTTGGGTTAGTCCACTACAAATCTGTGAAATTCAGATCTACCTCAAAACCAGCCCATAGTTGTAGGGATCAAAGCTCAATTCAATACCATTTCCAGGTCAATCAGCACTATGCAAGTTTATTTATTTATTTATTTATAATTCTTCACTTTTTTCTCAGGTTATTACCACTACCAAGTGTCTGCCTCAATGTTCATTCTATAACATGGAAAATGAGGGGAACCCTTTCTCACAGGTGTTTCATGGATATACCACATTCCTTGCCTTCTAGCCTAAAAATGTATGTATTGATTTTCTCTGAAGAGTGCCGTATTGGCACTAGACAGGATCACTGGCATGAATGACTCACTGCCTTGCAAACCATGTCTTCCTTTTGCATAAAACTCCCTTCTTATTCATGTAAATCAGCAGTCAAATGGGCATTTCTTCTGGTGTTGTGTTCTCAGTTCACACGCCATGCCTTGAGCCTGCTCAAGTGCTGCTGAAAGGCACTAGGCTGATGCCACTTTTAAGATGTCACAAGGACATGCAATGGGAGGTCCCTTAGACACAATTATCCAGAGGACTGGACTAGTGATTTCAAGGATTTATTTTGGAGACTTCTCCCCACAGGAGAGCTCAGTGTAGGCCCTTTGGTCCAGCCAGGAGGGCAGTCCTTCCCTGTCTCCTTGCCATGAGAACCACCACTGGGCCCTGCAGGCACCTTTCTCCTTCCTTGGCTCTGCCGACCCCCTGGCCGCTGTTCTCCTCCTCCTCCTCCCCTCCTTGGCACAGACCTGAAACCCCTACGGGTCACACAGTGGGCAATGAGATTAGGGCCCGGATTTGTAAAGATGATGCCTTTTTAGACAGCTTAACAGGCCAGATGCTCAGTTGAGGCTCAGGCCATCTGTCTACTCAGGGCCTACCTGTACCAAACAGGTTAGTGCCAGCAGAGCAGTTAAGAGAGGGGGAGAGATGATCACAAACCCCAAACCCAGATACTCAGAGATGCAGAAGGACTTCCTGACATGGAGCATGTGGAAGAGAAAATGGGAGACGGCACTCATGGCTGATATTGTAAGAGGGAGACAATCCCAACTGCTCGCATGCCGAAGGACTTCATCCCTCTTTCAGCACATATAAAGGAGTCCAAGCATCAGTAAAAGGCATGATTATAATAACTTTAAAACCCTTTGCACTGCCAGAGTAGTGTGAACTGAGCCTCCCCTCTAAATGAGAGTCAGGGCTGGTCTCCAAAGCCAGCTGTTCCTTTAGTGCAGTGATCTGTCTCCATGCTTGCTGATAAGCAGTCTGTGCCCCGTGACTTATAATAAAAGGGAACGATGGTCCCCGAACAAACCCAGAGAAGAGGTATTGATTTGCAAATAGTTTAAAAGAATATTCAAGGGTCATGAGCTGACCCTTTTTCAGCGCTGACATTTTATATCAGGGAGGATCCTATTGAGATGGGAATTCATATCCTAGACATTGTTTTGTCTTGTTTCATAAATAAGTTGAATAGCTTAATTGATTGACACCCACTGCACTTTCCCAGCTTCCTCAAGCTCAAAAGTACACTGCTGTTTTCTGCCATAAATAATATGAACTTTCAATCAGTTGCCAGGCACAAAAAAGAACTGAAAATTCTTCATACAATAGCTGCAATCTGGCATATGAGGCACTGCAGGTCTAAAAAGGAGAGCGGTATTTGATATCACCAGGTATTCATTTTCTTCCTGTGGCAGCAATAGCATTTTCCAACCCAAGCGACCTAAACCCTAAACAAGAAATACCCAGGGGCCCCTGCAGGGAGGAAGGCTATTTTGTCTCAGCATTTGTGTGTGTCCCGGGGCACTGGAAAACTGGTTTGCAATCCTGTGAACATAACACAGAGAAGGACGTGCCGGACCACCAAATACAGTCCCTTAGAGGTGCCAGTGCTGCATCCCCTTGTCCCTTCTGGACTCTGATCCAACTCTGTCTCAAACCAAGCAATGTTATTTGCTCCCAAAATCCTCATTTGTCTCCAAATTTCCTTTGGTAGTTACAAGCCTCCTAATTTCCAGTCTATGCTTATTCATGAGATCATGAATTAACGTTAATTAGTTAATTGAGATCAACCTGTTTTCATGGCAGGTTTATTCTCTTACTTAAATAGCTCTTTTCCTCCCTGGGTATTTAGCTTGCCTGATGGATTTTCATTTCTCCTCCTCAGCCTTGGTTTCATAAATGGAAATAAGCCACACACTTTGAGTCTTTTTAAGACAGTTGAATGATCTTGTCAGCAATTCTGGTGACTTTTGGTGAGCCCTTGGGTAACCTAAAAGCCCAAGTTTTCAAAAACTAGGTACAAAAGTGAGTTAGAAAGTGTCAAAGATTTCCTCTTGAGGGAGAAAGGTGTGGATGTAAGTGCTTACCTTTAGCTGCCCAGCTTGGAAAATGTAAGCTTCTAACCTCCCTGTGCTTTAATTTCCTCATCTGTAAAACAGAACAGAAACCACAGGCCTCAAAAGGTAGTAAATAAGGTTTCCAAAATATTCTGATATCTTTAAAAGAAAGGTTCAGTTCTAAATGCAAAACTCTTATGTCTGTTGTTCTTGTCTTGCTACTTCTTAAGGTCTGCAAACCCTGGGGAGGCAGCACAGAGCCACACTAAAGCCAAGGGAATCCTTCCCTATTGATTACAGTGGAAAACTTGTGTGCAAGAAGTTACAGACAGGGTGACAGGCATCAGTTATTAAGGCACAGCAATAAAAACTTGGAGAGAAAGAACACTGATATAAACTATTGCAAGGCTAAATGCTAAGATCAGTTTTTTTTTTTCGTTTTTTTTTTTTTTTTTTTCTTTTCTTTTTTTTTTTTTCTTCTTTAGAAGCAGCAGCGAACAGTTAAGTCCATTTTTCATGCTTTCAGAAGAAATGTCCCCAAGGATGACCACCATACACATCTTCATCTGTAATTAATAAATGCTTGGAAGGACACTTTCCCACTCAACATATGAAATTATAGATGATCCCTTAATTCCCTAGACATTTGCAAGCCTTGTCTTGTCAGAATTGAATTTACTACAGCTGATTACCCTGAGAATGCACTGACCTTCTTAGCTCCTGCTGTGGTCTTTATTTTTTCCATGGCAGATAATATGGGGACCAGAAACTGGGGACTTAGTAGTAGGGATTATGTGATACTAATGAGACAAAGCTTATTGTTGATGTTAACTGTTATTACCACTAAAAAAAGTACACAACTCCAGACAGATGGACTTCACTTTGTTACACCAGGAGGGAGCAAATGCATTTTGACAGCAGCAGCATCTATTTAAAATCTGGATCACATCTGGTGCCTCTCTGAGGCAGACCATATCTGATCAATCAGAATTATGGCTCTTCAGTCTCCAGATGAGTTAGAAGAAATTCATTATCTGTTTTGAAGCCTGCTTCTCTTTCATCTATTAAAAATGAAATAAGATTCATTGTCACTGGATCCATTTAGCTACTGAAAGAAAAAAAAATGGACAGTAATTAAACTAACTAGCAGGCTCCACATCTGAAGACATGATTAATTCTTTGAAACACTGTGCATGTACATACTTGGCTCTTCAGTCTTAAACAGTTTCTTAGCTGACAAAACACTCTAAGACTGTATCTCAATATCCGGTTATTTGATGAAGTCTTGGGAACCCCCATGTGAATTTCTTCAGGCTCTGGCAGAGATTGATATCTGCCATTCAGTCACATTTATCCCTTGATTGGGCATGAAGCTTGGGAGATATCACCTTGGGGACAGCGATGTCCCAGTGGTGCCCCCAAGGATGTTCTGGCCATCCTGTGTAACCCCTTCTAAACAAAGTTTTGAATGCTGAAAACTGATGCTGAAATGCTGGGAAATCTTCCACACATAAGAGATCTGCTGAATTAATACATCCCAAAAGATGGTGACAGCCTTGGTTAATGAATGACTAAAAGTAGAATATAAAGGGATAAATCCTGCTCTCTGTCACTTTAATTTTTTTGTATGGTTTTTCTGATTACAGAGGGATTTTCTTTCTTGGTACTGTTGATGATAACAAGGGTCACAGTCATGAGTTAGCCCCTGAAATTCTTGTTATTGCTTCCCCCTTTACCATGTGTTTTCTCTGGGGTCTGCAAGAGCATAGCTTAGAGAAAAGCTTTTTAAGAGCAATGGAGTTTTATTTCTTTCATGTAAAATTTTTAAAATAAAATATTAAAAAGATAAGGCGTTTTATAGTTATCAAGCTTAGGGGTGGTAAAAGAACAAAATGGTATTTGGGGGACAGGGAATCTCAGAGTTTAGGTTCAAAATTTTAACCTTTAAATAACAGGTTAAAATGCTCATCAACGATTGTGAAATATTTTTCAAAATTCATTGTGTATTTGCTATTTTCACCTATTTGTGCTAATGAAACCCAGAGAAAAGATGTCCCTGAGTGTCCCTATGTTCCTGAGTAGGGGTGAGGGCAGTGACCATAACCTTTCAGCAGAGGATCAGGTGTGCAAAGGAGACCATGGCTGGCATTTCCTGTCAAACTAAGCTTAAATTTCTTCTGTAGCAGTGACAGCTCAAAAGCAAATGCTTTTGAATACTTATGGATGATGTCCAAATGGGTAAAAAGAAGGTTATAATAACTGCCTGCACCAAACTGCTAAACCACCCTCTAAATCAGGTGGGGCAGTTCCAAAACCATTTATCTGTCATGCACACAGTAATGTCATGGAAACTTCACTCTGAACAACATATCAAAAATGTCCTTCCAGCAGTAATAACTGTTCTGGAATTTCTACAAATAGTGGATGACAATTTTCTAACCAAGAAGTAAAAGTTAGTGGTAGTGAAGGTGGAAGTGATTATGTTTGATTCCTGTCCAAGCCAGTTAAAAACATGAGGCATTTCAAGACAGCCAGTTTCACAAAGCTGTATCAAGTACAAGCCAGCTGTAAGGAAAGATTGAAGACTAAAATGCAATGACTGTTTTGTGTAGCTTTTTTTTTTTTTTTTTTTACCTGGATGTAAAAAGAACTAAACAAGAACAACAAAAATAAACTAAATGTGTAAGCAAGAAAACATACTGACATGGTTCAAAAACAAACTAAGCTAGAAAGGGATGATTACTAGTAAAGATGAATGGCTGTTTGGGTAGATGTTTAGAACATAGATGTTGTAAACACTGAAAATACATTAAAATCTTGGAGCTATAGAAAACTACTAAAAAAAGCAAAGGGATACAGGATTACACATATGACCAAAGAAAAAGTAAGATGTCTGAGCGCATTAGGAACAATTGTAACCCTACCAATCCTATTAGCCCATGAATACTAAGAACATATACACTAAGAACATCATGAATACTAAGAACATCTGAACAGTCAGTAATAATACAGAAAGTCCAAAGTGTTCAGCAAATACATCCATTCTTTGTCTGGGAGAAAAACAGATATTGTATTCATCTCATAAGGAAAGGATGAACATTTTTGACTCTAGCCATAATCAACACTGATGTAAAACAGTCACTACTACAGTAACATGTTCATATGAGTATATCCAGATACCTTGCAGCAGGATTGCTAGAAGAGCAGATTAGGAAGCTCTTCTGGAGGCTGATTTTAATCACTCATGTCCAGAAGTGGCAGAAATTTGAGAAAGCAAATATCATGGGGTTGTGTGGACATGGTAAAGGAGATGATCAAATAAGTATAGGTCTGTCAGCCTGACACTTACTGAGGGTAAGAATAACAGAAAATTTGATACAAGATTTAACTGCTAAAGAATTCAAGCAGGTACTGGAAATAAAAGTGTTTTTTTTTTTTTTTTGAATTTATGGAAAACTGAGCTTCTATAAGTTTCTATCCTTTTACTGGAATTTCAGGTTTGCTTGACAAAGGCCCTGAGTCCATAAATGCAGATTGTTTTCAAGCATAGTTGAGTGAAACCTCTCAGCAGTATCCATACCCAAAAACTTAATCATTGCAAGAGAGACAGACAGGACTGACTGCTTTCATTTGTTCTCATCTTCAGAAAGGATGCGAAATATTCGGCTTTATCCCCCAGAAAATAAATATTTGTGGGTAGGAAAATGTGACACGAAATTCAGTCTTATGTTCCTTGAAATAAATATTTCTTATCAAACTTAGAAGAACGGAGGAAGTCCATTGGAGATTACTAGCTCTAACGTGTAAATTTTGAGTTAGCTGTGGTGATGCAGTAATAGGTTTTTGTCAGTATCGTATTTTAGGAGTGGTATAAAGCCTTGAAGCAGTGTGATCCAGAGCAGCTGCAGAAATCCATAGTTGATATGAGATACTCTTCTCCCCTCTATTTTTATGCACGCTTAGATAATTAAACTCCAAAATGAAGAAATAAAGCATCTGTGAAAAAGTATAAAAGAAACTGCCAACCTCATCTACTGAAGTCAGAAACAGCCATGAAGCATGGGCTCTGTAAATCACTGAAGCACTTTTTTTCCCCAAATATGTAATTTCTTCATTGAATTAAAGCACATTGGATTCCTTGAGGTGAAGAGACAAATTCTCGTTTTGTCCTGAACCTTCTGAAATACTTGGCACGCACTTTCAGTTTCCAAACCATCACACTTGCTTTAAAATTGACTCTGTTTGGAGAAGTTAGGTTGAACTCACAGATCAGAACACGGGAATGTACAGGAGTATCCAAATTCTCACTGTGTTCAGTGGAAATGCAGTCAATGCCATCACTGAAATCTGATGTGCCCCTTGACTCTTTTTTTGAAGGAAGGAAAATGAGGCCATTCTCCCAAATGCTGTGTGTCCCCTTCCAGCTTCAGCCAAGAAATAACAATGCTTCCAAATCAAGCTTGCAGGGGATGCAAATCCCTTGCACCAAACAGTCCTTGCCAAAAAGCCAGACCATAGCCACCTCTGTCTTGCAACACAGAGCTAAGAAATGACCAGCAGTTTTGCTCAGATCACACAAGTCTCAACCTTTGGTGGAAACCCCCAAAGCATGAACAAAGTGGGAAGGGCATGGGACAAGAACCAAAGGTGGGAATGCACATTTGCATCAGGTCTCTGACAACCAAGATATGCTGCCAAATGACTGTTTATAGTTACTCCACTATCACAACATGATTTGCAATATTCCAGAACATACACAAAACAGACTCCAAACCGAGGCTATACCCTGCAGCACCACCTCCAGTGCTAGAAATACTTTCCAAACCTGCTGCTTTCACACCCAAACCAATGTCTGTTTAATAAACACTGCAGGGAGAAAAAAATACAGCCCTGGAGTTTCGTCTGCAATTAGAGAGTACCTTCTGGTTTGTCAGCAGTCAGTTGTTTCTGTTTGAGGACTGTCAAGCACTTTGGGATGAGATGTGTTTCTTGGGTGTTCTCATTTGGGACAACATCACAATGTGGGCGAACAATAATTTTAAAAAGCAATCAGAAAACCTGATTTATGTGCTGAATTAGAAAAAATCTCACGGTGGAATTCAGACACAAGATTATCTTGTTCATACATACGGCATAAGCACATTTCCATCCTAGTTTGTGTTTGTATTTCTAGTGCTAATTACATTTAGTTAGACAAGACAAGGAGATTTTTAAGCTTGTTGATAGTCTTTTTGCTTTGCAAGCCATGCCAGTTGTCAATTATTAGCACCTCACAGTCTTCAGATCTTTACCTCTGACATTTTTCTTCAAAGCCTTTTATTTCAGATTCTTTGGATACTCCTCAGAGCCCTACCCAGTCCTCCTGCTTGAACGTCACTCGCTCACCTTCACATGTTGAGCATTAAGCCGCTTGTTGATTTACTTAACAATACTGCCTTGCAAGATCCCAAGATGCCTGTCATCACGATGTTTGGTAATGTAAGTACTCCCTACAAGAAAAATGAATGGTTTTGGTTTTGTTTTCCCCAATGAAATGCTGCATTCTTACTGAAAATTTTCTGCAAATAAACTTATTGAAACTAAAAGTCTAGCATTTTTATGACTTTCCAAAAAAAAGCTACTAAGCCTAAATATATCAAAGAAAGACCCTGAGCTAGAGCAAGAGTGCAACAAAACATTTTAGTCTCAATTCCTAAAAGCAAGTCAAAATTAAGGATCTTGGCAGGAGTCAAGGTTTCTCCAGCTGAATTTTGGTAACCTGAGAACTTTTATGAACCTGGCGCAAAGCCTTCACCAGCCAAATCATCCTATAAAAGAAGAGCCCCTTCCCCAGGGCCCTCCCTGCAGCTCTGTTTGCCATCAGCTGAGGACATGTCCTGCTCCGTCCCAGCCCTGCTGGGAGGTTCTCCACCTTTCCCAGCCAGCCAAGTCCACTTGTATCTCACACACCGCCTGCCCGGGGCCATCCCCTTTTTATGCATGTGCCCACTTGGCAGCCCCCCAGCCCCTTCCCCCTGCCCGCGTTCGTGTTACTGCTGTCTGCACACACACGGATCGCAGCCAGAGGACCGTGTTGGCACTTCAAATGCTCAACACCTGTTTTGAAGGTTAACAGATGGTGACAAGTATAATCACAGCCTCTGCTGAAGCTTTAGCCAGTCAATTCTGCTAGTATTTTTTGTAGTTTTTTTTCTCCCCCCCCCATACATACCCCGTCACCGTGTAAGCCAGCTCTGCAGGCAGTTGCAACATGCTCCATTTTGTGAAGAAGGGCACCTTTTCTTTCTCCCCATCCTGGTGGCCAACAGCTCTTGATATTGTCCTTCACCGTGCCAAGCCACTGCACCACGATGCGGCTCCTTGGTGGATGCATGACATGAGGGTGCTCCAGCAGCTTTGGCCACCTGTTGGTCGCGGTTACCACACAAGGCGAGGTTACCTCTGGGGCTCCATCCTCAGATTTCACCATCAAGGGCTCCGAGCTCCATGGCCAAGAGGAGTCACAAGCTGCCCTGGTCTTGGTTGCATGCTGCAGGCCAAGGATTTGAGCTGGGGTCACTGCGAGGGCAAGAGAGGGAGGGATGAGCCACAATGCTGGCTCATATATCCTCATCTAAATGTTCCTGCAACCAGAAAGTTCCTCCTAAGCTCAGTCCAGAGGGCTTTCATTTGTCTATGAAAGTGCTTTGACAGAGGTCTTCTCCCCAGGCAGCACAGGCAAATGTCTTGTGCAGGGAGGAGGACGGGGAAAGGGACACCGTTTTGATTTCATTTTAGCCCAGAAAGTAGAGACCAAAGTGTCTCCTTCCCTCCCTGGGAGAAGGTCCTAAGACCCCTGCAGCACTATGGGCATTCAAAGTCCATCTCTGCTACAAACCCTCTCGACCCAAGCTAAACAGCATGGACACCAAATGAGGGTCCTTTCTTTGGGGTGCTTAACACACACTGCAATTGTATCTCAAGGGTAGAAAGCCAATGTTGAGCCTGGTGGATGCAAACTGTATGGGCAGGGAGAAAAAAGCCAGGTTGTTTATTCATAAAACAAAGACTGTCAACTTTTTTTAAAATACATTATTTTCTCCCCAGTTAAACTGAAAGAAAAGGCAGCAATAAATGCTAAGGGGTCATTAAGTCTGCTGTCCAAAATAAGGCAAACATAGCATCATTGGAAAGAGCTGTGACAAGATGACAGTCTGAAGCTCTCGTCCACAGTGACATCCATTGCTCATCTCTACTGCAGCAGGCATCCATAGGGCCACATGAACTTGGTGGCCTTATCCCCATCCCAGTGATGGGGATGCCAGCCACACTCAGCAGTTCACACTCAGGTTCACAGTGATGAGGTTCTTTGTGGTGTAAAGTTGCAGGCTAGAAAACAGAACATGATTTGTGTTTATTTTGTCCCAACATCAAGAAAAAATGCAGGCCTATCTCCTTTGGAGTGGGAAGAATGGGCAGGAAATATGCTTTTTCTTTTTGCTGTCTTCCCAGACATTTAGCAGGACCTGCAAATGAACAAAACTCTCACAGGTTTGGGGAACGGAAAAGGATTTCCTCTATGAATTTCCAGCAAAATGTCAGTGGAATCCACAATTTCTCTGTGGACAGGAGGTTGACAGCAGCACAGTTTTCAGTGGGCTCCCTTACATGCTCTGAGATAAGAAAGTTCACAGAGCTGTATGGCATCCATTTAAGGAGGTGCTCACCTCCTTTAAGGGAAAGACTGAGGAGAAGGTGAAGGTAGGACCAGCTTCTGTTCATCACAGAGTGGTCCTGTGGTGCCTCGAGGTCCTGGCTTTGGCAGATCAGCCCCATGGCTTCATCTGCTACCTGGCCCATGGGATGGCAGGGGGGTCACAGCACAAAGTCACAAATGCAGACGATAAAAGCCTGGCTGGAGCGGCTCGCACAGGTTCACAGTCTATTTGCTCTAAGCAATTGTTTCCTCAGATACCATGTGCACTCACCTGGATTACAGCAGGGAAGAGAACTGGCCATCACTGCTGCAAGAGGATCTGCCTCAAGATGACCATGACACTCAGGAGGCATCACAATAATTTTTCCCCTGGAAGGAATAATGAAAATCAGAACCTGCTCCCTCAACAACAGCAACCCGATTCTGTTCCCTTAAACGCAGCCACAACAAATAGCCACCATGCCGTGAAGTCTTATATTTATTACTTACTACATTTAAATGAAAGGTGAGCCCCTTGTGCTATTGCCAAATCCAAATGTTGATACACTTTGGAAAGGACCATATAAATTACTAAAAAAGAATAAAAAATTGTAATAAAAAAATCTAGGCTGCTGAACCAAAAGCACAAACTGAAGCACAGGAGGTTCCAGCTCAATATGATGGGGCACTTCTTCACTGTGAGGGTGACAGAGCACTGGAACAGGCTGCCCAGAGAGGTTTTGGGGTCTCCTTCTCTGGAGATATCCCAAACCTGCCTGGAGGCCACCCTACACAATGCGCTTTAGGTGATCCTACTCAGCAGGGGGGTTGGACTGGATGATCTTGAGAGGTCCCTTCCAACCTTGGCTATTCTGTGATTCTGTGTGGGACTGAGACTCCTCCATTGCTATAGAGCACTGGCACACAGAGGTTGTTGTGGATGCTAAGAAACCAAAACGACTCAGCAAAACAGTCCGCAGAAGTGAAAAGGTTATTTAAAGGGTGCTTGCCAGGGCTACGCGCTCGCAATGCTCTCTCTGTGTGGAGGCCAACAACCCTACCGCGGGGGGAGACGGTGCGAGGTGGGGAGGAAGGTGCCAAGTTCTCATCAGCCTGTTCCAGCCACAACACTGCTGCTAAATTTAAATGAAATCTGTTCCCGTCCATTCAGCCCGGTCACACCAGGTGACCTGAACCTGATACATGCTCCAGGACGCTATTTTATTTATTTATTTATTTATTTATTTATTTACGTGCAGCCTGTTCACCTGGAGACCACCCATCCCTCCAGAACACCCCATGACTTCAGGGGCAGCTGGGGCACCCAGCCACTACTGCATGGGAGAGGCCAGAAAAATGCACTAAAGTTGCTGATGTACTGCACTAAATGCCCCCAGGAAGAGCCAGGATTTGCACACTGTGTTGTGTTGGAACCAACTGTTCCCAAAGAGAGGCAAAATTCACATTTTATTTTATTTTATTTTATTTTATTTTATTTTATTTTATTTTATTTATTTTTTTTTTCTGAAAGAAGGCAAATCCTTTTCCTTTCTTGAGACAGGAGAAGAGGAGGAAGAGCCTGCTCAGAGCTCTAGCAAAGAGCAAAGAAACAGCTCATTGACTGATCCTGTGCTATTAAATTGAAACCAGTGATACCACACAAGTTTTCCCCATGTTATATAATCAAACAAAACCAAATTTTCCATTCTTTTTCAACTGCACTAATACCATTGGAATGGTGAGTAGTGAAGCACCAGAGAAGTTCATGCTGTAAAATAAGCACCTGGTATTTAGTTTTCATACAAGCTTGGGTTCCCACACTGCATGGATTGGAGGCTATTATCTGTTTTGATATATGTCTTTTGTGATGTATTAGAAGCAGAGCTTTTAGAAGCCTGAGAAACAATATGTTTGCATAGTGCCTGCAACAAACACTGATAATTAAAACATTCTGCGGTATATTGCTAATATGATACCCAAAAGTCCAAAATGACAACCACACCATCAGCAAAAAAAAAATCATAGGACGTGTCCTCAGCAGAAGGAAGAGACAAAACACACCTATATTCCACACTGGCATCCAAAATTTTCCCATTTGTCATAGCCAAAATATTGTCATGAGCACAGCATGTCTGAATGAAATCCAAGACGGGTGGGTGGGAAAATGCCAGACCTTTTATTTTTTCCTCAAAATTTTCTGAAAGGAAATAATAATTTAGTTTACAAAGCCTTTCTCATTGGAAAAAAAAATAAAAATCTATTGGGAAAAGGAAAAAAGGAAAAGGAAAAACCATCAACAACCAATTCAAGCTGTATATGATTCTGCCAAAGCAGTCTTTGTAATTACTACCCCAAGAGAGACCTGGGCTGTTACTTGAGTTCCCCAGCATTTATGTAATTAAATACATAACAACATGAAAGAATTTGTAATTTTTGCCATGGTCACTTGTGGCCTGGGCTGGAAGCTGTGGCCCAACTACCAGGACTTTCTTCCATCTGGCCTGTGACTGTTTTTTTCTTAAGTAACCCTGTACGGACTGGATGTGGTCTCCAAACAAAGCCACGGCTGTGAGCACCCAGTGCTTCTGTCTACACTATGTAGACAAATATGCAGAAAAAAAAAACACTCTGAAAGCAGGACCCAACCTGTTCTGTATGTTGCCCTAGAAGGTTAGTGCTGAATCACTCTTTGTGAACATGCAAATGATTCAAAGCAGCTACATAAGGCACCTGACCAAAGCCTTCACCCCAGAATAATCTGGAAGAAGGCTCAGATTTCTTATTCAATATCTGTTTTTGCCATAGTGGATGAATGATTTCTGTCATACAGACTTGAGACAGCTCTGCCTATGATACCTTGTCAACAGGAAAGCAGAGAAAGGCAAATGCCTCTCAATCTTTCAATCTTAGTCTTTCAATCCCTGTGTATGAAAATGGGGATGGGTTTCTGAGCTGTTGGCTTGAGCCTGAATGCCAGCTCTGCACCACATGCATTTGGGACACTACATAAATAAAGCCACATACATCACTTATGTGTAACAGAAAACAGTGGACAACAAGAAAAACCTCACTTGACCTTAAGAAGGAGGTCAAATCTATTTTATGAGCAGAGACCTGCTCCCTGGCACATGGCTAAGAGCACTGACATGTTGCTGTGTCATTCCCCATCACCAGTAAAGCTGCCTCCAGCCCTGGTGAGCTCTCAGCAAATAAGCTGGTCCTAGCACAAGGCAAAGAGAAGAGATCATCCTCTATCTCGACTCATCCCTACATAGCATACTGTGTCTTGAGCACCTAAGAACAACAGCATGGGAGACACCAGCCTTGTAGAGAGGTGGAGCATCTCCCTCGGTCCTCAGCCATGACTCTGCAGTTGGCAGTGCCAGGCCTGGCCCTAGTCACCCACCACAAGAACATCACGTAGATGTTCATTTTAAATATAGGAAGGTGATCCACTCCTCTGCCACTGTGCAGTTAACTGGTGCTTAGCCAATTAGATTGATCTGAGTGTCCTAAATGGGAGGTAGTCAGCATTTAAGTAGATCATTGACAAAAATAGAAAATTAGAAGGACCTGGGAGCTATTTTGGTCTAACCTTTGACTGTAAATGGTGTGGCTGGTAACTGAGACCACTGGCTCCATTGCAAGTAAAAGCCCCATTTAAAGTAGGCAGATTAACTGGATCAAATAGGTTAGCTTCTGATTTTATGTCTTTATAAGTCTTTTCCTATGAGAAATGCTTGTAACAAGGTCTACGATACCTTATACCAAGGTCCCTTACAAAGGAAGCAATTAACCCCTATTATTCCCAAATACCTCCTCTCTTTCATGTCTAACTAACTGTTACTGTAAACCAATGTTTTCAGATGTGGTTTCTTGATTTAGAGCACCAATATCTATATAT
The DNA here is from genome assembly GCF_964035555.1 of Netta rufina. Classification (NCBI taxonomy): domain Eukaryota; kingdom Metazoa; phylum Chordata; class Aves; order Anseriformes; family Anatidae; genus Netta; species Netta rufina. The sequence continues at coordinate 69,661,088 of NC_140127.1, read as the reverse complement.
GAAAATGTGGCTTATATCCTGTAGCAATACCAGAGGACCTCAGTTTCCAGTAGATAAGATCGCTGCACTAAACCTTATTTTGGAATGCAATATCCAGCCTCTAACCTCTGACTGATTTAATATTTGCCTCCCACTATAACATTTGAGAAATTATTTTATTTTTATTTTTATTTATTTTCTTCCCAGCCAACACCTGTGAGAGGGAGGGAAGTACCATTATCTCTGTTTTACAGAGGATCACTGTTAGCAGAAACAAGCTAAGGTCAAGGTTATCTGAAATGTCTACAACCCAGACAGAAATAGTTCTTCTGGGTCCTACTGGGGCTTTAACCACACACTGAAAAAGGTAAGAAAGTTGGTCAAAATTGCTCTTGGAAGCCAAACTTCCCCTGATAGTAGAAGAACACTTAATCTTGCAAAAAGCATCACAAATCCCAGTGGATGAAAGCTGAAATAAAGCACTGAAATAGACTGTATTTTTCTGAACTGTCAGGATAACTAATCTTACCATCATCTGCCAAAGATAGGGTGGAATCCCCATCACTGTGAGTACTTCAGTCAAGAGTGGATGCCTTTTTCAAGCTCATTTGGAAGCTATGAGCTCAATGTGAAATGATATCTCATGGTCTGAATTATGTAGGAGGTTAGACTGAAAGATCATCATAATCCCTTCTAGCCTTAAAGTCTATGACAGATTAGTGTCTTTCATATGGGTAGTTCTTGCTTTCAGCAAATGCTAAATTATTTCAGCATTTAAGTGTTTTGCTGCTGGCTCTGATAGAATTCAGTGTTTCTACCATGCTGCCTTCTAGCTCTTTATCTTCAAGAGAATGCCCTGCTGGTAAGGGCTGACATGAGCTTTGTTTTCCAGTCATCATTTTATTATAACAAGCACTGGATCCAAAAATGGACTGACAACCCAAGATAAGACAGTGGCAGAATATCAATTTACAACCTCCTTCTCAAGATAGGCACATCCCAGAAACACCAACCGAACACATAGATGAAATGCTTGAAAAGCACTTCCGGAGCTGTTTTGCTCATGTTGTTCCAACATGCCAAGAATAATCAAGAATACCTGTCTGGCAAATTTCCAGACTATATTTAGGATGCTAGAACTGGACTTTAGCAGATGACACCTCCTAATACATCACTTTGGACTGATGTCCCTTGAGGAGAAACCTGCTATTAGAGTCCACCCTAATTTTAAAGTCATGGAATAATTTAGGTTGGAAGGGACCTCTGGAGACCCCTACTCCAGCCTCTGCTCAAAATGGGGTCAACTTCAGAGCTGTCTGCTCCACTTTTGAATACCATCAAGGATGGAGAATCCCCACACTCAAACTAATTGAATAAGAGCAATAAATAATGGGGCCATATGAAGTATACACATTCTGACATATATAACAGAGGAAGTTTCTGGACAGTCCCCCAAGAACTTGTGCTGTATGTTTATCAGTTTAGTGCGATCACAGTGATATGGAAAAGGGATGAACAATGAAATGACCAGATGCTAAAAGTTATCCAGGATTTTCAGATCTAAGCCTGAATGTGAATAATCGTGGGAAGATCTTATGACACTGAGTGACCAGGCAATGAAACCACCGGTAAAATTCAGTGTCAATAAACACAGGTTAATGTATGTGGGAGAATTCATCCTAGCCATACACAGGAAAAGGATTAGAGTAATTGTGAGTAATTGTCTGAAAATTCCAGTTCAGTTGCTTTGAAAAAGAGAGTGATAGGAATTATCGGAGAAGGGCAGAGAACAAAATAAAATCTATTGCATACACCAAAGTTGTGGAGACTGTAGACAGTCTGGATCCATTGTTCTTAATAAGGAGATAGCAAAACAACAAAATGTAGCATGAAGAAACCTGGAATGGCATCTACATGCCAAGTGACTGGATCAACTTTCCAGCTTTAAAAAAGCTGATAGAGGGATGGGGCCCTGAATGCAGTGGCACTAGAAAGGAGCTGCTCTATCTGCATATTTAATTTCCTCCAGCCCTGGCTTAGGTTCTTTGCAAAAAGCTTGATTACTCACAATTTATAGCAGTGTACCCAGATGTCACACTTAAAATGTGCAGAGGACAGGGTAATTAGCAGCCTGAGATCCTTCAGGTATTTCATTCCGAGATGGCCATATTAGACATACGTGACAAGATCTACCAGAAACCCAACCTTTTAGTCTTCAGAGGTAGACTGAAAGAAGGAAAGAAAGCCAGAGACAGACCTCTGATTCACAGGTGCTCGGGTATGATAAGAATAAATGAGAAACAGCTCAAAACAAGCTGCGCCTTTCACACCTGTAGACTCCATAATGGGACAGTAACAACCACCTATTCTTTGAGTGGCATCAGGAACAGCAGGGATTCCAGTTTAATGCCATTACTGTTTGCTTATAAATAGTATCAGTGGGTGGAAACTCCCATTTTGTATCGGAACAAACCATTCTACAAGTCTACAGTTTCTCCAGAAATATCAGCATCAGGGGATGCAACATGGTCAGTAGCTCAAGGGACAAAGTCTGAGCATCAAGAGCAGAAGATAAGTAAATTATATTGCACGTGTCAAATTGGGGCTGGTGTACAAAATCTGGCTCATCTGTTACTGTTCCCAGGCAATGAGTCCTGTGAAATAAAAGTTTGCTCCTCTGACTGAAAAGAGCTTTCTCAGGTCACATCCACGTTTGGCTGTGAGAGGCAGGGACCTGCCACAGGCTTCTGTGATAGATGAACAAATGTATTTTCAGTCAATAGAAGTCAGTACTTTCTAGAGAGACTTTCACGCAAAGTGCTAAATATACTGGAAGATTTATGATGTGGGACATTCAAAACTAGGATGCCAAAACAGTCAAGTTGGTAGTTCCTACCCATACTCAAGCCCAACTTTTCAGTATGTATAGACCCTTGACCATAGAGCTCTTAGTCTGATAAGCATCAACAAAATGGATTTGGGCTTCTTCTGGTATAATTAGTGTTTAAGTCACAAATTGGTGCTTCCATGTGCTAGTATGTTGACTTCTGCATCTTACAGAGTACTAAAACACTGATATTCACAATAATGAGTCCTGCAAAACCAAGCAAGTTCTGAAATAATGCTAAAAACATGCTGCTTTTGAGTCTCAGTGGTGCCTGACAGGTTTCAGAAACTAAAACTCAACCACACAAAGCTTTGCAAACAGAGAGTGACAGGAAAGTTGGCCAGCACCCAAGCCCATCCTGACAGGGGAAACTGGCACAGCTGTTTCTGAAAACACCTACTCAGTTCACCCATGCACCAAGCAGTTTTACAAGTTAGTCATTAACCACCTCGCCCCCACTGAGGCACACATGGGCTATAATAACTTAGTGGTGCGGCTGTCTTCAGCTGAGTGCTTTGTAGGCATGTAATGGATCTAAACCCTCACGCATCTCTTTTGGGGTCTTGGAGAGCTGTGGTAAGAAGGAGCTTTGGAAAGAAGCTCCCATGCTGTTTTCTGTGGTACTTTAGCTGCCAAAGAGGAGTCAGGATCCTCTGTTGGTATGACCCCAGGTGACAAAGATGAGTTACAAAAAGTCAGCTGAGGCATTACAATACCTGAAAATAGCTGCCAGGAGCTGCATTGCACAGTACTGCTCACTGGCAGCAGCTCACCCAGGATGTGAGAAACCAGAGCTCCTTCTCCACCTAGAAAAGATTCAACTCCCCATATCACAGGAAGGTGACTTAAGCAGAGGGGCACAGTTGCTACTGGGTCAAAGGCATGTCCTGTTGAGGTTGGCCCAACAGGTAGCCACAAAACACTCATGGAGATAGAAATAAGTTAAGTGGAGAGGAATGAGACCTGGAAATGTGGGCATTCAGCAGAGACCTGTCTCCTACTTCTTACTCCAACTGGGTATCCTTATGACTAGGCCATGCCTCCTGTCTGCAGGACAAACTGCCTGCTAAGCCATCCATATTCTCAGTGGCAGGTTACTTCTTGAAGGGACAGGAACAGACAACACAGAAAAAGACCAATGCTTTTCTTCCATTTTGAAGAGATTTGCTTCAAGAGAGCAGCTTCCTGCTGTGGAGCCCCTTGCCCATCGCCCCCCAGAGCAGGACAAGCCTCGCTAGCACAAGGGAGGATTTCCTGAACACCCTCTGGCACTCAGGGAGGCTGCCAGCAAGCACAGGGGTGCTGCAGCAAAAAGCTGGAGAGAACATTTGATAAACAAAAGGTTTCCCTCCCCTTTGTCACAGTGATATTACGGAAGGAAACCAAACACAAAAATTGTCACAGGGCTGAGATAACACCCTGCATGTTGTCTAACCCCCCGGCAGGGCTCCCTCTGCTCTTTTGTGCTGAAAGGCCTGGGAAAGAACACCCTCCAGCCACAGAACCCAAAGTCCTTGTCATCTACAGACCCCCACCTCCCACCGCTAAATAATTTCTGCGGGTCTTGCCGTGGAAAGGTCCACAGCTGCCCTCTCCCAGGCAGCAGCTGTGGTCGCGCCTACTTTCTTTCCTGTCCTGTGCAAAGCCTTTTTTTGCAAGCCCGGCACTGCAGGCAGGGAACAGACCCGGTAGGTGGCATTTCCTCAGCTGCACACAGGATCTGGCCACGGCCATCCCGCGCTGCGAGCAGCAGGCCTCGCTGAGGACTGCCACGCTCTTGAAGTACATTGCTTTATTTCCATCTGGCAGCTCTCTTGTGCAACAAATCAAGCGAGGCATTGTTAGCTTTAAGACAAAAGGGGAGGGGAAGAACAAAAGATCAGAGCAGAACTGATTGCTGTCTTGTCGTCCTCCCTGTGGGGCTCTTTCCTGTTTATGAGAAGTTTGCTGAGGGCTACAGATGAGCCTCAAGTCCAACCTCTGCTCCAGACAGCCTCGAGCACTGGGGAGAAGGAAATGACTCTGAACTTGGCAGCACGAGGCCTGTCTTTGCCTGCACGTCCTGCCCCTCTCTTGAGAGCAGACAGCAGACCCTCTCAGAGGAGGTGTGCAGAGCATTGCTTTTTTGTCTCAGCCCTCAAACTGAAGGCAGACTGAAACTGTGGTGCCTAAGAGGATGCAGGGAACCCACCGGCCTGGCGGAGTCAAGGATGTTGTGGTGTCAGCAGCACGTCTAGAAATGAGGCCGCTCTGCAGCACCATCGCCTAGCGCTGTGTGGTGACGAGCTGCCCTGCACAGCAGTAACCACGCGAAGGGTTTCTTGCACAAGTGACTCAAAAGGAACAAGGAGCTTGCACCTCCAGGCTGCTGAGCGTGCTTGCTGTGTTCACGTGTGAACAGTTTTGGCCCACAAATACTAGACGTGCTGCCAAATAGCCATGGGAAGGCTCTCCCAGATTTGCAAGGAGATGGCATTTGCTGTGGCATTGACAGAGTCCTCGTTCCCACAATAGAGGCAAACATGTAGGGTCCTGGTTTGGGATCTTTCTGAATTAGAATTGGTTTGAAAACCAAACACAACTGCAGCTCAGAGTGGGCTGTACAGAAGCTCTGTCTTTCAGAAGCTTGGGTACACACCAAGTCTGCCAAGAGGACCACATGTTGACTAAACCATTTAAATGTGGTGTCTCCCCATTTTCCCCTCCAAGCCTCCAGGCCTTCAGGCAACTCTGTTTCCCTGGTTCAGCACAGAGCCTGCTGGCCCACCTGACCACCAAGATCCACAACCTGGCCCTGAAGGACTGTCACCCTGCCTGGCACCCTTCTTTTCAAAATAACCAGCTAAAACATGCTCATTGCCATGCCCTGGAAAAGTTTTTCTGAGGGGTAAAGGTGAACATAAAAACCATCCCCGTGGTACAACAAGGAGAGCATCTGTGAGCAAGCATGGCTCAAAGGCACTCATTTGACCAGAAAGACATTTTCCTCCTGAACTGTTAGCCCTACAAATGCAAGCTGTGGTCTGAGCCCCCCTCTGAGGGCCTGCATGAGCACCTGGTCTATGTGTGGTGCTGCTTCAGCTGCAGCAGGCTGTAGTCCTCCAGCACCCTGTTATGTCTGCTGGCACCGGGACACCCCGGCTGTCAGGGCAAAAAGGAGACAGCTCAGCTTTCCAGTTCCAGATGAGTCTCCAACGTTGGCAGTAAACAACCCACAGCAAATAGGGCACAAGTGACCACAAAGTAAAGTGACAGAGGGCTGGAGTATTTTGCAAGTCAGGGGTGATTTGAGTGGAGTTGGCTCTGAGTTTGCATGCGGGCAGGGCACAAAAGCCCTGCTGGCTCAAACACAGCATGTCCTACAAGCTAAGGGAAGGAACTGGAGGAGAAGGAATTGGGGGCTGCATGCCCAAAGGATCTGGCAAAGGTAGGACCTTGTTTGCACAGCCAGTATAAGGAGGTGCTACTCAAAAGAGGTCAGTTCTAGCTGCATCATGTAAAAGATGTCCTTCCCTTTTGCTGCTTTTCAGACTGATTAATTCCTCATTTTAATTAACAGCTTCCCCAGATGGAGGGGTCCTAGCCTTGCAGGGCTCTTCCCTCCTGCAGCCTTGCTTGGCGGAGGTTTCTCAGGATCTCCCTGTAGCCAGGTCCTTCTCCGGCTGGTGGAGCAGCATCCAAAGCAGCCATGTGCAGGGGCCTCCTCACCCCGGGAGGTGAGGCTGTCAGCCACAGAAAGGCTGTTGTTCTCCAAGGCAAAGCCCATAAGTGTCCCCCCAAGAGCAGAGCCGTGCCAAAGGACACGCTTGAGCTGGGGTGACACGTCCCACCCGGGCAGTGGCCTGTACCCCTGCCAGTGCACTGCAGGTGGTCACAGCAACTGCAAGCTGTCCTGAAACTGGAGCCTTTACGACTTGTTAGATAACAGATATGGTCCATTAGTTTGGCAGGCCGACAGGCCCCAGTGCCAAAAAGCCCATCTCTACTCAAAAGGGACACTGTTAATGGTAACTCAAGAGGATGCAACAGAAGAAAATAAACAACAGTTGAGGCAGTTGGTATAATTGGCCAGCAGATGAAAATAAATTTATGCCAGCTTGTGAATACGGCTGCTGAGCATGATTCAGTGTGTAAATTGTGTGGCGCAGAAATAAAATTAAGTGAGAGACAAAAGCCAGGCTGCCTCTCAGAGGATATCACAGCCCCAGACACCCAGCTTTTCCCATTTACGCCCATTTCACTCATGTGTCCCCTGATGTCACCAACGTGTGGTTTTCCCAGCCAGCCATAATGCATTTCAGGAGAGACATATGCTTGAGCCAGTGCTTAGACAAACACCAAAATGCCCCAAAACCCAAGCAGAATTAAAAAAAAAAAAAAAAAAAAAAAAAAAGAACATATCCACAGAAAATCCCAACCATTTCAAGTGCTCTTTGAGCACCACACATGAATAACAAAGACGGCGCCTGCCATTTATTCCTTTGCGGATCACTTTTAAGATCAGCTTTTGTTCTGTACTTTTTAGAGCAGCTCAAGCCCAATGGACAAAAATTCCATTCCCAGGAGCACACAAGAAAGAACCATGAGTCCTGGGCTACACATTTCACCTTTACTTTTTTATTCCATGCTATAAATATTCAGTGTGGTCTTAGCACACTGAGCCAGCATCTTCCTTTATGCAGCTGTGATGACAGCTTGGAAATTGTGATTCTACGAGGAGAAAAGGAGGATGGAGGCTATAGCTGAAGTGAACCATCTAGAGAAAAAGTAAGACCTCAGCCAGCCATGCTGCATCTGGATCTTACAGGCAGCAGAGGAGAAAATCTCTCTCCTTTTCCTATCCTGACCTGGATACGTATAAAACAATTTAGACACCTACTCATCTCCTAGTTTAGCTGCAAACTGCATGCTCTCATCTCTGCAAAGCACAGACCTACCTTTGCAGGAAAGCTCCAGTTCTTGCTCACACAAAGGTGGTTTCAAAGGCAGAGGAGCCCCAATGCTCATGTTCTCTCACACCTTCACAAGGATGTCCTGATTTGTTGCTGGCTCAAACCCTTCCTTCACAGAGGGCTGAGGGTCTCCTTCCTACAGAAAGAGCACAGAAACATCAACAAGCTACCAACAAGATCTGGCTTTCATGCATTTTTTTTTTCCTCAAACTGATGGGCTGTTTGTTTCCCTCTCAAATCCTGATTTGTATCACTCTGTGTTTTTCAAGAAACAGTCAACTAAGTCACAATGCAAAGCAGCGAGGTCACTATAAACTCTGCAGAAGATGTTATCACTGCAGTACTAAAATTCTCTCTGTCTTTGCTTTGACTGCCTTGTTTTCTTGAGCCATATGGAAAGACGCTCCCACTGCTTCTCAGCAAAATATAGATGTGAGAAATCTCAAGGGGTATGTCTCAGATAACAAAGACACCAGAATTTCCTTGACAATTATAAATCTAAGAATTATAATTTATTTTATTTTATTTTATTTTATTTTTAATTATAGAAGAAATATTTGGGCCAGATTTTCAAGGATTAGTTAAAATCCCATTTAGGCACAGCAAATGAATGGCCCGTTTTTTCCCCAGAACTTGGAGGCAGAGTGCTGAGCTCTTTGAAGAAATGAGGTCATGACAGTCACACGGAGAGCTGCTGAAGGCAGAGGCCTTCTACCAAACCTTGCCCCAAACAGCTTCCTCTGCCTACAGCATCACTTTTCTGTAAAGTTTCCAACAGAGTTTGGGAAATAGCATCAGGCTGGTAGCATCAGACAGCTGGAGGAGGTAGGGACCACTGAAGCTAGTGTTGTTTGGTATGGCTGGCATATTTAAGCAAAAATATTTTCATGCTATGATAGGGTGCATGGATTCACTGAAACTGAGGCCAAGAAGATCCATAGAGGTCATCTAGTCTGGCCTGTCATGGCCAGTACAGAAACTATTTCCTAGTTTGTTTGAATATGACAAATGCAACCATGGTGTGACCACAATGTCTCCTAGGCATAAGGCGTTGTAGGGTAAGGTTAAATAATTAATCATGAATTATGCTTTTTCCAATTTGAAACCACACCATTCCTGTAGGAAAGCTGTTTGTGGCCCCAAGTGGTTGTACACAGACACACGGACACACTCACTGCTGTGTTATGTCTAATGGTGAGGAAACTCCAACGCATATCTCTGTACCTGCAAAGCCATTCATCCAAAGTCCTCCAACTGCCTTGCAAATATTAATTGATGACTTGCATGCCAGGGACGTAGGTAAATATCAACTCCCCTGTTTTATGGGCAGGTCAACTGTTGCATAATGACAGTTGATTTCATTCAGAAACTAAAACTAAAAGGTCATATGGTCATTTTCTGTTTTAAGCACTGTATCCCATTCCCTGCGTTGTGTAATGTTACTTCACGTTATGCAACAAATTTTCCCAGTATTTAACATGTTTCTATCCTAAATTCTGCTGGCTTCTGCGATTGTCTGTTCTGCAACCACAGATAAGTGTCCTGCTTATCTATTGGAAACCTCCCTTATCTGCAGGCTTTCATCATATTTTGAGGTCCTCCACAGCTCCCATCCCTACAGAGCTCCACCAAGCCCCAAACACAGGCTCTGATTGAGACTGTTTGGATGCAAACCTCAAGACTTCATCACTAGGACAAGCTGTGAACCAGACAGTCAGACTTTTAATGACTGTCCAGACACATCTGAAATCCTGTATAAGCCCAGGTGGCAGGCATGTCTGCCCAGGTAACAGCTGGCAAACCTAAGCCATCACTTGAGGTTCATTTTCAGCATTTGACACACAACATCCTCCACTATTTGGAGAAGCACCACTGATTTTTAATTCATCAGATCCCCCTGGGGCAGTTAAATCACACCTTGGACAGCGTGAGAGAAAAGGTGTGATCTCATGACAGCCTGTTACTGGAGAGTGACACAACAGCTGTGCCACATATCTCAGCTGTGGGACAATTTCTGCTCTTATTTTTGGGACCTTCTGCTGCTGCTTCATTATTAAAGCATGCAACGCCACCCAGATTTAGCATTACTGCCTTGTTTGCACCACAGGTAGTTCCAAATTTCCTATCTCCAAGTTCATCTTCTGTTTGCCTTTCTCTTGTTGGCCAAACTTGTGGTAGAGCTCTGCTTGGGATGACAACACTGAGTTACAAAGGCTGGGTAGATAAGGAGCAGGAGTGTTTATCCAATGGATAGAAATTCAATGTCAAGATATCAAAGTCAAGCGGAAGAAGTGATTTTTTTACCACTTATTTTTATCACCCCACCTCCCCCCTTTTATTTTTATTTTTTTTTATATTTGGAAACATGATGAAACAAGAGTGTTATTTTTGTCACAGGTACAACAAAGCTGGTAAGAAGTGGTGGTAGGGGCTGTTAACTTGACTCTTGTACCTCTGCTCCTGTGTCCCATGGAGTGTTCCCCAGTGTCCTGAGGAAATAAACCAGCTCTGACAGGGCTGTGACAAAACATACAGCCCAGGAAGATCACCATGAGAGGAGCCTGAAGCAACTTTTGGCAGCAGCCCGAGGAGAGCAATGGTCAGCCAGAATCCAACCATCCACCTGGTCCTGTGTCTCATTTCTCTTGGACATGGGACAGGACAGCCCTCACATTGCCTCTGCCCCCACACTGCACAAGCAGGAGAGAGCCTTTCCAATAACAATACGAGATACCTTGCAACCTTTAAAAACACATCATCTTACTATTTGTTGTGGAAGTACCATGGTTGTCCCACCACAATGGCAATGCATGCATTTTGACCCATATCTACCAACCTGCTGCTTGTTGCTAAAATACCATCTTCTGGGCAGGTTACCTTGAGCTTCAAACTGTCTCCTCTTCCATCCATCTCTCCAAGATCTCCTTCCTAACCCAGGGATGTTTTAGGACTTGAAAAAGGAATGATCACAGCTCAGTATGGGCTAGAAAGATGAAGAGCAAACACTGCTTACCAAAGGTACTCTCCACCCTAGCCAACAGCAGCTGAAGTTAAACAGCATCTTCCAGGATGCTGCTAAAAGGATCGTTTTACTCTTAGATGGGTTCTTTAACTTGTTTTCTTTCTCTTTTTGCAGCACAGAAGGGGAAACACCAGCCTTGCTGACTGAGAACTTTGTTTGGTGGAGTGAAACCCAGCAATGCTGAGGAGGAACATAAGCTTGAGAAGGAACTGTGCTCAAACGAACGCCCTATTGTGAGACAAGTTTTTCTTTCAGCAACGAATCAACATAATAATCCATCTGTAACATTAGATGCGTCTGTCTGTAGCACAGCAAAGGGCCATCTGCCCATCTGCATATATGTTCAGAATGCTGCTGGGCCAACCACGACAGTCTCTTAATGAAAGCTGCTCAGCAATTAGCCCTTAAGTGAAATCACGCCCGTGCTCCTCTGAGCCCTCGTTTGTCCTTCCCACTCCAGTGCAACAAGTGTCCCTAACTTTTTGTTTGTTTGTTTGTTTTTATTCCAGCAATTTCTTTCCAGAGCAGGTGGGGAGGGGCGAGCGTGGTTTGATTCCTGCGACAGCAGGAGCCAAGCGGAGCTGTTATCGACATATGTCCGGTGTGAGCCGCGCCACCACGAATTAGGGGGGCAAACTGCTCGTCGCTTCCAAAATACCCACCTGCTCGGGGGCCAGGCTGCAGCAAAGCCATCCACTGCCCAGCTCCATCTGTCCGACAAACAGGCTGTGGATTTGCTGAGAGCAGAATCGTTTTGCCTCTATTTACTCCCCTTTCTTTCCCTCTCCTCTCCCCCCCTCTCTTCTAATTGGATCTCGCTTGAAAGGTGCAGACACCCACAAAAACAACGCAGCATAATGAGGCTGGCATTTGTTAAACTGCTTCAACTGAAATCAGTGCCCTGCTCTGCCCTGGGCTTCCTCAGAGGTTTCAGGGTGCTGTCCTAAGGGTTAGATGGAGCACAGGACACCAGCATCGCCCCCAGGGTGGGAATCAGACCCCAGAGCAAAGCGTAAGAACACCGTGGAAATTGTGTGCATCGTCATCACAGTGTCCAGGTAGAAGTCATCAGGGAATGCAGCTTCTTGGAGGAAGTCTGCCCGTGCCATCCACAGCCCAGAATCATCCCAGCAGTCCTGTCATTGGAAAAAGAAGGCTATTTCTATTCCTGCTGCAAGAAAATGATAGCCAGGAGGGTGAGTTGCTCCCAGTCTGGAAAGCACAGACTGCTGCATGGTGTCTAGGCCAGGACATGTTATGGTCATCATTAATTTTCATCTAGTTGCTTAACCTCATTAAGGAAACACTGGATTCCTGCTCTAAGCAGACCTCCCATTTCACGTCCAAAGGTGAGGAAGAAGAAAAAAAAAAAAAAAAAAAAAAGCCAACTAATGGAGATTCTAAATACATTTTTACCAAAAACATTGAATAACTTCTACCAGACAGCAAAGACATCCTAGGAAGGTGCAGTATTTTCCTGCTAGCCTGGACTATCCCTGTACAAATCGGTTACATACTTAGACCAGTTACTTGCAAAAGGCATTAAAATTAGACAGTAAGAGCTATTTGCAAGAATTAACATCAGAAGAAGCACTGACTCTCCAGTGATACAGCAACAAGTGGCGGATGAGTGTCCAAACACACAACAACTTGAAGAACAGCTCGCTTTTCCAGGAAAAGCCCTGCAGAGACCTGGGCTTTGCTTTCTGTGGTCGCTCCCCAGCAGCAGCTCCAGGGAGTAGATGGCAGAGGGCCGAGAGGATCTGAAAGATGCATTGGGTTACTTGAGCATTTAGGATGGGGAGAAGATGGGGGAATAACACCCACTGCACACCCATAAATGTCATCATGTGCCACCAGTACCGCTGCCAAACGCAGTAAATTCCTTCATGGTTTACACGGCTCAAACCTGGTTCTACGTTTGAAAGAACGGCTCTCTTTCATTCATTTTATCCATGATCTGCTGTTTTCCTTTGGCTTTGGAATCCCATCCACCAAGCAGCCTGCCCAAGACTACCTCCGTCCCCACAAACATCTCACCACAAGCACAGCCCCCTATAAACCCTCACTGCCACCCACACCCCCTTTCTCATCTCTCCCACCTCCCCAAACAGCACAGCCAAACACTCGAGCCCAACAATTTACACAAGTGCTAGCAGGGTGGATTTCAACACCTCCCGAAGCCCCAGCCCCAGCTTTCAGCCTTCAAACAGGTGACTTGCCAGCCGTATTTTTCCAGCCCTGCTCCCTCCCACCTCTGCCCCAAAGAAGGGGCTGCTTTTGCCGTGGGCTTCAAAGCACAGTGCTGCTGTTTGGAAATGCTAAGGATGCAATGCTGTTTGGAAATGATAAGAAACTCAACCGACGTCCCAGCAGCGACTGGCGGGGAGCCAGCAAGCCTGCGGCAGGGCCAGAGCCTGGAGGACACAGCTGCAGGGAGAGCATTGCTATCGGGGAGCTGCAGGCTGCTCCAGCTCCTCCTGGCCCCTTGGCTCGTGGCGGTCACTCCTGCTGCCGTCCTGCCTCTCACCTTTGCTGAGAAAGCTCTGGGAGCAGACAGGAGCGTGAAAGGCCTGTGGGGCACCCCCAAAGGATTTTGTGGGGTGTAGGAGCTTGAGGAAGTATTGTAGGCTCACCTGCTGAGCACGCAGCTGAGCATGCAGCTGAGCACGGATCTGCTCCCCTCACCCAGGCAGCTCTCCTGCTTTTAGCATGGGGCAGGATGCTGAGCCGGCATCTCAGTGCGAGGCAGAGATGGAAACACCATCATTGCAATGAAGAGATGAAGGCTAGATGGAGGAGGATGGGACGGTGTTCAGGGGGAGGTGTTCAGATGGCTTTACAAAGGCCACTTGCTCTCTGGGGAACCCCCCCAAACACCATGGAACTTTTGTGCTCACCCAAAGTTGAAGTTTCAGCTGCCGAAGGGCAAGCCCTGTCCCGACACACCATGGGCGTGTGTTCATCAAGCAGCCTGGCTAACGAGCAAGCCCAAGTCACAAAGCCCAGCTCACCTGGGGCTCAGCTGTCTTGCTGCAGCCCCCCTGCTTGCATCTGTGGGGCAAGCTGGGCAGCCCAATGGCTGGCCATTTGCAAAATGGACTATAACCTCCTTTTGTCCCCATGCCTGGCTTGTTCCATGTGTGTATTCAAGGTTCTCCCCCAGCCTGGGTGTCTCCTTTGATGGGGAGCTGTGCTCCAGCTCGAGAGGTGCACTTTGCTCATGACGTTAGGTCTGTAATTGCTTGGGTGAAGAAAGTGCAATCAGATCCAGCAGGGAACAACCCTTTGGCCCAGAGGAGTTAACCTGAATGTGTAAAATTGAGGCTTGCTGCCATCACCTGCAAGTGAATTTGGAACAGGTGCAGCTCTGAATGCTCTGAGTATGTGAAAACACAGCATCAGACAAATCAGCCAGGAAAAAAAAAAAAAAAACAACATGTAAGTGTGGCTCAATTCCCCTCTGAGAGGCACCAGGGTCACTGCCACCATTCTTAACAGCTCTCACTATGCAAGAAAGGTACAAGCCTTACGGAGTTCAAGGTCTAGACAGCTTTGTGTATGCACAAACAAGACTTGCATCCCCAGGCCTTTCCTGCTTATGGCTTAAAAGCGCGTTCCTTTCTCAAAGAGCAAATAGTTTTAGGAAACTCTTCTTGGCAAACAGGATACAAAGATTATCACAGCTGTTCCCATTAGCCCTCACTAAGGTAGGCTGATAGAAATGCCTTCCTTTACAAGTAACATGTTTCAGATCAAAAAAAAACTCAGGAACAACAACAAACAGGAGGACAACTTGCACTTGCTGAAGTTCTGACAGCGTGCCACAAACTTTCTGGTTTAAAATATCTATATTGGATTTTTTTTTCTGTTCAGATTTCTCTTTATTTCTGCTGATTTCCACGTTTTCCCCTCTTGCATCTGTCCCCATTTTCTCATGTCCTAGACACACTCCAATAAAACACCTGAAATCAGAACACAGGCATTAGGCAGACAAGTGGGACACTCTCACCCTGCCCTAGATGACAGAGAAGAGCTCTAAGAATATTAGCCCAACATTTTTCCACTAAAAGACCCTGTTTTTAGACTTGTTTTCAATGGCCTAAAGGTATTGAGGCTGAATTTTTTCCATGTCAGGTACTTGCTTTGGGCTGATTTCTTCCATTTGTTAAATATATATATCTATGTGTGCTGAAGTGGTTCAGCATTCTTCATAGGAAGATAAGGATACTGTGCTTTGCTTAAAAAACAAACATACCACCACCACCTCTTCATAGTCATCCTACTAAGAAGTCTGAGCATCTATAGGGACTTAATTTTGCCAAGGTTGCTGTGATTGTCACAAAGCTGGTGTCGCTAATGAGCATTTGTAATTCCTGTAAAATTTAAACTAATTTTGACCTTGCATTAAGAGCTGAAAACATCAGTTCGTAAACTCTTCTGCTAAGTTTGAGACTTCAGCAACTCAACCCTCTGAAAACTGCATCTGTGCTGCTCTGGAACTGAATTTCCAAAATGAGAGGGGATGATGGACGTAAATCAGCAGCACATTTGCATGGGGGATAGAATAGTTCGATGAGGGTGTGGGGATTGGTATAACCCGGAGAGGAAGAACAGAAGTAGATCTTGTAATAGCCACATACACAAAAGTAAAATCCATGCTACCTAGGCACGAAAGGAGATGAAAATTGCCAAGTCCTAGAACTGGCAAACAGCAGATGTAAAGCTGCCTGCAGAGCTGCAATTCACTCTCATGCACCTCTGCGTTATGCAAGGTTCTCTGTTCATGTACCCATGTGTTCTGTACCATGAAGACATCTCATTTCTGTGCATGGAAAAAGCCACTGGGAGAGTGAAGCAGGGTCACGCACCAAAATCAGGCCATTGTATCCTGAACTACAGCCTCAAGAGCTGCAAAAAAAAATCCAAGCGAGGTATTGCCATAGCTGCCTAGCCATGAGCTGCAGCTCTGATGCTTCCAAAAATGTCAGAAACCTCACGTGATGTACAGTGGTGGCAAAACAAAGCAGGTTCAAGAGCAAAGATGAAGAAGAAAGGCAGCTTGGACAGTTGGATGTCTCCCCAGCCCACAGCTGGGTGTTCTGGGGATATTTTTCTTCTTCCTCACTACTGCAGGGAGGAGTTCGGCCACATCTGTTTTGACAAGTTGGACACAAGTTTGCAGTACCCAGCAGCACAGCCCTCACTTTAAATTCCCATCGTCAGCCAACATCAGGAAGGCTTACCTGAATCAGGGCACTGCATTTCCTTGTCTGAACTGAGATGTCATAAAACATTTAATTTTGTGGTTTGGGTTTTGTTTTAATAGGGTCAAAAATGAAATGCTGCTTTAAGGAAGTTTTCAACTCATTTCTAGAGTTCGTGCTCCTCCAGCTCAAATCACTCACGGCACAGAGCCCTAAGTTACTCTGCAGCAGCAAAAATCCCACATTAAACAGTGCTGCAGATAGTGAAAGCACCCTCATTTTCCCCTAGTAAATACCAGCTTTCAGCATACCAGTGATTGCTGTGCTGACCAGATGGCGGTGGGAGCAGTAGCTTGGATGATGTTAATTACACACAAACTCCAAAACAACCGATGTCAAAACTCACTTTGAAAACACCAGAATGGGCTGCTAAGCATATGGTAGCAACGCTCCTCTGAAACCATATTTTGTGTGTGTTAAACAACTGACAAGCTCCACCAGAGGGTCCGAGGATAAGTAGCCCCAGGGGCAGGGTCCCAGCCCCTGGCTATTTGATGCTGGTGAAGGAAAAGGCACGTGGATATGTGGTGGAAGAGCCCACAGCTCCTGCGCCAGGTCCTATGTGTGCCACATACCCAACCCATTTGTCTCGTTTAAGCACAAGACATGAGCTTGAAGGAAATGTCCCAGGTAATCCAAGCTGCCCTGGATGATCTCCAGTGAGGGAACAGAGACTGCTTTGAAAGCCCAGTGTGCAAGCACAGCAAGATCTACACACACTTGGGTAGTTTTTAAAACTGAACACAGTACAGTATGCAAAATGAGATCAAGAAACTGTTTCGAGGAGATCTGCCACTCACCACCAAGGACTTTTGGTCAAAGTTGTGTTGTCAGAGGTTCAGCAGGGCCTGGCCTGTTGTTGCCCCAACAGCTCAGTCAGCACCTTTACCTTTATTTTCCAGCTGCAGGTGAAGTCAGCAGACTCCACCCTGCCAAAATGGACTCGGATATGGTCAGGTACAGATGTAGGTGTTTCACAACGACGATTTAGGCCAAGCTTACAAAACAGGGGCCTATTTTCTGGCAAATGGCAACTCTGGATAGGATCTACATGTCACATGTTATAGCTGAACTCCTGTGTTATAGCTGAACTCCTGGAGCTCCTGTTTCTGCTCCAGGGTGCTTTCCTTGATGTTATCCTCACGTCTTCCTCCAGCAGTTATTTACCTTGCAACTTCTAGTCCTTGGTTGTTGTGTTAGGCCTCAGGAGAAAGTATCACTCACCCTAGCTGCAATTTAAGCCCGGCCTACCGCAAGATTTCAAGCTCGATTCTTTCAGCACTTCCTCGAATGCATTTTCCCACATTCCAACCTATCTCCAACATATCAGCTGTGCCCCTCTCAACTGGACTCTGCACTCCTAAGCGCAGTATCTCGAGTCGTGGACTAAATCCCGTGCTTCCCAGGAGCACCTGCACCTCGTGAGCCTTGCCAAACGCATCGCCGTTTGTGAACCTTAGCCTGAAGCTCGCCTTTCTCCTACTGGCAAGGCCAACTCCCAGCTCCCTTATCGGAAGAACTAACGAGTTGGCCCAACACTGGATTTGTGCAGTCGTTCAACCCCATCTAAATTTAGTGCCTTGCTGAAAAGGATCTTGTCTTTCCCTATCTCCTTCATGTTGCAACCATTTCTGCAAGTTGCCAAGACTATTTTGAATTCTAATGCTATCTTATCTCTCACATCTGTCCAGCTTCCTGTTGACTGCAAATTTAACAAGCATGCTACTTTGTTAGCCCGGTTGCTAATAAAAATGAGAGATAAGTGACCTAGAGTAACTCCCACAGCCTGTGCAGAAGTCTGCTGTTCTGACACCGGCTGCGAGATGGAAGGAAACCACTCCCAGACCCATGCTGCTCACAGCCTAGCTCAGCCACTACCAAATACAATTCAATCTCTGAAACCATGTTTTCCCTTTTTGCAAACTGCCTTCTTTAGTTGCCCAAAACAGCCCCTCGGTTTTATCCTGTAATCTAGTGCAAGAGAGGTGCCAAATTCACCATCCATTAATTTCTTTTGGAGCAGGTCTTGATATCTTGCGTATGATGCAAGGCCAAAGCCTGCCCCAGCTGAAATAACTTCTAACCAGTAATTCCTTTTACTCTTGGTTCTCATGTGGGATTACATTAGGGGCTAGAGACGAAGTGCACAGATTCCTTTCAGCCAACTTCTTCATTTTCTGTGTTCCTGCACAGCTGTTCAACTACTTATTTTCCTGTCACCAACTAATAAGAGCCTGAACTAGATAATTACTACTTCCTACTTTCACAAAACTTGTTCTTCAGTATCTAAAACCACTCCTTTCTGTCTGCGTCTATGAAAGGGCTATTTAGAGTTTTAACAGCTGGCTGCCATGGGACTGGAGCCCTGTGTTACCATAAGCAAACACATCTGTACTTTAACTTGGGAAACCCCTTCCGACCCAAGTATGGGGGTAGGAATGTGGCTTTGTGTTGAGTGAAAACAATGCACCTACAGAAGGGAACTGCAGAGCCCTGCCTTTGAGGCTGGAGAAGTGAATTTGAGATCTCATAATTCAGAGCTAGAATATTATCTGCTCTATTCTTGGCTTTGCTTTATCACTGTCTTCGTAACAGCTGCAGTTCCTGCTAAAGCTTTTTCCCCCCGCTCTCCCTTGACAAAGTACATCTTACCTCCTTTTATTCATGCCCTTTGAGGTATTTTCTTCTTTTACTTCTTCCAGGAGAGCTTGTCTTCCTTGGAGGAAGAGCCAAACGGATTGCCACGCTAGTTTTCTCATTCCATGCCATTACAGTTTTAACCATTCAAGCAGGCAAATTGGCTTTTAAGTGATCCCAGTTGTACAATTGGCCTTCACTACAATCCTACTTTAAAGCTGATTCAATTTTACTTACCTCTATTGCTCAATTAAGAAAAATACAAAGAAGTGTAGCTCTGCAACTAGTAATTGCAGCCTCGGCAGGAGCTTGGTAGTCCCATTACCCATGATGACAGATCACCACCACACTGCAGTGCATCTCCCACCTACCCACAAGGAAGAACAGCTGTACCTCATTCAGCACTTCTTGAAACCTAATCCTTAGAGTGCAAAACCAGTGATTTTCAGTTGCATATAGTTGTTCCTAATAGCTTGTGCATGTATATATAGCACCACCTGCATGATCTCTGCTACAGAGGAGCAAATACCTGTGTGTGATGCACATTTAACAGGAGCTTCTGAAGGAAATGAAGGCTTTGCTCTGGTACCATCTCTTTTATTTACGCTGCTAGAAAAAGGAGGATGACTTTGTGCTGCTGCAGTGAGCAGCTTCACCATCTCCCACGCAATGTATATTAACACATCAAGAACCTAACAAGTCTTTTCAGTGTTCTTGCACCTCCGTATGCATGCATACCAGCATCGGTATCACAGACCACTGCTGCTCTTCGTGGTAGATACAGTAGGAGTCATAAAGGCAATAAAAACATTTAGAGTTTTTACTGGTTATCCAAGCTTTTAAAACTGTGTATAGATAGTAAGTTATATAAGCTGGTTCAGTAATCACAGACCAATTCTTTTTATGACCAAAGGCTGACCTAATCACAAGGCTGGAGCCTGGGTCACACCTTGCTCAGCCTCAAGATATTCTTTTCTCATATAATCATGCTGTTAGGTGACTTGGAACATTGCTGTATTTTGGTTTTATGGTACAAGTTACCATAGGGAGCTGGCTCATTTAAGCAGACCAACATGATGCACTGAAATGCCATAATCTAAGCCTCTCCATTTCTATCCAATTTAAAAACTCCATTTTGAAATTAATTTACTCCTTGACCAGGAAAATCCCTATTCCATCTGAACTAACGGAGTAAGTATGTGTTGCAATAGCCTGCAATGAATACAATATTACATTAGAGATAATTATGGTGTATGTAATCACTGAGACACTTCTGGGATCCAGCATGAATTATTCCCCAGCTCCCCAGACTAACTTGACTTCACTTCCTTTTCAGATGACCAGAAGTCTGTCCTCCACCCAGCTCTGCACATAAACACCACATTGCAGAATATGCCCCAGATTATAGATTTTCCTCAAGTAAAATTCATCAACAGACACAAGTGCAAAGCAAAATGTCATTTTATTTAATTCAAGGACTATTTTCCTTCTAGTATTGCTGAAGGGATCACCTCCTGGGGAATTGATCATTACAAAGTCCCTGTCTAAAAGTTCAAGTGCTCTTGTTGTACATTCTTTTGAACCACAGAAAACATAATGACCAAGTAGGTGGGCAGCTACTTGCAGTTTTATCCCACCTAAATTAGCATTGCTTCAGGCTAGAAAACAATTCAAGTAGTAAAATCATGGAAAATGTTAACCTTTAAGGTTACTACCATATTTTGATCAAAAAGTCCTGAATGTATGAAAAGAACATTTGTACATGTTATGAACTTTTTTTTTAACCAGACGCTGTCAAAGATGGCAGTTAAGCGTTTTGGACCAGTTGTCAACCAGGTATTTAAGAGTTCTGTCTGAAGGTTTATTACCAATTTCATTATGTAATTCACTTTTCACATTAAGCTCTTTAACAAAAGCAACATATACCCGCACCAGAATCACTGTAGACAGATTTAGTTTTATAGAATGCCCTTCTGAAAATTCATTTCAAAATAGAGATGCTTTTTCTCCAGAACTGTAAAAGCCATAAAAATGCAAAATATCTGTTAGGAAATTTTATAATCAAAATTATTCCTTAATGTTCAAAATAACATTTAACCTCCTACTTTTTTTGTTGTTGTTGTTGTTGTTTTCATCCACATATTGATCAATAGACTAAACAGGTAACAATGGTTTACGTTTTTCCCCCACCTGAAACATTTCTAACACAGGCCCAAGATAGGCAATACAGAGATTCAGGGACATGGATTATGCATGGCAAAGGTAATCCTCTATCATTTTAATTTAGAACAACTCTGATTCTAGCACACAACTTTGAGTCTCAGTTGTTTTCAATCTGCTCTAGGTCCAAGTCCCCACAGTCTAGAGGAAAGATGCCCTCTTCAGTGCTCTCACAATCACTTGTGTCCTCATCGCTTTCACACACTGCAGCTGCTTTCTTATAATCCCTTGTTTTGAAGCTACCTTGGCATGACCCATGATGCCTTACTTCATCCAGCTGTTCTTTCATCGGACTGGAACCAGGGGTGATGATGTTCATAAGATCATTTGAGTCACAAGGGGATGACACAATTGTCTTCATTTGTGTGTCATCATCGTCATCTTCATAATCAAGGGAGCAAAGACTTTTGGAATTTTTTAAAGTCTGCAAGTGAAAAAACATGAGTAAGTTAGCAATGATTGCACAGGAGGAGCAGAATAAATTCTTTAAGTTCTTGAATGGGTTAAGGGTATGTACACAAGTTTAGAAAGGCATACGTGTTTAAAATTACACTGGAAACAATGTGGAGAATGAAGAAAAAAGGAAGAAAGGCATTTACTTAATAAACAGTCTGGTTTTGCACAGATGTTTTGCCAATGTAGATTCAAGTTAGTGACAAAAATTAGCAGTCCCCTTCTTTCTAAGAAAAGACCAAAAACCTAACTTTACTCAACTAAATAAGGATCAACAAGCATCCGATCTGATATATTAACTCCCCAGCAAACCCAGAGCATACCAGTTGGTAACATAAGCATTTAGGTCAAACAGTTGCACCGCAGCCTAGCCAACAATTAATTTTTCAAAGTTCCCAAATGTGCAGATAACGAGCTCCCTGGCCTCACCTCGGTGAGGCAAGAGCCTGCAACAAGGCAGCTGGCACATTTCGGTAACCTCAAAACAGGGGAAAGCCAAGCTCCTGCTGGAAACATCTTGCTCCAGAGACAGCTTAGTTTGTTCAAGTGGTACCCAGAAGTAAGACAAGCTCAGGAATTTGAGAGCTGTTTAAATGAGTATATTAAAAAACAAAGGGGGTGCTCACCTTGACTTAAAAGAGAAAACCTCAGTGTGCTATCTCTGCCCCTCAGATACAGGAATAAAGTGCCTGAGCTCCTCACGCAACTGAAATGGATGCTTGATGAGAATCCAAAAGCTGCAATTAACAGCAAGGCCATACAGAAAGCAGAAGCTGGATTTTAGTCTGTGCAAAACTTCTGAATTCTGTCTCTTGAATGCACACAGTGAGCAGAAATAGCCACAAAGGGCTTCTTTCTAAAGCAGTAAGAACCTGGAGAATCACGTTGTGGGGGCTCTCGATATTGTACTGGTTAAGCGCCTCCAGTCTTGCATGCACACGGTGATTATTTATTACAGCCAGATCCACAGGGAACAAAATCAACTGTTCACACCCATTTTCAACTTCCCCCCTCAGCTTGTCATTTCTTAAGTATTTTATATTTGTTAATATATTTGTATGAAATAGGAACACTGCAGCACTCATGATGTGTTATGAACCAGATGCTTTTCCAGAGCACTGGAAAATTTTTCTACTCCACCAGTGCACATTAGCAGCCACATGAGCAGCTTACCAGATCTGTTCAGTGGCTTTTAAACAAAAATTCATGAACTCAGAGGAAATCTACAGACATTGGCCTGCCTTGCCTGTATATGACTATCAGTATATCCCTACATTCAGTCTACATAGAAAAATTATTTGAGGGAAACCTCGGGTAACAGTGAAAAGCAACACACTTGAGTTCTGGAATTCACAGTCCAGCCAGGCTGAGGAACGAACAGGACTTGTAAGGGAGGTGGTTCACCATCACTGGAGCCTCTCCATAGCTGGGGCACTGCAGCAGTATTCCCCAAGGCTGCACCAAATGCAAACACTTCAGTGTTATGCTCTTTGTTACTGCCCAGAGGTTTGTTATGCCTATATGGTACACCACTCTTCCTCAAAGGGCTCTGCTACCTTATAATTTGTAGTAGATCTCTAGTTAGGTTTAAGGCCAGAAGGATCTGAGGGATAGCAGTGTGCCTGGGCAGACAGAAACAAGACTTCATTTAGGAATTCGTTTATGCAATTCCAGGAACTGCATCCAAAGATCAACCTTCAGGGGGGAAAAAAAGAAGACTGATCACAGTTCCACCAGGAGGAATTCACTGAAGTGTTAGCCTTCATCAAAACCCACATCCTATTACAGATGTAACAAAATTGATAACCTTGCATAAGCAAAAAGCTTTATACAGCCATGTTCCCCTCCCCTGTTTTATATACCAAAAAACAGCTTTGGTATAACACACATTGCTGTTTTCAGAACACATTTTGACATAGCTCACTTGCAGCTTATGCAAGCACAAACATTTGAGCTCCTTTTTATGACTAAGAGGTGTGAATTTCTCATATTTACTTAAAAGCAAACCAGCATATTTTGAAGTAGAAAGTGTTAAAGGATATTCTAATCTTATCTCATTGCTCTGAAAAAGAGAATACATTTCCTGTTGTGCATCTCCGCATAGGGGACAGTATTTCTAGTCCTTTAAATCTTACAGTAGACATCAGGAAGGAAAGGCATCAAATAAAGGAGAGCTTTCAAAGATCTGCTTTCAGTGTTTTAGAAAGGAATTCCCGAGTCCCCCTTCAAAATATCTTTTATTCAATTTACTGCTAGAAATTAATCCAACCACACAGCTGTCTTTCTAGAAGGTTTGTGTACATAAATGGAAAATTGCCTGTTAGCTGCACTGTGCTGAAACCACTTGAATGGGAACTTTTAGCTGGTTTCAACACAACAGCAAGTGCATTCAACTGGGTCTTTGTTCACCCACTTGTCACAACCGCACCGAACTAAAAATAGGTGGATTTATTATCTCGCAGCACAATCCCGCTCCTTTCACAAAGCAAAAAGGTAGAAGTCTCAATGCATTCAAGCCCTCTGAGCTGCAGCTTGACATGTTACGCTGGTACAGTACCACACCTTTCATGCACAATTGTGCTCTGCGGGGAGCCAGCGAGGACTTGCTCAATGGTCCTCCTTCTATAAAGGATGCTGGGCTAACAAGACAAAAGAGTCCGCAGTTGGCAATGGATAGAACTCAATCAGCTAAAAGTATTCTTTTGTGCAATGGGGGGAAAAAAAAGAAACTCGGTTTTAAAAGAAGGGAGGCGATAAAATGTCTGAATATTAAGAATAAAACTTTGTACCAAAAACAATGACGGGGAGGGAAATAAAAGAAATCTCTCTAGACCCTTGCCATACAAAGCAAACAAGAAAGGCCCAGAGTAGCCTGAAAGGAAGCTAATGTCTGTACTCTTTACTAAACCTCAAGTTCAGAAAGTGATAATACATCACTTTCCAAATATAAAAAGCAAAAAAAAGGTTGGGTTTTGTTTTACTAACAAAACTAGAGCATTCGCTACAGCAGTCGAGGGAAAACCAAGTCATTTGCAGGCATTAAGACCTAGGGCATAATAGGAGCAGCAGTTCTCATGCTTCTTCCCCACGCCCCCCTCACACCCCAAGCCCACCCGTTCCCTCCTCGGATTGAATGGGGTGCAGGACACAGCTGCTCCCAGGAGGTGCAGCTGCAGCAGCTGGCACCAAGAGGAGAGCAAAGGAAGCCCAGAAACCCTGAGCCCACCCTGTTGCCTCTCAGCAGGCATCTCAACAGCAATAGCAGCTCCCTGAAGCTGCAGGTTTAGGAAGAGAGGGAATTCATCACATTAAGGAGTTACCTGGCTCACCTTCTGTCCCATCCAGAGACTCCTGCCTATGACTGAACAATATGGAGATGCTGCTTTAAGACTTATTTCACTTCCTGGACTTGCTTCTCCTACAGCTTGGTCAGACCAGCTCAAAATCCAAGGCCTCCACTGTTAGCAACTCAGAAGCACCACACGTAGCATGACACATCAGCATCTCAGTCCCCTATCCCCAACAAGGTTACAGCTTAGCCTCAGCAATAACGAAGTCCAACTACATTTAAGAGAAGAGATTTGATTTACAAAGCTAAGTTGGAGACTGCAAAACTTTAAATTATGCAAACTGTCACAACAGAGCGGTACTAAACACTACATGGAATCCTGCTGAAAGCTGCCTCCTAAACATACCTCACCTGACATCACCTCCCATCACAAACAGACGTGAACAGAGGTGTCCTTTCCTATAAAAGGCATTTTCAGGTCATGCATCTAATTACTTGTATTTTCAGTTCATGCATCCAATTAACTGTATTAGTATCTCTCAGGGTGGAGACATGTACAGTGTTTATTGTAAACCATCGGATTTTGTAGATTAAGAAATCTGTCCTAACGTCCGCACCTTCTAAGTAACATTAAATGAAATAGTAAAAAGTGCAGTTTATGTAACAAACAAACCCTACTGTAGAATAAACCTCCTAGCTCTGAGCATTTTGTTCACAAATAATGTTAAGAGGCTAAAGTTTGTTTTTAACTTGTATGGACTGAACTAAGGTGACTGAGGAAAAAAAAAAATCCCTGTTCAAAACAGAAGTGTAAAAAAATTGAGCTTTTTGTAGACAAAGAAGGTAAGTCCTCTTTGCAAAAGTAAAGGACCTAGCTAAGAATCAATACAAGCTGACATGCAGCAATATGAAAGTTGTTCAGTACTTTGTCTCTGCTGTATCTTCAAAAGGTAATTTTAATTTTTTAGATGTAAGTGCCCAGGAAGGGAAGTAAACTGACATCAACTCATTTCACATCAGATGCTAAACAGGATCATGAAGTAATAGGCTTTCATCTTCCACTAGCCAGACTGTTCTAGATTTAAACATTCTGCTTTCTGGTGTAGTCTACCATGAAAGCTGATCTATTTATTGGCCTAGATTTTTTTTTAATGCTTATTCTAAATTGTGCCACAGTATCCTTGTAAAGTTTGTTTATGAGCTGTAAGAACTTGTGATTTAATTTGGCCTTTTTATTTTGTACTATTAGTTGAAGAAATATGTCCCAATGAAATAGAAATATTTTTCCAAAATGCTGAGTTTGTCTAATTACACTCACATACACAAGGATACGAGGCTATTCATCACATGAAAGAACTGACTTGAAACTACTGGGGTAGTTAAAGGTCTACAAAATGGACAGACTGGGAAGCCAGGGGAGGAAGCACCTGTGCTCAATTAAGTTTCATCATTAAGTGACAAGCTAAGCCATTTAAGCAGATTAAAGAATAGTTTGAGTATGTCAGTCTGAAGGTGTTTTCCCTACACTGGATTTAAAACACTACTGCCATTTTACATCATCTTTACCCAAATTAAATTTAGGTCTGATAGGGACAGGTTAGCAGAGCTAATAGACACTGAAAGGAACTCAGGTAGAAAGGTTTTGCAGTTTCCACAAGTCCAGCACCAGTCAACACAGAGGTCAACATTTATTATTTTTACTATTTTAAAGACAAATTAGAAGCTAAGTGAGTTGATACAATATGTAATGTAATACAGTCAAGAAAATGATTCAATGGCAATATTAGCATGAAGTGGGTCAACATATATAGTAATTTTCCCCTTATGTAGAACCCAGGCCAACATTAAACTGCATTTTTAAAAGTTTACAGTATGGAATTTTAATTAAGATGTTGGCATCTTACATTTTCCAAGTCTGTGGATTTGTGAACTGCAACCTTTCGCCTTTGCTGTTTCAGTAAGTATAAATCATGCAGTCTTTTATTATGGGAATGGGGGAGTACATTCTACAACCATCAGGCCTACCTATTTCACCTGCTTGTAATTAAGTAAAAAAAAGTTTCAACTGCTCTTAGTACCAGACCAGTAAGAATACCTACAGATGCTATGAATTATTCCATTAGCTAACAGAAGAGGTTCATACAGTGGGTTTAACTCCTATAAATTGGCCAACAATCAATATAGTGTCAGACAAAGTAAAACATGACAACATTTGCTTTGTTCAGCTGAGTAATACAGTGCAAGACTTTGGCCAGGGAGAAAAGAAATTAAGCCAAACAAGACAACTGCTAGATACAGCAGTGTTCATCTGAAATGCACTGATGCATTTTCCCTCAAAGGGAAAAGCCCCACCACAGGCAAGACTCAAAAGGCTACTGAAGCAGCAGGGAGAGCAGGCAGAGAAAAGGGTTCTAGCTCTCCTCTTGCAGAGGCAGCAGCTGCAGCCTGGAGTCTCCTGCAGCACCAAAGACTGTCTTTGCACTTTGGCTAGTTATTTTCCTGCTCCCTTTTTGACCTTAAGTACACCTCTAATATGCACAGGGGATTTATCCACTACACAGATGAGCCAAAGAGCTGGACAATGTGGAACTGGGCTAAAAAGTGCTTGAGCTGCACAAGCAGGAGGCTTCAGGCTGGCAAGTTTGCTTCAAGTACATTAGTGAGTGGTGGCGTGATGAACGAACAGCTGCAGTGTTTGTGTGTTCCTATGAGGATGAACACATCTGGTTTGGTCGTAAACTGGCACAGAGGGAAACAATGGGACCACGTGCTCTCCCAATCGGAGGTGATTCATGTTTTGCCAAGGTTGTTCCACCTTTTCCAGTTCAGAAACTTCTACCTTTCAGAAAAGAAATACGAGCTCTGGAAACAAGAAGTAATTTATAATGCACGTTACCATCTTTGTTATTAAAACTAAATCTCTACAAAGTCATTCTTTCACATTATTAGCAATAATGTTCAATTAATACACAGATGCATTTAGTTTTCTGAAATTTAAACTGGGAAAAAGGAAGCATGCACATCATTAGCATGAGCTAGACACACATCTCTTCAGACAGACAGCAATCAATACATCTCACTGCTGTAGTGGCCAGGGACATACCAACATTTGGAACAAGTACACTGCCTAACAGAATAATTGCTTGCAGTACTGCAGCATTCAGGACCTGAAAAACAGAAGATCACTCATGGCAGCCAAAGAACTGGCCCTCTGGCAGAGGAATTAAGACTTGCACAGCTACCATCAGCTCTGAAATAAGCAATTCCCTGCAAAACCAGGGGTTTTACTGGGCATCCAGGTTTCTCACTAGATGCATCTTAACAAGAAGAGCAAGTGCTGCTTTGTGGAAGTACAACTGCTCGGTCACATTTTGAAATTCTCTTTGCAGTGCCCAAGTGTTCTCAAGTAACAGGGTTTAAGTGGACTGATTATGCACCAGTGTAACACAGGACAGGATTTGACCCTCGTGGCTTCAAAACATGACCATATTGGCTTCATTTCCTGCCATTTGTGTGTCATCTATTTTTATAGAGAACTTCTATTCCTGAGCACCTCAGCCAAGGTCTTATTCCTGCATGACTCTGCTATGAGCTGCAAATAATTACTTTCACAACTGAATCACACATGCACCGATTTTGAGTACATCCACGCACCACCTTCTCTGTGTTCCACTGCATTCATTTTTCATCCTCAAGTCAAATATTTAAGTTGATACGATGGGTCAAATTTATAAAAAATTTGAGAGGTAAACTCCCAACCCTCATTCTAAGGCTGCCCTCATTAGTTACTGACAGATGTCAGCCTCACCTATATTATTGGGTTATGCTGGCACTCCATCATAACTAGCATTTTAAGGGATTCTATAATTGGGCCATAAAGCTCACTTCTGCCAGGGAAGGGGGGTGGGAGAAAAAGGCAAACAGTCTCAGCTTGGGAACAGTTCCCCCTTCCTCCGATCAATTTTCCACTACAGAAATACTCATCCAAAACAAAGCCTTGAGATCTCGTTAAGTAACTGCATGCAGGCACACGTGGGTATACATGCGTGCAGACAAAGTACAAGTGCCGTTAGGAATGTTTTGTTCAACTCAATGCAAACACCACAATTTCACAATAAATTCTTGCAGGAGCATTAATTCAAACTGTAGGTGGACTCTGACCACTAATTACTTCCAGAGACAAGGTAAATTGAACACAACTCGTTTGTTTAGAAAGAACACAATTAGCACTGTTCACCTTCAATCTCTAATACATATATTGGTTTTTTTTTTGCTTAGCATCTGATTTTGGACCATTTTGAGCGTTTTTGAAATGATGTCAAGAATACTTCTTGAGCCGCATGAGTGGCAAATCCATTACAGGTTTTTAATACTGAGTCAACTTGTGCTAAAACTTGGGCTTAGTTAAAGATACATCCAGTTTGGACAAGTCCATTTATTGGACTGAGAACCAAATCTGGAAGCACAACACTTCAGCACTGGATGCTCAATAGTGTGCATTTGTGGTTTTGTTTGCTTTGTTGTTTAAGTCAAGTCAGAAAACCATGTATATGGTATTTATCCTTCAGCTGCACTGAAAAACAATAAAATGTGTTTTAAAATACATTGTACCAAATCAGAAGACAAGCAAAGCCTAAGCAACTTGCGTGCAAGAAAGTCAATATTCAGTATTGAAACATTGTGGTAACACTAAAACTGAGCTCAGCTTCTTACAGTATGGCCAACTTCAGTTTCTCTCTCTATTTTCTAATATAATCAGCATTTGCATGAAAAAGCTACATGTTCAAGTGTTACTCACACTTTGCTTTAAGAGATTGGAAATTATTTAGACTACCATGACTTCTAAACTCCTTAGCATACTGTAACAGCCTTAAGTTTCAGTCACATCGTCTCTACTACAGTGAAAACTGAAATCAGGAAACTGGTCAGAAAACTTATTTAAAACTCAATTTCTGGTGGTACTTAAGTTTCATTGCAGAAGCATGTGTCATCATCAGCATGTAAAGAAATGTGTACTTTCAAGTATCTGAATGGATCAACTAGCTGCAGCTAACACCAAGCAATCACCTCCCAGATCACTTGCTCAGAAGGCATCTGTTTACAACTGCATTCCAATAGAAATTTACATTTAATACTGTAAAAACTCTTTTCAGTCCACATATACCTGAAAAAGAGAGCATAAGTCAGTATATTTCCTATCTTAAAACTCCAACAGGAGAACGAACTGGCATCACTAGTTGATATAGACAAACCCAAATCGGTTCATCTTCCACATGCGTGGGAGAACTGCTCCGCTTATACCACACCTACATATCAGTATATATGTACAGCATGAACTGATTGATGTAATGCAAGAGTAATGAAAGACAAGATGACAGTTAAACTTAAGACTTTCCAAAGTGATTTTGAACCTCCGTAGAGAAAAACCTCAGGTCAAACAATTTGTTTAAAGTCTTTCAGAAGATGGTGTACCAAGTCAAAAAGTGACTGTCGAGAGCAA
Organism: Netta rufina; assembly: GCF_964035555.1. Classification (NCBI taxonomy): domain Eukaryota; kingdom Metazoa; phylum Chordata; class Aves; order Anseriformes; family Anatidae; genus Netta; species Netta rufina. Next base: position 69,630,882 of record NC_140127.1, on the reverse strand, counting down.
GGGAAGCACATCTGCCTTACCATCAAGTTTCACAACAGTTAATATTCAGTATATGAAAGTCCAAAGCCTAGTTTCAGAATGAAAGGAATTATTTTGTTACAAAATCTTTCATTATAAAGATGCACTAATTTGTTTTTGATTACCATATCACAAAAAAATACTGAACATTAAGAGGACCCCCTTTCCCAGAATTACCTTGAGTTACTAGAAAGTAAATTATACCTCTGAGTGTAAGTTAAACAGTAACATTGGGATTTCCCCCCACCTCCAGATGGGGAAAAGTCACAGTATTAATGATAAAACACTACTAAACTCTGATAGCCACCATCTCTTGCAATTTAGAGCAAGAAACAAACCTAATCCCCTGCCACCTGCTGAAATCCAGATGGTAAAACCTGAGAAAAGTGCTCTCACCTCTTTAAAGCCTCTGGTGCAGCTCAGGCACATTAACTGTAGGTACCCTATATACGATATCGAGCCACAGCTCTTAACTCAATATTGTATTGTATTCCAAACAACATCACCAATAATTTTAGCATAATCCAATTTTATGACAGGCTAAGTAATAATTAAAAACGAAAATACCCACAGCTGGCTGAAACCTAGCTTGTGAGTTAATAGATGGCCCCTTTGCTCATAATGTCAAATGCAGCTGGTCTGGTACTCATTAGCTCTTTCAACAATGAACACTTACTTGCACATACGGGAACTTGCCAGAAAGGAAAAGTAAATCCACTGCAGATATTAAGCTGCCTCCTCCTCTTATTAGCGCATGGCTCAAGAAGCCCTGTAAACATGCAAAGCCAGTTGCACATCTGATGAAAAGCAACACAGCCCTGAACAGCTCTGGGCTCTGAACAGCTTATTTTTCAGGCATTTGTTACAGAACGTCAGTTACAAAAGAGTGGGAAAAAACCTTTATCCTTAATGAGATTTCCCTCCCTTTGCTATCCTCAAGGCTTATAGTGCCTCGCTGTCAGAGCACAGGGAACCTCCAGCGCAAGGGCTCACTTCATTAAACGCCGTTTCAGGCCTAATTTCACATTGTGACCCACTCTGCCGGCGCAAAGAAAGCGAGACGCCAGATGCTCTCCGCGCCTGCTACCTCTGCAGCATTTCATTCACTACTCCAAAAAAAACCTCCAAGCACCCATTCAAAACCAAGTACCCCCAGCCTGGGCTCTCCTGTCACAGGACAAAGTGCTGGCTTGTCTTCAGCTCGCGTGATGCTTGACTATCATCTCCCAGCCCAGCCTACTCCTACGGCTCTTTCCCTTCTTCCCAAGCCTGCTGGAATTTGAACTTTAAATGGATGCCCTCCATGGCAACAATAGATAAAAAACGAGCCTTTGATTGTTCATGCATTGTGGAAAAGAAAGGAGGAGATTCATCCTGGCTGTGACCTAGCAGGAACTCATCAAGCACGGCTCCCCTTCCATTGCAACGGGATGCCTTTGCCTGTAGCTACTCATTCAAGCTCCCTGTGTCTATGTTTTCCATTCAAAGAGGATGAATTCTTCAGGTTTCCCCGTTAAGAAATTAAATGTTGATCCTATGAATGAAGGGCAACACCACACTTGGAAAGCTGCCAAAGGGTTCTGTAACACTCAGCAGTTTGGAGTTAATTCAATACTTATTGATATCTAGCAGGATTTATAGCTGCATTATTTATAAGGAAAAAGTCACTGAGCCATATTTAGTCTCTGGTAATAAACTATTTTTAGCACCATCTGTTTTTCTAGTTTGCTCCCTTGTTTAGGCAAGAGCATACTTTTCCCTAGTTCCCTCCTCCTTACCCATTTAAAAGGATCCACAAACAAAACCTACACCAAAGCACAAGTAAGGATCACACTGAATATCTGTTGTGCAGCGAACCTCCTAATCATGATTTTGGAAGTAAAATTTGCTGACTAAGAAGTGTCAAGCTGATGCAACAGTACACGCTGTCTTCAGTTACAAAACTGAGCTTTTTTTTTATGCAAGGGGAAATGCTTTTCAGAGAAAGGACACTACTATCTAGAAAGGAACAACTGATCATTAACTGCATTAAGCCATCTGAAAAACGTTCACACTCCCAGCACTGCTTGCTTTTCTGGGCCATAGTTGCCAAGTTTCACCCTCATTAAACCCACAGATATTTTGTCACAAGTACATTCAGTCAGGCCACTGTTAGAGAAGGAAAGGAGAAGTGTAAGCAGCTGCTGCCAGCACCTTGCCTCTGTTAGATGAGGTGTTTGAAGCTGCAGCTGCCACCCAGTCAAAAGCTCCCCCAGACCTCAAATTAACTCTTCAAACTCACATTTATATTCTGCTGAGTGGGGGACGTGACACCGGTGGCCTCTGCAGCATGACAAGAGGGACAGAGTGGAGGGGTTGCTGGTTCCTCGAATTCTGAGTGAAGCAAGGCTTTGGGGATCCTTGCATACTGATTAAGTTCTCAGAAACACACTTGATAGAAGCAACGCATTCATCTCGCCCTCCTGCCTCAACAAAGTTTGTTTGTTAGCTTAAACAGTAGCCCAAGTATTTGAAAGCTTCGCTATTAAATCAGATTAAGAAATTTTACTGTAGAGCAAGGCAGAAGTCTCATTAAAATATGAGCTCATGTAGTCCTTACCCTTTGTAAAGGGCAGTAAGGGTTACAAGCTGGTTTACTAGGGCTTGCAGCACAAGTCTGGCATTTCTAATAAATAGAAGAGATGCAAAAGCAAGGATAAGCCCCAGCATGTAACACACAGGTCAAAACTAAATTCCACACACACATAATGGACAAATGCATGGCTATTTTAGTGGGTTCCAATGAAGTTCTATGGACTCTGAAACACCTTCTGAGCATTCAGTTCAACACTGACATTATATGACAGTTTGAGTGCGAAAGTAAAAACAGTACTGTCCGACTGGTAGCCCTTGGGATGCTTCCTTCCACCCTACTACTTCATTTCAGCAGATAAAATGGGGCTCAGCACTTGCAGCAGCAAGTACCACAAGCTGCCTGACAGAAGGCCTGTGTGGGTACGTGATCCAGAGTAGGCCCCTGCCAGGATGCTGAGGTGTGGTGCTGGTGAGAAGGATCTCCACACACCCCAGCAGTGACCAGGGTGTCCCGTCTGCTGGACAAAGCCCAGTGGCAGCTGCCCACCATGTTCCAGGAGCAGCCTGGGCCTCTCCAGGGGCAGAGCTCCAGGCCTGAGCCATTTTGACAGGACGCATCTCAAAGGACAGCCTGCCTCGACTGCAAGGAGTTCAATAAAAACTGTTCAAAGCAAAGAATCAAAGTCTGCAGTACTTTCAGTGGCCATATAAAGCACATGGACAAAAGCCAACACATACAGTAACTGTCGCAGTAAATTTAAGAGCTATTGCCAAGTATGTTTGAGAGTAAAAACTAAGCTCGCAACTTGTAGTTCAATTCCCTAAGGCTGTTGCATAACCTGCAAATATGTTACAACATGAGAACAAATTAATGCTGGTGATGAACCAGGAATGTAGTCGAAGGATCTGGAAGTCTTCAAAATGCAGCTTGCTGCAAGCATTGTACCAAAGCATTCAACTTTCATGTGGGCAAGGACACTCACTTGTTTGCACTCAGTGTCTATGTTTTATATAACCGTGCACTTCACCCACATTTGGAAGGTAGGATGTACAGCACTACTTTTACAGAGTTTATACCTTATTAGCTAGCATGCACATGTTTCATATGATTACGCAGTAAGACATGACAGAGCCTCTAACTCAGAGTCTCAGAAAGCAAATGGTAAATACGATAGAAAAAAGCCAGAACAGGGCTTGTTAGAAACTGCCCATCCACCCCTCCCTTACAAGCCAGATGGCCAATGGAAAGGAAATTTATCTGCCCTTAAAAAACAGTTATCAGAAAGGACTTTGCGATTAACTCTCAAGTCCATACTTGAGAGGTGGCCCAACGCCAGTAAAAAGAACAGTGTCAAGTCAGAAAATTCTACACAAACTCCGTTTTATGTCCTAGTCCACCCAGGGAATTCTCTTCTCCACCCTGGTGCCCAGAAGGAAGGGGTCTAAGCAGTTGTGATCCACAGCTCCCACAATGAAACCCTTTCTCAGACAATATCCTTACATAGCAAGCTTATATTCAGGTGATCTACAACTGGTTACCACCATACCAGACCACATCTTGGAATATATCGGAAGCCACTAGGAGATTTGCAGTTTATCCTGGTTAAGGAGCTATTAATCTGTGAGTAAAGTCTGAATTCAACCCCATTTTAGAAATGTTCCAAATCCACCAAATTAGTATTAGCCAAAAAACAAGACTTAAAGGATTTTATAGAAGTATGTTTTTTTTTAAAAAAAAAAAAAAAAAAAAAGAGCTTCAAGCTTGTTATCCCACTTGCATTTTGAACAGTATTACTTCAGTCTTCACTATGATCACCATTCAGCAACATGCTTCCATGTCAAGGACTCCAACTGCTGAGCATACGGGAAAAAAGGTACAGAAGTTACATAATGTGTATAATGCTCTTTAAACAGCCACCAAGCACTATCTCTTGACATGTTCTTCCTAACTTAGTTCCAAATCTAGCCTAAAAGATTACTTAACACTGAACAAATTAATGCAACTTCTAATTGCAGTCCCTTGACAAAATACTTCTGCTAGGAAAGCAGTATGCATGCAAGTCTCCTTGAGAGTTTCTAGTAGCTTCCCATGTCCTACAACTAGTTTATTTTTCAATAGCATGCTGATTTATGCCCATTACAAATGTTTGGAGGCCCCTTGGACAAGTCTGTGTGTATACTTCACTCAAGCTGAAGGTGGGATTCAGAGTCTTTAGTTAAGATTTAAGAAGTGGGTGCATAGCTCAGGTATTGCAAGTATTTTATTTACATAAGATTATTCCCCCTCCCCAAACATTTGAGAGTGCAAGATTCTTACTAGATCTAAATCTACCTTGAAACCTACCTTAAAGTTTATTAAAATTGGTTTACAATCAACCTGCCTCACTACAAGATGCAACGAAATCATTATACTTCACATCCAGGTACCCTGTTGGCTTGAAGAGTTCAGTTCTGCCTAATTTTAAAATTGAATTCTTTCTGCTGACCACTCATCCGGGAAGAAAACTCCTCCTCAAATAACAAAGTGAAGAAGCTAACCTGAATTGGGAAAACTTTTTTCTCCAGGGATAAGGCAGCAACCAAGTAGTTTGGAACTCCAAGAACAATTTAAGAGTTCCTCAAAGGATGGGGATCAATTAAGTTTTCTAGTTGAGTCAAGTCACTTCAGATCATTAATTGCTACATAACTACCTATGGTCTATACTTTCAGTAGTTAAAGTAGCTTGGGCTCAGTAACAGAGAAGATTGAATTTTTTTTATTTTTTTTTATTTTTTTACTTCTTCACAGTTGTTTGAACTCTACAGGTGGTGTCTCCTCTCCCTGTGAGAGGAGCAGAACAAATTCAGTTATTTGAAAATATGAAAAGTAGAAGGTAGTATTTTTTTAAACAGAAAGCATACATATTCTTTAGTTATAATATGAGGTGAATCTGGAAGTTAAACATTCCACTGCAAAGTTAAGAATTTCTGTATCGTATTAAATCCCATTAATCCATTCCTACTCACTTGACCTAATATACCCCACACGTACTAGGTATTAAATTTAACAAGCTTAAGATCAATTTACCAATCCAACTGAGGGCTTGCATGCCCTGAAAACACATCCTCCTATGCCAACTACGTGAGTCTTGCAAGGCCTAAAAAAACAACAAGGTTTTTGCTCTGGGATATGCAATTTTTAAAAGCCTAGAAATTTTAAAACTTTAAGCAATTTCTGGTTCTATAACAACATATGCAGAAGTTACAAGGGCTACCCTATCCAAGTAATATATATTTTAAAATGTTTAACACAGTGAACACCACGCACTGAGCACTTCCAGCACTATACAAATCACTGAAATCTTGAAGCCCATATTTTGGTTCAGGAAAGTATCCAGAAAAAGAATATGATCGAGGACATTCTTGATTGAGGACGTTCTCAAAAAAGCCTGCTGTGGCAAGCTTCCATGGAAAAGTAAACTCTACTTAAAAGCTGAAAGGAAGGAAAGAAGAAAAAACACATGAAGGTTTTTAAAGACTCAGAACATCAGGAATGTCTGCTGCTGGTTTGATTTTATGGTTGTTCAGCAAGGAAGAGTCACCAGTGAGGCTCTGTGTTGACTATGCTTCAAGCACATGTGAGATCTGCCACTCCAAACACCATAGCAGTTAAAAGTAACCTTGAAACTCTACAAAATAGGACATGACAGTTAAGCCACAAGGCACCTGTCAAATGCTCTGTATGATCTTATTTAAGGTCTTTCATACTACTCATCAATTGTAAAACTAGTTCCTATCACTTATTTTTAACCTACTGTTTTAACCTAACATCTAAACATCCTTATAATGTACCTCCTTCTGAAAGGACAAGTTTTAACACAAAGTCAGTTGCACAACATCACCTAAGTTCAGAACTTTTACTCCTCCAGCTAAATTTATGCAACAGTATTCCTGTTCAAATACTGCAAAGATTGCAAAGTTCTTCAGTTACTTACAGTTAACATGCTTTAGTTTACAAGACAGCCAAAGTGCATACTGATCAATGTAAAAACAGAACTGAAAGCTGAGACGGTTAAAATATAACTCAGCGACTAAGAGGAAGCTTTGTACTGTATCAACAACTTAGCCTGAAGAATACCTGGAATCTGCAAGAGCTTTTTCCAGAAGAGAACTTCTGCAGAGCTTCACCTGCTTCTTTAGGAAGTTGGAAGCAGCCTCTTTAGCAGATTGGAAGCTACAACTGTTCATGAGCATGGTGCTGGATGCCCCTATCTACATTCTACCTAGGTAATGATGATGGAAGAAGGGAGAGAAGAGAATAACAACCACAAGCAAGTTTCTGTGAAGTGCTCCAGCATCCAGGCAAGGGGACACTGAGTTGTGCACCAGTACTGATGGGTACCCAAGTATCTACTGAAGTGAGATCTACCATTCCTCATTCCCCTTATGCCAAGGTGTACAGCAGGCAGTGGCTCCATTACTCTGAATCCCATGCAAGAACATCAGGGCCTTACGGAGATAAACTAGAAGCTTCTGGAAATAAACTACAAGCAAATCTTCTGAGCTGATAAAGGCAACTGATGACAACCTGAACACATTAAGCTTCCTCTCCCCTACAGCTAGGGGCAGGCAGGTTTCAGAGACAGCATTTTCTCTACCACCAACATTACAAAATCTCCAATCAATCTACATCAATAAATAAGAGGAAAAACCTCTTTAGTTCATCCTTCCACATTTCCTAACATTACGTCCTTCCATGCCTTACAAGAGGATTCAGGCTTCCCAAGTCTAGAAATACACACATCCAATTACAACACTGCTCTGTTAAGAACGGTTGGTCCCAAAGTCTTATTAATTGATGTAGTTGGGAGGTTCACAGCTGTAGGGTCTAGTTTGAGAAATGAGTGCATATTAGATTATATAAAGCAGTATTTCAGAGGCAATGAACACTTCCAAGTTTTTCTAGACTTTTTTTTTTTATAATTTTATCATAGAGAAACAAACACTCAGAAAGCCATCCTAAACTATAAACATTTTCTTGCACAATAGCCAATGTAAGAAAACTACGTGGAAAGTTTCAACACTGCAATATTTCCAGTCAAGGCAAACTATAGATACCACCACCTAGAGCATGTAAGTAACACCACCTAGAGCAATGATGTACCACCGAAACTGAAAGTTACCTAAGTTACCTATTTTCAACAGTCCTCAAAGATTTACTCAACTTTTTATCTCACTGCATCATGAAACACAACAACCTTTGTGCTAGAGGTGCTTCACATTCAAACATACTGATGTAACTAAGAATGCCCCTTTTTGCAACCCCTGTGATATAAAGATATTGGTACTTCTCAAATTTTAAAAGGAAAAGGGCCATTACCAAGTGTTGGCACTTAAAGAAGTGGTCATGGCAGTCAAATGGGAAAAAGGCACTAAGAGACGTGTGCATTCAAAGCTACTTTACAAGTCATTAGACTTAAAAATTCACAGCCTTCCCTACTTGGTAACTGTGCTACACAGGCAAGCCTCAACTAATTTGTATATCAAGGCCTTGCTAAAATTTGCCCACTTAAAATAGTTGTCAAACTCACAGTATCCTTCTGGAAAAAGGACATTTTTGAAGACCAAGTTTCCTTTGACAATACCCTGAAGTTGTTTGTGTGAAGGAACATTGGAGCTCTTTCTAAAATCAAACTTGAGGGTGTTGCCCTCCTACAAGGAAAAGCCATTTGAAAGTCTCAAGGTATCCTTTATCAAATTGTCCTGTGTACCTTGCAATAGTTAAGCACAACGCAACTGAACACAAGTATAGGTATTGAACTCTATGATCCCTATGGCTCCCTTCCAACCCAGGATATTATGATTGTGAGTTGACCAGCGTTCATGCAGGTGGAAGCAATAGTTCCAGCAAAGAAGACAACTACCAAAAAGTTGCAAAAAAAAAAAAATGAAATACCCTTCCCCAGCTTCTGAAGTATTCTGCAGGTTTTCTTTCTCACATCATTCCTCTTTGTAATGCTCAGAAGAAAATTCTTGATGCAAAATGATTTAAGTGAATTGGCAAGAACATTAGCTCTAAAAGGTTTAGTTAAGTGTAACAAAATGTTGAAATCAGGTCTTAGTTTAGATCTCTTTATCAGTTTCTATATATAATTTGAGCACTTCAGTACTCAGGCACTTAAATTTGACAAGCTTGCCATATTAATCCCAATGGTAGTTGCTTAGCATGCAGTTGGAACAAGCCAAAACTTGGTCTAGGAAATAAGGTCCTCCAAGTTTCACAGTTTAAAGTCAGAAGTATTAATTTTGTTACTACAGATTTGTCAATAAACAGTCAGCAAGTCACATTTTTTCACCTAGTAAAACAAATCTTAATACAAAAGGAAATGTATCTATTACTTATTGACTTTTTCTACCTGCAAATTGTATTTCATCTCAGACAACTTGGCACTGGGCTAGAGTTCAGAACAGCTTTCCAGGAGCTCCATTTTGTTCTTCATGCCTTTGCTATGACAACAGGACCTCATCTCCAAGGTATCACCTTATTTGCTAGTTAACGCAAATATTTACTTGAACTATTTAATTGTACATTTAAACCAGACAGCTGATGCCTGATCAAAGCATTTTCCTGAAGTCAGGTACACAGCATAGCAGATGTGTTCACGTGGCAAAGCAACCGCAAAAAACCTACAGTGTGGAACCTACATCCTGGGAACAGAGCAGAGAAGCTATATCCGTGACAACAGCTCATCACCCATAAAAATGCAACACCCACCAGTAGCAAAACAACAGGTATGAGTCCTCACTTAATCCTGTGTTGCCCAAATACAAGCTTTTTCATCCAAATGAATGCCTGTGATCTCATGCACTGAAGAGCAAGTTCAGAACTGGCTCCTTCAGTTGCACAAACACACACAAATCAGACTAGAGCATTGTTCAGGAACCACAAAACCCAAAGACTCCAGGACCTAGGGAAAAGCGTTAGGATATACATTATTTTTTGGCCCTTTGCTCGCACAGAAAGAGAGGATTCTAAAAGCCTAGAAATGAAGCAACTAGCAACATTCAGAAGAATTGCAGTCTCATTTGAGATTTAGATTGACTTGATTTTAGATTGACGTGATTTAGATTGACTTGTCTGGAAATGACAATACTGACTTCTGCCATAAAGAGTTCTTGAATTTCTTGAATTTAAGAAAATCACTAATCTTGTCTTTGAAATTGTACACTATGTGAAAGTGTACAGTAAGAAAATCATTCATTCAACTACTTGATTTTTGGAAAATCCCCACATGCACTCCAGGAACATTTGAAATCCTAACCAATGGAGTACACATTGCTGTCAAGTATCTTTTTTCCTCCCTCCAACCCCACCAAAAAAAAGCCCCCAAGCTTAAGAGAGACTCTCAATACTTTCTACTCCCAGATACTTCTGAAATAATGGAGAAATTCCCATTGCCTTTTGCAAACTTATGCCATTCTTATTTTAAAATGGAAATTCCCCTCCACATACACACAGCTCTCCAACCTTATAATTTTAGCAACATAAAAACTCATTGCATCTGCAGCTGCATTTGTTATAAGCCTATTTTGCTCTTCCATCAAAAACCCACAGCAGTCATTTACACTGAAGTAGTCTTACTGATACAAGTAAAAAACAAGTCGTTTTCTGTAATATGTTTATACACCACACTGAATTCAAGAAGTCTTTCTGAACATCAAAAACCCCACAGAAGCCGAGTTTTCTGCACCGCTCCAGTGAAAGCCTAGGACCTCCTTATCTCCTCTGTGTGTACCGATCTCACAGGAAGTTTCTTGGGTGGAGACGTGAAGCAGTTTTAAAATGCTTCTAAACTGTATCTGAATTACTAGCACTAGTTCAGTTTTCCTCCACATGCTTGTGTATGCCATTCAAAGCACCAGACCCAGATCAGAATAGGGTTCCAGAGAAAAACCACACTCCTGGCACATCTTCAGCCCCTTAGAGCCTCACACAACTCTCAGCACAGCAATTAGTTGCAACTTCGAGCATATTTTTACCCACAGAGACATAATCAAAGCAGATTAATACACGTTACCATGAGCAAGATAGGTAAGGCAGCTAAACAACCAGACTTTGGTCCAAGGGGGCCCATTAACAATTGCATGACACAACTCGCCATGGAAGTTACGCCTTATCCCAAAAGAAAAAAGGGTTAGTGTGGTTTTTGAAGAACTATGACATACCACTTGGCATCAAAAGTCAAAATAAAGTCTGTTAAAACCCCCTAATGGCAAAGTCGAGCTGCCTACAAAAAAATAAACTAAGCATAACTAAGCATCGAACCTCAATCGCTTACTGTGCAGAAGTAGGTAGGAAAGTTCAGAGCATCTTAATTGTTTCTTCAATATTCTCCTTAGCATCCATGCAGTGAATGGAAGCATTGACACGTGTACCATGCTTGAAGTAAGTAAGTTTGCTCCACTCTTATGCTATCTACCTCAATAATCAGCTAAGACCTCATATATTGCTTTTGCCAGACATATACAGTACTAAGAACATTGAGGAGACATGAGAGCTAGCCAGCACACAAAATAACTGCACAATGATGGTGGCTACGCAGATAATGCATCCAAAGACTGGTTAAAAGGCACAAAATTGCCCAAAAGAGTAGATCACGCTAACACAGCTCACTAGATAATGCTGAGTGGCATCAGCCACATAAGGGAATGCTAGAATACTCGAGAACCAGATTGAAATGATATCATGGACACATTTATAGAAAAGCACGAGGTCATACTATCAAGCTGCATTATGAGGAATTCATCAGTTGGAAGGGTCATAGCAGGACAAAATACAAGTAACTACAGAGAGCAAAACAATCCAGCCATAAAAGGAGAGAGAACAAAGCAAAAGCAGGCCCAAGGCAGAATTGTTGTGTTTCAAGGGTAGAATTTGAGGTAGGAAAGGTTCATGGCACAGCTGTTTGAAAAGAGCCCATTTTACATAGCCTATGGGAAAAAGAGGACAAATAGCAACGTAACTTCTCTAAATGTGCATATAGTAGAAGGATCAACAGGAAAGGAAGAGCTAAGGAAGTAGCTCTAGAGATCATATTCATGTAAGGGCAACTGCTATAACTCACCATGAATCAGTTTAAGGAATTGCTCTTAAAATCTTCTTATCTATTTTCTAACACAAGTCAACTGGGTTGGGAATAAACGTTAAAACCCAGTTTCACCTATAGCCCATATTAGCTGGTGCTCATATGCTGTTCTTAAAGAAAAAAGACGTCTACTTCTGCTTTATACACTTGTGTTTTGCAATGTGTTGAGGCCTAGAAACCTGTGAAATTGCTTTCAACAAAAAAGATTTAATGAGTTTGGCTATGTAACAACTTTTTTTTGGAGACTGATGTTGCTACACTATACAATCCTAACCAAGAATGTTGCAGAAGAGAAACCATGGTTGGGGGGAGAGGGTGTTACACAAGAACAAGCTTATCACAAAATTTCAAAACATATTTAAATACACCACAGAAAGTGTTCTGAACGCAAGTTGGTCAGTTAAGGGTGAAAGCAGCCTCCTACAAAATAAAGCGTGCTGAGAGCTGGATTTTAAATACAGTGGAATAACAAGGAAGCAACATTTAAACAGCCTGTGTGACAGGCTAGCGCTCTTCAGCAAGATCTTCATCTCCCTTGAGGAAAAAAACAGTGAATGGAAACATCTATAAAAGGAACCTGCCCCAAGTTCCCTAAAGTGAAGCTTCACGTGTCTGGAGCACAAGAAAAAAAGTGAAATAACTAGGAGGTGGTACATTTAGTTGACCAATTAGCTTCCTAAGGGGACCAGAAAACGCATATTAAGACTAGAAAGTTAAGAATAGAAAACACAAGTGTAGAAAAGGCATCACTAGTATTCATTCATGCATGCTCAACTCAGAACAGGCCATCTTGCTTACTCCTCTTCAGACTTTTATCATTCACAATTTAAGTTACAGAAGTTAAAAAACAGATGCTGAAGTCATTAAAAAATTCTTAGCTTAGTGATACTCAAACCCCTTACCTTACTTGTTAGGGAAAGGAGTATCAAGCTCTACCTTAATTCTGCATACAAGATGCCTGTTCATTAGGAGAACAATAAAACAAAGCAGGTATGGATCACAACAGTGACTGATCTCCTTCTTCCCTTTCTACATATCAATTCCAGCTTTAACACTGAGGGATTTAACACCATGCATAGTTTGCTAACATTTCCATTGAGGTTTGTTGCTAGATTAGAGATTACAAGATTACAAATATGACTGCTAAAAAAACCTATTTCAACATCCTGCCATTCCTTTTCATTTCCTTTCCTGTAGCCCTCACTTCTATCCTTGAAGTTCATGCTTGGAAAGTGTACAGTTATTCCTGTTGTAACTTTAAGGTAACACCACTATTTTGCATTGCAAACCATTTTCATCACAAATTTATACTTGACCTTTATTCCAAATGGATACAGATCAAGTGATCCCCATGGAATAAATGACACAGGGTCTATTTCATAGTAAGGGAAGACCTTAAAGACAGAGGGGGGGGAAAAAGTGAGCAAAGCAGCTAACATTGGCAAGCAGCACATTTTGCAGTATTTCCCATTAAATATGAAGAACAAAAAAGGTCTTTTTAGTAAACATGGGAGAAATTCAAAGCATCCCAAACCTGTCACCCATTATGTTTTGCAGGCAACGTGTTGTAATACTAGCTTGAATCTCTTCTATTTAGGTCACAATTCCTTCTACTCCCACAAGTTACAGTGCAGTGCTGTAACATGGATGGAGGAATACCCCCAAAATTGCCACTATTAGTTGGAATGAACTTGGCAATTTATTGATTTTTACTTTGTATGACTGACAACTGCTTTCAATACTACTTAGGACAAGAGTGAATGAAGTTATTTTGCAGCTGTGCAGAAAACTCCCAAGGTAGATGATCTAGCATATATCAGCAGACTTGTACCTGAAGAAATGGGCATTTATGCTTTGAAAGACGTTAAACCAAAGGCTGCACCAAAAACAGTTTCACAAATAGCACTGCTTGGGGAAATAACTGGGAAAGACAGACATTGAGATTTATTCACAGAGAGCATAAACTGAAGAGGATGGGGAAGACCTTTCTTCTCTCCTCTGTGAAATCCCAGGACCCTCTCCTGAAGTATCAAAGTCTGCTTTTTCCACCCATTGCTTTAGGGCAGTCAAACTGCTGACAGTAGTAAAGAAAAACATTATCCCCAAGCTCTGCTTGAGAACATAACTGTTGGGAAAGTTATTTTGGGAAATTCTTGTACCCTTTTGCCACAATCGTTGCTTGCTGACTGTGCCACATAACCTGTTTGCAAGGGTAAAATCATGGCTCCCCACAGGTCATTTTCAGGCCTTGGACTAAGACAAAAAACACAGAACCATATTAAGTTGATTACAATTTAAAGCAGTAATGTTAGAGATGGAGAAGCAGTCATCCTGTAAATAGTTGTACTAAAAGATAAGTGTGTCATAACTGGCACTGTTTCAAAAAATGATAAAAATTATCATATTTTAGAGTTTTTGTAGTGGTGGTTTGTTTTTTTTTTGTTTGTTTTGTTTTGTTTTGTTTTGTTTTTTTTTAAAAAAAAAACAAGGTCAGGAAGGGACGAATATAAAATTTAAGCCAAGACAATTGTGGGTGGGGAGATTGAAGGAGTTCACATGGCTTTACAGATGCTTAATGCTCTCAGGCCTGGTCCTCAAGCATGCAACGGCCACACTTGAGTCATCCTGCAAACTTCAGGGTTACCAGGTCCTACACCTCACTAGTCAGGGAGTATTTCCGTAGCTTGCATAAGGCAGCCTCTGCAGTCACACAGAAGTGGCTCAGTAAGCTCCTGTGTTCCTGTGGGAGCCACAGATTCTACAATCTGTTGGTCACGACACTGCTCAGAGGAGGACCAAAAAGTCAAGTCTACTGCATCTCTGGTACCTACTCACACTTATGATGAGAACAGAGGGGGAATTTAGCCATGCTCAACACCAGGAAGCACGGTCAGTTTTCTGGGCCCTTCTCTAAAAAGGAATCTAAGCAGGATTTTGACACCAAATCACACAACATGAAAATAAAAATAGAAAGCAGCATGCCTTGATCTCACAACCAAAACCAATTCCTCCTGCTTCCAACATCCAGCTCTGCCATGCTCCCTCCAAGCAGCGCTAACAGTCCAAAACTTCCTTGTGCTTCCTCATAAGCACATGTAGGCACACACAGATCCAGTAACAGGGAAAGAAGCTGGCAAAACTTGGGAGGAAAAAAGTTCAGAGCATGTGGAATTAAGTCATGAGACATCATGCTGGCTTGCCAAATTCTAGCAAACAGACATTATTTTGTAAGGATGCTTAACTGCCATTTGACAAGCACGCTGCTTCCCAGTAGAACAGTTGCATACTTCAGGGTTGTACCATTTAAGATTGATTGCAGAAGAAAGAGCTTTATGTGCCCATAGAAAGGTTTGTTTGCTCAAGGCCTGTTACCTAAAAACATTTCCAAGTTCAAGTACCTACACTATTTATTTTACGAATGCAGCTGAGGACAAGAGCATCCAATTCACCAGGAACAGAGGCAAAGACAAGAGGCTCTCCAGACCCTATGTCACAACCCATCAGACTAACCCCTACAGGCAACAGCACTCGAGGTAAGAAAAACAGTAGTGCCTTTGGAAAATAACTAGGTCAAGCAAATGCTCTGCTGCGGTTAGAAAACCTCAAGGCCACTTCTTAACAAACTTTATGACCTGTACAACTCCAGTCTGGAGCACAGTCATCAGTTATGTTGCAGTACAGAACTTAAATCTGTGCTTGACAGCAAGAGCATTTAAAGTACAAGACTGAAAAACTTATCGTCTGATACAGCTCAACCTAAAAAAACTATTTCTAACGAAATTAAGGGCTTGGCTAATTAGCAATTACAGCTATAAGTAAAAGAGCTTTTACTCATGATGGAGGGAACAACAAGATCTGGATTATCCAAGCTATATTATTTCTATAATGAAGCCCTGGATGGACAGCAACCCCCTGCCTTCCCCACTCTCTTATCTATGACCTTATCTAGGTCATCTTTCTTGTTCATGGTAGCAAAACATGAAAGCATCCAATTTAACACCTGCATCATCTCCAACAGGCTGGCAAAACTCAGATTAATCCTCAAGTATTAATACAGAAGCCACAATAAAGCATATTGAAATTAACTGGTCCTGTTTATTACAACAGGATTAGAAAAATGAGGAGTTTAAGCCTGGTATAAACTGAAGGCACTGGGACAGCACATGCTGGTCCTGCCTAAAGGCTGTAATTGAAACAAATGCTTGCTCCCATAGGTCTGAGACTATGCTACAAGACTCAGATGCACCCTAAGGGTTCTCTTCAGCAGAGCTTCCTGCTCCGGAACGCCTAGAAGTTAAAGATGCTATCTGGTTTGAAAGGCCTTCATTCACAGAAAGGCACTTCCTTGGGAAAGCTACTGAAATTAACAGCTTCAGTACCAAAATATCTTCATCAATAACAAAAGCTATCAAGGAACATTACCAGTTTTATACCAGCTGCACAAGAGCAGCACCAGGTGCACTGAAATAGCACAGATTCAGACAACCAATTTTGTTCAGAGTCATTAAGTGCCAAGGGCAAGACTCTCCCATTTAAATAGGAAGCAAGCACTGATGATTAAGCACCCTAGGCTACTCAAAAGAAGGCCACTACTGCCAACTGGAGACTCCTAGCTTGCTGAAGTAATTATTTGTAATACTTTAAAACTAAGCTAAAGTTAATTCTCTAAAGAATGATTAGGCGACTTTACTTGAAGTTTAAAATAATCCTTAATATAGCAAGGATATTTTTCCTGCTCATCTAAATCAAGTATTAAGCTAGTGGCATATGCACACCAATGGAGTTGTTCAGGCACTTGTCTCCTAACCTGTAATAATGGCTTTTTTTTTTTTTTTTTGACTATTAAGCTTTGATCTCCACTGTCTGAGCGTAAATTCAGAAGTCCTAAGTGGGGTAAAAACAAAAACATGCAGTGCTGTGAGAACAATTCCCATTGCTTTTTTTTTTATCACGATCAAAAAACTGACACTTCAGACTCTGTATGTTAGATCAATTTGTAAGTTGGGTACTAAAATGTTTTTTAAAACCATTCCACAGAATGGTAAAACCACTGTCAGATACTGAAGCTTAGTGGGACCCGGACACTTTATTGTACTTTAGCAGTCCCACAAATTCATTATTGCTTCCTCATATGGAAAGTTCTTAAGGACTGTCATATTCTGAAGGCTGGCAGTCAGAAGATGACTCATTTGCTTTGAGACAAAACATTAGAGACAAAACATTACTAGCAAAATATAATGTCTGTTTCAGACATTGTAATCACCATTGTATTTTAAAAAGGGAAACAAGGAAAAGGAATTCAGCTTCCCTTCCTCTGAGTCGTCCCCATACAAAACTCAAACCACAGGGGTGGCGAGGGGAATATGGGAGGGAAAAAAACAAAGTGGTTTCTATAAGCAAAACTTAATTTCAATGCAGATTTCACTGTACAACACCAATATGCTAAGAGACGATCACAAAGCAGCACACCTTCTGGTAGGACATTATCACCAATGCCTGTTGAAAAAAAGAGATCATCCTCTCTGAAAAGGAAGTCTTCCACTAAAGCTGCTGCTATTAAAAAAAAGGATGATACAGCAACTGAGAGGCACAAAACCCATTCCCAAATTAGGAGTACTCAAGCACAGGGGAAGTCCTATCAAGCATTTTATTTAGCATCCCCAAACCTCTATGTCCGCTCGTCTGCTAGCACAGTCAAGTTGAATCTGCAGCAAAAGGCTTCAGATGAAAGCTGCTTTTCAGTTGTGAACAAATCAACTTGCACAATGGCATTTGCTTAAGTGTACCACTGAAATACCAACATAAGAATTGAAGTGTTTTGAGAACCCAACCTCAGAATTACGCAACAGTGGATATGAAAAGAACAAAGTGTTTCACAGTTGACATATCTTCATTTCAGCAACAAGACCAATCAAGAGATGAACTAATGTAAGTAATGAAGGAGGACCTGTAATTCAGAGCAAGGAATAACAAATTCAAGTTCCCAATATGCATTTCACTGAACTGCAGGTGGGGAAGATGTCTCATCTCTGCTACAGCCCACATTCAAAGAGCATTTGAAGGAAACTGACAAGAACTGCAGTTTCAACACCCCATTTTGTATTTGGAAAAGGTCACACTGCTCAGCTGTATTCAACTGCATAGCTATCTAAACCAGGAAGAAATTTAAGAGCAAATAGAAACTTTTTACCTCGTAAAAATAAGAGAAATGAAAGCCTTTAATATAAGACATGCTTCCCTCTTTAGTTCGCTGGACTCATCAAGTATCAAACAATGAGGATCCAATCATATTGTAGTCTACCACTTCACAAGGTCTCCTATTCTCCTATATCTTGCTTTTGTAATAATTGCACTCGAATTACCATTGTTCTGACAGGAAACCCTTACACAAGCAGCAACACTGATTGCAAACAGAGGTTCACAAAGACTGTTCAAAAGAAAGGCTAGTTTAATTCTACAGGACAGGGACAGTCAAATCCCCAGCTGAGTTGCATGTTACCCACACCTGGATAAAGCCCCCTCAAGTTTTACACCAAAAGCTCACACACTCGTTCAGCAGCTACATACCATAGCACTGCCTGCTACCCTAAGCCTTACGAAATTCATTTTCAAGTTAACCTGATCTGCTGTTCTTACAGCCAACACTTAGAAAGGTTTTTTATAATGTTCTCATCCTCTCTGAAAAAAGTGGTATATAAACTTTTAACTTTCATTCACTTTAGGAACCTAGACTCCTTTCTCACTTCCATGAAAATTTATCACAGCACAGTAAAGAACTAAAAATCACACTTAAGCCTACACTTCTGCATCAAGAGCAAAAGCTCCCAGCATTTGTTCCCTCCCTTCAAAGCTGGTCATGGCACAAAGGTCTTGACTAGACAGGGCTGCTACACAAGTCTTGGTGGAAGATGCAGCTCTTTGCACAGGAGTCATTTGGATTTCACCTGGTACAGCACTTAAATTTAAGAAGTTAAAAACAGGTACTAGTTATGCATGTCTTCACTCCAAATCACACCAATACAGGCTTTCCTCTTCTTTGATGCAACACAGGTTTTTGGCTTGAAGTTTTGAAGACCGTGGGTTTGAGTGCTATTGTTTTTACCTAAAAACTTCAACACAGGAAGCACCATCTGTGTAACACTTCACAAAGAAGAGTAAGACTTAGGAAGACTGAAAATGTTCAAAATTAGTATTTTGTGGAAAGCGATGATCAACCTATTTTCCAGGATTACTTTGAACAGCTTTAAGTTAAGAGAATGAGAGGAATAACCTAAGTATTTGATTGGAAAGAGGTCTACAAGAGCACTCTGCCCTACCCAAGTCCTCAGAAGACTCTGCGGAGTCCCAGTCCTTGACTATTATTTCACACAGCAAAAATTCATTCCTCCTTACCTCACGAGGCATTCCATCAAAAAGAAGTGCATTCATACCCAACATTTTCACAAAATGCAGAAGAATATACGGACACTGACTCCTACTCTCTAGATGCCATAGTTAGGGCCTGCTAGCCCTCCTCCTGCAGGAGCTGCTTTCAAATAGAGACAAAAGGAGCTCTCATACGTTTTGTTAGCCAGAGGATAAAGCAGCTTCAAGCTTTATTTCGATAAAATAGTATTTGTTATCATGACAGTGGGGAAGAGATTCAAAAATACATGCTGCTATTTGAAGTGAGCCTGAATACGTTTTATAGCTTATAGAGAAACTGCCATGGCTTCCCACAAAAGGCTCTATCTGCTAAGGAAACCACATCCCTGGAGGCATTTAAAAGGCTACAGTGGACAGAATTAGATATTGAGAGAAGTAAACATGAATCAACAGGAAATTAAGATGGATTGATAGCCAAATGTAAACAGTCACCCACATGAACATCAACTCACACTACCATACATTTTCCATTTAATCTGAGGACATAGGAAGCATGTAATCACACTACACAGCAGTGTACTGCTCAGCTTTGAAAGAGCTAATCCAGCCTACAATCCAGATCAAAATACTTCAAGTTTACCTGTTATCCAGTCATAAATGCAGACAGCTCAAGAATATCCGTGCTGTCACCAATGAGACTGGTGCTGTGACCATCACTGAAGCTGCCTCAAGAAGGTTTTTTGTTTCAACTGCTACAGGACAGCAGCACACCCTGTTCCTCCCCCAAAAGGTGGTCTTCCCTAACTTGGTAATTCACAGGATCACAGAACAGCTTGGGTTGGAAGGGACCTCAAAGACCATCCAGTTCTAATCCCCCTGCTGTGGGCAGGAGCACCTCCCATTAGATCAGGTTGCCCAGGGCCTTGTCCAACCTGGCCTTGAACATCTCCAGGGATGGGGCATCCACGGCTACTCTGGACAATCTGTTCCAGTACCTCACCACCCTCTGAGCGAAGAGAGTGAAGAATTTCCTCTTAACATCTGATCTATTTCTCCCTTTAGTTTAAAACCATTCCCCCTTGTCCCATCTTTGTCTGCCCAAGCAAAAGGCTTCTCTTCATCTTTTTTGTAAGCTCCCTTTAAGTACTGAAAAGCTGCAATAAGGTCACCCCAGAGCCTTCTCCAGGCTGAACGTCCCCATCTCCCTTAGCCTTTTTTCATAGAAGAGGTGCTCCAGCCCTCTGAACAACTTTGTAGCCCATTCAATACATTCTCTAGCTTCCAAGTTCATTTACAATGAATAATACCTTGACCAAGCTCTAGCAGAAGCTGAATTGCATTTCCTTATTCAAAACCCTGCAGGCATAGCAGCAGTCTGCTTCCACTCTACTGAAGCTTAGAAAACCTACTAGTAGTTTATTGAATCCATTTCCATTCAGATATCGGTCCTCCAAGTCACAAGGCTGCTGTTAAAGAGAAAAACATTTAAACTTGGCACAAGTTGATGTACTTGGTCCCCTGCACTTTGGGCAACATCGTATATAGAACAAAAACAGTAAAAACACGTTTTCCTCGAGGTCCGCTGCTGAATATTACTTTTCGGCTATATATTAAGTTTATACCTAGAATTATACAACCTGGATTTCAACTACTGATTTACTCAGCCGGACAACTTTGGCACCTAACTCCTTCCCTCTGAGCAAGACCATTGACTTTTGAGCTTAAATTACTTCATGCCTTTGAAATGGCAATCATCTTTTGCTTCCTTGTTTTATGATCACTTATAGAAATTATTACCACAGTGGGGAAAGAAAAAAGGCCCCAGAACCATTTTTTAAAACAAAGGTAGGCCAGGATTAGCTGTTTTTCTTCTCCCAAATATGAGGTTAATGCTTATTCCTAGATGTGCCTTGAAGTTTTCAAACAAGAACCAAAAATCTGTCCCTGGCTTAACTGCTTTATTTACAGCTTAATCTTATAAAAAGGGAAAATACTGGCAAATTAGCTAACACTACAGACTTAGATTTGCTGTCACTCTGCTGATCCCAACCAACCCCAGTCCAATCCCTTCCTACACAACTCATTTGTATTATATTTCCCATAAAACATACTCCAAGAGCCAAGGCCTTCCAGATTGCCTCAAGTCAGAAGATACACGCCATACAGTGCAAGGACATCCACCACCCATTTTGTTTGAGAAGCAGTGGTATGTTCCAACACAACCACCAAATTGCAAAGTGCTGGCAGCAGGTAGAAATGAGACCTATATTCAGACCATGAAGTGCTGTACTAGATAGACAGTATTACAAGAGCACTGCAAGAGTTTAAATGAGTTGCAAGCATATTAAACACCTCCCCTAAATCACACTATATGGATGTAGCATGCCAGGCAGAGAACAGCCTTTGCTGACTTCAGTTTCTACAAGTAGAAAATATACCCACCTTAAATAACCTGTTTGTTCCTATTTTGACAGGAGGCTATAAGAGATGAGCTTTACATAAGCAAAGGAAGGTTTATTTAAAGCAACATGCTTACTATTTAAAGAATGCAATCTGAATGAACTTCATAAGCCAATACTTAACCTACTTGAACCAATTGAGGCTTGACTCCCTGGATACCCTGCTAGCAGTTACTTCACTACACTATTCACACATGTGGTATTTTGCTTTTTATGTCCACACTTGAATTCTACTTCTAGCTACTTGTGCAGCTTGAGAACACAGATTACACTACAACAAAATGAATTGAGGTGAACAAGGCTATTGTAACTATGCCTAACAGCGCATACCTGGAAATTTTCTACACAACAAGAATTCAAAGAATCCAGGCGAATGCTTCAGAGCTTTGCTTAAGTTTAGTGTGAGGCCACAGCCTGGCTAATTCATCTACCTGTCCACTTAATGACCATTACAATGGCCTCAAAAGGTAACAGAAAACCAAACTATTGCCAGGCAGATGAATTGATACCACTAAAGTGTATCAAAACTGCTATCAACTAGTCTCTTTAGCCTCATACTTTTGCTCTACAAGTGATACTGGTCTTGCTGTTTCAGACAAAGTTGACACATCTTTACGACTCCAGTGCTACCTTCTACAAGAAATCCCCCAGGTTTTCTACAAGAAAACCACAGCTTTGTAGATTCACAAAGTCATTATATCTCCAAAAATGAAGCATAAAGCAGAACCATAAATAACCATAAAGCAGAAGCAATTTAATTTTGACTTCTAAGAATTAAGTTATCCAAGTGTTTCAGTGATTCAAGATTTTATACTCCAAGAAAAAACACTTAAAGCATTTGGAGAACAGGATGGATAAACAAGAGTTTACAAAAAAAACTGCTATGGAATATTGCAGATCCAAGACAAAGGGTTAAAAACAAAACTGCTGACAGACAATGGATCTATCAGTGGGTCTCAGACCGGACCACTGATGCACATTTCGGAGCCCCCAGGATGCACACTGGCAGAAGCCAGGCCCTCTTGCTGGAGGAAGTATCACATTGCACATTCATTGTTCCCACATGCCTCAAAGCAGCTGTTATCCATCAGGCAGGATGCCAGGCTACACAGAATTTAGTCTGACCTGGCGTGGCACTTCGGGCCTTTCCCTGTACCTAGAAAAGTCACTAGTATAAAATCCAGATCACGTCAAAGCATTTCTATGAACTCAGAAGCGTCCTGATGCTAGGAAAATACTAAACAACCTCAGCCCGAGGTCTTTCACTGTTTAGAGACCCCTTAAAGCTTTCTATTTTGTCTTATCTCTTCTCATCTCCACCACCTCCTCTTCCCAAATCAGTACTGCTCCTTGGAGGAGGACAGAAGGGCACTGAATAGGTATGGCAGCAGTTTGGCTAAAAACCACTAACACCATCTCCAGCTTACATTTTTGACCACGACTAAAAGCACAACATGCCACACTATTTGTTAAAGGTTAGAGTATATGAATATCTTGGTACTCTTTTCTTACCGGGCCTGGACTGATTTATATACATAAAGGAGTGGCATTAATGTCTGGAATCTTGTAAAAATTAGGCTTGTTGAGACTAAAAAACTCTACACCTTAATTTGAGAATTTAAAAGCTATCCTCAATCATATTTGCCAGTAGTTATTTCATGTTATTTCAACACAGTTAAAATAATTGCAATTTATGCCTGAAGATATTACAAGAAAGCTAGCCTTCAAATAAGCAAAACAGCAACATTTGACTGTACATAGGACACTGCAACTCCAACCCTGCCTAGTTTAAAAGGTATCCAGTGTTACTGCATCAGATGCCATGCAACTGAATTGTTGAAACTACTCTTTAATACAAGCCAGCTGTCTTTATCCCAGTAAAAATTTAAACAAACCAAAGACCACTTCAGACAGCACATTTAAAAGGTTTAAGCACGATACCAAGCATAGGTTTTTTTGGGATAGAAAGCAACTCCATGCCTAAGGGTTGGGGGAAGAAGTGCACAAGTATGTTAAACAAAAGAAAGTCTTCAAACTATTCTGTGTTTGATCTGAAACAGAATAAAACATCACTATCACAAGAAAACTTGTTTATATATTGAAAAGTACGTGCAACATCTTGGCTGTTCTTTCTCACACCTCTTTCCATTGTTGCTAAAAAGGATCAACAGATGTACATCTACATAAAGCTGAACATCTGAAAAAAGCTCAGTTTTCTGGAGGAGAATTCTTCCTTCCAGTAAAGAAAGGTTTCTCTCTCCAACTGCAGTTACCTGTCTAAACTCCACCTTCACTTATTCTGCAACAATCTCTGTGATAGAGGCTATTAGCTGCAGAAGAATGAACATCCAGAGAGGCTCCTGTTTGCCATGCAGACATCTTGAGGCATCAGGGTGATCATATTCCTGCTGCAAAGAGAGAGGACCAAGTACCTAACACTAGAGCCAACCTCTTATTTGGGCAGTTGTGAACAAATGCTGAATAGGCATATATACAGTGTACAACTATTCCACAACCCATACATACAACTACTGTAGCACACCAATTGAATTGTCATTTTGAGTCCTTAGGGACTGAAACAATGTGATAGCTGTTTTCATCATTTACCGGTCTTTCCCGCTTGTTTTTACAGCTGTCTTCATATTCTAGTAAGCCTGAAGTTGTACAGATTTTTATTTTCAGCTTTAAATCCAGAATAAGATCCTTCCAGAATTTAACAGGGCTGTACAATGCTGGTCATCAGCCCATCTGATCATTTTGTTTCTTGAATATAAGTTTTTTTTTTTTTTTTTTTTTTTTTTTTAATTTAAGACATGGTATTCTTTTCCCAAAAGAGCATAAACTAAAACAGAGGGGGTACAGCAAAGTGGGAAGGTACTTAAAAAATATTAAGGAACGCAGAAAGCTGTTTATTAGGAGCTACCTGTTCTTTCCTTTTTAAATGGTAACATAAAATTGAATGTTAAAGAGGCAATACCAGAAGAAAGTCGTTAACAAGTGTAGAAGCCTGAAGCAGACTAATGAGTTTACTCACCTAGGAGCTCTATTTAAGCTTAGAAATAGCAAACCTGGCTTCCACAATTAGCTTATTTTGTTTTTTCTAGCATGTACATTTAGTCAATCCAGCTTGATAGCCAGTATGTTTGCTAGACCTCAGCTAGAAAAAGACTTATTTTGTCAAGCTTCACCTAAACACACAGCTATTCAAGAACTTCATGCCCCAACAACAGAACTTACTTGAGTTTTAGGTAAGTCATTTAGATATGATACATACTGATTTGAGACTACTACAAGCTCAGAAACCTTGAGCAATTTTGGCAGGTGTTCTAATGCCAGCCTCTCAGGACTCAAATAGCATTGGGAGAAATGGCTGCAGACCCAAAAAAATATTCTTCACAGTTGTGGATCCAGTAGTGCACTGCCATGTACTGCACTCTTTTCTCTGCACCTTCAAATCTACAAGAACATGGGTCAATTATGACTTACACACAAGGAATACTAGTTACCTGATTACTGACCTGTTTTTTGGGTAAATGTTTGACAAGTTCTGCTTTTACAAAGATATGAGGATATCAAAACATTTGCAATAAAGCATAGAGCACAAATCCCTACGAACACTTGTTTTCAGGTAGGTATTTCATAAACTGACTTAGAAGTGAATTTGAAATCACAGAAGTAGTATTTTTGGAAACAATAAGGAGCCCTCAAAATACATGAAAGAGGTCTTATTGAACTTCTCCTTACCGTAGTCCTGTCCTTCACTGAGCTACATGCAGATGTAGGACACATCTACATCTCCTTATATGACACTTCATAGCAAGTCTTCTGTGGTATTGGCTTATAATAATTTGCACAACAGTAATTTTGTTAAAGTTTATATAGAAATGTTTAAGACTACAATTTAAGTTTCAAAGCATATACATTTGCCAAGAGTTTGGGTATGGAAAACGCAGGCTATGAAAGATAAATTTATAACAATGTAAGATTCAGTAAACTGCTATTCTAGAACATTCTTGAAAGCTTAATTCAATTTTTGCTTGAAATATGTTCAGCACTTGCCTAGTTCTTAGAAGTATTTTCATTAGTGTTTAGCTCATTTTAAATAATTCATTTTCAAAACTATACTTTGTGCTTTTGATTAGGTACATAGCAGTATCTTTATAAGAAGATTTTACTGAAATTCTACTGAAGCAACCAAAAACCCTGTTGAGCCTTGACACCAGAGTGAACTTCGCTGCATAAAATACTCAACTTATCATGAAAACAGCTTTCAAAATAGGTCTGACAGCAAAAAGTGATCAAGAATGCATGAATATTAGTCTCATGTACTCTTAAACTCAGCAGCAAACTTAATTAGCTAAAAAAACTTTCTATAGACATGGACTATACCAGGTCTTCTCCAGATACAGTAGCGTATGGATTTAGAAAGCATAACATCTGGACAAACAAAACATTTGAAACACTGAATATCTCTATAGCTGCTTGCATTCTTCAAGCTCATCTAGCCTAGAGAGCAGCAATTTCTAAATTTTATAATCAGTTTAAATAAAGGAATCTGCATTAGAGCAGAAAGGCAACTTGAAAGGCAGATCCACTAATATTTCTGGAGCAGATTATCAACCTAAGCTCAATGGTGATTAACAGAAAGAAACACATAAGACCTAACTAGCACACTTGCATCTTGACCAAAACCTAGAACGTTGTCTAGGCATATCTGGAACA
Organism: Netta rufina; assembly: GCF_964035555.1. Taxonomy (NCBI): domain Eukaryota; kingdom Metazoa; phylum Chordata; class Aves; order Anseriformes; family Anatidae; genus Netta; species Netta rufina. The sequence continues at coordinate 69,604,619 of NC_140127.1, read as the reverse complement.
GAACTGGTTACCAACCTTGCCAACAAACAAGCTTCTTGTTTATTCATTCTGCATTGCTTACCAAAGAAGAAAGTCCTTTAAGCTATTAAGGAAACTGTTTTACAGAGGTAGAAGCGAAGGACAGATGCTGTCATGCAGACTTTTAGCTAAGTGAAGTAGAAGTAAATTTGCTACTTCAGTGAACACTCCACAGTAGACAGTTCAATATTTCACTAGTACTTCTCCCCAGACATTCTTACGTAAAGGCTACTAATATCCAGGTACCACAGTTTAGACATTTTAGCCACTCTATTCAGTGATCCAGTGCTAGTTTGTTTTGCTTTAAAGCACGGTTCATCAAATGCAGAGACACTGGTGAAGAACTATTTCTCTTCCTTACATTTTTATTGCTACTTCTGCAAACTGTCTCCTCACCACTAGTGCAACAGCTCTCTTAAGAGGACTACTCAAATGCCTCCCATATGGTCTCTACTGAAGGCAGTTGGAGCTACACACTCAAGTGCAAAACGTTCTTTGACCATAACATGACTCAATTTTACACCTCTTAACTCTGTAGACACAAGCTTTGAAAATTGAGTTGTGCACATGTATTTGTATTGCAAGTACAGGCACAAACTGAAGTTGTTTTTTTTTAAATCAGCATCTCTACTCAGAGCTCTACTCCCCTCATGTAAAAGTAACTACAGTAAAACACTCCTCTATTGAACTGGAGCATATACAGTTGATATATTAGACCACTGTTTTCATTTCTGACTGGTTATCAGCAGTTTCTTAAAGTTAATTCTCTAATACAGTCTTTAGTTGCTCTTACTTAGGTCAATAGAATTACTCACACCATACTGGGAGGCTTAACCAAATGGATTTGCACCAAGATAACACACCATTGTACGCTGTTCTCTGGGAACACTGTGGCCTAACTTTCCCCATGGCTTTCTTGCATCTTAAAAAAAAAAGCCATTTTTCTTCGGCCTCTGCTTCAAGTATTTTTTCATAGCTCCGTATATTTTATATTGAGCAGACTGGACTTCAGGAAAGATTAAGTAATTGACTATTGGGCACAGCACTGGCAAATGTAAGAACCCTGCTGTACTGCTGAAGTTAGTGTGTATCAGTACTAACACCCAAGCAAATGGAACAGCTACAAATTAGTCTGGTTTATCTACAGATAACCTTTCTGCAACATCTCCTTTCACACACACACTGAGTAAAGTAAAATCTCACCCGTGTCATTTTAAAAAAGTCTAACGATGGCCTGTTCCATCGTACATCCTCCTCCCGTCTGCGCTTTAGCCGGCTTTTCTTTTCGTTCAGGACACAAGGCTGAGAGCGGCATCTCAACAAGCCCTGACGCCGGCTGAGCTCAGGGGTGGAGGTGGGAGTGCTGTTGGCTGAAGGCAAGAGATTTCCCGTCTCAGTGATGTGCTCCTGCGAGAGGGAGAGGCGGCGCCTTGGGTTAAAGTCACAAGGCCCTCCGGAATTCCAGCGGGTACTCGAACTCGTGCTTCCCTCGCTGCTGTCCACAAACCCGCTGCTGGCTGAGGAAGGTCTGGGTACTGGTGATGTATTGAAGCTGGTGATGGTGAAGACGTTATTGAGCGACAGTATGTTTTGGGGCAGGCTGATGCTTGTGCTTCTCTGCAAGGTCGCGCTTCCATGACTGTTGCAGCGCTGCAAGGTAGCGCTGCCGCCGCTGTTACACCGTCTCTTTGACACGGGAGTCCAAACCTTGGAATTGCCAGGTTTCCAGGGCGAGCGGCAGCGAGCCAGCTCATCTGGCTCCGAGAGGGACCTACAATGGCGTTTCGTCGGCGGGGCCAAGGGCTGACCCGAGTTTTCGTTCAGGTTTAATTCGCTTATCCATCCTGACACCATCGACGTACTGGAGGGTTCCTGCTGCCACTGCAGGCCACCATTACTGGCAGGGCCGGTGCTGAAGGGGCACACAGGGAAAGGGTAAGCCGAATTCCTCGTTGGGTCAGTCTGGATTGGGCAACCCCCATTTAAAGCTTTCCAAGGACTGTCTTCTAAAAGCAAGAGAAAGATATGGGTGAAAAAGGGAAGGAAGAAGACCACTCATTTTAAGCATAGTTTACGTAAAACTGTGACTCAAACTCAGGTTTAGAAACATAAGCCACAAATACCCAGGCCTTCATCCAAATTTCAGAATATAATTACAAAACGGTTTCAAAAGGTAGAAAGTATTTCAGGAACTAACCCAGTATACCTGTTAATTCTTTTTGCTGTACATTGAAGGATTAAAGCACTGTTTTTCCTCAATAAGTAAGTTAATTTCCTAACCTGGTTCCTAGTGCACACCATGTACCATAACTAAAGCCTGCAGCATTGAACCTAAAGCATAACCAAAGTGGATTAATGAGCCTTGTGAAACCCCATCAGGGATTTTTATTTTTGTATTTAAAGGAGCAGGGTAATTTGTTCATAGACTGCTGTCCTTCATTTGGCTGTAATGCTTTTCCATTAAGAACACCTTACTAATAGAATTGTTCCAAAGAGACAAGCGTTCACATCCCACAGTGTGAATGGCTCTTCTTTAAATTAGAAACAGTATAAAGTTATTTCAGACTGCAGAGTATTTCCTTTTTTGCTCATACTCAAAGTGTCAGGAAAAAAATCTTTCTTCAATGCATAAAATAAAGCAAGGATCCCTTAAGAACCTCCTGCAAGTTTTACTGTGAATACAGACATAACACTGTGCACAGCTTCTCATCTGAAGTGGCAGTGCTGGGTTAAAAGAAGTCTGCCAGCGAAGCCTCTCACTCTTTTGTAAAGCATTTCTTTGAGAACATTCGGCACATTTTACAGCTGTTCCTCCACATTATACAATGAAGTGTAAGAAGAACTGCAGCAGACTTTGGATTTGTAAATTGAAAAGCAGCAAAACTGTTGGCCAGTTAGCAACGTTTCATGCTTGGTTAGCAAATTTGCTAATTTAAACCAATTAGCCAAGAAAGTTTCACTTATCCTAGGCCTAAAGAAAGAATATTATTTAAAATATCAGGTTTGCTAGGCCTATTTTAAAAACCTAGAAATATTAGATTTTATTAATATATATTTTATTTTTTTACAGTTGGCTGTCCAAACCAACTTTTAGAATAATCAACAGATAAAAGATACGCTGAGTGGCTTTAAAAACTGCAAACCCAAATACTTGTACATGTTCCATGCCCAAAGTATGTCATGGATTATCCTGTTTATTTGGATCTTATTTAAAGAACACCCTATTGTCTCAAAATCATTTAACTGTGCAGACAGCTGGCCTATTCAAACAACATGTTTTATTAGAATTCCTCTGTCCTTCCTTCTCCATTCTTTCAGATGGGTACAACCACATACTGTGCTTTGCCTTAAGCATGTAAGCTCTTCAAGGCAGGGACCATCCATAATTCAATGCAAGTAAAATAGCCAACACAATGGGATCCAGATACTGTTTGAAACTCCTTGTATCTACTGTAGGATGATTTGTTAGCTTGGACTGGCCTGATTTTTTTGAAAAAGTCCTTAGGAAGCTTTCTTCTAGGCTGGGAAGCTGGTTTTAAGTTTACTGTAAAAAGTCAGAAGCTGCGCATGTGTTCTAATCATTTACATGGCACCAAAAGTGCTATTTTAAGATAAAGTACCATTTCCCTTTGGAACACCACATAACCAAGCGTCACATTTTAAGGGGAATCCCATGCAGCAAATAAAAATCGTCCATGCTTAAAGACAGGACGGAACATGCAAAGCTTCAAATCCATCCCTTTATAAGGCAGTATGAAGTTCAGATATCAGTAATAGCATTTCTGGTTTTGCTAGGTAAAATTTACTCTTATTTTAATAGGACCAAAGGGGTGCTTAGTGGGTGGGGGAGCTAGATACACTTCTCCCAAGGCACTGGACTTCAGCTTATGGTTTGCATCATGCTAGACAGATATTCTGTGTGGCAAAGCACACAAGAAGGTGCGTAAAGAGGTGAGTTTTCTTGCAGCAGAGAAGCCTGAAGGGATGTTTCGCATGAATAACAGCATTGCTGGGCTTCTGTACACCATAGCAGATATTGAACAAAAACGTGTTACGAGGGCTTTTACTATGCAAAGCAGATCACAAGTACAAAACTAACAACCAGCTATTCCCAGCATTGTTCAGAGACCAGCTTAAACCAGCAGGCTCTACAACAGCATGCTCCATCCCCCTCACCTTATTTACAAAAGAAAGGCTGCTGGCTATACCAATTACCTCAGTAAAACACAGCTAAGGTTTCTGAAGAACTTACCGTTGATTTCGAAAGGGAACAAGCTGCCACTTTTGTTCAGCTTCTCAGATGAGTACTGAAATCAATCAGAAAAAGAGTTTTAACTGTGTGAAAGAGTCAGCATACACACCTCAAGGAAAACGCATGCAGTTTTCAGTTTCCCTATATGTGCCTCTAACAACCCTCCTTAAAAGGACTGGGTTTTGCTGGTTCTCTTAAAGGAATTCCTGAAGAGCAGATCTAAGTAAAATCTAAGTGAAATCAGAATACATTATGAAAATATCCTAAGCAAACTGTTTTGAGAGTTGCAACATTAGCCCACGTATACAAGGTTCAAAAATAAGAGTGATAGATAATTCACCCTCAATGAAAAAGCACTGATTCAATTCTCATTTCAATGGAGATGAAACTACAATTTGACAACTGGGTTTCCATGTTCCATCTTAAGGATGAATTACAAAATACTTCACCTTAAACTAAGGACACATATCTAAATTAAAGATTGAAACTACTAAGGGTCCCCACCATGAACATTATTCAAAGCAGGCTTTACTAGCATTTTAAGTGTTCTTAAAATCAGAAAGATGTTTCAAAGTGTTTTCTTAATTTCTTAAGGTATAAAAGCCTTAAGAATCTTTCCTGTCCAAAACTCATCTTTTGCAGGCTGAGTTTCTGATGGTTTGTAAAAGCCATAACTTAAAACAAGATTTGTGTGTAAAGACCATCAAAATTTAAGATTAAGCTTAGTCAGTAGCACCTGTACAGTAACACAGGCTCATATGCAAAATGCTTTCCATCTTAACTAATTTCACCTAGAAAACATCACACAAAAGCCTCCTAGAGACCCCAGATTTTTCAAGCAAGCAGCTTGTTTTCTGGCCTCTTATAAAGAGAGCTATTTTATTTAGAGCACTTCAGTCCCCATCAGATCCCAAGGACCATTCTTTACTCCCCTCCAACAACTCGAGATGGGTAGAACACTACTTAATAGAGCAACACATTTTATGTAAAACCTTATTTTTAGTTTATAGCCAAAGAACATGATAGTATTATCCACAGACTTCCTTTCCACATACAAAGTTAATTTTTAAACAAGCATCCTTGGGCTACAAAGCTTTTCTTTCTTGCTATGTAAGAAGAAATTGAATACCAGTGATGTATTTAAATCCTTGAATTCCTCATATAACATACAGACACTAAGCTATAGCTATATTCCCTTGGTGGTTATGTTTTAGAGGTAGGGAATGAAAGAACTGATGAAAGGACAGACAGCAATCAGATTTTTAATCTTATTTCTTGTCAACAGTTGCATATATGAAAAGCTATTTTGCAGAACTTTTAACTTGCATCTACAAATGCTCCGTTTTAGAAAAATACTTTAAGGACATAGCAAAAATCTGGAACTCCATTGGATTTGCAGCTGGTTAGCCTTTCTCAGATGATTTAAGTAGGGAACTTGACAGCAGGAGCTATCACTTTTACTATCTTGCCTTTCTTAACTGTCATTGCCAGTTATATAGTACAAACATTAATAAAGCTAACAACAATTTAAACAGCTACAAGGATAGCATGCAGAACAAGAACACACTGAGATAACAGTAATAGCTGCATTTCAGCCATCTCCGAAGGACAAAGCCAAATTAGAGATACTTCAACAAGAGGTTATTCAGTAAACTTCTCCCTCTCCAGTTTTCTCAGATCAATCTACTCAACTACCAGATTATAGCTAGGGAAAATCCCTTTTTGGGACCAGATTCCATGTTGAGAAGTCTTAAAGTTACTGCACCTCAAACCACACAGAGAAGGACAATAAGAATGACCTAGCCTGTGTGCACAGTCTTTTAAACAATCCTTAACAATTAAGGTTAAGATCTTGGATGTTTAGAAAGAAAAGAACCCTGAAGACAGTCCTGTGTGGCAGTCATTAAATTGCTATTTAGTTTTTACAAAGACTTTCAACCAAACACATCTTTAACAAGGTCCTCTTCAGGTATCTATTTGCTGCTCTCCAAACACCTTAAAAAGCCTTGTCCAACAAATAAAGACTACTCCACTGCATCTCTGACAGTTGAAAAAAAGCATTTTTTATCAAATCCTTTCTAAATTGGATCACATACACTCAGACTAGCTGTAGTACAGGGAATGGCTGCAATGTTCTTTAATTGCCAACAACTCCATCCTTAGAGCTATTTCTCATCAGCTTCTAGGGAAGTCAGTCCTCAGTTCTGTAAGATGCGTTGCAACTACAATTTGTTCTGTGATGCGAGTGTTTACACAGAACCCTGTTAAATTACTAAGTGTCAATTCTTTAGAGACTGAAACCAAAAAGCCTCATTAAGTGTCCCATGTGGCACTGTACACAGAGAAGGGAGAAGGTGCATCATTTCCAGTACAAACTTGAGGCAGTGAAGTTCTCCCTTTAGTCAGTCCCTTGTAAGTGAAGAATCTCCCTTATATATACTTGGCTTTTGAGAGCTGAAACTAAAAATACTTGGAAGCGTTATCTGCTAGTGTATTTTAACGATGTCTGGGAGTCCACACCTGAGTAGAACCCATAAGGCTATAAGTTGTTTATTGCAGTTAGGAACCTCTTATCTGTAGAGAACATGGCAGACATCTCACTAGATTTACTGCAACGGGGCACTGAACCAGTTTATCAGCTCTCCAGGATTGGCTATACACACCACCTTCCCCCAGTCACTCTCATGTGTGTTAAGGTCTACTCGAAGCTTCCTGAATGAAGAGTCTTTTTATTCTTTTATGATTATTCTGGAGAAGAGATAAGCAGAGGTCACAAAGCAATAGGGAAGTCTATTAAGTTCCGTGTACAGGACAGCTTCTTTAGAATAAGGTTAAGTTATTCAACCAGGTCATTTTCCTGATAGACTTCAGCTTATGCATGTTCATCTTCCAACAATTGCTTTTTGACTTTTTTTTTTTTTAAGTGATGCCTCAAAATCCCCCAAAAGCAGATTAAGATAGTTTATAGATACAGAACAACGAATCCACAAGCTTCACTTGAGGCTGGAATTGATTACTTCATACAAGGAGGTAGGTCTCAAAGTGCTTCTTTAGAAGTAGAATCCCTTATGTTTGGAGAGATTATGTTCAAAGTAGATGGGAATGCATTGTATGACTTCCATGACAGTTTTTTTTTTTAAAGTTAAATATTTTAACCAAAGAACACCCTAGTATTGAACTGAGTAAGTGGAAGAGGTACATAGATACAATAGATTAGTAATATGAAAGTGTGCTTTGCTAGCAACAACTGCAACAGAAGTAATTCAGGCTATTCTTCTACATGCACTCCAACCACCTGTATTAAGACCTCTACAGCCAGTTCTACCCTTAGAGTTAGTTTGATCTTCATAACCTTAAAATTAGTCATTTCAACACATTTTTCTGCAATTCCCGAGTACATTTGGAACTCCTCCAAATTGTTGGCATTCTTCCTAAACCACAGGAAAGCCAGAGTTTACTACTCAAGTACTAATTTAACCACCATCACACAGATGTGACAGGGCTACACATCAGACTTCCATTTCTACCAAACACCTTCCATATACGACCAGATAGGAGAAGCATTTGACCTATTATCAGCATTTGAAGAAGAATTCAAGTCACATCTTTGACCCAGCCCTCACATCTTTCCACCAGTGACCTTCCATCCAAGGCAGTTATCCTAATTTTAAGTCTTTCAAGATAAATCAGCTTCATAAAAATTAAAAATAAAGATTCACATGCACAGAGGGGGATTTACAGTAGAGCTTCTTCCTTCCACAAATGCTTGTCTGGAAATGTTTGACTTCATGATGCTGTCAAGTCGTGAAAGCCACAACATGTTTTCAGAGCATCTTAGTGTTGAGTTGATCAACCAACCATGGATACTGCTCCACTTCGTTTCAGCTACAATGCTTATTTCAGATAAAAGCTTAAGACAACCTAATGCCCCAAAAGCACCTTCCTGCTTCTACAGCAGGAAATGCAATCGTCTTTTTCCCCCTACACACACCAAAGGCAGGTGCAGTACAAGCCTGTTCAACATAAATGAGCAGGAACTGATCAAATGTGTTATACTGCCTTGGAAAATTACTATGTTGGTTAACAGAGGAGTAAGAGAAGCTACAGTTGGTATTTTACAACATACTCAGGCAACAGGTAAAGAAAGATACTTGGTCAACGTACAGGTTACACAACTGTGTGTGTTATGTCCCACATATGTTACCATACAACTACAGAATGGTTTGGGTTGGAAGAGACCTTAAAGCCCATCCAGTTCCAACCCCTTGCTACTGGCACCAATGGCACCCACTAGATCAGGTTGCCCATGGCCCCATCCAACCTGACCTTGAGCACTTCCAGGGATGTTATCTTTATAGAGAATGATAGCTAGAAAGCAAACAGCTTGGAAAGAGCAATTTTGTTTTTTATAATTAACTTATGAACTATATTACTTTGCTATTTTTCCCTCTGTCTGAATACAAGAAGTTTTGTTTTTCATACAGGTGGATACAAGGGAAAGGCAATTTTTTATTCTTTGCATGAACTAGTGAAATACTTCATGCAGCTAGGAGAGTTTTTCACTCTTACAAAGACCTAACTCATAATGAAAACTAATCTATAACAGTCTTTTCTGTGTTCTCACAAAAGTGCACAGGAAGAGAAAAAGTCATGCCAGAGCCTTAGAAGTCCCCCAGATCAGGGTGAATCAGAGCATGTGTTCAATGAAACAATCTCCTTCACACCTCCACAAGACTAATACTGACTTCCTTTGTATTTAGCACCCCACAATATCATTTTCAGGTTCTTTATATTGCTGAGTTCTAACAGTCTAAGCTGTAACAACTTCATATCAGTTACCCCCAGTGGAGTAACCTACTCCACCCACAGCAGAGAAGCTGTTCTCGAAGCTTGTCCTATCTGAGTTTACGATTAAAAAAAAAATAAATGAAGTCTTCCAGGGGTACTGAAAGGTCTTTGAGACCACCAGAAACTTGAGAATTCAAGTAGGCTCCCAAGCCTAAGTCTAGACTTAGTTTCAGGGTCATTTCAAGTCAGCTTAAACCGACGTTTTCAGTTTCCCCTTTTCCCCAGCTATTTTCTCTACTTATGCCAAGATATGCACTTGTACAGATACACTGTGAAAGGGAGCACAGAACTGATAAGGGTTAACATTAACCCAAGAGAGGTTACTCGTAATGCTCAATCAGCTCAAGAGGTGATTCACTGCAGTGTCCCACAGAACTTTGTGCCAGTACACGTAATGAAAGGTGCAGGCAAGACCATTTAAGGAATGGCTCTAAGTTGCTACTCCAATTAGTACATTCATCTTAATGCTGTAGTTTCTTCTAAAAAGTACAGTGTGCTAGAGCTGATTCACCTCCCCACACACACACTATAACTTCCCCCCATTAAAATTTAACAATAACCTTTACTAGTGGAAAGAAGTGCACTTGGACCATATTTCAGTTCAGGTTTTATTCAAGAAGTCATCATTTGCTCCTATGAATCCTTTTTTGTAGGGAGCAACCTAGTTGTTCAACTTCATTCACACGTGCTCCTGCATTTTCACACCTCACCTTGCAATTTCCACACTTTTTCAAGCTGCCATTGTGTAGAGATAGAACCTATCCCGAGCCTCAGAGGGCATTTTCATCTAGGAATACAGCATTTAGAAAAGCAATTCCTTGGTGGTTTAAAATAGGGACAAGAAGGAGGAAGGGAAAGGATGAAGTCAGTGACAAGATACCATTTGCCATTCCACTCCAGATGTTCTCCCTGCTTTTCTCCCTCTTTTAATTTTAAATAGGGATAAGGACAGGAATAAAAACCAAGTCACAACATGTGACAGCATGACAACAATCCTGTATAGACTCTATATGGTATAAAAGCTTTCTCTGCCCTTCCAAGCCTCTGATGGAAAACCTGCAGTGACCATCAGTAGAAATGTAGCTCTTTTTCAACACCGTGTGAACTTCAGCTAGAAATTACAAGCTGCCACTACAGTTTTAGAGACAAGCACATGGATACAGGCCATCACTTGCCAACATCTAGGCCTAGCATTTAGCTAGAAATAACACAAAATTGCCAGCTCAGGAAGACAGCAAATTCCCCTACAAACTGTATCTCAAGTGCCTCATCATGCTAGCTGAAATGAATGCAAGCTGAGCAAGCATCTCTATTTTAAGAGTTACCCTCTTTTCAAGACCTTACATATGCCTTCAAGAACGGTACATATTTAGGGTGAAGATCAGGGTGAAGAAACTAAAACCAAGTTATCAGAAGAACCCTTAGTGGAGCTGTTCAAGCTTTAAAAATAAATACTTTGATTAATGTATGCTATTAGACATCCTTACTTTTGTGTCAGTTTTTACATGCGTGCACACAAAACATGGGTGCTTTTCTTTAACACAGACAAGGAGTTAAACACTTCACATTAAGAATTAGAGGTACTTGTGTTGTTGTTCAATTGGTACCCTAGAGCTGGATCTGCAAAACTGCAATTGAAGTCCATGAAAGCAGGCTAGTGAGGCGAATGCAGTGCTACAGTGCTTTGCATTACATGCAGAATATGATCTCATGGTTCTCAGGTACAAACACAAGATTAAGGGGAAGACTACTTTGCACTTTCTTTAAACTCCCTCTGAAGCATAGATTCTCTCATCTCACAAATCAGACTCAAAGAGAATAGATTCCTTATGGTCTGAGTGCTATGCTTGAATAGCAGACCCACAAATTAAAAGTCAGCAGAAACAAGCAGTAAATATTACATAACTTCTCAGAGCAAACCAGCCATCTGACACCTTCAACAGCAAAGATCTACTGGTGTAGGTCAGGCTGGTAGTCAGCAACCTGACTTTCACTTCAGCTGCTTTCAACAGATCTGTTCTCCTTTCGCCTAGTGCTGATTGCTACCTACACAGTGGTCACTGATTTTTGTGATTAAATGTTGTCAAGTATCTTGTATTTGCCTACATAAAATGAAGAAAGCTTGAACAAATACTAGTATTTGTGTTGTTGGAGAAAAAAGACTCATGAAAAGCTTTGATAGTTCTTTTGAGTACACAGGGTTTCAGCCATTTAAATAAACAAAACTAAGATTAAACGATTATTACAATAAGAAAGCATCTCTCCAGAAAGGACCACACACTGAAATTTCATTTTTCCCCTTAAAACTTTCATCCACATCACAAGGCATTCCTAACTTAAATGGCTGAATTCTGACTGATCTACACTCTTGAATTTGTTGTGCAGTTTTGAGATACATGTACCTTTGAACTACTTTGCATTTCATATTTACATGTTATTTTCATACATCCTTACCAGGTTAATATTGTACGTCTTACACGTCAGATCATCCAAGCTCTGGTTCTGCAACTTTTCTGTTATTAGTGTTACCATTGTAGTTGTTCCTTTTCCACTGCTCACAGGGAAGCGTTAGAGGTTCTTCAGTGTCTTGTTTCAATACTCGTGAGCCATTTCTGTTTTGGTTAACAGTCGAGATTTATGCTTCCATTTTATTGCCAAAGTTCATTTCCAAATGATGTCAATGTATCATGTCTGCTTCTCTGTAAAATTGAGGCAGAAAAAGAAACGTCAGAAGAGTTATTGATTACATCACAATTAGTGGTGGTGTCATAACAGAACTTGTGTTTGGACTAAGACGACAAACTTTCTTCCCTCATTTAAGCTACGACTAAAGTATTATCTAGCACAGCCTATGAAACATGTAGATACTTACCATTCTGTTCTGTATGTTCAGACATTTATACCATTTTGTTTCATCACTAAACCCTTTTTAAAGGCAAGCAGAGCGGTGGGTAGCTCAAGTGCTCCATCAACTTTCCATACCATCAGCTACTTTTAACAAATTGACTGTTATTTTAAATAAAGACTTTGTAACTGCTATCTAAGCAAATATCAGATCTTAAGTTAGAATGCAGGATGGATTACCATACATGTAAAACATCACAGACAAAAGCTTAGGTACCTTTGTTCTATGAGCAGTCATTTATACGATGAGTGCTAAGTTCACTGGCTGCTTCTTCCTATCCTCAACATCCTCAAATTAGCTTCCAAACCTATGTAGCTTTCCAAACAACGTCTCTGCCAGTATTAATCACGGTTTCTCCAGTGACATCACCTTGCTGCATTACCAAAAACATCTTTACCCAACTCATGACAAACTGGTTGAGTGTTCCATGACCAAATTTATCTTCGTGGAATTAAAGGAATCTATACACATACACTGCCAACTTCAAACAACACAATAAATCTTTGAGAAGTTTGTTTTCCTTTGCTAGATTTTAAGATCTATAGTAGAAGAATACTAGAAAATCATTTAAAATGAATGTTTGTGTAAAATATTGCATTGTTTCCACACTGTTCCTTAATGACTAATTAAATAACTGGTAGTAGCAAGAGAAAAAAATCACTTGAGTCCATGACCCAAGTTAAACCCATCTTAAACTTTAAGATATTAGTGGTATTAATGATACTGTTAGATTATCTTTTAAGCCTGTTGCCTCTGAGTACGTCCTCAAATATGATTTCATATGCTAGCCATACATTATTTCACCTTGTCAGTTGTGTTGGTCTCCCATTAGCCTCAGAGCTATCCCCAGAAAATCTTAGTTTCTGTTCATCTTTCATCCTCACTTACGCCTAGCTTCATTTACTACAAGACACAATGCTTACAAACATTCATCTACAATACATGCTACCCAGATTTCTGGAGTCTCCATTGGTCTACTTTTACTGAATATATCCCATCTTTCCGGAAAGCACCCAAAGATTTGAAATATTTACCACATCTTGTTCTGAAATTACACCAAGTCAAATATCAAAAGCACAAGTTCATGTTCTGTGGTAAAAATTACATGAACCCTTTCCAAAGTACGCATCTGCCATGGAAAGTGTGATTCATGAAATGGTAAGCAAGTTGAAGGACAAATGTGCAAACAAAACGGTACAGTGTATTATAATGCAAAGGGACTTCTATGTCCCTTTTAAATCTGGTCAAGTTTCAACTAGATCTAGAAATTCCCCAATAAAAGTGGAAAAAAGGCTGACCGGAGGTCAAAAATTGTCTTTATACAGACTGAATATACACTGAAACCAAGGAACTCAGTAACTGGCACAAAGGCTGTCAAATTCATTTTGAGGATTAGGATTTCTGCAGCTAAGAGGCTACTATAAAGAAACAGCTGAAAAGTTCAGCAGGTGTTTAATTACTAAGCATCAAGCTTTTGAGTTTTTCCCCACAAAGGAAAGAAAGCAAATCCAATAAAGCTATCAAAAACAGAGTAGGAACAAGGTTTTGATCGGTTAACTATAATAATGTATTTGTATTTTGCCTAGTTCTTCTAATCTTCAAACATTTCACTGGAAAATTAAGTGTGCATAACACCAAGTAAAATAAGAAAAGAGATGCAGGAGTATTAATCTTCAGTTAACAAGCCAACACATTCAGTTGCATGAGAGGATAATGGGGAGGCACAGCGCTTTCAGATTCAAACTGAATTACCATCCACATTTTTAAACCTTGCCAGATGCTGAAAGTAACACTCCAGAGCTGCAACTGTTCAGGCCCTTTCTGGGGGTGCTGTGCTCTCTTCTGGAACACAAGCAAAATGGAGAACCCCAAAAATGCTTCTCATTGTAACGACTCAGTTGTATTTCATTTTGTGTTAAAATGAGACATGCTCCATCAAAGAGGTTCTACTGCTCCTCCCATCAGGGCATTTCATTTCTCAATGAAAAGGTAACACTAATCAATTATACTAATATAATACTAAGCACAAACTAAGATTATGAATTTTAGTTCAGATCAGAAGCATGCTTTGGAAGCCAGTTCCACATTTTATAGATGAAAGCTGTTCTAGGTTGCACTTTGATATACCTTGACATGCCTTAGCCACCACCACTCAGCTATGCAACTGCCAACACGTTGCCTCCTCTGGCTATTTGTCACCCCCAGCATGGCACAAGTCTTTGTGCTACTACAGAGAACTAAATCAAGGCATTTTTACAGCTGGATAAAAAAAAAAAAAAAAAAAAAAAACACTTCCTCTTCTCTGGTAAAGAAGGTTTTCCAGCTGGATCAGTTCCCCGGCCTGGTTTGCCATGAACTGGACACAAATGCCTGTGTGGGCACGCTGTGGGAAGCTGACACTGCTGACTGAGGTTCCTGCCCAGCTACGGGTTCAGAGAGAATAATAGGAAAGCTAGATGACATTAGCATTTTCCACACCGAGCCAAACAGATTATCCTGTAGCTAGGAATTAGCTCTCCCCTTCCAAAGCAAGGTTTGAACACTTTTAGCCCTGGTTTTCCAATTCATACCCCTTTGACCAGCCCAACCAAGCACAAAGCGATGTGAGGCCTGCCCTGCAGCCTCAGCAGCCAAAGGCCTAGCTCCCTGGTGCTGAGTTACTGATGCTCCACAAGGAATTGCTTCTCTTATTTTCGCTAATATTGGCTATTAATTAGTAAACAGGAGACTTTTACAGGTCACTCTAGCATCACTGTGTTGTTATTTTAAGGCTTCGTTAATATATCTGTACTACAGTATTTTCAAGTCTTACAAGACCTTGACCCTGAATACCTTCTACCTTCCATACGCTACAGAAAGCTCCTCATGGTATTTTTGCATTTTTGGGTAGCTTTCTTGTTTGTTTCAAAATCCTCTACTGTGGTATGTATTTAATGTACCCACATAGAGAGTAAGCTGTTCATTTTACGTACTTTTTCCAGCCATGCTCTTCTCAGAATCGTTTAAAGGCAGCTAACTTTCTTTTCCGGTCTCTCCTTATAATGCCCTTTACACTCATCAGGCTGAATCCCTCTCAAACTGCTTGGCACTTCAAACTAATTGGATTTTCAGTAATAGGAAAACCCTTTGACCATCCTTGTTAGGAAACGTGGATCCTGCTGCATTTCTTCAGCTGCTTCACAGCACAGCTCTTAGTACAATCAAGTTTTGTCTGCCATTGCAACTGCATGCCCTGCTTCCTATGCAAGCCACAAGCACACCCAAACATGCATCTCTCTGCCGTCACCAACACTAGACAGGTAGTGTCTGAACTTGCCTGCCTCAGCTGCTGAGACCCTCCAAGCCTCAAGGTAATAATAGCAGCTCCTGGAGGTCCAAATTGGATCAGGTCCTACAAGATTACGGCCATCCTTTCCTTAGCACACCATCCTTTAATGGAGCCTGATTAGGTAAGAAGTGAGAAAGCTGAGCCATCCAAGACAAATATGCATGACAAAAGGCATTAGCCTCCCTCTGTCCTGGAAAAGACTTCATTTTACTGGGATGGCCCTAAGCTAGGGGGTGGGAGGTGAGAGAGGTGGAGGTAGAGAAGTTGTTTTCATTGCTAAAAGACAGACTAATGGAGAGGAATAAAATGAACGGGATACAAAAAGACTCCAAATATAACAGCAAGCCAAAGCTAACATTCCTCAGAGATTGAGAATGAGCTGTGATGGAATCAGCATCACCATTATCTCCGACTTAACGTTCCGTGGTACAACACAAATATTCTTAAGTCTGAGAAGAATGCACTTTGTTATTGTACGGTACTAAAGAAGAGAGGCTTTATTATTTTATTTCTATAGTACTATTGAAGAAAAGAGGTTTTGAGGTTTTATTTCTTAAATTTTAGGCGCAAGTAGTAATGCCTTGCAACACCTCTGCCAAAATTAAGGGCAGAGAAAAAACTGCGCATGCCACAAATTCTGCATCTCCTCAGTGATGTCACCAGGGTCTTTTTTGGGAAAAATACTAAAAATACAGATTCTCCCCCACAGTCAACTGGAGGATGCCAGAGGCTCATCCAATTTGACAACCTACTTTCAAAGCGATGAAAAGTCCTGTTGAAGAATATAAAGCCAATTCAAAAAAATCTCTTCTTGGCTCTAAGAGAACAAGGCAGCCAGACTCATTTCCAACCCACTCCTACTCCTCTGCATCCTGCAGGACACAATGTTCCAGCAACAGCTCATCTTGCTGGGAAAATTTACATTTGTTTGAAACACTTCTAACAATTTCTTCTGTCTCTGGAAGTTCCATCTTGGATAAAGAAAAGATCACAAGATTTTAGATGATTTCCCCATAACACTAATGTAGGTGTTTCTTGATGGTTGTAATTCCACAGTTCTGCCTATGGGACTAATACTGCCCAATGAGAGTGTAGGTCATTACCTTTTTTCTGTTCCTTCATATTATTTCCTATTCTTTGTTCAGAGAGCTACATGGAGCCCTTATTACCAGCAATCCCATAAAGACATACTTAGCCAGCTCCCAGCAGAAGAAAAGGATTAGCTAGAGTCAAAATTCCAATTCGGATAAGTAGGTCCTTTAAAATATTATCTCTGCTTCAGCAAGCCAAAGCAGCTAATCACCCCAGCAGTACTAACTCCAGATCTAGATGGTTTTGCTACTAGACTCCAGATGAAAGATGCTGTGATTTTTGCCTCCTGGCACTTTCCACAGCATCCAGGAAACATTTCAGAATTGAAACATCACGCAAAACCAATCAAGTTTTAACAGAGCATTGTCTGTCCCATCCCAACTTAGTCTTGCTTCAAGCATAACTACAAGACCAGTTTTTTTAGAAAGTGTTAAACTGATACTTTATGACATCTGAAAGAAACTACATAATATCTGGTTTCTTGCAATGCAAAGTTCTGCCTTCCAAATGAAAAGAGCACAGTCTACTTTTAAAATGACACATTTACCACAGTGCTAAGAGGTTCACAGGGAGGCTAAGCATTCCTTGTAACATAAGTCTATTATTAACAACTTTTAGCCCAGAAAGGTTCTTGATAGCATGCATTTCAGGAAAATTTGGACTTTTGCTCTTTTTAGCACTAATCTGCAGTGGTTATTTTGAAGCCTTCCAAAATTCCAAGTCAAGTCTAAATTAGTGCTTTAATTAGAAAGCTTCCTGCAACTATCAAACTATTCATCAGCATTTCAGGGGGACAGGTACTAGAGGTGAGCACCCCAATTTCCAGGTTATTCTAGTATGCTATGCTTAAGGGGTCCTCTCTTTGTATACAGTTAACTAGCACCCTGTTGTGCTGATGATTTCTGAGGTACTCTACAAAAAGTAGAAAAATAGTGTTAGATTGATAAAGTTACATTTCTGATCCAAAGGGGGGTAAAGAGTATGGTTTATAACCATAGTTTGTAATCTATAAAAATCATTACACAACTGTCTAGCAATCCTGTTTAAACAGTAGTGCTCCCTGAAGAGTTCAAATGTGACAAAAAAAGGCAAGGACCAA
The DNA here is from genome assembly GCF_964035555.1 of Netta rufina. NCBI lineage: Eukaryota > Metazoa > Chordata > Aves > Anseriformes > Anatidae > Netta > Netta rufina. The sequence continues at coordinate 69,587,077 of NC_140127.1, read as the reverse complement.
CACTACCCCCTACACATGCTAGAATTCAGAACGAAGCCAGATAAGTTAGTTCCAACATTTACAATTCAGAGATTTTTTTAAAAACTAAAAAGATACTTCTTGAGCTACAGAATCTCTCAGCTTTCTCTATACAATTCTTTTGTAAGTCAGTTTTTATTAGAAGAAAGCCTCAACACTATGAGGTGTTCAAGCCTGGATTATGGTTGCCACAACTCCACCAGAAAACCACAAAAAAAAAAAAAGGACAAGAAAAATATGCTAGAAGGCATCCTTTATATTAAAAGATGGACACTAGACTCAGGTTTCATAAATATTCCACACTCAGGAAGCATAAGCAATATAAGGAGCTCAAAACAGTCCACAGAACATACCTCACTTAACATGCAAGACAGGACTGTATTTTAGCATCCTAAGGCTGAAGAACTAGGATTTGGATTGTTATTGCCTCCAGTGATAAAAAAAAAATAAATACTAGGTCCACTTGCCTCAAATGCAAAAAGTCATAACGAAGCCCACAATTTCACTGCATTTGGATCCTAAAGCATCACCTTTCTAACACCAGCTGGTCACTGAGACAGCTCTGACAAAAATACGAACTGTTACTAAAATAAGACCGCATCCCATACATTTATTTATACTCTAAACCCCACACTTCAGATGTGAGAGCTCCTATGAGGAAGGAGCAAAGCCTAAACCATCAAATTCAGCCTTTGGACTCTTACTTAAAATGCAACATGTTTTGGCAAATCCTCTGAACTCAAAGGGAACAAGAAGTACTCAGAGTTCTCTGATTGAAAAAACAGACCTTGTTCAAAGGCTCCCATGTGAGATGGAGAAAAATCTGCAAGCAGAAGCACCAGAATTAAACTAAAAAGAATATCCTGGCTTAAGGTGGTGGTTTCCAGTTTGCAAAATTCACAGCCAGATGATGTGCTGGAGAGAGGTTAAAGGTGATACTTCAGCACAGACTTTCTCCTTCACAGGCAGGATCCGTCCAGCTTGGACAAGAAATACATAGAAAAAAGGCCTAAAACTGTTTTCATAAAGTTTGATTTAGAAATGGAATATTTTACTCTTTTACAAAATGAACTGTTGTCTGTAAGAAATACTACCCTTCGTTTCTCAAGTTACTATCAGGTGGTTTGGGTTTATTTTTAAATCAGGAAGAAAGTCTCTTTCCAGAAAGGAGAAGGAAGGGCGAAGATGGGGGATGTTATGAAACGTATTTCTCAAAACAATGGAAGCAGGGGTGAAGTAAGCTCAAGAGAGTTTTTCCAGGTCATATGGTAATGTATCACCACATAAAACTAAGGTGAAGAACTCAACCCAATGCCAAAGGTTAAAGCTTTTATTATTGCCAGCTTACAGCAGTATGAAGTCTCAGTCTCCCAGATTTAAATCCGTCTTTCAGACTTGAGGAAGACAAACATTCACCTCACAGATGTGACGTTATCCCCCATCTTTTGAAGTATCTTTGTCAGACAGGAGAACAGATGAGCTGTGCCTTGTGTCTGATCCCATACCAAAATGGGTCTGTTACTTATGTTCTCTTTTTCTAAAATAATGTACCCCTATTTAAATACAGGCAAGGCTTCCATTAATTTTGCTAAAGGATTTAAGTATCATTTTGCTAAAGGATATGTATATCTATGTTTGGAGTTGCATTTGAATTTGCTATCAGCGTTAGCCCATGACCTCTCACCTCCCTGTGATGTGCAAGCCTGACTTTTTCCTCCTTCTCAGCACGACTGCAGAAAGCACGGACACAGTCCCATATAGTGCTGAGGAACAGGAAGCCTGCTCCACTGAGGCTTTTACACATGAACTCCAAGCCCTTTGCTCCAGCTATAATTATGAAATAATGACTGTTAGCACATTCAGTTTAAGACCGTGCTAGCTCAAACTAGATATTATTGCCTGTTTAAGTAGTTCAAATCAAAACCTAGTGGGCAATCACCACTTAAAGAGCATTACTTTTACTTACAGTCTGTAACATTGCTGAAAGCTTCGAGCTCAGGTCTTAATTTCCCTCTCCACATAGTGTTTGTAGAAGAATCCTGTTTATTCTATTTAAAAAACAATGGATCATCAAGCATACAATGCACCTAGTAAGATACAAAACTGAGATTCACTACAATTAATTTATACAGTTTTAGTGCTTGAAGAAATACGCACACCAACTTAAATCCACCATGCTCCCACTAAAGCAAGTGATGGAGATTACACAAGACATAGAAGACTATTTCACTCTAAGGCTTGTGGAAAGTAGTAAGATGAACCAGCCCTACTACTGCAGAACTTGCTTCACTCTGATTAGAGAAAAGGCAGGGGAAAAAATAAAGGTAAGTAATAGTATCACCTACTTCTTTTAGTGATTACACTTAAAATGAGAAGAGTCACACAGGCATATGCTTTAAGAACAGGACTGAAGAACACATAGCACTGACCCCTAACTTGTATGGCAGCAACAGAGTTTGCTGCACACCCATGAAAGACCAAAATCAGTAGTAAGGTGTATTATCAGATATATTAGCAGACCCCATGGGCTTGGTGTTGAGGGATTATGCAGATCTCTCCCATACCCCCTGCTCCCAAAACAAACAGCTATTAAACCTCCTCCTACTTGCCTTCGGGTTCATTCTGAAGCATTTCAGACATCTGGTTCATTTGTTTAAAATAAAAAGCCCAACTAGTAAGTTTGTTTTTATGATCCCGAGTGTGAAATGTTCTTGCTGTAGGCCTCAGGCCAGGTGAAAAACATTTGTGCTGAGATGCTACTTCATGGCATTTCAGAGATCTAATGAGCTGTATAATCTGCGCACAGGGAAGTCTCCCTAACATTAGCCCGCATACAAGCATGGAAGTTAAAAACAAGGAACCTGCAGTAGTCCAAATATTTTCCAATAAATAGTACAGCTGGTGAATTAAAGATACTGCTAAATTTAGAACTCAAGTGCTTAGCAGTGTTCTGTAAATATCCACGCATCTCAGTGCTTACAACAACATGGAGTGCACTCTCCCCAGCCTCACCACTCGTAATATGGAGAATTAGGACAGGATTTCCCTCGCAGAGTGCTACACCCAGTTTAGGAAGGCTTCAGTCTTTGTCTCAAAATTACAACTCTCCAGAAGGTCATTTTTTAATTGCACAAAGTGAGCACAAGTACATGTGTATCCTTGTTTTAGCAGTTTGTGACAAATACACTGCATTTTCATGTAAACCCCAAAAGTCTAGGAGAAGAAAGCAAGTTACAGGTAGAGATAAGCAACAGCAAAGCCTTCTACAAGCTTGCACACAAGTTATAGCAGAAAACCTTAACTTTAACTTGCGTATCATCTATCTTGAAAGAGCACGGAAATGCACTGAGCAGACACGAGATATGCTGCAGAACAAAGCAAGTTCCCTTTCCTGGCACAAACTTGTTCTCCATCATGGCCATCTGTAATTTCTTACTCAAACTAATTCATCTGACAAGAGAGACACCACCTCAAGAGCTTCAGGAGGCAGCACACTGAAAGACCAGGTTTTGTAACACCCATCTTGCTTCCTCTTCCATTAGAGCTCAGAAAAACCCAACATAGTCCCTAGCTTTTAAACAGTCTGTAACACAGGTGTCAGACATCACATTACAGATACCAAAACTAAATGCTGGCTTGAAGTTGGCATTGCTGGTGCTGCTTACTGTGCTAAACTGCATTTCTTGCCTTGATTTGGTGGTTTTCTACTTCTGTTTTGCACATCCCTGTAAGTTTTTGAATACTGATGTCTCTGAGTAGGTCCATGCTATGTGTATATAGTGCTCTGCAACATGAGCCTTCAGGAACAGTCCACGAATGCTCAAAGCATGAGCAGACCATAAATTAAAGTTCACTATAGTCATGCGATGAAATAAAAAGAAGAAAACAGTACAGACATTGATATTGCATGCACTTTCAACGTTGAGTTCAGATGGTGCTTGACGTGTAATCACGGACATCGCTCCTGCCATGCTTATTAAGATATTCAATAAAACCAAATTCAGTTGAGCTATGCAGCTTGAGCTTTCCCAGTTCACCAGATCATTCCAAAAGCAAAGGAACTTTGTCCGTGCGTCCAGCTGTTCAGTGTGCAATTGAAGGCTGCAATCAGAAAATGCTGTTACAGGCTCAAAGACACAAATGAAGAGGTACCCAACTGCAGCAGGTACTTAGGAAATGCATTTGTAATAATTACTTGAATTGAGTTTCCTGTGACAAAGGAAGTTACACCATGTAAGAGAAGACAGCTATGCCAAGTCAGAGAAAAAAAAACAGTTGAAAATTAACACCCTTAGAACTTGAATTAGTTTTTTTTCTTTTGCTTTTTAATACTGAAAGACAGCCTGCTACTTGGTGGAAAATCTCAGGCTCTTCAGTGAGCACTACCTCACCACTATCAGCTGTTTAACAAATGAGTCACTCATTCTACAAGCAAGGTCTGCGCAGAGATTCATTTGCCAAAGTAGATTCTGTGAAGTCTCTAGGACTCCAAATCATGTTTACTCACTCAGTGCAGGGTACCAAGCCCAAACGCAAAACCATATTCCTGTATGGAAAGCTAGTGTACATAAGGTGCCAACCAGTACGTATAAATTATGGGTTGTACTTCACATAGTATAGGGCACAATAACTCAGTTTTATTTGTGCCAAAAAAAGCCAAGTAAGAAGTGAAAGTAGGGGAAGGGCCTTTTGTTCCAGCCTTCACTGATTAGGACATAAGTCTGGCAGCTTTAAATGGTGGCTGGTAAATCGCTTGACTAGCAAGTCAAGCACACATCCGCAGGCAGCACTGCGAGAGAGGACAGGAGCAGGAGTGTTTAGAAGGGAAATGTCCCCCTCTCACTTGGGCAATTAGGTTTAGTGATGACTGCGTTCCGACAAGATCAGCTTCTGGTAACCAAGTTGAAGGACAAAACAGTAAAGATTTTATCAGATGAAGTCAACAGCAAGAGAGATGCAAGCTTGTACTTTCAGTTCTTCACCTGAAAACTCTCAGCCGTTCAAATGAGGTCTTTCAATACTGATAAAAGTGTGCTTTTATCTAAAAACACTTTAAAATAAGCCTCTGAAATTACATCTGAGATCCTGGCATCTTCACTCCAGCAAAGGTTAAACATGCCATAGTCTCTATAAGGCAGTAAAACGTTTTCTGCTGAAGTTCTCAAATGCCAAACCACTGAGATAGAGCAAAGTCAACCGCTGAGCACCTGGACCCAAAGAGTATGTCAGTGATAAACAAGCTTTTGACAGCTGCAGCTTATTCTGCAGGTGCAGGAAGCATTTACTTCAGTTTGTTCAGTTTAACAGTTAGTTCAGAATTTACAAATGGGTTTGGTTTTTATCTGATCCTGCTCGATTGAGAAACGGGGAGGAGGGAAGAAAAGACCTCAGTCACCCCCAGCCTTCTCTCCCAAGTTATAAAATCCTGCTGGAAATTGTGCTCACGGGCAGTCAAGATCATTAGGGTCAAATATTGTTTGCAATTCAGTTCATTTGAAACCCAAGTGCTGCTTTGCAATTAATCCAGTTCACTTAATGTAGTTTTAATTCAATAAAGACTTTGTCAAACAAGGTATATTAAATTTAATCTCACTTCCATCTGAAGAATTATGCATGTCTTGCCACATCAGAAAACAGTGAAATTAATCATTTTTTGGTATATATGTGTATATTAAGGCTATCTGCAGTGCACCCTAGAAGACTATAAAGTTTAGACTGAATAAATGGTATTCTGCTGCTGAATACACTACAAGAAATTGAGCACCTACACTTAATACAGAAAAGCCTTACACAACCCAGTGTTACCCCACCTTGGGAGAAGCTTTCTGAACACATTTCCCACACAGCTCCCACTGTACCAACCTCAGTTGTAGTTTCCACAGCGAAACTTATCTAACAGCATCACCAACAGCAGGATGCATCCAGCTAAGTAAACTTGAAAAAAGCATCCTCCCAACAAAATCCAAGTATCTCAAGTACTAAGGAGCTTGGAGCAATTAATTCAGCTGGAGGTGTTAGAAGCAAGCAAGTAAATCCCACGCTGGCAGCTAACCTGAGGACAGGAACAGGGATATTGCTTGCTGTGAGTGCACAAATGCTGCATGTAAGCACGGTGTTATTCCCCATTTTACACACACCCCCATTCCCAGCACAACACCACCTTTTTGAGGGAATATTTCTCAGTTCTACTACTCCACAGCAAAAAAAAAAAGTTTGGGGATAACAGCACAGAGCTGTTTCTATATTAGCAGTTTGAGGAGGTAATGTAGTGATTTTATTTTAAGCTACTGTTATGCAAATAAACAAACAAAATACCCTTATTTTTAAACATAAAGACTACATATTATTTAATCAAAATACAAATATTTATTAACTACCTAAGCTATATTTAATAAACATTTCACCATTCAAACTGCGTTCAGCCCTGAACTCCAAGAGATGTTGCTTTACTTCTGGCAGCACACTGGGGGTTAGAAGTGATCACTGAAGTGGTCTTAGCTAGTATTGTACACACAAACATGAAACATTTTTTGAGAATAATTACCAGGTTTTTTAAGCCCCCTCTAAATTTAAGACTGTAGCATAATCTAAGGAGACAGACATCCATCCTTGGAGCATACAATGGTAAAAAAACAAGAAATAACTACACCTTGTAATCAAATACATCAAAATTTTAATTGTACTTGACTATATCCGGGTGATGAGGACAAACTGCTGCACATGTAGAGACCATAAACAGTGCAACGATTAGGGCAAAGCTGATGAAGTAGCTGGAAACAGGGATGCAGATTACTTCAAAGGTTTACAGAGACTGGAAGAACAATGAGAAGTACTTCCAGAGCTGTGTCAAACAACCCTAACAGAGACAAGACTCACAGAAGCCCTCCTCTATGAAGTACAAGATTCCCTATGTCAATCAGGTTAGGATTTAACAAGGCAGGAGAGATGTCATGAGAGCTAAGATTTTAAAAAGAGAGAAAGTTACCCCCACAGAGAAGTCAGCAAATGCTTAATCCAAGAAAAGTACCTTAAAAAGTTAGACCCAAGTAGTGGGGCTTATTCTTCAATGCCTAGCTTGTGATGCAAGAGGAATTCAGCTAAATAATGGGAAGCTTAAAACAACCGTAACTACAGATGACTTCAGAGCAACTCTACAATACCTGGAATTATTTGCAAGATACCAGAATTAGGCTGGTATGTGGTAGATTTGGGCCCACACAGCAACAGATCACTTTTTAAAAAAAATAAAAATTTGGACATCAGTTTCAGAAGCTTCCTTTCATCCCAGTTGTGCCTTCAAAATAAAGTTAAATTCATGTGACTGGTCTCCAGCCCCCTGGATTTCAGCAGATCCCCAGGGGAAGGGGTGCAGGGAACCTGATATAAGTGCTGTGACATCCCTGTATTGGGGCTTAGTTGAACACTTCAGTTCTTTGAGTTCTGATGCTGGCAAGCAAGTAAAGGCTTTACAGTGAGAGCAGCCTTGCTGGATAGCCATGCTCAGAGAGCACTTACCAGTGGTGCATGGGGGAACACATCAAGCAGGAGACCAAGTCACTGATTTCACTGCCAGCAACAAATGAGAAAGAGTGGGCTTGGGACAACAGGAGAAGGGTAGGAAGAACCACAAGGCAATTACAATTCTGCACAACTGACACATTGGGAAGCTGTTGTGGAAGGTATCAGGTACAATTATGGAAGATATGTTCAGGCAGCATTACCCAACTAACCAAGCAAACAGTAAGGTGAGTTCCTCATAAGGAAGCTGTTGGCTATGCTGGATCAACAAGCTGACCTTGAAAGCATGTTGGGCTGCTGCAATGAAGTCTAATGCATGGTAATGCATCAACAAGCATGCCAGCTGCAGGGCCTATGAAAGTCTTTTTACTCCACTCAGCAGAGGGAAGCCTCAGCTGGAGCACAAAATTGGGCTTTGAGCACCACACTTGAAGACCAGTGTGAGCTAACTTGGGTGCTTAGAAAAGAACAAGAGTAATTAGAGCTGAAAACAACGTGGCCTCTTGGGAAGCCAGCCTTACTTAGGTCAACAGCATCACAAGGCAAAGACACAAAGACAAAACACAAGAAAACAGGAACACAACAAAAAACAGTTCAAATATTTTTAAAAAATTACTACAGAGAAAATAATAGCTGTCCCTCATGCCCAGGGTATTAGGCAATAAGCTTGAGCTGCAGTGACAGAGATGCCTAGTTCCATATTCAAAAGGAGATTTAATGCCAAGGACAGCAAAATGCTGAATTGGAGAGAAACTTGAGCTCAACTTCTCTTCTGAATCACATTAGATGCATAATACTGTCACAGGGCAGTAGGCTCACAACCAGCCCACATCCTTTTCAGCCCTTTTTAGGGCTGCATCAATTTCAAGCTACAATACTGTCTTTGCTCATCATCCAACAGATGGGGTTTATTTTGAATGGGCTAGAAGTCAGCCTTGATTTTTCAAACAGATTCCATTAGACATTTCTAACTTACCATTTGCTTGCCTAGGTGAAGTTCAGCGTACAACAGAAGAGTCACACCTGCCTTATACCTTCCTCATGCAGAAATAAATCAAGTCTAGTTATCTCCCACAGCAGTATGAGAATTTCATCAACATTATAGTATCCTGTTGGTATTTTCTGCTCTGGCCAACAGAATCCAAAATCAGATGTCTCCAGGACAATGTGTACTTACCCTGCTGACAACCTAGAACTAGCATTTTGGTGATGTACGAGCTTCCATTGATGTGGTGTCACAAGGCATCCTCACAGAGCACACGCACACACCTTCCACTGCAGCTGTAGCCTCAGGCCTGGTTGCAGCTTCCTGCCTATGGAAAGTGCTGCATGCAAACCAAGCACTCCAAAATAAAAACAGATCCAAAATCCTGCAGACATGGAGCTGATGCAGGGAACATTAGTTACAGCCAGTCAGAGGAAGTCTGTGCCTGTAATAAGTTACACGCTCACGTTTCAACTGCAAAAAAATCAAAGCTGTGAAGCTGGAAAAAGATGAAACTGGGGAAAAAAAATGAACCAAGTGCTCAAGCACAAACAAGACACCTAGGAAGCACACACACAAAATACCATGTTTTTTTCTTCTCTGTAATCGTTCCAGTGTACAAATAGTTCTCCAGGTACTAGTCTGATTTGCTTAAATGCCATTTTTCTGAACAGATTTTTGTGAAACATGAGAGCAGCAACGGTCCACCTTGCCCTCCCAAGAGTTCAGAAATTTCTTATTCAAGTACTGGAGCAGACAGCCCTGGTCAGGATGTAGTGCTAATAGAAGATGCAAGGACACATAGCTAAGCTGAAGTGGACTACCACACATACTGAGAAGTGAGCAGCCTAACCTTAAAATTCACAGCAGTATCTTCTAACCAGCTCTGCCTTTCAACAGCCCCTTAGAGCAAGCCCCAGCACTTCAGTTTAGCACCCCTCAAGATACCAACATGTATCAAATTCATCAAGATTCACTTCAAACCCCTTTTCAAAAAATGCAAAGATCAAGTTTTGGGTACCCACGCTCTTTCCCCTCCCCACTTGAAGAGATATATGCCATGTTTTAGCCAATGAGGGCAGTAGTTATTCAATGTTTTTGTTACTCCTCTCTCCTCACTAAATATCGTATCAAATTATGCTGTGGAGCACAGCAGCAGTCTTAGAGCATGCTTACACATCACTATACTCAATTCCAAACTGGACAATGAATGATCATTTGCCACTAGTATCAGCCTGGGATAAGCAAAAAGGTTACTGCTTCATTTAAAAAAAAAATAGGATTTTAAGATTCTAAATGTCAGTTTATCAAAAAAACTACAGGCATACACATCAATCCCAGGTACCTAAGTACATCCCTTCAAAACAAACCACACCCTCAAACAGCACACAGAACAGATGTCTCCTACGTTATGACAGCAAAGCTGCTTCATGCCATGATGTGAAAATCACCTGCAGCCTCAGTGGCTGTCTTTGTGTTGACTAAGGAACACCAAGCTGCCAGAGCCAGCACCCTGCAGATCCAGAGCCATCCGGCCTCAAGCACATTTCCACAACTCCGGGTTTGAATCATGTTCTGCATCGTACCACAGACCCCAAGCAAATAAACCAGCCTTCTTCACATCCTGCACGTGACTTCTGGGCTCTAGGAGTTGATACTGCAACAGGGTTTGATCGAGAAATGACATATGGGCTTTTTGCTTCTTCCTTAAATACGTGAAGTTCTCATCCCTCTAAAAACAAAATAGGTCAAATCAACAGAAACCTCAAAGAAAGACAAGTGCATTTGTCAGTGGGAAAATGGGGAGTGAAAGAAAGCAGCGGCCTTTAAAAGAATTTGCCCTTTATCCAAACTTTGATGGGTAGAATAAAGAACCCAAACATCACAAAGTATCCACTAGTAACCATACAAAATGTGAGCAAGATAAGAACACTTTACTACTATGAAATCTAAAGCCACAATTAAGGCAAAAAGTAATATATGCACAGAGTACTGAAATCAAGGATTTAGTTCCATTTACCTCAACATAAGCTGCACGGAGAAAAGTTAAACATGCTGTAATAATAATTTGAACTGCTCAATTAAGTTAAAAAACACATTTACCATACAAATTAAAAAAACCTCCCAAACCCCTCAAAGGCATTAAAGCTGTTCAGTGTTATTTGAGATGCAAATTACAGACCTGAAGTTAATATAACACCAACAGAAGTTCCTATTATTCCTACTCATGGCTCAAGGGGAGGTGACAGTAGAAAGGAGCCACAGCCTTGTTGTACAAGGTCTCCTTAGGACGGTAGAGGAGCTAGTTTTTAAAGATAACTCACTTTAGCTTTTACATAGAAATTGCCAAATTACAACTTATCTTTCGTAAACCTGTAAGTCTTAAATGCATTAAGAAATGCAAGACAACTCCCTGGGCCAGCTGGGGGCTATTAAGGAGAAACAAGGATTATTCAGGAAAAAAATGAATTCAGATTCTGCCTTCCTGCATCGCAGATCTCAGCACAGAAGTAAAGGTATAGACAGTGCTGCTGCAGTTATTTCATCAACCCTTTCCTGTAGCAGCTGGGTTCCAATTTTAAAGCTCAGCAAATGCAGGAACAGCTTTCTTCCATCTCAGATGCCTTTCCCACAACGACACACGTTTCTGCCTATACAGAGACAGTTTTGCAAATGACACTTCTAATGACAGCTCCAGGCAAAATACTGTTTGATTTCACACTCCTAGCTCCATCTGCAGACACACCTACACATGCTGAAGGGCAATTACCATCGCTGGCACCGGGCGAGGGTCTCTGAGCGCCTCCAGAGCTCTAGGCCTGCAATCTGATGCACCACTGCAAGTATTCTTCCCTGCACTTAAATACAAGAGGTTAATTTTCATGGGAACTTCAATCAGTGCTGTCATACCAAATTCAGAGCAACGATGCTAGCATTAGGTAATCAGAACCCTTGATCTTACCGCTAGCATCAACAAGCGTAGCGTTAAATGATGGCCTGCATTTCAATAAAATATAACCAAGTACAAACAGCAGAAAGCCAATTATATATTTTTTATGTAATTCGGTACTTTTTCTTTATATAAAGTAACTTGAAGACTTTATGCATTCTAAAGCATGATCTTCAACCGTTTGCATAAAGAAATATTGCTGTCAGTAAACCAACGGCCGTAACCCAGATCACACATGCAGCAACAACCTGGCCTACTACCTCACCCCAGCCTGTCAATTAGCAGAAGCAGGGCCTTCAGAAGGCATCTCTGCCCACTACAATGCATTAAGTCACGAGTTTCTTGCCAGCTTGTCGATGACATCATTTTCCCAAAATGACTGAAACACAAAAAACAGCACACGTAGTAAAATAAAAAAGGCAATATTAAAGAGATGACAGTTAGCTTGATTTTAGATTTTTCTATGCTTGCAGAGTAGTGCACTACCCAGCCATATCACAGAAAAAAATGTAAAATAGGTCTAGAGTTAAAAACATAGCCCCCACCTCCCTTTTGAGAGCAACTGAAACTCCTTAAAGAAGGCCATTTTCTGGAAAATTGACTGGTTTTATACAGACTGCCTCACTGGGTTGCAGTATTTCACTGATGGCACAGATCTCGTTAGCCACATCTAAAGTGACGTTGTCAATGGCCATCTCTCAGGCATGCAGTCGATCGATTCAAACAACTTACCTGCCAGGAAGCCATCAGGCAGTACACTACACTGACTCCAGGTAGCTGATTTCCTAGCCTTGAATTTCCTCCCCGCAATTAACGAGAAGGCTACCTACCATTCACTCATTCAGGAGTGTTCCTAAAGCCCTCACAGCTTTGGGGTTGCCACCTCCCAGTAAGCTTTTATTCTAGGTTATATGAATAACAGGAGTTGCAGCTATCCCTATAGCAAACAGGAATTTAAGTCTTCTACCGAAATATGAACTTAAATGTAATTTTTTAAGTTTCTGTAGGTTGTACAAGACTAAAGACTAGGTCCTATGAGCATTTTAGCTCCAAGATAATTCTTACATTAACTAGAGATCTCAAGAATGTAATCTAAAAATAGCCCAACGAGTTTATTTTACAGAAATAAAGTTTCAAACAAGCAAAGACTTTTCCTAAGAAAAGCTCAACTTGTATGCTTGCAGACAAGAAGGAAACTCACTATTGCCAGGAGGCAAAACTGCTGTGTATATTACCACCTCCAAACTATGCAAGAAGAAATGAAAACCACAACATAAATACTAATACTTTCCCTTAAAGGTTTAATAAGGCTTCTTACTGCTATTTAAGAAGGCTCAAAGCAAAACCAGAAAGGACAAATTCTTAAAACAAAAACTCAGAGCCAGTAACTAAAAAGTGTAGGGGCAAAAAAAAAAGAATCATGTTTGGAAAGTTTTAAGTACACATGTTTCTAAAGGGAATAATCTATCAAACCACAGGAGGTGACTAGAACTGCCATCATCACTGCTAGCACAAAGGAATGTAGACTGGGGGGAGGCAATAGAGGAAGGGGGAGAAAGAAGAGGGAAGGGAAAAAGGGCAAGGAACTAAAAGAGGGAGCTACAATAATGGTTACCAGACTCCCAAGGAATTCCTATAGGAAAAGAATAAATCCTACACAGAGAAATAAAACCACCCAAAATAAAACAGCTAATGCAATATATTGAAAGATCCCTCAATAAAGTTAGGCTTTCAGTTTATTTGCCCACCACATTTTCATAAATTTAGTTTTATGCCATACTCTAAGCCTCCAAAAGCTAACTCAAATGTTGCAAATACAAACAGTTCTTCTTCCAGCCTCCTCCTCCTTCCCAATCACAGCAGCCTGCACAACACAGCTTTCAAGAGGAAATAGGGAAGTTTAACTACTCCAAATGTAAAATATCCCCATGTAGTGATTTAATCAGCTTTAATTCTTCCACTTAAGAGACAATAACTAGGGGTTACACACTGGCAGGTACAGGCCCTAGAGGACAGACAGATTGCCCCAGCACAAGATATCCTCTCAGGATATCATTGGGGGATCCTGCATATCAGTATTTTAAGTTTGTCTAACAGCCAGCTTGCAGTTCTATGCGATGAAGAGCAGTTACTAACACAAATAAGAGAAGATTAAAAATATTGGACTGAGAGCATTTCCCAGAAATTCAGCATAAATGGGTAGCAAAGTGATTTTTTTAGTTAGGAATTCAATGCTAACCATATGGAAACCACCTCACACAAAACTACCTGGGACGTGTTTTAGATCCCTATACATACCAACCTCCTGCCTCCCTGGAGATGTCTGCCAGGCGTTCTCAGCAGTCCCATAACTGTACAGACACAATCTCTCCTGCCCTGATTATGAGCACTGCACCTCCAATAACAGCAGATCTCAAGTCACGCACCGCGATAGGAAAGTTCTTTTTTTTTTTTTTTTTGCCTTTCAGGAAACGCTGCCCTCCAGATTTCATAACCCTGTCTCGAAGCGCGCAGCCTATTCACAATTAAAACCCACAGAAGAAATATTTCAGCTTGCCACAACATACAGAAACTTCCTGCTCCTTGCCAAAAAAGCCTGCGATGGAAACATTTCTCTAGCAGCCCGCATCGGAGGCAAGGCGAGGGCTGCAATAACTGTTCTAATTTTAATGTAAGCACAGCGGACCAGAAAATAGACGTGACCAGCTGGCTCAGCTCATCCCCGGGCCTTGGTGTTGGAAGTCGGTGCCTTATCGGGGCTGATTTGGGTTTGTGAAAGGACCCCAAAAGTTGGGGTGCTGTCACCCAGAGGGGTTTCGGTGGGGGCTGCCTTTAGGGTGCGTGGTTTGCCTGCAGGGAAAAGGGCTCAGCCTCAAGAGCCCTGCCACAAGGGCGATGCTAAGGGGTGCCGGGGGTCACCTGCACCACCCAGCCCCTCTGCTTTTTGGGGGATCTCCCCCCATAAAAGCCCTAATTTCCCCCAAATCGGGTAAATCCAGGCCTCCTTGCGGGCCGTGCAGGCAACGGGGCCGTTGCTGGAGCCCAACTGCCCGAACAAAGCCGCGCTGCTGCCCGGGCAAGAGCTGGCATGGCACAAAGCGGCGATTTAGCGGCAGATCTCAGGAATTAGTTTATTTTTTTAAAATCTTCGAGGCATCGTGGCGCTGGGGTGGGGTGGGGGGGGGGGGTACCCGTGATGGTTGGGGTGCGGGGACACCCGGGGGGGGTCCGCACCCCCACCACGAAGAAGCCCTGCACATCCACATTATCCCTATTAAATAATTTGTTAATTATTTTATTTATTTCTTTTTAATTTTGGGCTTTTCTACCCCCCTCCCCCCCCCCCAACACCATGAAGCAGCCGAGGCCTCGCCACCCGGCCCCCTTCCCCACCAAGCTCCAGGCAGCCCCCAGCCCTAACCCCAACGGCCGTTAACAGCCGGCTGCGACTGTTAACGGTCACCAAGGGCTGCACCCCCGGGGCCCCCCCCCCGCACCCCGCTCCGGTTCCCCCCTGCAGCCGGTACCTGCGCCCGACCGCGCCGCCTCCCCTCCGCCTCTGGCCCGAGCTCCTCAATGGCAATTGAACAAAACACAGCTGGCCCCGCCCCCTCCCGCCGCCCGCCCGCTCCCATTGGTTGCCGCGCCCGCCCGCGGACCTTTCACCCGCCCTGCCATAGGGCGGCGAGGCGCGGCGGCCCCGCCCACACAGGGGCCGCGCTGTGGAGCGAGGCGGGGAGTGCGCACGCGGACTACAGCCCCCAGGAGGCGTTGCGGCGGCGCGGTTCCCTTCCCTCATTGGCTGAGCCGCTGAGGGGGGGGAGACCCATTACGTCATCGCGGCCCCGGATGGAGCCGCAAGGAGGGCGCGCGTGGCGCAGCGAAGCCTGGCCGGGCGTTCTGCGCATGCGCAATGTCGAGGGGCGGGGCGGGCACCGCCGGCCCCGTCATGGCGGCGGGGCCGGACCCTGGGCATGGGGGGGCGGCTCCTGAGGCGGCCCCGGGGGGGCGCAGCCGGGGCTGGGCGGGCACGGAGGGAGCGGGCCGGGCACCGCGAGGCTCCCCCCGCTTTTATTTCGGGTCCTTCCCGGCGGTGGTGCCGCGTAACGTGGGGCTACACCGCCCTCTGCCTGCCCCCCTCAGGCGGGCAGCCCGCTGGGGCGCCTCAGGTGCGCGTCCCGCGGGGGGTCGGGAGGGGTGCCATGTTCTGCCGCCTCTCAAAATGGAGGCTAAAAATAAAAAATAAAATAAATCACGTTATTCTCAATATATATATATATTCTTGTGGGAGTTTTTTTCAGAAGCAGCCGTGAGTCAGGCGCAGCGAGGCAGCGGAATGTGTTTGGGCAGCACTTGTCAGGGCAGGGCCTGCTCGGTGCGGTGCCTCATAATCCCCAGCGCTGTGAGGAACCCAGCCCCGATTTACTGCTGCCTACAGGCCTAACGCCGCTGCGTTACAGGCGTGTGGTAACCATTAACAAGCTCTTTGCATCCCTTTAACAAGCATCTGTTATTTCAGCTTTCCACAACCTGTCCTTGGGTTTTTGCATGTTACACTTGGCTTCCACACCTTTCCTTTAACACAGAAGTTTTCCCGTTCACCTCGTTATCCTGTAAGATTTCGATAAATTACAAGACCATGCAGCAGCAAGTATCTTGAGTTTAGCAAAGCAGAGTCCAGATCAAAACTCTGTAACTGGGACATCCTTATTTCAGCCTGGCTGTCTTGCAGGCTTTCAAATTTTAACCCTAGAAGACTAATACCTTAAAACTAATCTTACTTCAAACATTATTACCATTTTTCTGCTTGTTTTTTGTCACTATCATACATTTTTAACACCACATGTAACCCCTACAGTACCCATTTTCTTGAAAATGTGTGCATATTTATTTTGATAGACCTGAAGATGAAATAGTTTCAGATAGTTTACCAGAATACCTTTCACAAATTATACACTGAATACTTAATTTAGTGTACTAGTTCTCTGGAAGATCAACGCCTATCTCTCTTTAGAAAGATCTTGCAAGTGATTAAAGGTACACAGATTTTTTTCCCATCGTTCAGTCCTGGTTCTTAAAATACTTTCTGGTTGTGCTCATTTTGCTTCTGGCCTTGTTGTCAATTCTGGTACATGGGAAATTGTAGTTCATCTGTTTCATCATCCTATCCGTATCTTTGGCAGGGATTTGGCTCCATTCTGTAATCAGTTTTGTACACAGAATTCCCCATTGAAAACAAATTATCCCTGAAGTATTTCATTGCTAAATCCTTATCCAAACTTAGAATTAACAGTTTAGTTTTTAAAAATTGTCATAATTTTATCTTTCACAACCATTATAACCAAGTTTTTCACTGGGGTTTAACAGCTGAGGTGAGAGATTTTGATGTAAAGTTGATTTTCCCTTACCTACATGTTTAAACATTTTCATAGTTGCTAGAGTTAAGCCACAATTTCTTTCCTCCAGCCTCCTGCACTATTTCTGCTGTAAGTAATGTAAAACTAGAGGGAACTTCATACTTCTGAAGCTCAACTGCTTCTTGATTGCAACAGTTTACTTACAACCATCCCTGTGGCCATGGGGGAGGCATGTGAAAGGGTTTACAGCTGCATTCCCCCAGCAGTGAGCTCTGAACTTCCACAGGCTAGAGACTTCCAACCAATGTAAGAACCTCACAGTAATTAAATTACCTTATGGAGCAGATAACTCTTTGGTCTTCTCCTGTAATGCTCCCCTGTAATTTCTCCCCTGATTCCTTTTATCACCCTCCATTCTTTTCTCTAACTTTATCAGATTTTTTTTCCATTCCGACAACGGCTTATACTCTGTTCTTTTGGGGTGGAGCTGCTTTCAACCCTGTTCAACCCTGTAGTCCTAAAACAGGTGGGAGGCTGAGCCCTAAGCTGGTCATGATACAGAGGTGGTATTTCCTCTGATCAGTTTGCTGAATCTCAAAATTTACCTCATGAGCAAATCACATACAACTACAAGGGTCAACAAAGACTAGGGGACTATCAGGGACATAGGAGTGAAGGATCTTATCTGAGACAGGGCAGGTGGCAGCTTTAATCAATGTCTTTTGGTATTAAACCACAGTCTTCTTTTATACCCAGGAGTAAAGCTCTGGCAGGGATCCAGGTTATAATTCAGATTTTGGTAAACACAGACCTAAATTTCCCTCATGACAAGGTTTGATAGTAATTGTCTAGCACTTCAAAATATCTAATTACAAACATGCTACCACATGTTAAAGTGGTTGATGTCTGTTCACTCAACTGTGGTCTCTAGGAAGGGCCATCTGTTTCCAACAAAGCAGTGAGACATGAATGTAGACAGGTTTCTAAATTTAAAAACCACAACCACACAACAACAACAACAAAACCACCTAAAGAGGTAGTGACACAAAAATGTCATTACAATACATCACTGGCCAATATAGGTGTAATGAGCCCATCAGAATGACTCTTGAGAGAAAGTTTTCATCTAGGGGAGCAGATGCATGGCATGATTGTTCTAAGATAGCATTCTGGGGAACCCAAAATACTTGAGTAAGTATGTGTATACAAGTCTTCAGCACACACACAAATAAGAGGTTGAATTTGGTCCATTGTGACCTACATATACAAATAGGACTAACATTTACATAAAGGAATTAGCAGTTCTTAAATCCCATCTCAAGACACCTAGCTCCTAGGCACGGCTATTTGGGAAAGGAAAGTTGTTCCTTCCTTGGTCAGAATATGGTAGATACACATGTGTGGCACGTTGGTTTTACCTCTCCTGTGAAAATAAGTAGACCTTAACGCGCTGTGTGTGGTAGTAAACTGTTACCTACCTAGGCAAATTACCACCTAGTATGAAGAAGGGAAATGGAGGAGACTATGCGGCTCAGTTCTTTTATTTTTCTTTTTCTCTTTTTATTTTTTGTTACTAGCTGTAGATAAGGAGCCTAGCAACTCTTTGATCTAGTTATTGTTTTAAAGATAGCACAAAAATGTTCTGACACTAACGTTCAGAGCTGCTCGTAAGGTTAAGATGAACGTTTCCAACGCCCTATTTCAAATTGGTTGAAAGGTACTTTGTACACTAATCAATTTTTACTTAGCACAGCATTACTAAGACAAAAGTTGTATATTTACTACATACAGCGGTCCTTTTACAATGAAGCAACACAATTGAGTTGGGATATTGATTGCAAGTCTTAGGCAAATTTACTCAAGTCGTGGTATTTCTCTTCCTGTAGTAGTCATGGTTAGTCATTCATCTGTTTCTACATAAACTATGTATAATTGAAGAGGGGCCTCTGTTTTCAAGGCAAATTTATGAAGACCTGTCAGAAACATTCCAAATCCTTCACTGATCCCCTTTGCTTTAGGGTCACTTTGCAGTTGCAAGTGGGCAATGTGGATTCCATCCCTCAGTCCATGACCTTCTCACTCAAGGGAGCAAAGACAAGAAGTGGACTGACTTCAGAGTCTGACGTACAGCAGGTACAGGAGACACAGCAAAAGGTATTGAGGTGTGCTATTATATCCTGTGTGATTGAAGGGGATGTTTCAGCATGGCTGATGCTCATCAAAGATGCTTTTTACACTTCTCCATTCTCTTTGTTTAGCAGTTTCACAGCTGAGTGTACAGGTTCTGGGCACAAGAGGAAGTTCTGCCACTAATTATATATATCAGTTGGTGGTTTTAATGCTAACCTTGCTCAGACTGTTCAAACAGGTCAGTTTTCTCTATAAGGAACTTTTCCTTATTTATGTTCAAGGGCTCGTTACGAATGAGATAAAGCAGTAAGAATGCTAAATAAATAAGCTGGAATTGAGAAGCAAGGGAGTGTTCAGCATCAAAATCTGAAACAAGCAGAGAGCTGACATCCTGGGATATTAGAATCAGGGGTCTCATATACCACTACAAGTTGGCTAGACATTATGTTCTTTGTGAACTCTTAAAAGGATTTTGAAAATGTTGAGTTAATCATGACCAGATCAAGTTTTATTGGATTTCATGGAAGGGTGACTCCATCCCGTGCCCCCTGTACACAGCTGACTTTTCCTACACCCAGCCTTTCACCTCCCTTACCTGCTATTCCAGCTACACAGTTGCCTGCTTCTTCTTAAATTGAGCCATCTGGCCAGGATATACTCCATTTTTCAGGGTCTGAATTAGCCACAAAATTTCAAAAAGGGCAAATCGAGTTCCAAGTACTGAGCCAATACAGCATTGTTCTGCTTTTCACTGCAGTCCCCTAGGAACAGTCCCACTCATGAGAACTCTAAATTGCTAAGAGTTCAGCCAAAGCATCTTCTGCCTACTCAAGTTTCTAGTCCCTCCTACATAAATTTCCAAGTGCCTTGTTCTTTTTGCAGAGCACCAATACATGACACTTCCTTCCTAGACCTTCCCTGCACTTGCCTGCTTTACAAAATGTCTTATTCACTTCCTGACTGAGCCTTTTCTCAGCCCAGAACTTTTTCCCACCTTGTCTCTCTTTGAACAAAGCAAGAGATGGTGAAGGTGCATTAGTTACTCACATCCTGCTGTAGCTATAAGGGTTGCTTGTTCTCAAATTCCCATTTTTTTCTGTCAAGACAGGGCTTACAAAGGTCTTGCATACTTCTCTAGTGATTTCCAACACAAGGCACAGGGAACACAGATCACTAGCACATAAATGTGATTAATAAGCATTGTTACTGAAAGCACAACTTATCACATGATATGTTTCTCCATCCTTAATACAGAATACCTGTATGAGCCATTTTATCTATTTTATTATTTTAATGAGTTGATTTTTTGTCATTATTTTTTGTCTGTTTGTGTTGTTTTGAAGGAGATAGTAGTGAGCACTGTTCTGGTACTTACCTTGCTTCTGTTCTTACTTATCCAGAAAATAAGGCAACAAGTAACAAAGTCTTGGTCCTGTGTTAACACCCTGGATAACTACTTATTTAGTGTAAGAATTGTGTATACTTTAATAGATAGGATTTTCTTTTATTCTACTTCAAAATCTGCTGAGGAGTGGTAGAGGATGTACAGCGGGCAGTGGCATTGTGTCAGGCCTTAATACCTTTTACCTGTTTCCAGGAAACAAAGATCTTCCAAACATGAAACCTCACTGGAAAACAAAGTGGTTGCAAAACATTAATTGTACTTCATCTCATTTCTAAATTTACTGTGGTTATATAAAGAAGGAACTATTTTAATCACTAAATCAAACTAGAGATTTGGGGATAAATTTTCACCTGCGTTTAGCTGAGCAGAGTGATATATACGCAAGATTTTAAACATGAATTCTTCACATAGATTCGTGAATGCTAATCATCAGGTATATTCTTGTATTGAAGGGCTTTCTTTTAATCTTATATTTCCAGATAATTTCCCTTGCAGATGACAATTCAAATGCTATGTTTCTACTCATAGACCCAGACCTGCCTCCTCTGCTCAAACTAAAATTGTAGCCTGTCTCTCAGAAATCCCATCCCAAATACGTAACTGTCAGATTGAGCTCATTGTGACTCAAATAGAACTTTTACTTTTCTCTGACTTTTTTACTTGACTGATACAACCTTACCTCATTCATATCCATTCAAAATGCTTCAGCAGTGGTTGTCTAGCCACATCCTTTAGCCACACCAACCTTCTTCTAACTCCCCACTGTCTTCGGTTTTGTTATATCAAGCACATGTTCTCTGTCTTTCCATTCAAAGCCTCACGTAGCCTGTTCCACCTCTATATATCTTACTAAAGCACAAGCAGCTTTTGCCCCAGACACAATGAACTGCACCATATGATCACCTTGTGTGACCTCTACTCACCTCAGACCTTTACATTTAGCAAATAAACCCATATATTAAACCCAAAGGTTTCAATTAAACTGAAGCATTTTAATTCTCAGGAGACCAACCTGTGTTTCACAAGCAGAAAACAAGAGTGATCACCTTTGCCTGAGGCTTTTACGATGGCCTGAATGATTCAGGAGGTCAGCCAGGCCGTTGGCTGTAGAGGAAGGGGATAAAAAAAGACAAATGAATCTTCATCTTACTGCTCCCCTGGCTGGGAGGGAAATCTCATCCTGACCCCCAATGTACCCTGTATGAGGGACCAAGATACATCCATCAGTCCTGTAGACAGAGGGGTTTCCCTGTTACTTCAAAGCACCTACTTAATCTGTTCTGTGTTTCGAGTTCTGAGCCATCTAGGATGCCTCTGAAGAAGGGAGGAGATAATACTTGACCTAATAAATGTGTCTGTTTTAATGAAACCTGGTGTCTTTTGGATGTATTTCAAGGCTGACTAAGATACAAGTCCTGACAATCTTTTTCTGTAGCTGGGGTAGGTGCAAAGCCTCATAAGGTTTTTATTTTTTTCTGTGTTCTCTGTGTCTATTACTGTGGGAATTGATGAAGTAGCTTTGTCTTCCGTGGGAACACTTGTAGGGTATCTTCTATTCAGTTGGCCACTTCCATAAATTGTGTACAACCTTAATCATGAGGCCTCTAAGTCTTTACCAAATTCAGATGAAGTTTTCCAACTGGTTTTAAATGTGTTACTGTGAGTACAAATATGCATGGATGGGCACAGATGACACGTACTGGTGGCTGTGGATTGGGAGAAGGAAAATGGAGGAGTAATAATTTCTCCCTCATCTCCGATACTATTTGCTAAAGACAGGAGATTTGGTTATAGCCATTATTTTAACACTGAACTGGGATTGTTACAAGAGTGGTGAAGGCCATGCACAAAGCCTTACACACAGAAAGGACAGAGCAGGAAGACTCCAGTACAGATACCAGATTCAGGAGGAACCAGTCGAGAACCTCCAGCCCCAAACCTAGAAACCACAGAGGTTCCCTGGTTTTCCTCTTGAAGCTAATGAAGCATCTCACGATTTAGCTTAAATCGATAGCCAGCACAATGCATTGCTAACTAAGCAGCAATACATATGTACAATCACAACTAAAAAAATGTATGTGATTTCAAATTGCAATATATCAATATACAAATTGCAATATATCAGAATGTGCAATGAGGGCCACTAGAATCCATAATAAGGACCAGCCATTGAACCTCTGTCTCCTTATTAACCTACTGGTGCACGCTTCTTGGCTTTCTTCTGTGCCAGTCTTCAGGCTGTGAAGAAACTCCCTCTAACCACGAGGTTATATTTATCTCCTCTCACATCCCCTCACAGTCTCCAGCTTTGCTCTGAGATCTACAGAAGCTTGACAAAGCCCACAAAGGGTGTGAAGGGTGAAGGTCCTGCTTACCAGGCTGAAGACACTTACTTACCATGTAGTCTTTTCCCTATACTCTGGGGACTGCCTACTTCTCTCCTCTTGCCTCATCTATATTTTGGCAATTCTTCAGGCCAGGGCTGTACAGTGCCCAGCATAACAGGGGTCTGGACCATCACTAGACTTCTGAGGTACTTTGGGTAGATAAATTACTGATGGTACTCTGGGTTCAAGAAATTGCTTTAGGGACTTGAAGGGGAAAGGGGGTATTTTCTGTAAGCCAATGATTTTTGCTTGCCAAAGAAAAAAAAAATCCACATATGTATCTGCAGATCCAAACTGCAGAGAGGTCACTCCAAACAGCTGAAAGAATTTCCCTTCCCCCAAGAGAGCAATCATCAAATATGTTCTTTGAGGAAGAAGAAGTGCAATTTTAGAGTGTACATTTCCTGTTTCAGTTCATTTTTAATGTTCTGAAGCCAGCAGGTACTTTATTTATAACAAGTGTTTCAAACTTTGTAATTAAGATAGATGTTTTAATATTTTTATTATTTTTTTTTACAAGCGGTGCATTTTAAAACCAACTTTATTTATATGTACGTGCATTTATATGTATATCTGTCTGTATGCTAAGGCCTTATGTGAAAAAAGAAAAAAAGCAAACCTCGCAACAGCAATGTAAGGCTCTGCCCATTTCTTTTCCTGGTTACCAACCTTGTACAAATTAAAAGCACATTAGCCACTTTGAAAATAAATCTGACTACAGTTCAACCTCTTCTCTTTGGAGTTTTAGTTTGAAGATAGCATTGGCATTCCACTGCCTAAGCCACTTGAGTGAATTTCCTGATTTTGCTTGGTTGCTTAATTTCCTGTTGGGCTCACATTTTGCCTAATTCAAGACAAAAAGACCCCTATAAATTGGATGAATGATTGAAATTGCAGAGCTGGACATAGTAATTTGATTGCAGTTCAGTATGTGCCTCTCTGAACAGAGGTAGAATTTCTGAGACATGCGTGTAAGTAACTCTAAAAATGTCTCTAATTCAGCATTTTCTCCCCTTATTGAATTACCCATGTATGCATCTAAATATCTGTTATCAAAGGTCTTCTCTTGGTGTTTGGCTTTTAATGTGTGTCCATGACAAGTTTTGCCCTGTTATGACATCACTCTTAAGTCTCTAAAACAGGACAAAAATAAAACAATAGGAAGTGCTACAGTCTGTTATTCATAAAAGCACTCTAGCAGTACTTAGGAGTACATTTGAAACAGATCTCTGCATCATTTTTCCAGTGTTGGGCTTTGCATTCAATTTTTAAATGCTCAGGATTGTGAATGGGGCTAAATAATGTGTTAGCAAGAGCCTATAAATTATGGACACGTACAATTTAAGTATTTGACCTGATTGTTGTACATGTCTTTATACATTGCCTATCATGCTGTACAAAATTGCTAAACTATAAAAGCTAAAAGTGGGCTTTTTTCTGATGTTCCTGCCTCAGAGAAGAATACTGCCTATGGGGCAGTTTATTTAGAGGTCAGATCAGTAGAAGACTTTATGAACCAAAAGATGCACTTTGCAGTTGTATATGATCACCATCAACCTGAGCTCAGCCCGATCTTTTTGGGGAAGGACTTCCAGGGCACCTCCGTCTGAGAACGCAGCCTTTCACAGCACGAGCAATGCTCCAGGAGTTCCCCAGCATATCACCTGTACGGAGCTGGAAGCTTAAAGATTCAAACTCTGTATAGATTGAGGCTAAACGAGAGTCAGGATGACACCCTGTTATAGGGTCCACTTCTGGAATATCAGCTATTCAAGTTTCTTTTCAGTCTAGAACTTGCTGGTGGAACTTGTACCCCGTTATTAATACAGGTGAGCTGAACACTTGTTGAAATAAAATGTCAGCATGGCTGTAGATGCTTGGGCCATGACTCTGAAAGGGCTGTTGTGAACCACATTTCCAGCAGCCTGATTCGCTTCAGACATGACAGATGGATCCTGCAGGAAATGAAAATGCTGTGCCTTCTTTCCTGGAAAATATTGTTATTATTCTTAAGCATCACTCTTGTGTATGTCCTTTTTTTCAGATGGTCCGTTAGTGGCAGGGATCTCGCTTACTTGTACATCTGGTTAATGGCCTAGAACATCATCGCTGTTTACAGTTATTTCTAACAGGAACTGAGATCAAAGATCAAGTTAATGGAAGAAAGAACAATGAAAGATGAGAGCCAGTCCTCTCTGAGGAGGGACTATATGCTGCCCTTGCGGAGCCTTATCTGATAAGTATTTTTCCATCTCTGACGACTTTAAGCCAGATCCTGTGATCTTTATATTGACAAGCTTTGTATTTAAAAGTACATCAGTAAGGCCGCATTTAATTTGGACACATTTTTAACCCACCACCTTTTCCATTCTTCCAAAACCCATTTTGCCTAGTAAAAGCTGTAAAAATGCTGCCTCTAAAAATACTGTGCCGAGGCATCCTTACAGCTGTGAGCTTGGACTTGATCTGAAGGTTGCATCATCCTCTGGGCTCTTGCAAGCAGAAAAATATAGGTTGAGGCAAGGAAAATAATCTTTCAGAAGAGCCAGGTACATATGGATCTAATAGCATCTTGAGACCTTGCAGACTGGGATTCTTTAGCAGTGGGCTTCACGTTTCTGTCTGTACAGCAGCAAATCCAAAAACGCATACGTAACATAAACAGGACCAAGCTACTATGACCGATTTGGGTGCCTCTATTTTTATTTTCTTTTCTTTTTAAGCTAGCTAGGAGCAGCCATGGTTTAAATTAAACCCATCACTTCCACATAATTGAAGAGGGATTTACAGATGAGGCAGACACTTTTCACGCCAAATGTTGTGCATGTACAGAATGAGAACCAACAATTACAATTAATTTCTGCGCCTGTACTCCGTACCGAGGAAGCAGCAAAGAGCCCCCTTATCACCGTGCATGCGCAGGGGAAGGGCGCTATGGCGTTTTGGATGCATTTTTATCAGTGATATCAGCAGCTGGAAGTTGTGAAATGATTTCCTTTGCCTGCATTTGTCCAGGCCAGCGAGAAAGCTGCTGGGATGGCGAAGGCTCAGGCAGCATCGCAGGGCTTTGAGCAGAAGTTGGGGCAGACAAAGGCGGCAACTGTTGCATTCCACCTGTTATCTCTGGGAGTCAGCAGCGCTGCCTTCCCCCTCCAGCCTCCCGGCAAGTCCTGGCAGCACCGAGATAACATTTCGCCTCAGATCTGCTCGTGCCAGGTTATCGATGAAGTTAGGAAAACGAATACCTTGAGGGAGCGAGGCTAGATTTTCAGCTGGCTTAATTTATGGGCCAAGTCTGGCCTGGCGCACCGAAAGTCCAGCTGTCGGTGTTCTTTGTCATCCAGCTTTCAGGGGGATGTCATTTTGCGATGGCACGACATAAAAGAGGGCTTTAAGAATACTTTGCAGCCCAGTAATGGTGGCTGACTGCTGCCTTCTCTGGTTACAGCTAACAGCACATTCTCACCACCTCTCTCCTCCGATTCTGTTTGTTCACAGGCCCGGGGCAACTGGAATATCTTTCTTTTGTCCCACACTCCTTTGTTACCGTGGCAACAAATGGGCAAATATTATAACTATTTTTTTTCTTCTTCTTCTCAAGTAGAGAGGTAAGTTTTCGAGACCACACACACAGAGTACAGGTAGCTCGAACCGGGGGGTTATTAGCATGTGGAAAGCGTGGGTTTAAGCTGGGCCGCGGGCCGGCTCTGTTCCAGTGCCCATCTCCCTGTCACGTAGCGCCTCTGTGCATGGGTAATGCCCAGTGCCAGCCTGTGGCTGGTGTCACCAGCAGTAAAAGGGACACTGAGTGCTCTCCAGGACCACCCTGAGCTCATCCTAATTGTGAGACTTAGCCCTTGCGCAGGGGTTTAAAGGCCGAGCTTGCACTCCCAAGGGGACACTGCAACCCACAGCCCTTTTGGACACTGCGGCCACTAACTGGGAACCAAAGTCACCGTCCCCTTCCATAAGTGCTGGCCCCAAGTGGCAGGGCACAAGGAACAACATCAGTAACTCCTCCTGGGAGCTGCAGGAGGGGATTCACCTCCAGTGGCTGCCTTTGTGCAAGTCGAAACCCTTGCGTCAGCGCAGGGCCCCACCGGGCAACACTGCCGTGCAGCAGCAATTACAGCACCAGAGCTGTAGACAAGCGTGGACTTCTTATTTCTGGTTCAGAGTCTGGGAAGAGATCCTTGCCAGCTGCAGCTGCTGGAAGGTACAGAGCCTTGGCATGGTCATTAGGCTGATGGATCGTCTGGCGTCAGACCCGAGGAAGCCTGAACGCTCTCATCTGCAGCCTCTGGATCCAGGAGCTAGCCAGAAGGTCTCGAGTTTTTTCCCTAACCTGTGATTTGTTAAGCACCCAGCAACATCTGTATCACTAGGGTATTTCATGGGAAAGTTTTCTTTTTGCTGGTTACGTGTTGCTGCTTGCATGTGTTTTTTTTTTCTTCTTCTTTTTTTTTTTTCTTTTTTTTTTTTTTTCCCCTGTATCTAGACCATCTATTCTTTTCAAGTGACAGATACTAAAAGTAGTAAGCTGTAAAAACATGTACCACCAGAGTTATAAAGGAAATCTCTTGGGAGACGGTAAAACAAACCGAGTCCCAAACACCCTCCCCTTCCCCAAGCTGCCAAACCACCTCCTTTTCTACCTCCCTGCCAACAGCTCAGTTCTTCCACAGTACCTACAGGGAGGGAGGTGGGAACAGATTAAAACCCCAAACGCCAGGTTGCTCCCTCCTCGAGGCTTCCCAGCACGTACGGAAGGCCTGGGGAATACGGGGGAAGGGGAAAAGCTGGCGGTGCCCCGTGCAGGGCCAAGCAAGTCTTCAGCCGCATAAAATAAATTCGATTCCAATCTCGCCGGAGCCAGCGTTGAAAGATTTCAGCGAGGCCAACACTTGACCTTTAGCAGACAATAGCCACGGCCCTAATTGGCAACTGCTCATTGTGCCTTTGCGTGCGTTTTGAACAGGCGGGTTTCATGCTCATTCCCCTGTAGGCTCAGGTCTGGGGCTGCAAAGTGGGAAGCAGCGAAGGTTTGGTGATTTCCGATTGTTCTATAATGCCACCTGCTGACTCGCGGGCGACAGTAGCCAGTGTATCAAAAGTCCTTTCACACAACCCTGCTTTAAACTGCGGCGCTATTTATATTAATGGGATCATTCAATGCATTTCACTCACGTTCTGATTTAGAGGCCGAGGACCAACCTAAGTTACAAATCCCAAGTGAACACCATAAGATATATTGTACGCTAGCTATTGGGCTCCAGCTGGGTTGCGGCTACAAAATATAACTATAAAATAACTAAATATAACCAGCTCTGAGTCGCTCTTCAAGCGAGGCACAGATTTCACCATCCGCAGCAATTCATGCAAAGATGCATGGAATAGCAGCGAGGCCCCCATCCAGAAAAAGGCTCCCAATCATCTACTTTGCAAAGCCTGGGAAAGTTCAAACTGGAGTGAATGTCTCACTTTGAACTTAATCTTGTAGCAAAGGGAAAAATCATGACCCTTTTATCTAATGAGAATTCTCTCTTATTGGACTCATCCCTTTACACCAGTTTGTCCTTGTTCTTCCCCATTTCCCTGTTTTGATCAATGTTTTCACCCCCCATCTGTGGCCAGACCCTTTTATTGGGGTTAGCATTAGCCTTGCAGAGCATCATGCTCCCAACACACCCCAGCTGCCCTGACATCCTCGTGGGGCTCCTTCCCTTAGCTCTGCAGCACGCTGTTGGGTTGTGCTCCTGGCACCAGCCCTATTGTCAGCACCATAAATAAACTCTTCGTGCAGGTCTCCACCAGCACCCGGAGCAAATCCTTACATCTGCCTTATGAGTTCCAGGTTGACACGCAGGGTGTACATTTTTCAGCGGGCTTCTGGCACGGGGAGTTTGATACTCTCCAGTGGAGACAGGCACTGCAAAGCCTTTGCACCACTTTTCTCCTTCTGGCACCTTAATGGGGTCTAATTTTTGTGCTGGCCTCCCACACATTTAATAAAAGACGCACATTCAAGCAGGCTTTGTGCCCAGAACGCAATTAAGCATCCAACTGTCCGATCTGTGTGGCCAAATCTGCGGCGTTCCCGGGGGTTCTCAGGTGCAGGTTCACACTGGTTCATCAGGTTTCCATAGGGGGGAGGAAATGTAATTTAGCTCTTTCGGTCTTAGTCATTGAAAATAAAAGGGGAGTAAGTGAAGCTTGTCTTTGGCGGTAGGAATGGCAAACAAACCAGGCATGATTCTTTATCTTAAAGTGAAATTTGCAAGTGAACAAGGCATTATAATTGATGCAGATTTAAAGATATAAGGTGAGGCTATTCTGTGTTTAGGTTTAAATGACAAACCTTATCTCACTTTTCCCATCCCCTCCCTTTTTCTTCCCTTGCACAGCAGAATGCTTTACCATAATTTCTTGAGACCCAATCCTCAGATCTGCTGTTCCCCAGCAATTTTTAGGGCAGCTGGAGATATTTAGCAGCCCTGGAAAAAAATCCCCCCTACCAGACCTTTCTTTGAACACAAGCTGACCACAGAAATGTCATAATACCTGAGACAAGCAGTTTCGTTACATGCTCCGGGTCATTCCGTGGCGCTAGCAAAAATGTTACATGCGATGAAAAAAAAAACTAAAGCCACAACACAGAAAATATCCGATGCGTCAGCCCACGCGAACATGTAGGGGGATGTAGAGATATATATATATGGAAGATATATTAGGTCTGTTTAGTTTGGGACCTAGATTCGATGTGCTGCAATGCCAGGCAGGAGGGACATTCAGAGGCCCTTTGGAAAGGAGTTTTAGGTCCCAGGGGTTGGCTCTCTGCTGTTGGTGTGCCCCTCAGCACTCTGCAGGGAACCTCGAAATTCAACCACCACTGATCCCAGTGGCAATGTCTGCACTGCTAATAGATCCAGAGCTGAATCGGACACAAACTCTGGACTGTTCATTGTGCACCCCACTGAATTATCAGTATCATTCCTCATATAGCTGTGGCCTGTGTTCGTAAGTACCCTCCCAGAGATGGCAAGCATGACCTGGGGGACAGCAGGCACTCCTAAAAGGCAGCGTGGACAATCCAGAGCCAGCTCTGGCTCCCTCTGTGGCTCTCCAGTGTTATCTCAGCAGGCTTTGCATCCTCGGGGATGTCTGGCCCTTTCTTGTGCTGCGCTCCAGGTCTCACCAAATGTGCACGCCATCGGTTTTCATGTTGTTGCACCACCTTGATGGGATGCAGCTCAGCTCTTGTGTTGGTTTGAACACTTTGAACCTCAAAGTACAATGTCTTAGGCCTACAAGGCCACCACGTGGGTCCAGAAGGGACCCTAGTGCCATATAGTGTACATGTAGCCACTTTTCTTTGTGCCAGAAAACATCACCTATTCCTTTTTTATTTAACATAAATGTCACGAAGGAAGCAAACATTTCCACTTCCTAGGACTTACCAGGGGCAAAGTCATGAATTCTGCCATGAGTTTAATGAACCCCAACTCTGCAACACTGAAAAACACCATGCAAGGTTTGGTCTCTGTTTGTTTAGGCACTGAGAACAGGGAGGTTAAAAGACCGCAGGGAATAACTGATGCCAGAAAAATAGTCTAGGATGAATGTGAAATAATGAAAAATATTTTATAGTTGTATTCCAGAATGACAGAGCTTCATTAATACACTAATGCATCATGTATTTTACTGTGTGAGAAGGGATATTCAGCCACCCAGAGATACATCCGCCCAGAGATGGAGCATAACCTTTCTCTTGTCACAGCAGCTTCCTTTGCATGGGGTTGGGCACAGCATTGATTTTGCCCCTCAGCCGTAACTAAATACGGAAATATAAAAGTGTGCAAAGGAAAAAGAGCTGCATAAACACAAACTTCAATGCAAAGCAAGATGCCACAGGAACAATAGGTTCTGACATTTTGATTTGCATTTTCCAGCTACTGCAGAGGACCTTGAAAGTGAGCTGTCATTTGACTGAAGGCAATGCTGTCCCCCGAAATATTTGACTGCAAAGAGAGGCAGATGACCCTCTGATGAATTAGCTGAGGTTTGAAAGTGGTGCACAAAGATGAAGGCAGCACGCTGGAGAACAAATGGAAGAGGAGCATACCTCTGGCTTCGTTCTTAATGTTGCTAGATTCAGGCAGGGAAAAAAATGGAAAATTTCATTTCTTCCTCACCCATCCTCCCCAGATATGACAGTTCACTAGTAGCTAGCCATCATCACACCAGGAGAGACCTGGTTTTATGTTAGGCTGCCTGGAGGCAATGCCATGGTCTTGGAGAACTCACCCAAGCTCCAACCCTACTAAATCCTCCCTGACCTACCCTGGTCCTCTCCCAGGTTATGCCTGCAGCAGAGATCAGGAACCAGCTTTATCCCTACTGCAGGACTGCTCTGGGAGAGGAACACTCTGTTTTTGCTAGTTCAGCTCTAAGCACATTGCATCACTTGTTGTCACAAAGCTGAGAAGCTTCAGTGCTAAGCTGGATGTGGGTGGTCAGGCTTCCCACCTCCCTTAGGACTGAATCCCAAAGAATGAATGGAGCTGGGCCCTCGATGGCAAGAATATGATTTCTGAAGGCAGAGCCCATGAAGTTCCTGCCAGTTGCTGGGCGAAGGCAGTGATGTGCCAGGGTTGCCAGAGGCATGAAGCAGCATGGCAGCAGACAAACAGCCCTGCTGATATTTCAGCACAGGATTCTCCTGTGACTTCATTTACTGGGACAGAGCCCATGGCCTCACTGATGGAAGTAACAAACCTCCAAGCCTGGCTGTCGGAAGGGTTACAGGACAGCACAATCGTACACTGTTGCAGCAGTAGGATTTACTCAGTCTCCATTTCTCCTTTCAGGGCCTCCTCAGGGCCTTGCAAGGAAGCTGGCCCTAAGACTAGAACTGCCCTCAGCAGCAGGGCTTTTTGCCCCGTGCATTTTTCCTCCTCACAAACCGGCCCGAAACCACTAAGCTTGTTTGGAAGCAGGCAAAAATGACAGAATGAGAGCCCTGTTCTGTGAGGTGATGTGTGACCCCTTCTGCAAACCATAAGAGATGTCTGATATTTTGAGCCGCATCAGTCATCAGGGCCAGGCTGAACCCAATCACTTGTAGGTGAAGTGTTGAACTCTGGCTCCAGGTTTCTCTTAATATCTTGGCCTTTCAGATATTTACTCTGTGTATAACCCCCACAAGAAGAAAAAAGGGAAAAAAAAAAAAAAAAAAAAAAGAGTGATTTTAAAGATTTTAAGTAATTTCTAAGTAAAAACTTACTTTTCAAAACTCACATACACTTATACACTTCTATATAGTTGTCCAATATTAATTGCCATCTCTGTGGTACATACTGTGAAGGCACATTTCCTTTAGTCAGAAGATCTCTCCTGAGCAATCCAGAAAGTTGTAGATTTAATAAGGAGTCAGTGTTTAAATGTACTTTTTATTTCATTAGTTATATATTAATTATGTTTTCAATGCCTTTTAATGAGAGTGAGAGAGAACGTGAGAAAAACTTGCTCTGGGTGGCTACTCTGAAGAACCTGAAGTCTGAAAACATACTTTGAAAAAACAACAGATGTTGCCCAGTGTTTCTGTTGCTTTCTAAGATTATTGGTGCAAATGAAAGTAATGCTGATGTTTTTGTTCCAATTTTGAAATAAAGGCTGGATAAGGAATAACATTAGAGACTGAAAGTAATTGCCTATTTCCAACAAGCTTTGGATGGGATATTTTTCAGAGAAAACGGGAAGCCAGTAAGGGACAGCCTGCTTCATTTTCTGGTTTAGAGCAACCTTAAGCCTTTGCATTTTGGTAATCTTCCCAACCCACCTCCAGATGTGAAGTCTGGCTGGCTGGAGGAGGGAAGATATGCAGAAGCAAGCACACCAGATACCCAAGATTAGCATAGACCTAAAAGTTATGCAGTCTCAGGCTTTCATAAGAGATTGGAGCTCACCGGCTCTTCCACATATGGGACGGAGATTTGGAAGTGGAATACAGCTGTTGTCCTGTGCTACCTCCCACCACAGCTAGAGATGCACAAAGACCATTAACACGTTACCAGGCTACAGCTGACCCATGGTAATGACAGCCCGGCTCCTATTCCTTCCCTTGGGGCAAAGAGCAAGTCATACAGTCAGAAACTTTGAGCAACAGCATTGAAGACATGGTTAGCAGGGATGGACAATATGGACATCACTTTATTTAGGGAGAAGATACAGAACCAGTGCTGGAAATGCTCCCAGCCAAAAGTTGGTGGGGCCCCAGTTCTGTGCCCAAAGCCTGCAGAGAAGCAAGGTGTAGATACCAATAAATAATTTTACAGGGCTTCTCTTCTCTTAACAGCTCTTCTCCATAAGGGAAACTGCCTAGGAAGCTCACTTACACTTCTTCCATACTGGACTGTTGAATTCAATGCCCCAAAAACAAAAACAAAAACAAAATAACCATTAACACTGAATTTGGGGGTCTTTGTGCACAGCTCCCTCTACATTTCCCTTGAAATTTGTATAAATGTTAGTATATGAAAGGGGGGAAATATGAGCTAGAAAATAATGGTGTAATTTAAACCTATGGGTATGAAATACTAGGACAGTAGAAAGAGGACCTTGCATTTAAGACTCCCACTGCCTTTTCAGGGACTTGGGGCTACCAGAACCACCCAGCTTTACCTCCTGAGTGGCACAGGCCACAGGATTTCATGGGGCCATTATCACACCACAGGCCACAGGATTTCATTATCACACCAAGTAATACATTTCCTTTTCATTTAGAGCCACCAAGGGATTTAGCATGTATCTTGGTAAGCTACTGTCAGGGATAGCCACCACCACTACCAGTCTGTGCCTTAATTCAGATTATTTAATTCAGGCTTCATTTGCCCCAGCTAAAGGGACCAGTATATGACTGGGGAAGCTCTGATCACAGCACAAGAGGCAGAGTATTTTCAAACAAATAATCTGATCAAGCCTAGGGAAGGCAAAGCCCCTTTCCCGGCTTGTTGGATCAGGGAAACTTCAAGTCTGTAAGGAACTTTACTCTCTGCTCTCAAATTCTGCTTTTAACTCAGAAAGGAAGAATCAGCCCTGAAACAAACACCTGCACAGGGCCTTATGCATCGTGAGAAGGAGGTACTGTGAAAAGGCAAAGCATGGTTAAATTCAAGTCAAAAAGATCTCTGGGCTGAGCAGAGGGAGGGACGTTTCTGCAACCACTGGTCTTTGGCATAATTTTTTTCAAATGCCTTAATTGTGTTCTATTTCAGTTTTAATTCATGTTACACAAGACAAAGGGGAAAAAAAAAAAGTGTTTGTAGTTTGGATAGGTCAGCCAGAAGACTGATGGTTTCAACAGTTTCTTGGATAGCTGACTAAGAGCTCAGGAGACATAACAGGAAAGGAAGCACAGTTTTATATTAAACAACAGAGGCATCAGAAGGTTTTGCATATTTTGACTCTGATGGCAAAAAATTACTGTCATTTGCCAACAAAATTGGGAAAATATTCCCTGAAGAGCAAAGGGAAGCCATGGCTTAAACATCAAGCCGTATCTTAATGCTGCATGATGCATTATCTGTTGATGAGAATAATTAATACAGGGCTTGCCCAAGAACCTGGAAGGAGGAGGCATGTGTGTGAGAGAGCATCTCCTGCCTGCGGACCCACCAGACAGCCAGCTCAGTTGTCAGGACATCGCCATGGCTTGGCATGGATGTTGAACAGGAGACCAGAGTCCACCCTGAGTTTGGTCTGGTGGATCATCCCCATACAGCCGCAAGCTGCAGGTACTTCAGGACAACGAGACACCGAGGGTGATCAGTGTAACCCAACCACAGGAGATGTCTGTTCATTTACAAACATGAGATTTATATCTCCTTTAAATTAAGGATGTGAGCCACTGAGAGCAGCAAAACGAGACAGCATTAACCTCCCCAGAGTATTCATAACCAGCCTTGTTTGATTTCCTTTTTTAAGAAGAGTTTCAATTGCAGAACTGGCTAGAGCTCAAAAGAATTCTAAAAAAAAAAAAAACAACCACCCTTATATCCTGATATTATTTAACAGGGCTATGGACGACTGATGTTTCATCTTCAGTTTCTTCAACTATCTTTAAGTGTTATCTGAAATGCTTCCCAGATGATTGAATTCCTGAAAACAGATGTATTGGAAGGAGCCATTGTAAATGGCCCATTGCAACGTTAATGGTGAGGAAAAAAAAACAACAGCGCTCCAGTTGCCCCAGAACCATGCTGCTTACACCTGGCAGGGGAAAAAAAAAAGCACTGTGGTGCAAGTTAAAATAGTTTTTGATTTATATCGTGGTATTAAATAAAGTATCTGTATTAGTTAAATATTTACTTATTGCTTGAAGCAGAAGGTCACTTTTGTCTTACGAAATAGAAGGCAGAACTGCAGCAAGGGAAACTGTTCCTGCTATGCCTCTGACCTCCCGTGTGACATGGGGCAAGTCATTTCTGTTTTGCTGCAGTTTTCCTGTCTGTAATTGGGACTGATGGGGAAGCACTGGCATGTAAAATCCACATATGACTGCCACGTCCATTTTCTCTGTACAGTGAAAGTTTTTAGTTTTTAGTTTCCTAAATCCCTCTGTATGGCTGATTGGCTTTTGCATTTCCCCAAACATGTCCAAAAGGAAGGTGAGCCTTTGTCCAGCTGCAGGCCCGCATTTCTGCTCGGTTCACAGGCAACTCCATCTGTTACTGCCTGCTGCCCTGGGACACTGGAATCTTGCACCACACATTGCACTTTGATGTGGCATTGGCACAAGGAGGATGCTTCCCTCCAGCAATGCACACAGCGAAACCATGAAGTGAAGCGCCGAGTCCAGGCAGGGTCAGGACGGATTCTACAGCTTTTGTGTTGCTGCCGCTGCCTCCTCTTCACTTCTCCCTTCCTGTAGCAATTATTGTTCATCAGCACAGATTAACAATTGCACAAGCAAACCCTTGGAACTAATGAATTCAGGGCCAAGGGCCAATCTGAGTCGGTGGAGCTTTGCCACCGACTTTAAATTCTTTAAATGGGATTGGGATCGAGCCCTGCAGCCTTCCCCTGTGCTTCCTCTTTTCACCCCTTCATGTGCTGCACATGTGCAGCTTGCTGGCAGCTGCTCTGGCTTCGGGACGAGGCACTGCCAGGTACGAGCTCCAGAAGTTGCTCTTGTAACCTCCCAGCATTCTTCTCCACCCACTCCCTGGCCCTATCTTTCTGCTACAAGTTGT
Organism: Netta rufina; assembly: GCF_964035555.1. NCBI lineage: Eukaryota > Metazoa > Chordata > Aves > Anseriformes > Anatidae > Netta > Netta rufina. The sequence goes on along the minus strand of NC_140127.1, from coordinate 69,551,077 downwards.
TCTAGCTATTTTACGGCTCCTTTTAAAAGGTAAAGACAAAAATAGATCTCAATTCATTCCTACAGGCTTCCGTTGGGCTGTGAAGAGCTTAAAGGTCCTCTCACCTCATCTCTTGTTTATCTAGTAGCCTCGGGCCTCATCTACATGAACGAGCTGCACCAATTCAACTAGATGTTAATTCAAACCAATTCATTAAACTAATACCAACCCCGGAGCAAGCGGAGGAATGGACGTTCCTGCAGTGTATTAAAACCAGGCTCCTATCGGCTTGCTTTAATCTGGTGAGAAACTAAAGCAAGGCAAGGAGCGCCCATGGACAGGTTTGCTCTGGTTTTACTGAACATATGGAAAAGAGCAATGCAAATCACACCAGGGAGTTCTCACTCGGCAGAGCCCTGCTTCTCATGCGCCTGCAGGGACCAAGTTATGACTTGAACACGTTCCACTCCAGCCCAGCTGTCTCTGGTGCAAGACTTTGCTTTCCTTCCTTGCAGAGGAGAAGCAATCTGTCTCTATTTAAACGCTTTAGAGAGGATTCTTTGAGGCACTTGGATAAATCCACTCTGGGCACAACAGCACCAGAGGCAGATCTAACGGCCTAGCAGTAAAACTGCACGGCTGAAAACGCTGCTGCCTGCTCCATGCTGCTGTGGTGGCTTGCAGGAGGGCTGGCAGGGAGCATGTATCCTCCTTGGGTTCACAGCCCAGGCCTCTGACTTCACACAGGGTGCCAAGGCAGGGTGGGAGCTGCGGCACCAGGTTTGGCAGGAGGTTGGTTGGAAAATGGGCATGTGGCCTTTCTGCTGGTGCTGCTGGATGAGCAAGAGCCTTCCGCACTACGGGGAGGAAGCCTCTTATGCCACCCCATCAAGGTTCACCACGGATTTTTGTCAGCACCCTGGATCCTGCCCTCAGATTCTGCCATTCAGCTAGCTCTGGATCCCCAAAAAATGGCCAGGAACCTTCAACATACGCGTGGCTGCCATGAGTGTGCCTCTTGCACTGCTGTGTGTTGGTCAGGCCTCGTATGTCTTACCCAACCCAGGGGCTCTGTTCCAGGCCTTTGATTCATGGCCAGTGTCCCTGTAGGTGGTAATAAAATCAAAGCAGCGTTTCCACACCACAGCATGGGGGCTGAACAAGGTGGAGCATAGCTCACCTGAAAAAAACTAGTATCAGTAGGAACCAAAAAAAAAAAAAAAAAAACAAAAAAAACCCAAACCCTAAAATAACAACAAAAACAGGAAGGAAGGACAATGAATTCCACTCCAAAGTCCTGAACAAAGTCACTTTTCAATTAAAACAATCCCAAAAGGAATGAAGAGAGGGATGGCACTGATGGCACTGGAGCATTTCTATTTGACAGTGCTGCCCTCCTTTCAGTGGCTGAAAAGGGACACATCACCTCTTGTTGAGATCTCATGAGGATTATAGGGAACGTGAAGCCAAGCTCTTCTCACAGGAGCCTACTAAAAGGATGAGAGATAAGAAATCTAGGCTGCCTCTATGAAATTCAAAAGGATATTAAGAAGAAATACTTCATAATGACAGTGGTTAAACACAGGGCCAAAGAGATGGTAGAATATTCAACACTAAACCAGGCAAGGCCCTGAGCAACTTCATCTAATGTTGGGGCTATCTGTCCTTTGGGACTACCCAGGTGTTCAGTCATCCAGAAGGCAAATAGAAAATTAGGAAACTTGAATGTCTGCAAAATGGTGCCAATCACAAAGTAACACAGAAAGTTTTCCACCAGGAAAGCGCAAGTGGGAAAGTAGAGGCCTGCAGTGAAAGCTCCTTGGCAGCCATCTACCTGCTGAGCGGGCCCTGCTGAGATGTCTTGACTCCAGGGGCCCCATCTAAGCTGGGGAAGTCTGTGAAAATGTTTCCTGATGTTGATAATATCAGTTGGCTTTCCCCACAGTTGTAGGCACTGGGAGTCTGAGTGTAGGTGGCTGCTGGCTGGTTCTGGCACTTGAAAGCTACCTCGGAGAAATATGTTCAGAACAGCACTGCACCACCACGTAGGGACCTTTAGCAGTGGTCGTGAGCCCTGAATTTCCATCACAGTGAGTATTCAAGGCAGGAAGAGAAACAGAATCGGTGTTAATGTGGGCAAAAACCTTAGCATGTGTAGGGGCGGTGTAAATATAACGAGGTTCTCATTATTTAAGGAGAAAAAGAGAAAAAAAGAAGGATGTTTTTGCAAAAGGTAAACTGTTTTTACCAGTAATTGAATATTTTTACCTTTTGTTGGTCTTGCTTCAAAAAATAAATATATATGTGTATATGTATGTATACTTAGGAAGAAGATGTAGAGCTTCTGTTTACAAGAAATTTTCATTACACTAGAGAAAACCTGGTGTTTTCTGCTAGATGCTTTTATATTATGATGGTTCTTTTCATCCAAGGATCTCAAATTATCATGCCAAAGTTTTCACGGATTCAAAGACACGGTTAAATAAGTTTGCAGGAGGAAAATATGCCAAGGGCCATGAAACACAAAAGCGTAATCTCCAACTTAAGAAGTCTTTAAGCCACAGATAGCTGGAAGCTAGGAGAGCATACCAGAGAAATCTCAGAGTGCACTTCTGTTCTTACCTTATTTTCTAGCATCCAGCAGAAGCATGGCACTTATTACATGTTATTTTCATGTTCTTAACCAGCTCCTTACATCTTTGGTCAGAGGAAAGTGATGATGTGTCCTCCCTTGATTTCACCTGTCCTCTCATATCAACAGATATCCCTATTGTGCTTTCATTGCATGGTTTTTACCCATGGCACAGGCCACTTTCCCCTGGCAGGTTGGAGCCCAGGCTGAGGTATCCCCATGTAGGTGTGCCTCCCATTTTGGGATGCCTTTTGCTAAGTGATAGTCCCCACAGGAACCACATCCCTTGGCCTGTGCCTAGGCTCTTGAGGTTTGTCCCTATCACCACAGCACCTTCAGCTCGGACAGACCGAGGATTCGACCTCCACCTTTCTCAGCACCCCTCCTTCCCACTGACCCTTTGTAGAGCTAATTCAGGTCCCTCGGAGATACAGGCTCTCTTTTATTCCCTGTGTGCTTTTCTGCCTGCTTAACAAGTTGATTCAACGTGTGCCAGAGCTGGCCCAAGGGAGAGGAAGGGAACGCACAGCTGGAAGCAGAAGGAAGAAAAGCAAGCTTTTCTCTCACCGTGACAAGCTGTTAAATTTGCTCTTGCCATAAGAGAACTTCTGCCTTCAGGCACAGCTCCACCCTATCTGAAGATCTTCAGTGCATCTCCCATGCACTCCCAGCCTCTTGGTCCCTTTCCGTTCTTGCACTTGCTCTGGCTTTTTGTGACTTTCACTGAGCTAAATCAAGTGACTGATCTAGCAGTTGATTTTGTTTACAAAGGGGTCTGACAACTACAAGAGATTGTACGAAATAAGTAGGAGGGCCATGTGGCTGGCTGGAGATAAAAGGAGAAGGGGAAGAGTAGGAGAAAACAGGGTCCTCATTTTTGGCAGCAGTTAAACAGTTCGTACCCTTCTACAAAACTTCATGCATCTTTTAAGTATTTTCCCCTTTATAAGGGTCAGGGTCTTAGAAGAGCCTCAAAATTTGCTCATTAACAAAGCAGTACCAATCTTCAAGCAAAACAACTTTTTTAAGGCTTCAAAACGTCTCACACAAGCTGGAGTAGCAGAGGCCAGATGCAATTTGTCCAGACACATGGTTGGTTTGAGTACCATTTAACACTTTCTTGTTCGGTCAGGATATGGTAAGCTGTCCTACCCTAAAGCCCACCAGGAAAAAAAAAAAAAAAAAAAAAAAAAAAAAAACAGACTTTGATCTGAATTAAACTTCCAAATACTTGTGGAATTTCGTTTACTCATTGAGAGTAACAGAAATCAGCCTGGCCCTTGGCTTAGGATCTCAGTGCAGGAGGTTTGTCAGTCCAACAAGCTTCATTGCAGTAAAGGAATGTCATGTTTCATAAACTTTAATGAGCTACATCAATTATATGTGCTGCTTTAAAATCTGATGCATATTATTTACAAAATAAATCCATCAACATTTCAGTACAATAAGGGGATGGTAAATGTTAATACACACTGATATAATGACCAACATTAGAAACTGTCATGTGAATTCTTCCTTTTATGGGATGCAATGGCAGGGAAATTGAATTTTGAACTCCATCAAAACTATTTTTCTTTATTTTTCTTTAAAATAAAGTGTCTTTTTTATCCAAATACTACTACTTTTTCTGGTTCTTTCCTTGCCACCATTTTGTCAGGTGTAAAAGAACCATAATGCTGAGCAAATATTTTGAAGTTAGGAGGGTCAGAACATTAACTTGTCCCCTTTGATCCCCTTTACCTCAGGACAACAAATGCCAGGAGAGAGCTGCCTTCATGAGTGCTCCTCTGTAACTCTTCTGTTACTCTTCTGAGACACTTCTGTTATTATTTTTTATAAACCCAACAATAACCTCAGTTGAGATTTATCTCTTCACATGCTCCCAAAGATGCTAATCACTCTAATTTTCCACACATTCCCCACCTGTGGTGTTAGCTCCTTTACCCTGAAGATGAGTTGCACCGGGGAGGAGCTGGTGCATCACAAATGGCCATTAAATCACAGCAGCATTGCAAACCTTAATACTCTTGTAAGAACCTAAATCATTGCTGTGTCATGAAAAGAACAGAGATTCCAAGGGGCAAAGAACCAGAAATGGGTTAATAAATAGGTTGAATACTTATGCACAATGTCATCTGTTTTGTGAATCTGTCAGATCTTAGTGGTCTTAGTATGACTCCTAAATGATAAGGTTTTTACAATGATAAGGTGTTTCCGATGGATAACCTCTGTTCCGTGCCAACAGTGGACCGGATGAGAAGTAATTGCTTTGAACTACTGCAAGAAGGTAAAGCACATTCAGGAAGAGTTTTGTAATAGTGAAAATATGGACACACTGGAAATGATTCCCTAGGGAGGTTTCAGAGTCCCAGTGATGCATCTGGAGATAGAAAGAGGTCTGGCAACGCGTGCAGGAATGTGATGGGTGAAGCTGAGCCTACTTTGGGTAAGGGCATTGTCTTGAGGTCTTTTCCAGTCTTATGTGATGCCTGGTATTAACTAGAACTTGTTTCAGCTGTTGAATTTGACTCACTTTTTCCCTGCCACTCCACAGAACAAATACCATTATAAATTAGAGACAGATACAAGTTTCAATAAAGTGCAAGAATGCATGAGCAGCTAACAGAGTTTAAATTCTGTTGGGTTGTGCCCTATGTCAACAATTGTCAAGTTGCTGCAGCCTTCAGCACAACACAGCCCTAAGTGGTCCTGCAATGTGAAAAGAAGATGATATTTCTTTGCCAATACAACTGCAAAGGATGAGGGAACGAGTTCCCATAGATCTCAGAGCTTTCCAAAAATTGCTGCGAGATGCCTCACAGACACCCTAATCTTGCCCCTAGCTGTTTGTGGAAGGTGCTATGGACAATGAAAATACAATTGTAGATGCAAGAATTCACATCTGGCCACCCAGACGGACCAGCTGGGAGCCTGGTGAAGGCTCTGTGTTCCAAAACCATGTGTAGCAACTCTTACAGAAGAAGCCCAGCCCAATTAACACCTGGCTATAGATGAGAAATGAGAAATCAGATGAGGCAGAAAACCTGATATAATACAATTTGAGATACTTACTGATCACAAATTATGCCTTGTGGCCTTCCCAAACACCAAATCTGGCAGCCATCTAAAGTCAGTGAGAGAATTACATTTACTGCAACAGACCTTCTAACAAGCAAGTTGTCTATAAAGCATTCATATAGGAATATCTTTCAGCCACCAAAGTCCACTGAACTAGCTACCTGTTCAAGTTAATGCAAGTGCTGAAATTGTTTTCTAAGTATGATGTCTAGACAGAGCTGAGGGTGCTTAGAGAAGAAATCTTTTAATTAATTTATTTTTAAAAGTATAAAAGTCATCCTTCTATTGCCAGAGAAATGTCACGTTTTTCATACTTCACTGCACTGAGGGCCAGTTTCTATTTGCTTTCAAGTGTTGCAGAAAGTTGACAGGAGGTTTAAGAAATTATACTGAAACTGGTAGCATCGTTGTTAATGGGCTTGTCTTTTGTTTTGTTAAAGAGATTAGAGCTCAGGCTGTAGTTAGCTTTTGAAGGTGAAGAGACACTTTTCTTCAGATTTCTACACACAACAGACCTCTCGGTATTTTATGTTTGCTCCGTTAAATACAGCCACCCGAATACAAGAGAGCAAACCCTTGGACACAGAAGATAAAATGGATTTAAATCATCTTTAACATGTGGTGCAGTTATTGCACATTCACAGATGTGAAATAAAGAAAACAAGTGAGAGTATAAACAGGCTACAAATGCTGACAGAAGAAGCAAGAACCTGTATCTCATCTCGTTTGGACAGCATGGGAAAGAGGGGGGGACAGCCAGAGCAGCTGCAAATAACTACGTCTGTTTCACATTCAGAACAAATCATCTTCTTGCCGTAATTCCTGACAAATAATTTTCTTGCCCAACAATTTTTAGGTTGATCCCATAGGGCTGCTGGGATAATCATCCTGACACTGCAGATAACAGGATTGGGATCATAAATCTCAAGATTCAAGTACATTCACCATGGTCGAGTGACCACCAGCATTTTAGGGGGAGGAGAATATTTTTTTCCCCTGAAAAGACGGCAGTGTGTATGCAGAAAGCAAAGTGAATTACAGAATCTGAATGAGAGAACAAAGCATCGTTTTTACTTGCAGTTTGCCATGCGCTCCTTATCGTTTCACCCACATTCTGCCCACTAATCAAGGCAAGAGGGCTTGGCTGGTGCAACTGGTTCTCGACGGATCTATTTGGGGCCGTTGCTATTTGCAACAGCAAAACCGCCTTTTTTGTAGAAGAATCTAGGCTCTGTCCCAGGATATAAGAGACTTTATCTGAGAACAATTATTTTTGTCTACAGAATGAAAGAACCTTTACTCCAGACTAGCCTTGTGTGGAGCTATTCCAGTCAGGCATGTGTAAACGATGAAGGGAAGCACGTCTGTTCTCACTAGTTGGCCCTGGTTGGTAACATTCTGCCTTTTCCCCACATATTTAAGCAATATTAATAGTATTGAACTACGGAGATGGATTTTTCTTTAGGAATAATGAATTTTGCCCTTTGAAGCCTGCTTGTCTTCCATGGGCAAAATGAGAACACTACACACTAGCACTGAGTTGTTTATCAATATGAAACATTCAGCTGATAAAAGCACTAATCCCCAGCCAAACCCTGATAATGGCCCAGCTGACTCATATAAACCACCACCTTGCTCTAAGTAAAGGCTTTTATATGTGAAAACACTCAAGTCCTGGACAATACCTAGAATTTCAGCCAATTCTACAGTGAACCAGAGCCCTACATACCCACAGTGATAAAAAAAAAAAAAAATCACCTCCCAAAATGTGAGGAACGTGACACTAATACAGGCATGCTACACCCCACTAGGCAATATACAAACCTAGCAAACATGCCACATTATATCACTTGCAAACTAGCCACAACATAAGGCAAACGCATTAATTGAGAAACTGCTGTCAAAGGAGAAGGGGCTGTAAGTCTGGATTTGCTTTCTTCCCCAAGGACCTCTCCAGCAGCCAGCATCTTGTCCTTAAATAGCTGTCACGTACCCTGTACAATTATTATTTTTTACTAGCAATACCTGCTATGTCTTGTAATTTCTGTCCTAGTGTTACAAAGTGCTCTGCTCCTTTGGACCCTGCCCTCTCACGTCGCTGATTGTCATGCTCAGGTCACACAAGATCCCCTCGTTAAAAGACCACAAACAGCAGCGGAGCTAAAATACAGAAGGGGTGGAAGTAAATGACTGAAAAAAGGAGGACGAGGATAAATGCCGAACTGCAGTCTTAGCCAGCGGGGTCTTACAAGGGGTCCCCTTGGCTTCCATTTTCCCTGTGCTGCTTGTAAAGCAAACAGAGCTCGGCAAACAAAGCACCGCACACAGGATGCCCAAGCCTTTCTGGAAAAAGTCGGTTAAGTCAATGAGTAAACAGTTTTGTTCGGATGGAGATGAAAGTGACCTGGAGTACAGCGAAAGCTTCTTACCTCCTCTCTTTGCAATGGCAAAGCTCACGCGACAGGACCCTCACGCTCTTGCCGAGGGGTTTATATATTCCCTGTGCGTGGGAGTGAGTGCTCGCGGATTTGGGGAGGGAGGGGGAAGGGGGAAGGGTCCAAACAAAACATTTAAATGTACCTCCTTTGATGGTGCAGCTGTGAGAGGGCAACTATCCGAGCCTATTTTGCTGTGATATTGCAGAGGCCGCGTGGTTTTACTGACCTTAATTAAATATGCTTCAGAAGCAGCGTAGGACTCGTGTTTCCACAGCCAGCCTCTCCTGAAGTCTTCTCTCCCCTCTGCACGGTGGACCTCTGCTCTGCGTTCATACACGACATCAACAGATGTTGCATTTTCACCCTTTCTTGTGCGCTCATCTTCCCACCTTCTCTCCCAAACAAATACCTGCACACAGCAGGTATTTCCTAAACACTGCAAGCAAAATAGTTAAGAATGAGCCCTACCTGCTTTGGGATAAAACTGCACAAAGGCCCCTAAATGAGGAAAATAAGTCAGGGTATTGTCCTTTCCCAATTACTTTAGGTGCCCGTGCATTCCCTTACGTTGTGCATGACAGGTGCACCACTGAATCTCAGCCTCCACAGTGCAGAGAGTGCAGGGCAGGCACCAAAGGTAAAGGCAACATCAGAAACTGGGGCCGTAGAGCTGGCTAAGGGACCAAATAGCTTCATATCCAGGTGATTTGGTGTGGTACTGTGCTGAACAACTTGTCCAAGAGAGGAGACCCCTGGTAGCTTCAGCATGCCTGTACCACACCTCCCTGCCTGCCCCATCTCAGGAGGAATGATGGCAGCACACGGCTTTCGGGGATGTTTTAAGGACAAACGCGCTGTAGGGCAGTTCCCTTTCCTTCAGCGCTTTGTTCTTGTTCTGCCAACCTGCAGTCCCTAGCTTGAAGTGTTCAACCTGCTCCTGCTAGTACAGGTTCAATGAGTAAGGGCACAAAACAAGAGTGCTACGGGGCCAGGCTGGTGTCAGCAGGCTGCAGGTTCGCAGATAAAGGAGCATGTGGCACTACAAGAAACCCGCTACCTGCAGCGTTATGGTGCTGTATGGCAATGGGAACAGGGAGGGGGAGTGGGGCAGGAGAAGTTTTGCAGTTCTCTTTTTGGTTTTAGCCTCCCTATTCAATAACATATTCAATAAAGGGCTAAACCATTCAGAAATGTCACAAAGCAACCCAGATACAGAGCAAAAGTCTCTCCTCAACCCCTAGCATCTCCAGCAAGCGCTGGTGTTACACGCCTGACATGATTACAGAGTGATGTTTAAATACCCTCCCTTCCAAACCATTCTCATCTTCATAACCTAGCACCTGGCTCCCTGGCTAAGTTCCCCGCTATCTCTGCGCCCTTGATATTTGCATCATTACCACCGGGGCTGCAAAACCCAGCCACTTCTGTCAGGCTCCGAGCTGCATCTGACAGCCTCCAGAAAGGGGGAGGCGTGGGGAGGGAAAGTGTTACCTAGGAGCTTCGGGATTTTCTCCGATAGACTTGGTTCATTTTCTCTGAAGCTTGTGTTTTCTTTTTTTTTTTTTTTCCCCCCTTTCGCCCCACTTCTCTCAATGGTCTGGTGCCCTCGGAGAGCCCAGGAGCAGACACCAGCTGGCCCTAGCAAAGGCCACATCCCCCCCCGCCTGCCTTGTTCTCTGCAGCCCGGCTAGATGGGTCCCTTAATTGCATGCATGTCTTTCAGGCTATTCGCCATGCATGAGCTGTCAGCAAAACCTTGCTGGAAACGCTGGAATTTCACATTTTTCATGGAGCTTTTCCATATCAACTGGGCAGTTTTACATTTTCCATGAAATTCCTAATGACTACAGAAAAATACAGCCGTGGCGTTCGGGAGGACTTGCTCAGCTTGCCTTCAGGCACCACTTGAGCGTTAAACGCAAGTGTGTGAATTTACTTAGCATATCATTTCGGGGATGGGATCGGAGTATTTTTTATTTTTTTTTTGTCGCAGATGACAGGGGAGAAGCATGCATTCATCCATTCATTCATAAACTCGACTTGTGGCACTGCACGCTGGGGAAGGGATCTTTCGCATCATTTTTAAAACAGAAAGAGTGCAAAGCCCTGTCAACTGACAATATCCATCCAAGCTGTCATTGCCAATCACTTGAATGGACTGCAGCAGAGAGTATTTTCCACAATGAGATACCAATGGGGGTGACCATTAGGTCAGGAATCTTATTTTCTCAGCTCACCAACCCCTGCAAATAAATTCTCACCAAAAGGAGAGAAAAGCCTCATTGATTTGACAAGCGATCAGACACTGCAGTTGTCATTTTCCCAGCAGTTGCTGGCATATTTTTGCCTGGTGTGCGAGATATGAATTTCCTGACTTAACCTATCAAGCTCTTAAAGGGATCATCCCTTTTTCATCTGCATCCCTGTGAAAAACAGAACTCTCAGCAAGAAGAGCCTGAAAGCAAAACACTGCTTTGGGCTTTAACTTACTATTAGTTGATTTACAACAGCCCAAGTTCAGAGGGGCTACTTTGCTGTTACCAGTCTGACACACTCACTCTACCTGCAAGAACGTGTTTTTTCCCATCTATACCCACCTTAATTTGCAAAACACATCTTTACCAAATTCATTTGTTTTTCCTTATGAATGCATCAAAACCAAACCAAGAGAGGCAACGAAAGCAAGAAAACTGCATCTTTCGATGGAAGAAGTCACATTTTCAGGTCTCTGTGTTCTAAGGAATCCACGTGGAGTTGAATTATCTTTTTGGAAAACAGATTTTAAAGTTCTGTACTAATGTGAAAAAATCTTTATGTTGAGTTCCAACAAAGGGCTTAAATTCTACTTAGGATTTTAGTGTCACAGACTGGTGTTGGGAAACACGGCATGCCTTACTCTGTGCTACCTGTATCTATGCCTAAAAGTTCACGTTAGACTTGTTTGGGAATTTTTGGAAGGAATGTCTTTGCTGATATTTGTATATGAAGGTTCTTTGGGAGTATTTTCTGACCATGAGGAGAGCTGGGGCCCTAGCTGGAGAATAATTAAGAGTCTGCAAGGATGCAACAGTCCTTCCTCTGCCTCCTCCACATCAGGCAGTTTTGGAGAAGCAAGGATCTGAATCGGAATTTCCAGGATGACATCTTTGCTTTTCCTTTTTTTTTTTTTTGTTTGTTTAAAAACAGAGGTTCAACACACAAATCTTTCACAAGAAGCCCATCCCTGCCCAGTTCTAGACACTTGCTAAAGACCTAGCTGAAGTGCTCACCGCCTATTTGAATAAAGCTATTTTCCACCCCAGATTAAGATTTGCAAAACCTGTAGTTCCATTCAGCCATTCTATCTCTAGTTCCCAATAATAAAAATTGCCACAGGCCTTGCTTAATCTATGGCATGATTATTATTCAGAAAAATAATCCATTAATATTGGAAGGACTTACGTTAATATTTCAGTAGATGTGCATATATATACATATATATATAATAATATATGTATACACACGTACATATTTATTACATATACATGTATAAATTCATCCCAATACAATATCTATTTATTATTGGGATGGAAATCTGAGAAGGTCATATTCTGAATCATGCCACAAAAAATAGATTAAAAGTCAGGTAAAGCCTCACATCCATACTTTACACTTCGTGCCATACTTGGTCTAACAAAGATTGTTGGTTTGCCCTATCAGGGCTCCCTAAAAAGAGAAAATGAAGAGTTTTATGATCAAACACCAGAGAAAGAAAATTAATAAATTTTCTGGTAAATTGACAGTTTAATAGAGTTGGTATCAAATGCATTAACTGTTGCCAGGGCATTGCCTGTTAATCAGCAGTGTGTATTTCCTTGCTGGTCTTTTCTTTGGAGCATATTGTTCCAGAAATTCTAGTTGCATACTGAAGCCTGAATTTGCTTCCAGAGCAGCCTGGCTAGCTTGAAGTTCTTCCTCCTTCTTTTTCATTGCAGATAAGGAATACTGCCTCTGCTCAGGGACAGGGGACCACCAGAACATCATTTTATTTCTTACACATTTACCAGCGCTGGCTTTGCCACCACCTTGCATACAATGCTCAACAATTCAGGCTTTGAGCAGTCTCTAGATTGTACTGACACTTTTTTAACTACATTTTCGAGCATTCTTTCCTCTCTGCATTGTACGTGGTAACCTTACCAACGTAGTCTTTTCAGTTGCTGCTAATTTCCTACTTTGATTTTACAGCTAACTCTGCAACTACAGCGTATAATTTTTAATTCATACAGCAATGCTTTTAGAGCACTAATGATCTGGTAGATATGAGACTAACACAGTCTAAACGATTATGTCAAAGAAAATGAATTCAATGCTCGGAAAGGTTCTGAAAACAATTAACCGTGGACAAAATCCTAAAAGGAGTCTTCTTTGGGAAATTTAAACCCCTGAGGGGAAAAAAAAAAAAAAAAAAGTTTCCTTTATTCTTTGCATATGAAAAAAATGTCTTTATAAAGCAAATTAAATAAGCATTTTTAGATACTTCCACTGTATAGCACTAGGGATTTTAAATGCAAGCAGGCTAGTGCTATCTGTCAGGAGGACTTTCTCCCCTCCCCAGGTCCATTTTTTTCTCCCTGTCTGCTGTTAAGTTTCTATTATCCTCCATTCCCTGTAATAATGGGCTTAAGATCAAGTGAAACTGGAAATGGAAAGAACAGTGAAAGATGACAGACTTGAAGGGATTTTATTGGAACTATGGGTTGCTCCTAAGGTCAGAATCAGTAAGTATAATTAGATTCCTAGCATTTACAACAAATGTAAAGCAACTCGGAGATTTCTTTTGTGTGCATGTAATTAAACATGCACTTTTACTGCCCTCTGCAGTATTGCAAAGTTACTTTGATTCCAGCACATGAAAGCTGCTTGAAAGAACAGACACAAATCTTCATCTCTATATTGCACTCATATTTCTGAAAACAAAGCATTTTTCAGAAGAAATGGAATAGCCCCTTTCTAACGGGACACAAAAGGGAACATTGTTTTTACTAATAATTAGGGCCCTTTCAGTACCTCCCAGGAACTCTCTCAATAGGAACTTGAATAGAAAGCAAGCTCCCAGCGCAGACAGCTGAACCCCGGTTTAACCCATGAAGGAAGTTCCAGGGTTCCACTTAAAACTTATTTCTCAAGTGTATGAATCAGCACCTTGGGGATAAATTCGTTTCCTATTGTGTTTCAACACTATCCAAGGGAGGTAAGTGGCAAACTCCGAGATGAAACTAGCATTGGGAATCCAAAAATCCAGTGAAGTGACAGATGCTGGACCTCAATTCCTTGCACATCTTGTATTTAGGTGGTGGATGCTGCAAAATTAAATACCAAATGTATTGAATAAATTCTGCCCTGAAATACTGCCTTCTCTCCTGATTTCTTACCTATCCCACTTCCTAACTACACTGGGTTCTTTAAAACTAAAATAGATTTTGACCCTTCCCAAAGTAACTTCAGTCTCTTTGCCAGTCATGCAGTATTTCACCAAAATTATCCCTATTTGTCATGAAGCTCTCAGGAAGGAATTCCCAAATAGTTATTAACCAATCTTCTCACGTTTTGAGACACCATATAGAAGGAAACCAGAGAATGAGAACTTCCACTAAGTTCAAATTTCTTTCAAAAGAGCTCTTTTACCAATCCAGTTTTGATTAAAAAAAAAGCCCCCAGTAGACTTCCCCACAGATCCACATTCAAATGTAATTACAAAAACCTTGCCTTTGTACCAGGGATCTTCTGTGCATTAGCAACACAACAAAGCAGATAATCCTGAAAATAACTTTAGTAAATACACGCATGAACAAAATGTTGTTTGAATGGGTATTTTTGACTTAAAAATGGATTCATGGAACAAAGCTGGCTTTAGCTTGGCTTCCTTAAAGAGGCTTAAATCATTGCATTGTCAAGTCTTTTTCAGAACATCTGTCCCACCCTTTCTAATTTTTAAACTAGCTTTCCATTTTCCTCTGTATTTAACAAAAGGGTACATACCTTCCTGTAAGCTTTATGTGACACCGGCTAAGTAATGAAGGAAGGCCCAGTTAATGCACAAGTGAAGGAAGAGTTGGCACAGCTTAGCTCCGACGTGCTCAGCACGTTACCAAAGTCAAAAAAGGTGGAGTTTTGAATTAGCCAGAGCCAAGACTACTGTCAGTTAGCTAGGCATGGTTTGAGGGATGCTGAAAGAGGACACAAGGCTCTTGCTATGATGGGAGTAAAAGAAACATAAAACAGAAGGCTCAAATCTATAAAAAGCAAGGCTGACAGGTTCTGCTGCCCACATAACAACCTGCGCGTTTTGAAAAGGCTTTAACCTATTAATTCCACTGTTTGACTCACCAGTTCTCCATCTGAAGCAAACTCCATCAAATGCAATCATGCACAATTGAAAAAAAAATGTTATTCTTCTATAATATTATTCTATTAACTAGACATTAACCTATCCAAATGATGTTATCCCACATTTAACCACCAGAGGACTTCATTGAGAGCAGCCCTGAGAAGGCCCTGGGGGTGCTGGTTGATGAGAAGCTCAACGTGAGCCAGCAATGAGCACCTGCAGCCCAGAAAGCCAGCCGTGTCCTGTGCTGCACCAACAGCAGCATGGGCAGCAGGGAAGAGAGGGGATTGTCCCCCTCTGCTCTGGTGAGACCCCACCTGGAGCCCTGCACCCAGCTCTAGGGCACCCAGGACAAAGATGTGGATCTATTTGAACGAGTCCAGAAGAGGCCATGAAGATGATCAAGGGGCTGGAGCACCTCTCCTGGGAAGACAGGCTGAGGGAGCTGGGATTGTTCAGCCTGGAGAAGAGAAGGCTCCAGGGAGACCTTACAGCAGCCTGCCAGTGCCTAAAGGAGGCTGCAGGAAAGCTGGGGAGGGACTCTTTGACAGGGGGTGCAGTGACTGAACAAGGGGTAGTGGCTTTAAACTAAGGTAGGGTAGGTTTAGATAAGATACTAGGAAGAAATTATTTACTCTGAGGGTGGTGAGGCACTGAACAGGCTGCCCAGAGGAGCTGTGGGTGCCCCATCCCTGGAGGTACCCAAGGCCAGGCTGGATGGGGATTTGGGCAGCCTGGGCTGGTGGGAGGTGTCCCTGCCCATGGCAGGGGTTGGAATTGGATGGGCTTTAAGGTCCCTTCCAAGCCATATCATTCTAAGATTTGTTCAATTTTGCACTCAATGAAGAAAATAATAATAATAATAATAATCCTGTTTATCATTTTTGAAAATACATCCCATCCCAGAAAACACGGGTGCTCTCTTTTATCCCCTACCTAGATGCAATCCTTAAACACTTAAGTTCTCTGAATAGTTAAAGTGAAGGGGAGTAACTCATAGGATTAAAAACAATGCCATGGATGCCCAGTTGTTTCAGAACAAACTCAGAATCTGAGCCTCTTTCACAAGCAGACACTGATCATAGTACAGCTAAAAAGATTTCTAAGCTGAAATGGTTTACCAACAGGTATCAGTGCTTGGGTAAGAATGCATGCTGAACACCCCAGACCTGCACCTAAGGGTTGCTTTTAAGCAAGCCAGGAGAAATAAATTATCTAAGCTTACAGATAAACCCCTGAGAAGTTACTCTGTAGGAACTTTAGTGTCCCAAGATGCTTGCTGAAAGAGAAATATTTGTTATACATTTTGTTATAACAGAAAAGCAGTCTCCTGTATACGTACACTCTTTGCCTAATATCTTCTTACCCTACGGTTCCACTACATTTCTTCGTGAAGTTTTGCCCTCTTTCCCCCAGGCCTGGATCTTTCAGCATGCACCTTTTGCTTTACTTATTAAACAGCCTTTTTAAAAGGCTGTAAAAACTCTGCCCACGAGTTTTCTTTTACATTTCTGATTCTCTCCCTCATTCCACTGGGGGGAGTGAGTGAGCAGCTGTGTGATGCATAGTTGCCTATGAATGTTAAATGAGGTGTTAAATCTAACATCCCCCTTTAAAAAGTCGAGTTACTTCTCTTGACTCCAATACTGCCTTATCCTGATTCTCCACAAGAGGCTTAAAATTACTTACTACAGGATTAAGGTGATATTGTGTGACCCGTTTTACCCAGGAGACCAGGTTGCATGTATCTGCTAGCATCTCTGGGCTTAATTTTATTCAAAACGACCTGAACAGCCTGGGTATAACTTAGTATCTTCGTTTCAGCTGGGATAGTTAATTTTTTCCTAGTAGCTGCTATGGTGCTGTGATTTGGATTTAGGATGAGAATAATGCTGATAACACACCAATGTTCTAGTTGTTGCAGAGCAGTGCTTGCTTACACTGTCAAAGACTTTTCAGCTTCTTGTGCTGCCTCAACAGGGCACATCAGGGGCTGGGAGGGGACACAGCCAGGGCAGCTGGCCCAGGTTAAACCACAACACCTTGACAAGTTTTGCCATGCTCTTTGTGGGAAGTTTAGATAGAGCATGGCATTATGAATAACATGGAGAAAAGCCAATTCACCGATCATCTAATTCCTCACATACTCTCTTCAGTAAAACAACAGCAAAGTAGACAGCTTGACTATTTCTACTTGCTACAGCAAGTGTAAAAGCAGAAGAAGCACCTGGTATGTCCTGAAAACATGGAAATTGAGACAACAGCTCAGTGGCAACTACCACCCTACGGTTTGCAGAATCAAGCACTTCAGGATTATGAATACAGAATCAAGATGAAATGAAGTATTAATTTGCAGCTCTGCAATACATGTATGTAGTTCTCTAGAGAAATCCTGCTGTACTAGTTCACATTGGGTAAAGACACCACTCATTTAACATTAATACTTTATTCTTGACCAATACTGAAGTGTGTACTATCGGTTTCTTATTTACAATACGAGTAGCTTTGTTCCTGACTTCATGTGACTCATTACAAATCTTCAAAACATTTAACAGTGAAGCAAACAAAAAAACTCACGAAAACATTTAGTACCACCAGTTGCCAACAGTAAGTGACACAGCGGCAGAACTACATTAAGTGGTTGATGGAAATTAGATGCACTAACCATTAAAAACAAAACAAAACACAGAATACCCAACAGCAGGTAGTCATGATTTGAAATGGTGTTCCCAAGGAGCTTCATGTGCACTTGCCTGTCAGCCCTACCACCCAAGTTAGAATCATACCTTGACATTCAGAACTGTTACTGAACTCTAGTTTGAAGGCCATTTAGCTAGCATGTACAGAACACCAACACCCAGAAATTCCATGTTAGAGATCAAATCAGGTGAGGTCCTGTTAACAGAGCTTTAACTGTCCACATAGTTTTTCCAGAAGTTCCAGAGAACACAGCCTTGTAGCCAGCTCATGGATACCTACTAATCTAAACTGCTTTGAAGGAGACTGCAAAAGGCGCACCCATTACAAACCAGTCTTAAATTCACCACAGTGGCCTGCATACAAACAGATTCTAGGTCTTTCTCAGAGTCAGAGGACATTGCTAAAATCCATATAATACTCTAGCTTATTATTAATATCAGTCTCAGATGTATTGCTTTCAGTATTTTCTCTGCGTTTTGTTATCCACAGAATAAATGAAGTTGATTAGTTGTCATGAAGTTATTAACAAATGAAGTCGTTATCCACAGTAGGAAATGAAGTTGAAGAGTCATAAAGAAATGCACATCCATTTATTTTCCAGCAACATCCCATACAAAAGCAATAGAAACATTAACTGCTTTCAGCAGAAAGTCTGTACAGTGTTATCATTTACAAGTTTTACATTTAAAATTGGCAAATTAAAAAGCATCAATTATTTTCCCTAAACATTTTGTTTTCTTGACTGTATTAACAAACAACTCATTAATATTTACAATTCTCAAATTCATGCTGCTTCTTAAAACAATATTACTGCTACCTAGTCTTTACAATATTGACTAATTTCTTGAGTAATTCTTCTCCAATTGTTTCAGAAACATTTTTGCAAATAAAAATAATCTTTTTTTTTTTCATTTTTAAAAGGTAAGGCAGTTTAAACTTTAGTGACTGCAACAGACAAGTGTGCTAGTACTAATCAGCAGTATGCTTCAGCTACCGCCTGCATTACTTCCAGACAGATCTTTGTAGAGACAGATGGAAAAGCAAAATGACATACAGACGCTGAAAAACATTTCCCTATTTTGCTCTTGATCTGCAGGTGGACAACTGAAATAAGGGATGCAATGGTGCAAAAAAAATAAATTGTAAGATCTTGCTGAACTGTTTATAATCACTTGAGAATAGCACTGCCTTTGGCTATTTTTTTCTATTGAAAGGTTTTATAAAAAAAATCTGACATAAGTTAAAAAGAAGTCACACAATTTAATTCTATTTTTACATAAGTTTGGTCCAGAGAGTACGTAGACCAACCATGACTTAGAGAACAGTCTTTAACTTTGCTTAAACTTTCTTACTATTATCAGGTAGAAAACACCCAGTTTATGAATCAAGCTAACCTCTCAAAATTAAAAGGAATTTCCCCTAAACCAATTTGCATAAGACTATTTAACTCACAGTATTGAAATCTTTAAGTGGCTCACTCAAACATGCTTCCAAGTCAAATTCACCTTCTGCTTGATAGTCAATGTGTCTAACTTTGGTGGGAGTGCCAGAACAGGTATCCTGGAATACAAAAAATGTTAAAAATAAGAAGTTAAATACAGGTTTGCTTATGCAATAATTCATTTAACTTCTTCAGTTCATTTAAACAACTCTGTAACGGAGACTTAAAAACACTTTTTTTAAAAGGCTATATAGAAACCTTAGACTAGTCTGAAGAGATTTAAGTGAAGGCCATTCAACCACTTTCTAAAGTTTCTTATGTACATCTTAAGGATCAGTGTATGCATATACCAAAACGTTATACAGCATCAATAATCATCACGAAAGATGTATTAACAGCAAGAAAAGCACTAGTAAATCTTTAGAAAAGGGCACTGCTCAGCTGTGCTACGTATTTTCTAGGTACAAAAAAAGCCTTCAAAATGTCCACTCATGCCCAGAAAACTACACCAATTGTTTCCTGTTTTAAAATCAGATATTGCAAAGTAAAGTAGCATTTCCTCTCTACATCACAGTTCACCAGTGACATGTTTTGAACAGGTGTATTCTCTTCTGCAAGCTATGAAAAATTAGGTAAGTGATCATCTCAGATGACAGTTAAGTTACGATTCTCTAAATTCAGGCTACAGACAGACATTGATTACAGCTGTGAATGTGTCTGAATTTAGTAATTGCTCAGCCCCTAAACACAGCTGACTGTGGAGCTTCTTGTGTATTCAGGCTACTCTGGCCACAATTCTAATTAACGGACCAATTACTAAACAAATATTTATGCAAATGACAGGCATTCTTACATCATTATCTTGACAGCTCGTTTGAGACTCTGTAGAATGGCTTCCTACGGATTCTGTCTCCATCTCACCAAGGTCAACAGGACTACTGTAAAATAATTAAAAAGCATACACCTTAGAACCAATTACATTTTTTAACAGGAGGTTTATTGTAGTTTATGGGCGCAGACCGGAAAGCTATGTCAGAACAAGAGCAACGAGACCTGCAGAGGTTATACAGAGGTGACAGAACTGCTGAGACAAAACAGAACGGCAGGTTAACTTACACAGCCAAAATGACTGAAGACTATGTTAAAGCCTTGAGATTGAGTACTGCAACTAAAACAACCCAACACTCAAGCAATGCCTCAATATATAGAGAACAACAGTTACGGAAAGAGCAAAGAATTTTTATTTCCCTGGGCAAGACTTTCATTAATTTGATTTCCACACAAGATTTAAGAGCCACAATACACAGAACTGGACACTAGAATCTGAAGACAGACTAGCATTTCAACACCAAAAGATACCGCAGGTTTCAGGATGAAATACCACTTAACTCCATTCTTGTTGATTACAAGTAAAAGAAAGCTAAAGTGAGCCCTTGCTTTTTTAGATCCACTGCTCCATATTGATTTTAAGATCATCACCATTGTTTGGGGGGGGTGGGGGGGGGTGCGCCAAGGGAGGTGATCAAGTAGTCTGTCACCACAAATCTGTTCCCTGAGGAATTAGTTACGTCTGCATCCCTTCATTCTGTAATACCACAGTTTTATTTTGGATATTCCCTGACCAGTTTTATTGCTTTCTGTAGAAAAAAATAACTATTTGCATCATTCTGTTCTGAGCTCAGTATTCATGAGATCTGTCAGTCAGAATTCTCCAACACTGCTTCTACCACAGATTAATCAATTTACACTGCCCTGAAAGAACATTCTGCCTTGCTGGTGTGATATTTCCCTCTATAAAGCACTGCAGCATGAACTCTGATCTCATCCAGTGGAAATACATTAAAAGAAATGAGGGGTATATAGATATGCCCTTACAAGTCCACTCTCACCAATTAGGTCCAGAAAGCTGTTACATACTCTGAGAAGGAACTGAGTAGCAATCAAGAACACTAACTGTGGACAACTAACTAAGGAAAACATTCAGTAATCACTGACTTGTCTCCCAAATAGCTACGCTGCTTTATTTTTTGAACATAAGGTGTTGTGTTTTTTTAATATATACATTTCTCTTTAAGATTCTATACATACATTTCTTGCAGATCACATCCTTCTTCAGTAGGTGGATCCCAGGAATGCAGTGCAACTTTCCATAGTTTTATTTGTTGGTCCCATGACCTACGGCTGTACTTCTTAAATTTATTTGGAGTTCTGGGGTGAACTCCTGGTATACGATGGCATCTGTATTAGACATGAAAAAATTATTAATGCTTTTCACACAGAGATATCAGGTACCTGTAAAAGTTAAGACAGATTGCCTGCTGCCCATGCTCATTACAACCCAGTAAATTCTAAGCAATTTTTTGAGGAAAAACTAACAAACAAAAACCACCAGCAAAAAAGACTACTGCACAATTCCAATACCCAAGTGAAAGGCTGGCATCTACATGTGAAAATTTTAGTTCTTCCATTTTTGCATCAAGTGAGGAAAAAAAAAGTCAATGTTAGACCTGAAAACTTAATTATCCAATTTCCACATATAACATATAATCCAAACCATAAGAGAAACCATAGTCCATTTTGTCTGTCAGTTTACTAATGAGAAAACTGGCTGCAAAAAGAAGCAGTTTCATTTCCTCTAACTGACAAGCACAGCAAAAGAACTTACACTTTCATTTCTGCAGCATGAGGAAGTTCGAAAGGAAATGTACATGTACATTTCCTTTACATGTACATTTCCTCATGTACAGAGTAGTTGTAAAATAAACAAAAATCCAAGACACATTTAATTTGTTCATTTCGCTTATCTGGTAAAAAAAAAAAAAAAAAAAAAAAAAAAGTTGTAGTTTCATATGTAGATACCTCAGATATCAAGTTTAGTATGTTCACATGCTTTCAAAGAACAGATATGACCTCTATTTGTACGTTTAGTTTTCCAGAAACTCAAGCAACTTACCTAGGAACTTCTTTAATGTATCTATCGTACGCAATTGTATTTTTTCCATAGTTTATCTGTTTTTGTCTTCTCATCAAAACCACTTCATCCGTCTCAAGTTCTACTGGTGCAGTGGACTCCTTTGAATCAGAACTAAGAAAAAAGTAATATAAAATGGGGGTACCAGAAAATAAGTGATACACCTAGAACAAATTTGTATGCCGCAAATTAAAAAGAAACATTAAAAAATTTAAAATGGATGCTGAGAATGTTACTGAATTTCAGTATCAGGGGAGACCTTGGATGAACTACTTAGTTTTCAGAAGCAACACAGCACATTTGAAAATTCAAACCTATTGTTTGTCAGCTAAGTTAGAAACCTACCTTCCAGAAGAGGACCTTCTTTCTCTTGAAAACTCATTTATCAGTAGTTTTCTTCTGTATCTGTAAGAGTTCAAGTCAGTAGTAAGAATATACGCAAAGAGAACAGACAAGGCTGCACTGTCCCAGCTCACAGTTAATTTTACTTCTCAGTTAAACAGTAGCCTTAAATAAGTCAACCTAAGTACCTTCCCACTATGGAACAGTTGCTTCAGTTTTTCCCTAAAAACAAACAAACAAACAAAAGCAAAATAAAAAAAAAAATAAACAAAGCAGAGCTCCAAGAACTTTCACTTCTCAACTCTTCTGTCTAAAAAACCTTCCCATGGTAAAAATACGCAAAAACAGTAAATATCAAAAGGATATTCAAAGGAGATCATTTAAATCTGGAGACACGGGAGAAGTTTTGTCCAAAAAGGAGAGGTTTAGTGACTCTCCAGTGTGCTACGTCACTGCTACAGGACCTAAGCCACAGCTAGCCTAAAGCAGAACTTGCTACCTCTGACTCTAAGGCCAAGGTTGGTCTGGTTTTACTACAACAGTTAAGTTAAAAATACAAGTCAATACAGATTCTACAAGAAAACTGCCATTTTCCCTCCTTTCTCCACATCTTAAAACACCCATGGGTACCTTGCAATTTCTTTGTTAACGTTGGTTCTCATTTCATCTTCTTCCACTGCAGCTGCCCAGTCTGAACACCGGGAAAGGGGGCCAGGGCCTTCTGGTGTTGTAAAACTGAAGAAGAAAAAAAAGTAAGAATTAACTTTGTTGTATTTCATCCCTCTCCTACCATCTCCCCCCTTCACAGCTCGATAGCTATTTGATATATTCATGTACAGTAATGACAATTCTGAAGATCTTCTACGGTTCTGTAGAAGCATTTAAAATGCTGCAAATGGCAGCATTTTAAAACCAAACAATTGATAGATCCACTTCGAGGTTGTCTGTTTTTGTTTTGTTTTTGTTAAGAAGTTTAGGTAGGTATCTGTAGAAACTAACCACTGTAGCAAGTTACCTAGCCTACACTTCAGTAAGTTTAAGTTGGTTTCCTTCAGAATATGGTATGTGAATTATCGTCTTCACTCGTTTACTCACTTCCGTATTTTCACTCCACTAAACAATTTATCAAATATTTACTTTCATGATTGCAGACTCGTTAGCTATAGGAGACAAAAGTTAGAACATGTAATTTTATTGTACAGATCATTACAAAACACACTCAGTTTTCAGTTGGTAACCTGAGATTTGCTCTGACCTTGCAAACAGCATTTAACAACTTCATTGCAGCCCATTAACATCACGAGCAGACTTGGACTATTAAAAGGGAGTAAGCTTATAACCTTTCCCAGCTGACAACTGCCTACATTCGGATTATTAAATATGTTTTCCAGACCACCTCCTGTCCTGATGATTTATCTTCCTAAAGTACAAAATCAAAACCGCATCCCACGGACCAGAGCTTTTTCATTAGATCTGGAAATTCTCTGGAGAGTTGCAAAGGTTCTGCCCAGAGAAGTCTCTTGAAGTCAGGGAATTTGACCCATCTGCACTAAAAACAGCTCCAAATCCCTTTCTGCTCCCAGCTCAGAAACGGGCTTGCACTACTTTAATGTTTTTGTTAAATTCATGCTGGAAGTCCTTTTTAGATGAACTCCAGTTGCCAACTCAAAAAAGTTACAAGTCACATTGCAAATATCTGTTCATCCAAAAATGATTTCTAGCATTTACTTAAATCCATCTCTAACTGAAAAAGCAGGTTCCATTTGGTTACTGCTCCCCCATGGAAGAAAATGGTGCACTGCTGACTGTCCCAAAATAAACAATTCAAGCATGCTTCCTGATATTAATTTAGTAATTTATTTTTTATATCAGCCTTTCATCCATTGATCAATCTCTTCTGGGCTTATCATCAATGTGTACTTCTAGGGTACAACCCATCTCATTCTGGATCAGAAGCCTAGGTTCAATCAACAGGGCTGTATGCTGCAACTCCCATCCGCTGATGAGAGGAACAAAAGGGACCCTGGTATTTATAGCTCAGATTTAACAGTGCTATAAAATAAGATACATTCACTAAATTGTCATTTCCTGTGCTGGGGAAATGGTAAGGAAGGCAAATGGCAAGGAAGGCAAATGGCAGCACTACGAACAGAGTGACTGACCTCAGAAGTGGGTCCCCATACATTTGTTTAGAAACAACTTTTTGGAATGATGTAGCATCCTCAGAAGTAAGACGAAAAATAAGAGCAGATCACTTTGCAGACTTGCATGTTTCATTAGCCCACTTTTTTTTTTTTCTTTTTTTTTTTTTTTTAAACCATAACAGTAAGCACAGCCTGTACCCACAAAGACAGACAGGTTGGCTTGTGATGTTAAGCATGTCATGATAAACAGCAGTAAACAGGCATAAAGCACAAGCATAAAAAAAAAATGAAGAAAAACAGTGCAAATCATCAGAATTAATCACAAAATGGCCGAGGCTGGAAGGACCTCTAAAGATCATCTACTCCAACCCCCCTGCTGAGCAGGATCACCTAGAGCACACTGTGCAGGATGGCATCTAGGCAGGCTTTGAGTATCTCCGAAGAAGGAGACCTCACAAGCTCTCTGGGCAGCCTGTCCCAGTGCTCTGTCACCCTCACAAGGAAGAAGCGTCCCCTTGTATTCAGTTGGAACCTCCTGTGCTTCAGTTTGTGCCCGTTGCTTCTCACCCTGTTGCTGGGCACAACTGAAAAGAGCACGGCTCTATTGTCTTGATGTTCTCCCCTCAAATATTTATACATATTGATAAGGTTAAAAGATTAAAGAGCCTTCTTTCTCAAGGAGCAACTCCAAGACACCACAGTAGATTATTCTCTCCTATTTACTGTGCACTGAGCTGTGTCAGGGGAGGATCATAGCGTGTGTGAGGAAAAACCGCCTTGCTGTGCGGACACTCAGACCCTGGGACATGATCCCGGAGAGGTGGCTGGTGCCCCACACCTCTCGGTGGTCAGGAGGCATCTGGATGCTGCCCTTATCGGTGTTCCAGCAGGGTTTTCCCTGAGGGGAGCAGCCCCAGACCTACCTGCCCAGCCTGCCGTCGGCTGCCCTGCCGGAGCTCTCGTCCCTCGCCGCGCCGCCGTCCTGGCTCTGCCGCCTCCGCTTCCCATCCGCGCCGCGCTTCCTCCCCTGGCACCACCGAGGAGCAGACTGTGGGCTGCCGGCGGACAAGACAAAGCCGTTATTTCCACCTCTATTAAAAATAAATAATAATAAAAGAAAACGACTCCCCGCAACGACGCGGCGTCCCCTCAGCGAGGGGCCGGCGGCTCGCAACATGGCGGCGGCGGCGCCCCCCTCATGAGGCGGCCGCGCTGAGGGGGAAGCGAGGGAGGGAAGCGAGGAGGAAGGGGGTGAAGGGAGATGGCCGAGGGGGACCTCCGGGCTCCCCCATGGCTCCTACCTGGCGGTCTCGGCGCCGTGAGGGCTCCGCTGCCGGGCAGCCATGGCGTGGGTCGGCAGGGAGCGCAGCCGGCCCCGCTTCGCATCTCCCGCCGCCGCCGCGCCGAGCCCGCCTCCCTGCCGGCCCCTCCACCGCGGCGCCCCGGGGGGACACACGGGCGTGTGGAGGGCTGAGGAGGGGGAAAATGCGGCCGCCGGGCCGCCGCCGAGCTTCGCCGAGAACCAAGAGGGCTCCTTGGTGGTTGATGGAGGAACGGGAGGCTTCGAGGAGCTCCCGGCTCCGTCGCCGTCCCCCCCGCCGCCATGGTTGGACCCGGCCCGGGGCGTGTTGGCGGGAGAGCCGAGCGCGGCCCCCGGCAGCGCCATGGCTGAGGCACCTCCCTCTCAGCACCAAAACCCCCCCAAAAACAGGCGAAAAAGGGAAAGGGGAGGCTGGCCGGGATTTAAAGGTTAAGGCCTGGAGGCAGCAGGATGGCTCTTTAATCCAGGAGGAGGATAAGGGTATTTAAACGGCCGCTTCAAGCCCAAACTCAAGAGCTACAGTATAAATTTGTATCTTATGAAGAAACATAATCTTAAATAATAATTAAAATCAGTATTGAATAACAGTGCTTATGCCACGAGGTCACTAAGCTTCTAAATAAGTGGAGTTTTTTGTGTAACTATAATTTCAAGCACAGGCATCACGAATTCCCATGCACCTGTGAGACCTGCTACAGGCTGACATTTACCAGAAACCATCTGGAAAACACCCCCAGGAAAACACAAACACACCTTTAAATAAAATCTCTTTCTTTTATTATTTTTGAAATGTAATAACGGCCAGATTTCTGCAGATTCTGTCAGTGTTCAAAAAGTGGCAAGGTAGAAACAAGAATGGGATGTTTATCTAAAGATAACATATAATAGTCATTCTAGACTTCTGGTCATAAATTTACTGCTGTCAAGGGGTTACTTCTCAGGAACTGTAAGCTTTTTAAGAACCATTGTTATCTATGGCCATAGCAGCACTCTCTTGCTGTAGAAGCTGGCACAATTTTGCATTAATTCTAAGAATGCAGTTTCCTGCATCGCAAACCCAGCAATCTTGCACTGACCCAGGTGGCCCCTCCATTAGGGGCATTTGGTTACCACCTGCAGCATGGGATAACTTATTTTCCACTATCCAGGTCTTCATCATGTCTTTTAAATAAATAAGTAAAAAAATATTACCACTGTACAGCAGCTAACTTTGAAGGTAAACACATCTTAAATGTCCTGCTTTCAGATCTTAGTGTTTTACTGAGCATGGAGCCAGCCTGTTGTCACAGAACAGCAGCATCTCGGAGACTTCCTACAACAGATCTCAAAGAGAAAAAGCACAGGACCTGCCTACAAACTTTGAGAAAACACCCCATGAGGTGTCTCTGGGCATAAGAGCAAAAGGAAGAGGTCAGATATAAAGGTCTCAGATCAGCACAGGGATCACTGCAGTATTACCTATGTGCTCTTGAAGGCCGATAGGAGGCACCTACCAGCTCTGAGAAGCTCAGCATTGCCCTGAAGTGGTGAACATCCTCTTCATGGTGATTTACAGAGCTCACTGTCTCTTGTCTTCCTGTAACAAGCGAAACTCACGCTATTAATTTCCTCTAAAAGGCCCAAACGCTATTTAAGCACTTGGCTAAACTTTCTTTTGCAAAGCTGGGCCAAACAACAGATAGATGAACAGAGACATTACCACAAACCTCCCAGCAAAATGAACAGCTTCAAATTGAAAATGCTCACTGCCTGCCTGCCCTTGTTGTGCCGCACCAAGCCAGACCAAGAGTCTTCAGCCACTAATTTGCAATAGCTTTTAGACTTTAAACAGTTTGAAATCTCAGCGGGTAGGTGGCTTGCTTTGAGTTTTTGCATTATTTTGCTTAATTTTACAAATGGAAGAAAAGCAAAACCATTAAGAATGCACTGAAATTAGTTTTCACTTATAAAAAATTCATCTGCATTCTCATTATATACATATATACACACACACCAAAAAATACACACTTATATAAATAACTATACACTTGTAAGTGTTCTTTTTACTATTTCATGATGCTCTTTGGATAGTATCCACATACTTTGTGCTCCTGGCTGAAATCAGTAGTATTTAGGGAAGATGCAAGGGAGAACTGAGTTTACTTTCTGTCACCTCGTGCTCTTCCCCTTCCCTCCCCCCAAAGTTTGTACACAGGTCCTGCATTTTTCTCCTCTGCAAGACCTATTGCAGGATGCCTCCAAGTTGCCCATCTGTGTGCGGTAACAATCAGGCTGGCTCTGCACTCAGTAAAATTCTAAGACATGAAAGCAGTACAATTTAAGTGATGTAAGCTTTGAAGTTCCTTCCCCTTTGCCCACGTCTCTTGTTCAGCATTTGTATAAAAAATACATGCTTGCACAGGAATGTTTCTGCTGCAGTAGCACTGCTCCTTTCCCACACCATACTACAGATAACAGAATTGTGTTTCTGAACCAAGGACACTCTTGCAGCTCAGCGGAGGTTCAAAGCAGATACAAACCAACCCATTTCTTCCAGCCTTACTCTGAGATCAGTTGACTTGTTTACCTGAACTCATCCAAGCTGCCCGATAGAGAATGGTCCCAGCCTAGAAGATGCACAGTGCTGTTAGCATAGCACTGCATTCAGTTTACCGAGCAAAACTATCTGCTGGAACACAGATGAGGGGTTACAGTTGTCTTGCAACTTTTCCATCCTTTCCAGCAAAGAAAATCCTTCAGAAAAGCACTCTCACACTCCAGTGGGAATCTTAAGGGAACAAGGAGATATCTTCATCATTGTGACCTCAAAGGAACAGTTTTTTTTGTTCTTGTTTTTAAAAAAAGACACAGTGGCATTTCAGAACTGCTAGTGAAGGACTGTTTCTACAAGCACAGATAATGTATCATCTGTAAGGTTATTCTCCCAGTGGAAGATACATGTCACTTCTTGAAAGAAATTTAAACCTGACTAGCGAAGTTCGGAATTTATTTTGGCATAATTACAAACTGAGCACAGAATTATGCAAACTGCATTTAATTAAGAGGTAAAAGTAATGGAAAACTATCAACTGGAAACTGAGCATGGAATACTAAATTTCAGCTTTGCTTACCTGAGTTATAAATCCTTACATCAAATAGTTTCAGATAGATAAACAAGCAAATGGATGGATTGCATTCAAGTTTTAACTGCTCTATTTAGACTGATGGTGTTGCTAATTAAAAGGTGTTGATATGGTTCTATATCCAGTGGCAGCACTGCAGGAGATGACTTTAGTAGACCTCAAACCTTATCTGTTCAGTATCATTCCTTTCATTATGCTATCATAGCTCGTCCAACCATGTGGAACCTGGATTAGGGAACAAGCCTGTCCAAAATGTTACTGCCACAGGCAGATTGGTTGTTCTATTCCTAATTTAAGTACCTTCAACCAAGAAACACACATTAAGAACTGACTCATTACAAGTCCTATGGATTTGTGTCCATAAGTCAGCTGCAGACCTCATCTATCACAGACAAAAGCTTCAGGGCTCTGACAGCTGAGCTTAAACATTTTGTGATAGCCTATTACCCCCAAATGACAGCTCCACCTGCCCCACAAGGACACCTTTCTCCTGGCAGAATGGGTTCTGGAACCTCAGCTTCCCCCTGCCACCAAGCTACAATGCATTAAATGCAAGCCCATGACAAGATGTCAAAATACAAACTGAGGAGTTGGACTCAATCCCTCCCCTTTCAGCAAGAACTAGACCCCCATCCAAAAAAACACCCTAAAGCAAACAAAAAGACTACCAAACCCACATATGCCTTTTATAATGAAGCACCGACAAATTCAACATGGAAAAATGACTAACAGGGATTTTTAAAGTCTTTAATTCTTCTGCATAAAGACAATATGCCAAAAACATAACATTCTCATATGTACAATCATAAAGCACATGGAAGCATGCACACTGGAACAATGGTCTATATATTACTTTAAAAGGTCCTGTACAGATTTGTACCCCATATACACACCCCATGCTCAGCAGTACGTGACTGAGCCACGTTGTGCTGGGATACTACCAAACCCCATGCCTAAGCACGGATAGATGAGTTCCAACAGCCACAGGAACTGCACAGGACAAAAGTCACCAACCCATAGGCAGTTTCCCTCCACCCCACAACAGTGAGAGGTTAACTAACTTTTTAAATAGCAGAGGCCCCAGCCTCTTCCTGTGTTTGGGAACAGATCACACAGCCAGGACATTCTTACCACTGAGCAGTAGCTGTGACCTAACACACTTCTGTTAAAGCAGCAGCACACATTCCCCTACCTAATCAAAGTTTGTTCTTTGTTGGGAACTGTCAAACTCATGATAAATAACCACAGCAGTGAATTTCTGTGCATGTGACAAGCCTTGGTGAAGGCAATCTAATGTTCCAGCCCACTGCAATAATGCTGTTTGCAGTCAGGTGCAAACCTGGTGCACTGGACACATCAGAATTGTGCCTGAAAATCCCAAACAAGCACAGAAATCCTGCAAAAACTCACCTCGAAAAGATTTTAGCAACAATTGGAAATATGGTTTTGGAAGGGACTGGAAGTAGTTCCTGAGGAAGCAGCTTACTTCTGCTTCAGCAGAACAGCTGGCTTCTGGCCCTTGGGTACATTGCAAGCCCCACAACAAGGCTACTAGGCACAATCCCTAGGCCACAGTTTCTGCAGAGGCCTTACAAAGGGCTGCAACAGCAAAGCTGAACTACTGCAAAGAGAATTACCAGCTCTAACAGACACTTGTACCTCATACATGCTACATAAGTCACAAGGTCTGTAAAAAATTCTTCCAATTGAAATAGTTCTGCTCTAAACTCCACTGGAGCCACAGCCCTCACTTTTGAGGTTTTCAGCACAGTGATATAAAGGTAGAGCAAGGGAGAGTCAAGACCATTGTGGATTTCAGCCAGGACACTCCATGCCCAAGAGCAGCCCCAAACCTGCAAATACTGCTGGCTGTCATCCATTTCCTGTAACAATACCACTGCCCTCATCTACTTTCAGCAGTAGATTGTTTTTTCAGGACATGCTGCAACACACATGAAAGTGCAATCCAGGTATTCAGACTGTGTTGCTGTTCAGACAGTCACTCATCCCCTCATAGAGACACAGTTGATTATAATAAACCATCTACCTTTCCCCTTCTCTCCTCTCACTTAGGAAAATGCTAGCTTAATGTGTTTTATCTCAGAGAACGGAAAATAAGCTGAAAAGGTAATCACCAAAAGTTAAAAGCAGTCTGTCTTTAGCAACTGAAGAAAGGCTGGAATTATCTACATTCTTTTGAAGCAGATCTCCAGGTTGCATGTACAATCGGTCCAGTAGAACAAACAGGGTTTTAAGTCCTTGGTTTAACAGGAAGTATTCTTCACTCTGAATCAATATTGGACCAATTCAGCAGCAAAACATCAGTTCGCTTTATGCAGCATGGTCTCCAAATAGCGACAGGAAGAGCCATCAACTGAAGTAGACTTTACAGTATGGTGCAAGTCATCTGTCAGTGCAGGTCAAGAAGAAACAGTCTCACAAACTTTAAGGAACATCCATCATCATCTTAGCAAAAGCTTAATGAAATTTGAGGTTTTACACTTGAGGCAGAACTCGCAGAAGACAATCTATCCTTAAAGATCTGGAGAAACCTAAACAAAAGGCAGATATTTTATAAATACAATATTATCTAGTCATTAACAGCAAAACATTACTCTAAGCTGTGGTATTACAGTACAAATGGATCAGAGCATTGTACAGGCTGAACTTAAAGCACAGTGTAAAAGACACAGCCATACTTTCCATACTAAAGGAAGTGTTACAGACTGCATGAACACTGAGAATGTAACTTACTGTAAAAAGAATACATACCTGATATAACTAAACTATTTGCCAATAAGAAAATGAAGCAGCTGAGCCTATATCCCAACCCCTTACATCATCTTCACCTAAATATTTACTACTTCAAAAAATACATTTCTCTCAAATCTAATCAACACATTCCTGACATGTGTCCTACTTTTTTTTTTCTCTTTAAAAAGCAACCAGATACATTCAAAATTATAGACATGTAATGGGGCTCAGAACAGCTCCATTTTTTTTTTCCTGAGACCAAAACTCCAAGTAGAAATTTTCAAATGGAGCGGAGTGGGGTTCTCTCATAACTCACAAGCTGGTTTTAAAGCAATATTCGCTTTCCACAGATATGTCAGAAAGCTTCTGCCATTTGAGAGCTACAGCTCATCACTCCTGAAAACTATTGTAAAAGGTATTGCCTCTCTCTGAATATTGATCTCTGTATCCCAGGCAACCTAGGTGTTGTCTCAGAGAGAAGCTATTTAATTCACTTTCTGTATTTTATGTGTCACAAAGACAGCTTTTCAATTAGAATGAGTGATTACAAACCCAGTGAGCATAAACAATCATTATAGCCTTGTTTAAAACAAAGACAACTACAAAGCAGATAAATATCAAGTGACTACCCAGAAGACTAGAAAGGCTCCCAACTCTGATTATAAATGCACGCTTTTTTCACCTGCTCATTTCACCTCGTGCTGATTGTACATATGCTGACTGTAAATCCCTTCTTCTTTCAGTGCAGAATTTATGAGACTTTACCAGTCTTCCAAGTCTTGATCCACTGATCTCGTGCTGTATCATATTCAAGTCATTCTGTCACAGGAGGGAAGTCCTTCTTTGATAGTTCTATATACAAAGACAGACTAAATATTTACAAATACTGAATTAGCACTTTAGAAAAAGTAACACATTACGTCTTAGTCAAGCTCAAAGAATTTAACTTAAAATCATTTGAGCCAACAGCAAAAAGATGTTAGTAGCACTCTAAAAAAAAAGTTGTTCTACCTGCCTTTTCCTCATATTCCTAGGGGAATGCAAAATCTAAGTAGTGTAAAACTAGTTATGTGGCACATTTTTAATGAGGCAATATTTTAATGATTTTATTATGCAATATATTTCATGATAATGACTGTTAAAGACACCTGTATCCTACTCCATACTTCAGTCTTCATTAAGCGTAGATCAAATTACACAAAATACTATATTCATAAAACTCTGACTCAAGATACAAACCATCGTATTAACGCAACAAAAGAATCTACAGTTCAGAAGAGAACTTTCATTGAAACCTATTGCTGCAAATGCAGAGCTGATTTCATCACAAAATACTAAAGGCAGAAAATCTGCTATTAAAATAGTTTTCAAATAAATGGCAATTAGGTGATAAGACATGTTTTCTAACCAAACAAATATTTCAACTAACTCTGAAGTATTAGAACTTTTAAGGTACTGCACTAAATACAGGAGGATGAGAGGTTAACACTTACCAAAAAGGAATAAAAAGAGAAACTGATCTGTTTGAACTGAACAGTTGGATTCTGTTCAATGCTGCATATGGGCTACTGAAACAGAACAGATAAAACAAATAGTCACCATGAACTCACCTTGGTATTTAAATTCTTTTTGTCATTATTCTCTCTCCAGTGCTTCCCCATCCCTTTTCAGAGTATTCTGGCTGATGTCCTTCCAGTAAACTGCTACAAAGCTTAAGCCTACAAATAGAAATCCACATATTTTCCTTCTGTACCCCTTTTTCAATTCAAAATTGCTTTATTACAGTAACCTTTTTCTACTAAGAACAGCGACAACCTCCTGCTTAATCTAATTGACTATCACAAGAGAACAGTAAGGATAGAATTTTACCACCAACACATCCTTAAAACCAATAATAAAAAAAAAATCATGAAAGCTTGGACTGAAATATAGTAATAACGCAAGCTTGGTTCTTAACTTAGTATGTGGAAAAAAAAAACAATTGATAAGCTGCATTTTATACCTCTCCAGCCTGCAGTCTGAATCTCTGAAAGTTTTGCTGTCAGGCAGAAAGATGCTTGTGTTTTTCTGTTTCTGGGCGTTCCATCCCGAAGAACAACTCGCTGGAATCAGGTCACTGCATAAAAACAAAGAACTATCATTGTTACCAGCTGTAGAGCAGCTTCACCTCTGAGGAGAAGAAAGTTTTCAGCTCCTAGGCTTAGCAGGCAGGTAACAACAACAGGGACCAATTCTACAAATTGCCATTGCTTTCCGTAAGACAACAGGGGAAAGATTGCCAGCATCTTACAGCATTTCCTAATGGTGGAAGCAGCAGAAAGCAGTAGGTGGGGAGTCAGACTAGAGAAAAAAATACTGAGAAAAAAAGCAGTATTATACAGGGATGGAAAAGCGAGATAAAAAAAAAAAAAGCCATGAACACCTTCACAGCATAGACAATTAAAAGAGATCATCATTACAGTATTTACCTTGTTATTTCTATACCATGTTGTACTGTCATTACTTCATCATTGTCACCTAAGGTCTCCCACTCTGAACAATTCGAAAAAGCCCTCTGATGTCCTGATTCAGTAAAACTGAAAATAAAATGAAAAGGTCTGAAATCATGGAGCTTTGTATCATAGTTCCTCCTAACTCTTCAGAGGATAAGGGGGCTAAGTTGAGAAAACACACAACCGTATAAGCATTTTTACTAATGTTTGTGAAAAAAAACTACTCACCTCCCTCTCCCCACCCCCCAACTTAAAACATTGGATCATGGCTGCCTTTTTTTTGGTTCTGACACAACTTTGTATAGAGTTAAACCTCATTCTACTTTATTAACTTATTTTCCTGGAAGATTTTTACACCAAAACTAGGAAAGGGAAGGAAGAAATAAGATCAAAATCAATCACTAGAGCAGAAGTGTAATTCCTGAGCAACTTAAAACAAAAAAAGGTACTAGCCTGAAAAACTCTACCTTTCTGTTACATATTTTTGAACATTAACCTGACTCTGGTTACCCAGCCTGGGACTAGGACAATTCTGTTGTGCCAGTAAGTACTTTTTCCTCATACTACCTTTCATAAGCAAGGAAAAGCTTTATCAAAATACAGAAGGGATATGAAGAAAGAACTTTTCATAAATACAATTTCCCTGTAATATCTGTAGTAAATTTAACAGGGCAGTAATTTACCAGGCAGCAAGCTTCAGTATTTGCTGACTTATGAATGCACATTTTTTTGTGCATTCCATTCCTCTACTATAACATTCATTAACTTCTATATAGCCAAACTTCTGCATGCCAGAAGGTAGAATGCAGTGCACATAACACGTACAGAAAATAACTACTGCAGAGCCACAGTAATTTCAGAATTACAACCACTGAAGCAGAAACTACATTCTATGTGGAATCAAGAGCAAGACATTAATGTTGTCTGAACATATACATAAAAAACCACCTGCCTCAAAAGAGCTTATGCTGTATGTCCTGATGTTTTCTTCAACTTTGCAACAGAACACAGTGTAAATATATCCAATCATACAGCATAATTATTCTGGAATGAATTCCTGTCTTCAATAAATTGCACTACGTTTACATAAAATTAGAGCTATTAGCAAATGGAAGGATAAATTCCAGTTATATTCCAAAAGTCTGTTTGTAATATGAATGGATCACCACATGGAGAATCATTTCATACCTTTCCAGTGCATGGTACATATGCATATAATGGCTTTTGCCCTTTGAAACCACAGAAGGGTCAGGATTGTTTCGTTTTCTGCGTTTCCATACTGGAGAACAATCAGGAGAGCAGGAACTACAAAAATAGGATGAAAAAATAAGATGTAAAAATTCACGTGTTTAAATGCTTATCAGTTTTGCAAAGTAACAGCATGTGATGGTTCGCAAGATTTTTTTTCCCTTTGTGGTATGATCCTTCAGTGATAACAAAGGAATACCGAAGAAGAAAATGGCTCAGATTTGGTAATCATTCCATTGTATTCTGAAAACTGAACCCAGTCAGAATTGCCCAAGAAAATCCAGTGAGCTTGGAAGTGGAACATTTTCAGCACGCATAACCCCCGATTGAAGTACTTCAGTAGAGAGATGAGTGCATGAGGTGCTTTGGTTTTACACTCCCTGCTGTTCTGCTGACAAGCACAGTGCTGTTAAAACACAGAAGCAGAAAGAATGCTGCTCTCTTCTGCTGTTCATCAAGCAATTCTGTTATTCTGGTAGTTTTTCCCCCATTCAATGCTCTGTACCATAGATGGCCTGCATTCAGCAGTGTAAACGTGAAGCTTAGTCCCAGCATCAATCGCCCTCTCACTAAACATTTCATACAAAAAAAACCTGACAGCAGCAACATGTATTTATTTATCTCAGTAAGTTGATCAAAGAAGTTTTATTTCATACCCCTCTGGTGCATAGTCTGTCTGGCTGTGTTGGTTTCCACACTCATTTCTCTTCAGTTTTTCATCAAACATGGGGAAAACAGAATCATCATGATCTCTGCAGAACCACTCCTGAGAACTGCCTGAAGGTTCCGTATTACTAAAAACACAACAAAAATCTGGATTTTAAATACTACCCAGCTAGCTTACTGCTTCAAAAAGACACAATAGTTGCAGCGGTTCATGGCTCACCTCATACAACACCCAAATGGTGCAAACAACTGCAGCTTCCACTGCACGTCAATCAGATCACAGCTAAAAACTATTTACACACCTCAGTGATAGTGCTTACAGAAGTACATTCACTCTTCTACTCCCACTTTACTGGTCCAAAACTTGTAAAATGTTAAGTGGTGCGAGTGAATGAAGCTAGCCTTGTTACAGAAATTCAAAGGTATGAAAAAAAATAAAAAAATTCCATCTTGAACACAGCTGCCAGTCTCCTGCAAAGAACACAGAATTCTCTCTAATCTTCACAGAATTCTTGAATTCTCTCATGTATCATTATCGCAGGACAGTGGTTCTGCTGACAACAGAAAAAGGAACGATGGAAAGCTTGTCAAGGTCAAGGAACAGTAATGACCAGATTTCTACTTATTCTTATCCCTTTCTAAGATAATTTTATCTTGTGCTGACTGGTGTGAATGCACAGGGGAATACTGTGTTCTACCACAGAGAGACCAAATGTGTTCTTCCTTCAAGTGGAAGGAGATTCATCAGAGATGAATTTAGACTAAAAATGGACTTGAAGATTAACAGAATTCAAAAATTAAAACAAAGTTTTCAAGCAGGCCCCCATTCCTGAGTCTGAAACTCATTTCCCCTTCAGTTCCTACTTAGGAACACTCTGAAGGAAACACAGAGTCTTCCTGTGAAGCAAGAGGTGTGCTGCTGACCGATTCACCAATACATACACTGGCTGCAGATCCCAGGTCTCTTCAGCAGGAGGATCCCATGCGTGCAGTGCTATCTTCCACAGCCTGATCTGCTGGTCCCAGGATCTACGGCTGTACTTCTTAAATTTGTTGGGTGTTCGAGGATGCACTCCCGGTATTCGTTGATTCCTGTAAATACACAGTAACGTTTGTACTTCAAGATATTATTTTTGTTCTTAAAAAAAATCCTGTCCATCTGATAAAGCAAGCAGCAGTGGTCTAATAGTTTTCCTATTTCTAAACACTTACACTGAGATATGTAAATTTTAAAGCATTGTTGACAACAGACTGCACAAGCAACAACAAAATACTGAATCAGACCATAGGTTCATTCAGTCCAGCAAGACACCAAAGCTGGTGCCTACTGGCTGCAGACAAACATGAAACCAAAGAAACACACTTTAGTATCCTAGCCTCTGGATACTTCTATCCCAAACTTTGTGAATCTTGTCCAGTTTCTTTGTACTCACTATTGTACTGGGCATAGCTGGGATGGAGTTAGCTTTCTTCATAGGTACCCCTGCTGTGCTGTGTTTTGGATTTACAGCTAAACAGTGTTGATAAGAAACTAATATGTTGCCTACTAATATTTTGTCTCTCTTTTTCCCTAAT
This sequence comes from Netta rufina, assembly GCF_964035555.1. Taxonomy (NCBI): domain Eukaryota; kingdom Metazoa; phylum Chordata; class Aves; order Anseriformes; family Anatidae; genus Netta; species Netta rufina. Next base: position 69,513,804 of record NC_140127.1, on the reverse strand, counting down.
CTGCCCAGCTCCCTCCTGCTAAGGGAGCAGTAAGCTGGGAGCAGGCAAGAAGAGGGGAAAACAGCTGTCACAGCTGACTCAAATTGCCCAAAGCAGTATTCCATATTATATAACATCAAGCTCAGCAACAAGAACTGGGGCAGAGGAAGAAGAGGACGCGTCTTCCAAAGTGGCTGCTTCTCAGAGTCCAGCAGGCTATCAGTATTCTTGTGTAAGTGATTGCCTTTGCACCCACCAAGTTTCCCCCTCCTCTTTTCCATCACCTATTTCCCTGATCTCAACCCATGAGTTTTCTTAATTTTGCTCTCCCTATTGCCCCCTCCAAGCCACTGGGAAAGGGGCAATGAGCAAAGAGCTGTGTGAGTACGTGTCTGCCAGGGGTCAACCCACAAGTGTCTTCACTGAACGCTTATTCCACTGTTTTCCACACCTTATTACAAGGTGGATTGCTCTACTTCTAAATAGCATTTTTCCTTTGGGAGCATGGAGAGCTGTGTACCCACATGCTCCAGCTAATACACAAATGGTGTGCCTTTCCTGAATCATCACTGGGTAGATGCTGTAACAATGCTGCCTGGGATCAACCAGTGACCAGAGGCAGTATTTCTCAGATGGTGCAACCAACTCAGACCCTGACCACCACTAAGTTCACTCAAACCCTGGCTCCAGTACAAAATACTGTTCACAGGAACAAAAACGTAATCATGCTTTAAATCACACAAAGCACCTTTACCTCAAGTAGTTCTCCCTACCACCTTCACAGATCAATATAATCATCCACTGCAGTTTTGTTATCATTTTAAAATAAATAGATCCCTGCTTAAGAACAGTATTATTAACTGCCTTGTTAAAATGCCACCCAGAAAACTTTTAAAATAGTTTATCCATTATTTTTTTTTCCCTCCTCAATGTTCTCATCTCTTCCTATCTTCCACCTACAATTTAACTGATCACAGCACAGCTACGCAGCAGCCAGGCACCACTGTAAGACTGGCTGCAGTCAGTCCTATCACTGATGACACAGAGACAAGCAAAATCACAATTCAAAAGGCAGTCTGCAACTCTGAAGAAAGAACTTTATTGAAGATGCGTTCATTATATTGTGGAATATCTGTGGTCATTTATGACATCTGTTGTTGATATTTAATCAAGTTTTTAATATCTTGTTCAACAGGAAGCTTGCTGCACTCACTGCACTGGCTGGCAATTTTCACCATAGACTCTTAAAGGCAGAATCCAGAGAACACAATTCTAAGTATCAAGCCACATTAAAACCAGAAACTTTACATAACTACCTCAAAAACTAAAAACCAAGAATACAGATGCACATCCACATGTTACTGCAGAGCAGTTTCTGAGTCCTGATAGGTCTGCAGTAAGCAGAGGGGACTAAGTAGTCTTCAACTTCCACAATTCATATAAAAAAGCCTGAAGTGGAATAACAAAGATGAAAAGAAATCCAAGTTCTGATTTCAGTTAGTTACTGACAAATCATTAACGATTGGTTGCTCTTAACAATACTTAAATGCAAGGCTTCATTCATTCCTCAAAGATAGCATTTCCTGGTATCAATTAACTTCATCATGGCCTACCAACAGTCACCAGAAAGGTCTCATTAAAAATCTGATTAATACAGATATTTTTTTCAAGCATGATCGCTACTATACCAACAGCAATACACTAATGCAATATTTAGCTTTAAAACTTCACTAACTAAATTTGCTCCTATACAAAAAAAAAAAAAAATCTGACTTCTCTATAAAGAAAGTAATTGATTCAAGTTTTCTTCACTTATTCCTATTACTTCAAGCAAACTGAAGCTGTGTGCTGATCTACCCACGTCACGAAAAAAAAGTATTTGGAAACGCACAACACGGTACAACTTACTTCGGAACTTCTTTAATATATCTGTCATATGCAAGTGTGTTCTTTCCAAAATTGATCTGTTTTTGTCTTCTCCTCAGAACCACTTCATCTGTTTCCCTTTCAGACGGATTAGCTGAATCATTCGAAACAGAACTTAAAAATAAAAGTTAGAATGAGACTGTTGTAGAACTATTAAGGTGCTTTTCAAGTCACATAAACATACAGTCTGCAACTGCAATGACAGACAGTGGGCAGAACTCTTACTTTGCTAGTTTACACAGAGCTGAAAGTTGGACTAACCAAACCAGCCACTAGAACAAACAGACTGGGGTTTTCTAGGTTAATGCAATTGCTCAGGTTTGTTATAAGCAGACATACTTGAGGCTACTTAGTGCCAGAGCTGCCTCACAACAAGGAAATCAAGTTGTGCATGATTACTGCATACATGAGTAACAACCTCCTAGTATACATTAGAAATCAGCTCAGTAAAACAAAGATAGATAATATAAAGGCTTGAGTGACCTCATGGCCATTTCTCTAAGCCTAGAAAATTGTTTTTTGTTTTCCCACCTCACTATCTCTATTTTCTTGGACAGACAATTGTAATATGAAATCTAACCTAAGAAGGAAGAGAACTTGCAATGATCACACAAACAGCTTTTGAGTTCTCCAGGCTACTCTCTACTTAAGGTTTCCTTCAGGCTTAATATGAAAAAGCCTGTCCATATTTCAAGTCTTTGTTTATGCGTGTGAAATAGGTGAAAATCATCAGATGGTTATTGCTAAAACCACACAACAGTAATTTAGTAATTATTCAATACTTACTTTGTCATTTTCCTAGCAGATGTTCTCATTGTTTTGCCTTCTTCAATTCCACCTTCCCAGTCAGGACAATTATAAAGAGGCTGAGAATCGTCTGCTGTCATAGTCCTGGAAAATCAGAACTGTGTATGAACACTTGTTGCTCATAAATATTTAAGTGACAGAACCTTCAGTGGTGGACAAATGCAGCTTCCTCCCCAACTGTGACACCATGAGAGTGTTCCTACTCCATTTTAGTTCAAAGTCAAACAAATTAAAACATTTCAACTTAAGTCACCTTCTGTGGCAATGTAGTATAATTGGGTTAACTTTGCAGGAAAAGAAAACAGTCAAAGTTTTACATTAAAACATAGACCTTAATCTCTTAAAACATTCCCAGCTTAGCTACTGCCAGCTCTTTCTACAGCTCCATCAAAGAGCACAATAAACAAAATTATGTAAGGTCAAAAATCTTTCACTGGCAAAGGACTTCATAAAGGACAGGAGAAATGGAGTAGATTAGAAAAATGTCTATCACCCAAGCAGAACTAATATCCTGACAGACACCTGTATTTCATACTCTCCTGGCACACCATTTCAAGAATGTAAGCTCTGCCACATAATGGCAAGAAGGGAGCCAGGAAGCTGCTTAATAACTAGTGGATTATTGATATTTTCTGAGTGAAGTAACACACACCTGTTACAGTTAAAAAAAAAACAAACAACAACACAGTAAATAAAAACTGGAAAATGAAGCAATATCCTAGTGGGGTCAGAAGTTTTCCTTCAGACTGAAGTCTGTCCACTTCTTTAAGCACTAATGCCTCAACTTTTAACATAAAGTAAAATAAAGTAGATTTAGTTTACAGTCTAACCTCCCTGAACTGTTTTGCATCAACAGTTGAAGTGACCATCGATGCTGTTAAAATAATTTTAACACTACATGGCATGAAGATCCAGCACAAAGGAATTTATCTACTCAATCAAAAAGAAACAATATGTTGCTAACACATCTGTTTTGATTCACAATCGTAATGTGCCATTGTTTTTTTTAAACGACAGCGTTAAGAGACACAGGAAACACTCCTGAAGGTAAGATTATTTTTCCTAACCTCTTCAAAAGAGTTGTTTATTAACTGAAACAATATCAAACACACCATTGGAAATTATAAGAGCCACTTTCATATAATGCAGTACTCAGATGTACAAAGCACTCAGAAGTTTTCATGTATCTTCACTAAAATATTTAACCTCTCCTAATTTACGTTCTATGCAATATTCTGCAGGTATCCAAGCATTCACCACTTCTCATACTTCCTGTCAGACATTAAAATACCAACTTCAATCAGTTCTTCTGCCTGAGGTCTTTAGTCCAGAATACCCAAGAAGCAAACCAAAATACTCATGGAACTACCCACCTGTAATATTTGATTTCATCAAGTTATTACCAACACTAGACTGCAAAGAAAATTGTTGTTTACTAAAAATTGCAGTAAAGCTGAATGCACTGTCAAGAGAAGAGACTTCATCATTGTTTGCCCCACTCACATAAAGATGCACAAACAAGCAAAGCATAAAAAACCCAGCATATAGCTTCCACGGGAGTTTTATACTAACACTGAAAACATCAATAATAAAGAGCTTAAGCTACTGCTTCAGTATATACAATTTCTTTCTTTCATAAGCATTACTTGCTGATGTTATGGCACGTATTTCAATTAGGCAAACTTAATGGTCTACTGTTGCAGATATAGTTTGCTAACTGTGTGCTATGGCATTATAAGAAAACATTGAATTTGATCACATCCCAAGCTTTGTCAAATTGCTTAAGACAAGTGTGCCAAGAGAGTATTTAAACAAGCTTGACATGCATTGCTTACCTCTCCAACCACTGGTCTATATGGCTACATTGATACTGATCAATTCCCAAAGAATCCGAATCATTCCAGCTTCCACATTTCTGTTCTTGTTGCCAGCAGTCTGGATCTTGCATGTAACTAGAAAATAAGAATTTTCATTCCGTCACAGGGAGTCACTAAACACTGACTATGTGGAACAGAGTATCGTCAATTATAGTTACAAAATGTTGATTACTTTGGCAGAGATACGCAATTTGTACCAAATTATTCATTCAGCAATGCTATCGTGGAGAGTGCGTTCGATAATGCAATTACTGAGAAAAGGGTCTTTTACTACTGCAGTTATGACACCTGAATTTTAAAATAGACTACTCATTTTTAGAAAAGCAGAAGTACCCTTTCTCTATTTGGGATAAAAACGGGGGAAAACATAACTGAAGACCTTTAATAGTGTTTATAGAACTGCTGACGTGTGCCAGCATTCACAGTTTGCAATACATTAGTTTACATTTATATACTAGTCTATTCATCATTTAATGCTTGGAAGAACCAAACGTACAGAATTATGACTTTTAACACAGGAAAACGGCACGTTTAAAGAGACTTAGGTCAACCGTTGACATGGAAACACTTTTACACAGGAAATAGTTTACCAGACACTGACTTGGGGTCCTCACAAGCACGGAAGGAGCTAGCGTGAGGCACTTGTAACAGGCTGAAAGGACAGCCGAGGACTGCTGAAAGATTAAGTTACCTAATTTTTCCTTGCCTTCCTCCTCAGTTCTGGCGGCTTTGACATCTTAAATGATAGGTTACTAAATAAAACAGCTCCACAGCCCCGGCTTCTGGGGTAAGAACCTGCAGCTCTGCCAGCACCTCCCTGAGGGAGGGAGCCCGTGCTGCCGGCTCCACACTGCAGGCACACAGACCCTGCTCCTGTGAGGTAACTGCACTTTTTTAAGTCAAAAAATGAAAGTGAGGGCTTTGTTATTGTAAACCTGGCTTAACAGCCTAGCTTTTGTTCCTCCACCCAGACTCGCTTTCGGCACGTTCCGTGACACATTTCCATTTCGACTCACTTTCGACACATTCCTTTTCGCAAAGACAGTTAAAAGACAAAACGCCTCCCTAATCACCCGCGACAATTACCCAATTAAAACACCTGGAACAAGCAGCACACAAACCCCAACCAAACCCCCGCGCCCCTCACCACTGACCCGAAAACACACCACCAAGTCAAAGCAGCACCTTTTCTCCTCACGACCACGAACCGAGGCCACCCCACAACCCCATCTCCCCCCAGAAACCGCCCTGAAGGAGCCAGACCCTCACCCCCAGCCCTCCGGGGGGGCTCCCACCTGTGCAGCCCGCCGGGCCCCCCGCCGCCATCGCAGCGCGGCAGCCCCCGCCGCCCGCCCGACATGGCTGAGGCGAGCCCCACCGCCGCGGCCGAACATGGCTGCCGGCCGGGCGCACGGCGCAGGCGCGGTCATGGCTGCCTGAGGGGAGCCGCAGAGCGAGGTTCTCTCTCTCAGCTTGTTTTATGCAGCCCTCCTCATTCATACTATACGAGGGAGATGTATAAAAGAAGGAGTTGTCAAGTGTTCCTTCAGGAGAATGTTAGTCCTTCTTCTGCTGTCATATTCTGAGCTGAAACCACAGCAATAAGTTGGTCTGCTTTCCACCCACCCCCCAGTTTTAACCGTGAAACACAACTTAAAAATGAAAACCAGAAGTCTTTCTTGCATAAAATCAACTGTATTTTTATTAATCTCTTCACAAAGTTTTAAAATGAACTACATGTATTCATTAAGCCTTTAACATAAAGGCTATCCAATAACTCTGTTTTAAAATAGATAAACTGTTTGGATCAAAAAGCAACACAAATAACAAACCTTGTGGTATATCTTTGGAAGAAAATGTCTCGTAGTGCATGTCAGAGCTTGAATGTTCATATCTCACCTCCTCAAATATCTCAAAATTTCTTAAGAAATGTCACTCATTAATTACTTGTGTAAGTTGAGGCTGACTGGAATGCTACATAGCTGCAGTGTACAACGCTTCAGCACAACAAAAATACTCGATTGGAAGTGATCACATAATAATCAGGTATTCTTGTTGCAGGTTTTGGCAAGCCTCCTGGTAAACAACTTCATTTATAGCATGGATTCCAACTATATCCTGCTTAGGCAACATGCCTTTTGTGGGTTACCAAATTATGTTTGTCACTAACAAACATTTTGCCAGTATTATCTGGAATGCTACAATTACAGAAAACCAAACAAAACACAACTGTGGAAATAAATAATACATATAGACACTGCCCATGTTCTCAGAAACACCTGTTCAGCTGCAGTGCATATGGAAATTTGGGCTATATATGTCTACATACTTATGTGGTACTTACACTGACACTATGCAGCCACATATAGCTTGTCATAATGTAATGACATTACATAATGTACTGCAGTTTACTAACATTACCTACCTACAGGTGAGTGATGGGAAGAACATGCAGCTGAAAAAGTATCTCCAAGTCACTAATAATAGACGAAGGTTTTATTCTTAAAGTAAATATTTTATCCCATAACATTACTCGGTTCATTTTTCTCTTAGAAAATTGTTGTAAAAAGAACAATTCTAATCCCTACCCCTTTGTTTAGGAAACGTATCATGGTTGGGCGGGAGGCAATGTATTTATTTTTTACTGCAAGCAAAATGAGGACCTGAAGCTATCACGAAGACAAATTCCTATTTTTATACTATATAAATTTCATGTTCAGTGAATTATGCAAGACAAATAAGATTATCAGATGACCTGTGTTAAGAAACCTGTCGTGGTTTTTCCTTTTACTGTCTCTTAGAAGAAAATGTCATACAGATTTTTAACAAGTTAGTTCTGTAACATAGCTTTTAAAAAGCTTACCAACTTTGGAGGCATGCCAGATTATTACAAGAATTTAAACTTGGAAAAATGCTTGTTTTAAGGAATTTAAGAAAGGCAGTATTATTAACATAAATCATTATTTTATTTTTGTAATTGTTACAAAGTTTTCTTAGAGGCACTTCTGTGGACAGAACACTACCATAAAAAATATGCAACAGTATTATACATTTATGACTATTACTTTGCTGTATTGTCATACTGGCAAAAGAAATAAGATGGGTAAAATCAAAGTTCTACTGAAAGGAAAGCTTTCAATCAATACAAAGAAGATAGAGTTATCTAAAGAAAAACACTACTGCACAAGCAATTGGGAGACTAAAGCTTTTACTACATGAGATATTACTGGCAATTGACTATTTTTTAATATAAATATCTGCAACTACATGTGCTTATTGTCTAAAGTTCTCAAGGCCTTTATGATTTTAACTTCATACATCATTACAATAAATATTTTTATTCCAAACAGGAAAAGAGATGTAGGAATTGGCTGTCAGTGACAGAGTCCAGAATCCTACCTTCCCTTCTGCAGCTATTTCAAGGACCATATCCCTTATATATGTGCCATATTATGCAAACTTACTGTTAAGTAAATGGTTCAAAATGCTTATTTATAAAGTCTACTGTATAATAAGAAGGTGCATGTCAGGTGATACCACCTGGCCTTGTAGGACTCTTTGAAAGGTTAAAAAAAGTCCTGCGGAGAGACTACTTCAAAATTCCAAATAACTTTTCTACAAAAGTACTGGAAAATTCACTCAGCAGCTTCTTGATTTTCTACTAATTTTCAGACTTTACAACAAAACTGAAACTCAATTTTATGCTATTCAGATGGCGCATGCCATTTAAAATAAAATTGTACTGCCAGGTGCAGTGTTAAATTTTTACTTTTTATGATCTGAAACAACATGTAATGAAAACCAGAAAAAAACACTCTTATTAATAGGCAGTACAGATAATTGTGTAGTAAAAGTTGTATACGTAACAACTGAGATATATACTCAGTGTCCTTATACTCGTTTGGTCTCTTATAAGTGCAAATTTAAAAACAAACAAACAAACAAACAAGAAAAAAAAAAAAAGCTCCTCCACCAGCCATACAATATAGTATGTCAGATCTCAAATGATGCTGTCAAATCTGTTTTCAGTTCCTTATCGCTCTCCAAAACACGGCTTAAAGCCACATATATATAACCATTTCCTCACCACATTGATTTAATTGGAGTTTGGTACATTCAGCATACATCCTATGGCTAGGCTGATACTAGCAAAATCTTTGGTGGTTGCACTTCCAGTACTTGTGCCATTTTTAACACCCTGCTACCTATTCCTTCTCAGAACAGTCTTGCTTCTCAAGGACATCAAGATTTTTTCAGTTAGCCACTGGCATGTTACCTGTGCTTATGATTTACAGAACCTTCTGATCACACACTATATAAGGGAAGCATTAAGGCTTTCATTCTCCTAGACCAAAGCTTTAAACAACTCCTTTCTCTCACCATTTGTCCCACCTGTCTGCTAGAGGTTACTGCCCCTCTAAGATGGACTACCTGGATAAGCAAATACCTGCATCTCAGCCACTGCAGTGCACAGATCAGTGTGAGAACTCAAATACACATTCTCCAGCACCTTGAAGCTTTTCACCAAGCAGTGTGACAAGCAATCATTCATTGAAGGGTCTGATAGACATACAAAACAGTAAACACGACATTTAGGTCCAGGAGAAGGACTCTCTTAAATTTATGGAAAATGCTTGGGTTTAAATTTGCAAATTATCCTGATGCAGACTGTATCAGGGAGTGTGCATCAGTGCCCTCTGAATGTTAAAACACTGAATACTGCTTATGAGCAGTCTTGAAAGTGCACACCTGAAAAATTCTGATTAGTGAAATGAATGATGGTCATTCTTGGGGCATCTAACATGGCAATTTACACCTCTGTGATCCTGGCATCTCTTTCAGGGAAAAGGTTACCTTTCAAAACTTAAAGGCTTTGAAAAAGCTGAGCACTCTTTCAGAGTAATTTGACAGTTTGGATATTTGCTGTGCTCCTTTCAAACTTAGAAAATAATCCATCATCTAGAAAACATTGAAACCCTAAGCAATGTAGCTCCTGGAAACCAACAGATTTAGTGATGCACAGCATTAGTAGTGTAAGTAAGCAGGGTACAGTTCTGAATCCTTCTGTTGTTTGAAATAAATATGTCCATTGAAAAATAAACTAGACACAACTGGAATAAAAAGTCCCTGTGGGAATTGCATATCTTCAGGAATTCAATTCCTGAGTTTACAGAAACCCATCCCCTTTACATGTGGAGGGGACCAGCAGAAGGAACACAACCGGAATACTTGCTTTGTGAACACTAGCCAAGATGAATAATAACTTGAAAAACAGATTAAATAAACACAAAGGTATCAATGAAGACTAACCAAAGTCATTTTTTTCAGTTAGCCCTTTGTGAAAGAATCAGAAATACTTATGTTTAAAAGAGAATACTACCGCACACATGGATGGGATAACCTTATTCCATCCACGACATAAACAAAATATTGTAGTTCCAGAAACTGACATCTGATGAATAAAAAAAACAAAGACACAGGTAAAAATGGAAAGGAACATAAAAAGATCAACATCCATTTTAAAGGCTGTAAAAGAAAGCTCTGAGTTTGAACTCCTGTAGAATGTGAAGTATAAGAAAATGCTAACAGGCCTTTTGGCCAAAACCACTATGAAATACATTCAGATTTAAAAAGTTAAAGCATATCCAAGTATTATTCATCTTATTATGCAAACATCTAAAATGCAGAACTTGGCTCGGCAAGTTGGACAAGGCACGCGGCTTGACAGCCAGGTCTCTGGGTGCTGCTGATCCTGTCGGCTAGCAAACCATTTGCCCATGCAAGTGAGGCACCACATAGGACGACAGTAGCATTGCTGGCATTCCCCTTCATTTGGCTCCTGGCAGTTCTTGATGAGCTTGATGTTTGCAATAGTCTGCATACACCCTATGCATGGCTCCAGCTCCTGAAGGAGAATAATGTCAAAACTATGAATCGCACACAATGGCTTGCTATTGCTCTTCAAAAGGCTTTTTGAAAATTATCTCCATACAAGCACAGCAGGAACTCGAGCTGGGCAGAGCCTCAAGGCAGACCTGCCTCAGCAGAAGATAGCATGTGCTTCCAGTCTCCAGAGCTTCCATGAGAACACAAACTAATGAATGAGAACAAATTTACTCTATAGGCAGAAAATCCAGAACTGCTGCGTGAAACTGATTAAGCACAAATGACTGAAAACAGATTTTTTTTCAGGTCTCTGAAGATCTCCATCTGTTTCTAGAGTACAGCAGCCACATTAAGGTAAACAAGCAGCCATCTTTATCATTCAGACATGCTCTTTTTCAAACAACACAGAAATATACAGTTAGGAAAATAATCAAAGCAAGCAGTTCTCACTACTTGTTACATCAAGTGGTTCCTATCTTCCATGTTTGTAAATAAAAGACATAAATAACAGGAAATATGGGGTCTCCTGAAATTAATGAGAACTGGTCTTGAGGGACCAGAAATTTACTTAATTTTTCTCTGAAAATATTAGAATAATTTATATTTCCCCACAGTTAATTATGCCATGTGAACTAGCAGTTGCATATAGAGAGATCATCTTGCTCTGAAGTGTTTTAGCAATTAGAATCACAGAATGGTTTGGGTTGGAAGGACCTTAAAGATCATCTAATTCCAACCCCCTGCCACTAATTAATTGATAAACAATTAGCATTTCCCATGTGTCTTCCAACTAAAGCTCTCCAAGAACTTGATGAAGTTCAAAAGAGTGCTGAACAGGCAAGGAGATGTGAATCCTGTTCATGCTGCTATCAGGGATTTATAAAATTCTGAGAAATGCATCTTAACACCTAAATGTGTATTTATATTAAAGAAAAATGGAAATAACTATCTGTTACTTACCTTTTAAAAAATATAATGGCATAAATGAAAACAAAACAGAATCACAGAATCACAGAATCACAGAATTTTCTAGGTTGGAAGAGACCTCAAGGTCATCGAGTCCAACCTCCAACCTAACGCTAACAGCCCTCCACTAAACCATATCCCTAAGCTCTACAAAACATTGAAGTGTTTACTAACATTTACAAAACTATCCTCACAGCAGGGTAAAACCATACTGTTGGTGTAAGATAGCACTGATATAACAAAAAGCAGCTCTGCTTTGTGGTCTCTGGCTACCACTTCCACAGCACATCTTCCTTTAACCACATAGGTGGTTTGATTGTCGAACAGATCAGACAAAAACTAGTCATCTTCCTTAGCCTCTTTTCACCCCAGTCATTTCTCCCAGTCATGTTCACCACAGACAAAGTGTTGCATCAACATTAGGAAAGGAAGAGTGTAGGAAGCAGGACTGCTTCTTTCAGGGGCTATATAAGGTTTTAGTTTGAGAAATTAGAGTTTATCTTAGTTTTTAGGCAAGAAAAACTCCAGTGCAGAAAGGTTAACTAACTTTTTCTATATATTCACAAAGCTTCAGAGTAGGGAAAAATCACGTCGTATTTTTAATGTCTGCATCATATTTTTTTTTTTTTTTTTTTTTTTTTATTGTGCAATGTCAAAGCAAAATTGAGTAGCTCAGTTGACACTTAAATATGACACAAATTAAAGCTCTGAAAGCAACTCTAACAAATAAATAGTATATTTTCTTTAATGTCTTCAGACTGTTTGCTGGCACTGCAATCAGAATGCACAACCTCATTATGTGCAGACATGTCTGATCCAGCTTTGTTTTAGCTATTGCATGTAACCATGCAGTGAAGATAATAGAAGCTGCGTGATACTGCCCAGGATATCAAGTACTCACTCCATTAGGTGGTACATCTGCCACAGTCTCCCTGCAAGGTCACCAGAGCTAGTTCGATTAGTTGCCTCTGTTACACTGAACAATGCTTTAGTCACGCTTATGATTACAGCACAAGTATAATAATAACCAGGTCTCCCCAAAGGCTACTGAAGGAAGGACTCCATGGCATTATTTACAATTAAAGCAAGCCCCAGTTAAGCATCTTTAATTTATTGCAGAAGAAGATCCAGCAAAACCTGGCTGTCTAGAAAAGCAAGCTGTAATAGAGCAAACTGCCTAAAGCACAGTAACAACAGCTGTTATTCTAGGTCTCTGTAAACCTTCTGAAAATACAACCTCACCATATCCAAATGTTTTCAAGTAAAAGTTTTATGAAAATTATTATAGGGGACTTCCTTCTACTATGCTATTTTTCTTGTGTCTCAAAAATGTAATGTTCACAAGACAGTTTGTTTCTTAGTAGAAGGAACAGAAGCAGCAGCCAGATCTACATAATAAATGTTTACTGAAACAGAAGGTGAGCCCTAAGTAAACAGAGTTACCAATTACAGTAATCACAGGCTCACCTACATTGAAAAATATAATTATTACAGTCTCACATGGATAGAAGGTCTCACCTGAGTGCTTGGAACAGAATAAGGCTGGTTAGTTTCCACCAGAGAAGTAAAGGTTTCTAGAAATAAATCACTAAGGCTTTGATGGATCACAACATTAGCTGCATTGCTGATGGGAGCACGGAGCTTTTCTCGGAGCTCCCCATACTCTGTGGAGTTCAGCCTGAAGAAAAAAAGATGGAACAAAATTTTACCTTGGTTATCCATTCAAATACCTTGATAGTACGGTGCAGAGATGAACATCAGAAAAGTGAATACACAGAAAAGCTGTGTAGGTTGGTATGTACTGGTTAGAATAAACATGACAGCAATGATTTTATTTTCTTTTGCTGTTTGTTTGTTTCTGATACAACTTGAAACACGGTGTCATCCTGCCTGGATCCCAACCTGCATATATAAGTAAGTTCAGGCTTCATGTCCAGCCAGTTCTTCATCATACCCTTATCAGATTGCCAGCAAGATATTCCAAAGATCAGCTAAAACGTCATAAAAGGAAGGCTTTTGAAGTCATTAGCATGAATAAAAGTAATACTGACAGATAAATCATACTTTAACTAGAAAATACTGCATGCACAGTTTCTGTCCATCTTTTTAATGCCTATTTACTTACACAATAGTACAAGTTCATTATAATAATATATATAATCCCCTAGAGTTCATGAACTCGTGAGGACAGAAATTACAATTATCATATGAGGAGGTATGTATCACATATCAATACAGTACATGTAAGTATCAGAAGAATGACAGTCGGTGTAAGTTTCTATGACTCTGTGATACAATTACAGACTAAAACTGAAATTTTACAAAGGCTACAAATGGCTGCTGAATATGACTTATGCTCTGATTTAAGGCAGCAGCAGGCTGTGTTTCACACTAGGTTACCTCTAGTAAAATAAGTCTCCCTAAGCGAGTTGCACAGGCCTTAAGTGCCACAAGACTTTACAGATCCTGTAGTGACACATTATTATTGTTACCCTTTCAAATTTAGCAGCTCTGAACTGTAGATTCAGAAGTCCCCATCTCAGTGTTTCCACTCATTAAACAGCTTTCATTGAAGGAGCCCTGGGAACATTGCCCTGAAATTCCTAGGTCATTCTGCCACTAGCTCGGTTCCTGCAGCACAAGGCTAGCTTAATTTTAATTCCTGGTGGTCTCAATTGTTTTAACTGCTGTAGGATAATGGAGCTTGCTGACTACAGTGTCTGTACAAATAACAGAGACCTTTGTATCCAGAAAATGAACTCACGCTGAACATGCAGAGAAACATGGCCTGCCTACACAAAAGCATTTTTCTTTCAGAAACATCCCACTGTATCTACTTCTGATTCTGCATATATACAATGATTCTGTAGCCTTAAAAAGGGATTTTTGTCCTATGGCAATTTTCTTAAATACTGTATGGCTGCAGCCTAACTGATTTGCTCTTTTTGACATGTCTTATTACAAGAGCTTCTAAACAGTCTTCTCGGTGCTGTTCCATTTAGCCATAGAATTTGTGGTTTTGTAATTTTTTTTTCCTAACAGAAATTGCCAAGGAAGTCACACTTTTCTCAGCAGGGGATATAGTTTTATCACTCTGACACTGAAGCACTTACAGAAGAAGATAATTTAGTTGTTTAATATTTATTTGGTCACCACTCTCACAGGCCTATAGAAGTCTCCTCTTTTGGATTCTGTCATGCTCACCCTAACTTCTCAGTTTGAGCTGTTCACCTGGATGTCTCATGCCACCCTCACGCTTGCCAGGACCCCTCCGTTTAGCTAAATGTCTGGTAATGTCTATTTTTAGTTACCTCGTAAAAAAACGCTGCTGACTTACAAATTTACAGCAGACACTCAAATACCTTTTCAAATGTATAGTTGTAGGAGCACAAACATGTCTTTGTGTACTCCTTTTAATGACACAAGAACATCAAAGACTTTGGCACCGTTCTAATCAGTGTTACAGGTTTCTGCAGAATCTTGTACTTTTGCCCTGCTACACAGAAAGACTGCTGAAAAAATAGCGCAGGCCCTGGGAAAATGATCCATAACAGTTCACAGAATATTTACGATGATTTACTGCTATGAGAATACATAAATCATAAATGGACTAAAATTATTTCCTTGCTTTAAGGATAGTTGGCTTGCTCAGTGAGCTCTCTTTTGACAAGTAACAAAGTTACAAGGCTTGAGCAGGATGGGGAAAAAAAGACATGGGAGAACAACAGGCAGTTTTAGACAAATCACTATTTCTTCACTCCCAAAATTTGTGAGACCAAAGATTCAGAGATTCTCCCTTTCTTTCCTGTTCTTCACCTTTCAACTAAGTTTTTCTAGTTACTTTTTTTTTTTTTCTGCATCCAGAACAACCCTTTTTCTAAGAGAGGACCAAATGGGGCAGTCCCTCTGTTTAACCGTTGTGCATTATTACTGTAGGTACATGAATCTTCCTAAAAAATCTTTCTTCAACACGCTGCACGGTAGAACTGTGCTCACAGCATCTCTGAACACCAGGCAGGGAGCAAAAAGGAAGGGGCAAGACCCAAGGAGCCTTCAGATCTGCCACAAACACACTCCATCAGCATCATCAAATACCATATCTATAACATAACAGGGCAATATATTTTGTTTTACCGAATATCAAACGCCTTCACGTAGGGATTAATACTGGCAACACGGATGGTGAGGAACTGCACAGGCATATTTGAGTCTGGCGTGAGCTCATGCTGTCTGGAGTCTGTCACTGTCAAATGAATGTCCTGCTGCTGGGCAACATGTAAACAGTAGGTGGTCACCTTAATCACCCACGTGTCCGTAACGATCACCCTCGCTCCTGGGGCTCCAGTAGCAAATTTGTCAATTCTCCTGAATTCTGTATTGATGGAAGAAGCCACTGCCCTCCATCCTGACTGTGGGAGAGCGTGAACAGCAAGCGTCCGGGCTAAGGGGTGGTTATTCCAACCCTTCCGTGACCAGTAATATGCCAGGGCACCAGCCACCGCTGGGAAGAGAACGGCGAAAAACAGGAAAGTTTTCCATCCACTTGAAGCCAGGTAGAAAAAATAAAGATGTTTTTCAGGTGCAGCAAAGCACATACCAAGGTAATAACCTGCAAGGAAGAGGAAGCAGTTAAGTACACACGTAAAGACACACCCCTGGATCTTACAGTTAATCTAGCCAGTGAGCTCACTCCCGGGACAGCTGTAGGACGGTATCTGTCATCCTAAGCAATTTGATACTTCGTACCCTTACCTGTCACTGAGTTTTACTAGAAATATATCACTCAAGGAAGCCGATTTGAACTTCCTGGTTAAATAAAAACCTCTTTTTTTTTGTAATGGCATGGATGCAGCCAGGTAGTTTCAAAGCTCAGCATTCCAAAGAAGCCAGAGAGCTCCCACCACGCCGCCCGCTGTCGGGGAGCTGCCCACCTTCCCGCACCCAAGGGTGGGAGGTGGGTGCCGGCCCCTTTCTCCCCACCGAAGCCGGGTGTCTCACCGAGGGGCAGCAGGGAGTGAGCCAGCAGCGTGCCGGTGCTGCGCCGCAGGTGGTATTGCACGAAGGCCGCGTCCTCGCTGCCCAGCCAGGTGGCCAGCAGGCCCTGCACCGTCAGCCCCGCCGAGCGCACCTCGTCCGGGGGGAAGACGAAGCAGACGGCGAACACCACGTAAGCCAACGTGAAGGTCACCGCCGGGCTCTCCATGCTGAGCCGCCGGGGCACAGCACGGCTCAGCACGGCTCAGCTCGGCTTTGCGAGGCTCTCTGGGAGATGTAGTCCTGCAGGCTCGCCAAAGTCCTGCTGCCACCGCACGGCACGGCCTCAGGAGATAGATGGCCGTGGGGAGGCTGGGCAGGGCCAGGAGGGTTTGGGGTTGCTCCTCACCCAAAGGCTCTCGTTGTGGCGTCACCTGCTGTCTCCATCCCCGGCAGCCAGGCACGTGAATGCGGAGGTGCTGTGCTCGATGAAGTTCATAAACTTTTAATTGTACGCTGCGCAGGCCCGGTGGAGGAAATTAATTAGAGTTTTAAACCCAGAAGAGTGCTGTATGAAGATAACATCCGTCTGAATTAGGCTAATGTTTTACTTAAGGCTCCAGAAAAAAAAGAACACGGAAAAAAAAAAAAAAAAAAAAAAAAAGCACTTTTTCTCCAGGCTTCCTGTTGTGTTTTATGTAATATTTTCTTTAGAGGATGATCAGCTAAGACCTTAATGGGAGACAGATTTAAAGGTACATTTGTACACTCCAAAACACAGTAGAGTCCTACCTGTGATTTCTGGCTACTCCTGAAATAGAAGCGAAACAAAACAAAACAAAAACTAATAGCCACAAGAATGGCTGTTTCTCTCAGAATGCAACAACCCCCCTGCCTGCACCCTGCAGTAACCATGAACTGCAACGTTTGTCTGTTACAAAGAAAGAGGAAATTGTGTAATTGGAGAAGCACAGAAAAGAAACCATTGTGCAACATTTTAAACTGCTACCAAGTAAACCAAGTAAATAGGAAATGCAGCCCCCACAATGTGAAATCTTATGCTGGCAGATGGTTGCTGTGTTACTGATGTTGTTGGGGATCAGGAATTCGCGGTTGTTTAGTGATTCTTGAATAAGATTGCTGCATCGATACAACTAAGCTTAGATTGGGAGCATCTTATTTCATCCTAAAAGACAGTGTTGTTACAAAATTGTTTTAACAATCATTTCTTTGTTGCTAATGACTCAGCTGCAAGAACTGATTTAATTCGTCGGCTGGGCTATGAAGATTCATAAAAATAAGCTTGTGAAGGTGGTTTTTTTTTTTTTTTTTTTTTTTTTTTAAGAGGAATGTTGAAACAGAATAACTGAGATGTTGTGGAAGTTATTGTGCCAGGGGGAGGAGAGGCAAAATACTATCAGAGCTATGTGGGACAGTTGTGCAAAAGTCCTGAAGGTCCATGTGGATGTATTTATCAACACAGATTTCTCAACAGAACCAGAATTTAAACGTGAATGTAAAACTTTTCCAACTTCTGAGCTGATCCTGCATTGTTTTCTGTATCAGCAAATTTTTATTTATTTTAAAGGATCTTAATGGGGAAAAAAAAAAAACAAACATTTCATGAGCTCAGCACAGGCGTGACTCTCAGGGGACGCTCTGGGTTTTTACTTCCAGAGACCTCTCAAAAAGTCAGCCCAGCCTGCTGTAGGCTCAGACCTGACTCCTCCAGTCTCCTGAGAGAATATTAGAGCCTATTCCTGTGATTTTTACCCTTTTTTGCTTTGTGTGGGCATCAGGGTGTGTGTAGTACGGACTGATGAGCACAGGCAGGCACCTGCCTGAGTCCATAAATATCTCTATGGGCTTTCAGTGCTTTGCAGCAGCCCTCTTAGCTCACTTCCTTCTGCTGCAAGAGGGTTTTGGCTATTAAAATGTTGGTTTTGTAAAATGTCACACCAAAAAGTGGAGTTATTTAGCACAGGATTTACAGGATTTACGGACTCGAGTCTTTGCCCCCCAAATACACTTCAGTCCTGTGGGGGCCGAGCTTGGGGTGCCAGTAACACCACAAATTTCTCCAGAATAGCACTAAACACGGGGTTTTCTCCCCCCAAGAGCCAGCAGGTGTTTGGCCTAGCGGGAAGCGGGGCTGAGCCATTCAGCCATAACAGAGCGCCGCAAAACTACAATTCCCAGCATGCCTCACGCGGCAACACCCCCTTCCGAGGCGCCCTATTGGCGCACCGCCCCTCTATCCCCGCCCCACCTGGCAGCGCTCTTTTCCTATTGGCTAAAGCGTTGTGAATGCCGCTTCCCATTCGCCGGTTGGAGCCGCCGTTGAAATTTGAAATCCTGAGGCGGCGGAGGTGGTGGTGGCTGTGGCGGAGGGGGGTTGGTGCCTGCTGGGTCCCGCTGGACGCGCTGAGGGGGCTCGGGCCCGGGTCGCTGCCGGCAGGTAAGGGCTGAGGGGGTTCCTTGGTGTGCTTTGGGGGGCGCTTGGGGGCCCCTTTGTGGTTTTTCGGGGGGTTGGGAGGGTTTTGTGGGGGTCTTATGAGGGGTTCTGTGGGGTTGGGGCCCAGAGGCAGGACTCAGGGGGCGGCGGGGGGCTCGGGAAGGGCTTGGGGTCGTCCTTGCGGTCGTCCTTGGGTCTTGGGGGCGATGTAGGGGGGTCTCTGGGGTGTGGGGGTGAGGGGAGGGGGTTCAGGTTCGGCTCTGTGGGATTGGGGTCCCCAGGGAGCTGGGGGGGCCTCGGTCAACAGAGATGCGCGTTTTTAGGTCGCTGAGGCCGCTTTTTGGTCCCCCATAAAAAAGGGAGGACGAGGGGGCTGGCTGCTGCCCGCCACGGCTGTTCTGGGCTGGGGCTGATGCGAATTCTCCCTCAAACGGTTTGGGAGTCGGGTGGCCTCTGTGGTCAGAGGCAGGCTATGACTGTGAAGGGCGCTGTTAACGGGAAAAGTCATTGCTGGTGCTGGGCTGAGGTGTTTGTGGTAGAAAGGAAAGACTTATTGAGGAAAGTCAAAGCGAGCTGGGCCTGTTAGCCTAGAGAAGAGGGTACTGAGAAGGGATCTCATCAATCTCTACAAGTACCTGAGGGGGCCATGTGAAGAGGATGGGGCCAAGCTCTTCTCAGTGGTGGCCAGTGATAGAACAGGGGTTAACGGGTGTAAATTGAACCACAGGAGGCTTCATTGCCGTATGAGGGAGAGCTTCTTTCTGGTTTGGATGATAGAGCACTGGAACGGGCTGCCCAGAGAGGTTGTGGAGTCTCTTTCTTTGGAGATGCTTAGAACCGGCCTGGATGTGGTCCTGTGCAGCATGCTTTATGTGATCCTGCTTGAGCAAGGGTGGACTAATGATCTCTGGAGGTCCCTTCTAACCTCAACCATTCTGTGAAAAGACAGCTGTCAGCTCTGGGGAAACACAGCAGCATGTGCCTTGGGTCACTTAGTGATGTGTGAGCTGCAGTTAACATGTGAAAACCAGCCCAAAATACCAGGTGTGAATGTTGGTTGTAATGTGTCACTCTGTCTGGGTTGAGTGCTCTGCATCTTAGCTGCTGGAGGGCTTCAAAAGGATAAATAAATAGGAAAAAATTGCTTTTGCTTTGCATGTTCAGTGCAGGCATTTGAGACCACACTGGTGTATTGGGTGTTGTGCCCCTGTGACTGGTAGTAACTAACAGGTAGCTGCTAGGAAGCCCTCAATTTATGAATTGGATTCACTTGTTGTCACCAGACTTATGTTCTCAAATATGGAATGGAAGACTGCTGCTTGTACATAAATAAATATTCTTCAGAAACATGAAGCAGTTTCATTTTGGGATTTTTGAGTGGCCATAGTGGGGGAAAACTTGTCTTTCACAACCCCTACTTGCATGAATTGGCTACTGACCACTTCAAGCAACGATGTCATTTTTTCTTACTTAAATATTTTAAATAAATGCAGAATTTGACTTCTAGACTTAATATCTAAAAGTCTGGACAAAAATACACACATGTATATGGGGTCAATTTGTTAGCCATTTTAGTGATCTGAATCTGGTGCATGTGTAGCTGAATAACAAGCCTGAAGTCTCCAGGTGAGCATCCCATGCTTAAGGAGCTTGTTTTAAAGGTGCTGCCAACTTCATCACATCTTAGGCTTTGTTTCTAAATTGATTGCACAAAATAACTAAAGAATTGCTATCCCAATTTTAGCTTGCACTGAAGTGCTTTACTTCAAGTTTTACAGGTTAATGTAAAAATATTTTATGTAAAATAACTTGGGCTAAAGTATGAGTGTGGTGAGAGCTAAAGAAGGAATGAAGAAATAGCAAATAGAGGCGTACTTGGCATTGCTTCCATATCTGTTGTTTGCATTCTATTGCTGATTAACACCCTGCTGTTGTCAGTCTCTCAGACAAAGAAGCTGAGCTTACTGGAGAGTAGGAAACAGACTTTCCCATAAGGATTATTGTAAGAGTGGGGAGATGAATATTCAAATTTCCATATTTAAGTCTCTGCATACAAGGGCAATGAGATTGAAAATGTGACAAAGCTTTCAGTGTGAGTGTTCTTGTTACCTCTTTACGAAAATTAAAATGATCATTTGGAGTCTCCCTCTGCTAATTTTGTTGACTGCATGATGGAGGGTGAAGAAAGAAGCTGATGGTCAGCTGTTTGTTCAAATCAAGCTTTTGAGATAACTTGGAATGGTTATCCAGTGCAGAAAGCCAACATCACTGCTTGATGATCCTGGTTATCTTGCATAAGTGCTGTCTGATGCCTTCTAATTTCAATTCCTATGAAAGAAATCACTTTGTCAGAGGCCTGGCAGATAGCTGAGCTATCCTTGGTGGACAATGGTTATGCCTAGATCTTGCTTAAAATGCCTCTTGTGCTCTGGTCCTTTTTGGTTGTTTCTGTTTGCTCAGTAGCAACACTGAGCATTGTTGCTTTAACGTTTAAAAACAGAGGAGACTCCAATGGGAATTAGAAGTAGACTGAGTTCAAGTACATAGAACATGTTGGCTTGCCTGGGATACTTGAAGTGTTCTTTTTGTATTTTTAGCTTATTTTCATCTTTGATCTTAGATGTTGTGGAAATTTTAGTTTCAAGTCTTTCACATTTTAAATATTAGTAAAATTAGACAAGTCTGTATGGTCTAGTGAAGCTTTGTGCATGTCTTAAAAGCAATATTTCATAAATATCTATTTATTACTTTTTTTTTAGATTTACATACTAGTAATGTCTATACAACAAAGGATTCTTAAGTATATGTGCTTCACAAAAGCAGCATGTGTTCAGACAGTGCTGGAAAAAGCTGAATAATTGTATTCAGGACTCTGATCCTAAACACACCCTAACTAAACACATTTGTGTTTTGCTGATATACAATGTAGAAATGAGACCATGTGAATAAAATAGAGGAATGATTGTCATCTGCCCCTTGCAAAAGCTGTAATTTTGCTTAGCTGGATGCCCTATTACAAGAGACATGACTGCATGTCACTGCTGGTTTTAAGGGGCTGAGAATGAAGAAACTTGCAAATGATAGAGCTCCTTCTAAAGTATGGGCAGCTTAATTAGTAGGGTAGTATGTTAACTGGAAAGCATAATATTAGCAATTAACTGCCTAGACCACTAGCAAAAGCAGAGGGGCTGGACAAATGCTGCATTTAGATGCTTTCATAGTCTCGAGGTACCTTTTCATGTCAGGATTTTGAATGCTTTTAAGGCTGCTTTTGAAGCTTTTTTTTTTCTTTTTTGCTAGCCAGTGTGAGGCTTCCAACTTCAGTTATCTGAAAGTGCATCTGGCTGACCACACCCTCTCATTCATGCAGTGATGTTGTATGTGTTGATATCCTAGAATGAGTCTGCAGATTTTAAATGCAGAAAATGGAGAAAATGGAGAAAACATCAGTGATGACCTAACAGCGGAAGACTGTGGTTTTTGCTTCGCACCACCGGAACCTACAGGAAGACCTTCCATTCTGCGCCTGTCCCAGAAAGAAAACTTGCCACCAAAAAGCGTGGCAAAAGCTATGAAGGTAGAGTTTTGCTTTCATATTGGTTATGTTCTTCTTCCTCCTATGATCTACACTACTGAACACGTATGCTGTTTGGAGCTTGAAGATGTTCTGGTGTTCATGTTCTTTTTTTCCTTCCCCCTGCTCACCCCTGTCCCTTTCTTAAAGGTAACCTTTCAAACTCCTCTAAGAGATCCTCAGACTCGAAAAATCTTGAGTCCTACCATGACGGACAAACTTGAGTCTACTTTCACACTTGATGATTGCAGTGAAGCCTTTCAGGATGATCTTTTATCTGCACCCGTCAGTATTGAGTAAGTAGAGTATTCACTGCTAGCAGCATTAGCAATGGGGGACATCTGCAAGCTAATTTTCCCCTTTTTAAGCCTGTATATTTAAACTGTAATATAATATTTTGTAACGAGATGGAAACAGTAAAAATAATGCTGACTTGATACACAAACTTCTTTCAAAGATAACTGTTACTACTTTTAAGAAAGCTTTCTTGTGGTTTGTAATATTGAATATTGAACTACATTTTTAATTCCTTTATTAACTGATTTCCTTCAGATGACTATAATAAGATATATTTCTTAGTGTATTTACTAGTAAGCATAAATAATTTAAGAGAAAAGTACTTTAGGCAGAGAATGTGAAACTGCTTCCTACGGTAAGGTTTTCATGCGAGGCTATGACTATTCTGAAGTTAATCAAGCCTTAAAACTCCATCTTTATGTTAGGTACTGCTTTATCTCTTTAGGCTTTCTCCTTAGGATACGTTTTCTGGAGGGTTAGCTTGAATTGCCACCTTGAGCCAGTGAGTGTTAAGATTAAAGGAAATCTAATAACACAGGGAATATCATGTCAATTCCAAGTAAGAACAGTCTAGCAGCCTGGGTCTTAAGGAGCCTGGTGGCACCTGTCTAGAGAAGAGCACAAGGTCTGCAGTGTTACAGTTTAGGGTTTTGTAACCTCTCCTTTACTACAAGTGTTGTTATAATGGTATAATGATAAAATATCTAAATAGGCAAGCCTCAATGCATATTTTTCTTACTGAATTTTTCAGCCCCTTCTTAAACTTCTGCAAACATCTGGTGTCTACAGTGCCCAGTGACAAGAAGTCTCAGATCTTAACTTTTGTCTTCTGTGAGGAAGTACATCCTTTTGTTTTCAGCTACCCTATAGTATTCATTTGATCCCAATTCTTGTGTTTGGGACAGGGAGAAGAGAGAAAGATTGAATGCTTACATGTTCATTAAACATTTAGGTTTGCTTCAGCCGTTAATTTGTATGTAAACTCCAGTTGAGAAAAGTACATCTGAGCAAACCACCTCAATTCTTAAGTAACTTAATTGTGTTTATGCCTCAAACTTATTGCTTAAATGAAGATTTGGTACATACATGGCTCAGTTCAGTTAAAAAGGCTAGCACCAAACTGGCTTTAGTTAGGGGGATGAGTGTGTGTCAAGATACCACTTTGGCTGTGCATATCTTTTCTACATTTAAAATATAAGAATCTGCTTGCAGCAAACAAGCTAAAGGAGTGGGTCTTGCTGAAAGAGGTCACTTTTGACTAGTTTCTGAATAAATTAAGCAAAGTTTCAAGCAGGTGTCTTGCTCTGGGCTGGCATTTATTAGGTTAAGCACTGAAGGAGAATGGGAGGGGCCTGAGCAGTTGAACAAGTCTGGGGCTGAACTATAGCAGGGAAGAGGCGCTCCAACCCGGTGAGAAGAACTTCCTGAACTCTATCTCCTGCCTTTGCTTTCAGGCTTATCAAAGTGGTATTTTTATTGACAGGCTTTTAATCATGTCCTGCTCTACAGCAGATATGAATGGCACATAGAAATAGCTACTTTGAGCAGGGACGAAACAATGGGAGGAAATCCTGTTTCAGGAAGTAATGGCTTAACTCTCTGTAGTCTGAGGCAAAGCCTCAGAAGTTAAGTTTGGGGAACTAACGTGGAGAGCAATGACTTGTAGACTACCAACCAGTAGTGAGTACACAAACTCATTCTTTAACCTGTTTCTTCTGCTGGAGAGTCTTATGTTTTACTTACTGGAGAAGTATTTGCTTGTATACTGCTTTGCTCTTCAGCTCTTGTGTTGTATTGAGTTCAGAGTGCCTGAAATGTAGGATCTGTTTTTGACATAAAGGCCTCTGCAGATGATATCCTGGTGGATACTTGCACCGGGGGTAAGGGGGGGGAAATCTGTTGGTGACCAGACAGAGCATTGACTAGAATGGGAGAACCTGAATCATAATTTAGTTTAGTCTGTCTTGTGACTTGGTCATGACTCATGGATGAAATTACACAAAAATGCACCACTTGTTGTGCCTTTTCTCAGACTCCTTGTTGTTAATAACTTCCTAAGCAACGTGTATTTCACACTGCTTAGTGACAGAGAAATGTCTGTAAGTTGTAGTGAGTACAGGTCATCAGAGGTGACTGGCGTAAGGTAGCTGTGTGTAGAACTGATGGCTTAAGAATACTAAGTACCTTCAAAGATTGATTTTTCATGTAGTTTGTGTGTGCTAGCTCATGATTTTAGACTACTTAGGTAGCATCTGGATTTTTGCTTTTAGGGCATTCTTTTGCTATCAGCTGCTCTCATTATACCACCAATTTTTATTATCTGAAGAAAGCTACTTAAGCAAATAGCATTTCACATCATATTTAAAGAGATATCTAAAAAATGGCTATATCATGTGTGATTTGACCTTTTTTAATGCAGCACGAGTCTTCAAAAGACTGAAGCTGAAGCAAGTAATACAGAGATAAATACGCAAATGCCAGAGAAAGTCAGTGCTGCTCCTTTCCCAGATGATGAGATGCCAGTGAAGAGCCGAGGTTCCTACAACATTGATTTTGATAACTTAAATGACATCAATCCCTTTCAGAGTTCAATGCAGCTTCAGAACTCTCCTGGAAATCTGCAAAAATCTCCTGTAAGAGTATCTAGCAGCTCTGGGAAAACTTCTGAAAAAGGTAGTAATTCTCTTCCACTGGATAGTACAGCTTCTTCAGCTATAGCAAGTACTGAGCACCCAAGTGAAGAGGAGAATACTTTTTTTGCTGGAAAAGAATCTGTTTTGACAGAGTTGGAGTCTAACAAACCCAAGCTGTCCCCAAAACAAACTATCAGTGACTCTGTGCAGGAGTCAACTTCCACAGAAGTAAACCAAGCTGGTAAATCTGGCAATCTGGGTCCTCGTAGCTCTGATATAACTGATTCTTCTAAAACTGGGGAATCAAAGCTTCAGAATGTTTCAGTAGCAGAAAAAGCTTCTGCAGAAGAGTTGAAGCCTCTGGAAGAACCTGCTGTCTCTAAAAGGGAACCCTCAGAAAAGCCTGGTGTCCCCAAAGCCGGACCAGTAAAACTGGAATTTGACTTTGATAATACCAGTGCTAGAAAACCACCGCCGAAGAAACTAGGTAAAAGGCCTGGTATTAAACCACCTTCCAAAAAAATTCCGACTACCAAAACAAAGCCAGAGAATACTGAAGTACAAAATAAAAGTAATGTGGAAGATGAAATTCCTGTTCCAAAAGCATCTTATAAGTTTGACTGGGACAAACTTGATGATCCAAACTTCAATCCCTTTGGAGGAGGCTCTAAAATTTCCACCTCACCCAAGTGCTCTGAACCTAGCTCTCAGAAAGCTGACCTGCAGGAGGAGCTGGATCACACCTCGCCAAGAAAGGAGCCTCTTCCAGTGGAGCAGGATAACAGACCAATTACTGGTGAAATTCTTGAGGAAAAAGAACCCAGAAGCCCGTAAGTAAATCTGTATAACTGAAAGTAGAAGGGCCTTGAACTCGTGTGAGGAAAAAGTAGTTAAATGGTATCTATCTAATAATAATTAGACTCCTACACCTCCTTGACTTTCTTCCTCCAAGGCTGGCTTGCTTATATTGCACATGGTAACCTTTAACACAACATGTTGCAGCAGCTAAGATTTTACTGGAGAAACCATGGCTAGCTCTTGGCAAAATGTATCTTTAAATTTGGAGGAAGGGAAGGGAGCAGACTTACATGGGAAGAGCATTAATGCCTTGGTCAAGTAGCTCTTTACCTACTCCAAGATGAAAGTGAAGTGTGAAATATCAGGTAACTATTATCTTTCAGTAAACAGGTAAGTAGGCAGTGTTGCATATCAGGTACTACATGGAAGAACTAGGCAGTTCTGTTCTATACTTAGTGTCTTGGCTGAACTCAGAGGTGCTGTTTCTGCCTTGCATTTTCTTGGTATCTGAATGCTATCTCCCATAAAAATGCTGGTTATGAAAGTTCTATTTTTTTTGGCACCAGATGAAGCAAGCTTCTCCTACTTGGGAATGGGAGATGATGTGTTGCCTTTTCTTGGAAGTGTAACTATTAAAATGTCAGCATTACAATAGGCAGCCAGGAACAAACCTGAAGGAGACTGCCAGGAGATGCTGATTTAACAGAAATGTTTGCTCTCCCAGTGTACTGTAATCAGCTACTATTTACCAAAGGGGAAAGTTATGCTGTCAGCATTAACTGAAGTATTGGACCTCTCTAATGAAGTTCTATGGCTTACACCAAGAATCACAGTGTTATTTTGGTGGAAAGAGCAGCCTGCTTGTAATTCTGCTCTTAATTAAACAAAAGCCTATCTTTAGTTTAAAAATGTTGGGCTGCTCAAATGGAAATGAGAAGGGTGTTAAGTGAACAGGAACAAGTAATACTGTTGTGATTTTTCTGCTTCCCACATAGCACTGCTTCTGGTGGAGGTAGAGCTTTGTCATTTAAGTTGTGACCAGGCAAGACGGAGAATTTACATCCTCATCTTCCTTGAAGCTTCCCGTACTTTGCAGTAGAAGCGCTCAAATAAGCTTATTTATTCAGTGCTTCAGTATATCTCATAGATAAAATTCAGAACTGTCTGTGACTGGGATTTTGACTTTTCCCTCCTCTTCCCACCAAGGGAGATCGGCAAACAGAATGTGGTAGAAGACAAGCCAAGAATGCAAGAAACGCCAGGAGTTCAAGAAGCTGAACTTCCAGAAGCACCGGCAATGGTAAGGTATAGAAAAGATAGCCAGCTTTTACCAAGTTGTTCCTTGGAACAAAGTTCTTTGCAACTTAACCTTGTCAGACCCATGTTTGATAATTTAACCAAGAAATAGTTTTTTTTATGAAGCTTCAGCAGTTCTAGAGTAAATGTAAACTGTGTCGACTTGTCTTTTGAAGGTAACATCAGAGACAGACAATTGGTGTCTTGGTATGTGGTATCATTTTTGATCAGCAGTTGCGTACGAGGACAAACACAA
Organism: Netta rufina; assembly: GCF_964035555.1. Taxonomy (NCBI): domain Eukaryota; kingdom Metazoa; phylum Chordata; class Aves; order Anseriformes; family Anatidae; genus Netta; species Netta rufina. The sequence continues at coordinate 69,486,080 of NC_140127.1, read as the reverse complement.
GGGTGTGGATTCTTAAAAAGTGACTCCTGTACTTAGTGTTGGTACTGTTTATTTTCCCTGTCTGAATTACTGAGGCTTATTATCCTGGTTGCACAGCTAATTTGTGCCAAACCAATTTGATTATTAGTGACTTTCATATTGCATTTAAATTGTTGTTTTAAACAATAAAAAGGATTGTTCTTTTCTTTTCAGGAGAAGCAAATAAACCCATCTAAAGTGTCTCCAGCTAATACCCCATCTCAAGATAATTTAGTTTCTGCTGACAGTGGGAAAAGGTCAACGCCTGCAGAAGAAACCAAACCTAGCTCACACAAAACTGAAATAACAGCAGATGAGCAGACAGCAAGCACTGAAACTGAAGAGTTCTTCAGACCATCAGCAGAAGGTAAGGATACTCCTTCACAGTAAAATGGAAAGATATTGTTATAGTAACTTCTGTGCATGTATTTCTTTTCAGTTTTAGTACTGATTTTAGCTGTTATTATCTTCCATTTCCTTCTTCTGGAAGGATTGTTGGGGGGAAAAAAAGCCCAACACAATAACTAGCAGGGTGGGAAATGTACCTGAGCTTACTTCTAACTTTTTCTGTATTAATAGGTTAAGCTAAATTGAAATAGCTGGCTATCAGCCATCAGCTGCTTGTGAAGATGAAACTTGGGCTTGTGTAGAAATAATTTATTTGGGGCTTCAGTGGCAGCTTTTCGTTTTTTAAGAAGAAAACCTCTGCCCTTAAAATCACTTCTGGTATTAAGGGGTTTCTAAAGGGAGAACACTGGAGCTATACAACTACCTGTAATTGTGAGTCTTGAGGGTAACTGCAAGCCCTCAGCACTTTTTGAATAGTCGCTGCTTATTGCTATATGGATGGTCATTCATACATTTTAGAACTCTTTGCCTGATTTTCATTTTATTTCTTTTTGAGATAAAAGTGCAATATCTTTTAGTAGATGGAAAATGAGCTCATGAGATAGGAGCACAAACTTATTGCCTGTATACACCAGCATAGCTGTAGATGCTTCACTGTGAGATAGCAATGAAGATGCAATATTATCATATCATATCACTTCTTTTCCAGTTCTAGGAATGGGCAATGAAATAGACTATCTGGAGCAGTTTGGAACTTCATCAGTAAGTATTGTATTGAAATGCTTTGTTTGCCTCCCTGGCTGGGTGAAAGGGAAGCCATGAAGCCTTAAATGTTTTTGTGAAGTAACTTGACTTTGAACTTGCTTGCAGAAATACAGGTTTATTTCATAGGAGAGTGTCAATAAGGCATGGTGAGGAGGAGGAAATATAGTTATAAACAATTCTGCAAAGAATCAGGTGTCCTATGCTTCCAGTTTGCAGAGTTTGCCATTTTTCTTACAGTGGTGAAGTTCGGATGGATGACATTTCCCCTCTCTGCCAAAATGGCAAGAACAGCATGCTTTGAAAGTGCAGGATCATTGTTTTGAAAAGATTTTTTTAAGCCCTTCCGTTTCATGGGCTGTTTCAGGAAATGTTTCAGGAAATCTGACTCTGAATTGGCTATGTCATGTTTCAATCAGTTCAGCTCAGTTGTTGTTTTCTCCCGCTTTGGGCTGGAGTGGGAGTGGCTTTGAGTATAGAGTGAATATACTGAAATTAAACTTGGTTTTTAGTCATACTGTGTTTGTCCTTATTTTTATGTGAGTAAAAACAAAAGACAAGACTATGCATTCAGTTTACAGTACCATCTTTCAGTGTCTTTGCTGGTTTTGAATAGTTAGTAAAAGTTTGTCCTTTTGGCTCTATCTGTGAGCAGAGGACTGTTCACTTGATGTTACATAAGGACTTCAGAACTCGGTGCCCACAAGCTTATGTATTTTTCTCCTGAGAACAATACTCTGGCCACAGAAGAATAGGCTCACCCTCTCTCCAGAGGGTTATTTGTGTGGGGGTTTGCGTGTGTGTTATTCTATGAAGCAGCAAATCTACCAGTTTATGCCTCTTCCCCTCAGTTCAAAGAGTCTGCTTTGAGGAAACAATCTCTGTATTTGAAGTTTGACCCTCTGCTGAGAGACAGTCCAAGAAAACCAATTTTTGGCACTATTGAGACAAGTACAAGTATCATGACTGCAACTGCTCCACCACAGTATGGGTAGGTATTGATTTAATCCAGACTGTAGTATGTGGTGGTATAAGGAAAGGCAGTGCTGGAATATTATGTTGTGTTTGTTTGTTTTTAGCCCTGTTTCTGATCTAAGCAAACTGCTTGAGGAAGCTGAAAAGCCTGCAGTGAGTCTTCAAAATGAAGAGAAACCAAAAGGGCTAGATCTTCTAGGAACATTTACAACTTCTGTAAGGATGTCTGGAGTGATACTGGGTTTCATGTCTTTATTTTGGGGAAGCGATCAGCCAGAATCTGGAGTTAAGACTTACACAGCTTTTAAAGATTGCAGAATATTTGAGGCTTATTTTAATTGTTGTCCTAGAAAGGTTGGTTAACTACTCATATCAAAGCTGAACTTTTGGATGGACTTAATTTTCTTGTATTACAAATCTTTTTTTGTGGAAACTGATGGCATTGCACATGGTCTAGGAGAATTTGAACTGTTTTTAAAAACTGCTTTAATCAAGCAATCTTTTTTCATACAGCTGAAGCCACAAAAATAAGACAAACTTCTATTTTAATTGCAGTGCTGAGATGAAAAGCACTTTTTGATTAAACTTGATGCCATACAGTGTAAGCTTCAGAGCAATGAACACCCTTATATGAACAGATCTGCACACAGTATCCTGAAAAGGTGTTCTGTTTGCTCATAGGGAATAGTATGGTGTCATAACCATCAGAAACACAGCAGATAATTGGAGGATAGCACTCTGTTACACCTCAGATAACAATGTAGCTTTATAAAATACCTACAAGATAAGAAAGCCATGGTAATTAAGTTATGGAGGTATTTAGGGGGGCTTCTTATTGGGATATATTCATTTACACTGAATAATCTATCAACAGTTAATGATTGCATAAAAAAGTCAGAATCACTTAACTCAGCTTTTACCTCCTCACAGGACACAGATTCCTTAATCCCAGACTCCTTCACTAGTGACATTTCTCCACTCCATTCTGCTGCTTCCACAGATGCTGCGGTGGATGCTATTATAGATGTACTAAAATATAGCCAAAAAGACATGGATGCAGCTGTTGAACTGGTTAAAAGAGAGGTATGGTGTCACTTGACTCTGCATAGCCTTGAAAATAATTTTTGTTTAGATTGTGTTGTAGAGTTCCACGCTTGGCAATTCTATCAGTCATACTTGACATAAACATCTCATCCCCAAAAGCTTGTTGTGTTCTTGATAAGAACAGTAGGTGTAGAACTCTGAAGAGCTGATATCTAAGGAAATATGTGAAACTTCACTTTTAGTTGGGTTCTGCCTTAGAACCGATGCATATTAAAAAGCATTCTTGATCAGATTTGGGGCTTGATACCAGTTACCAAAATATTTTTTTTAAACTACCCAGGAAATACCTATTCTTACCAGTGGGAAGGAGGGGCTGCATTTTATATAACTATTCCAGTAAAGCAAGATAAATCTGTAATGTCAATTCAGTGTGGTGATAACTTTTTTTTTGTGTAATAGGGAGGCATGTCAGTATGTCCAGCAACTAAAATAAGTGCTGGGGAGATCCAGAGCTCCCTCTGGACTAACATTAGTTGGGAGGGGCAGAAAGAGTCAATGGGATTTTAAACATTGACTCACAGAATGGCTGAGGTTGGAAGGGCCCTCTGGAGGCTGTGTGGTCTGACTCTTGGTAAGGCAGGGCCACCCAGAGCAGGTGGCCCAGGACTACGTCCAGGTGGCTTTTGAAGCCCTCCAAGGAGGGGAGCTCCACAACCTCTCCAGGCAACCTGCATGGTAAAAATAATGTTTCCTGATGTTCGGGGGGAACCTTTTGTGTTCTAGTTTTTGCCTGTTGCTTCTTGTCCTGTCACTGGGCACTGCTGAAAAGAGCTTGGCTTGGTCTTCTTTGCATCTTTCCTTCAGGTATATACAGACATGGATGAAATCTCCCTGAGCTCCTTCTTTTTCCATGCTGAACAGTCTCAGCTCTCCTCGTAGGATAGGTGCTCCAGGCCTTTCACTATTTTGGTGGACCTCTGGACTCTTTTCAGTGCTGGGGGACCCAGAACTAGACCCAGCACTCCAGGTGCAGCCTCACCAGTGCCGAGTTAGAGAAGGATTGCGAGAGGAAGGATTGCCTTTTTCCCTGCTGCTGATACTTTGCCTGATGCATCCAAGAATAGTTAGCCTTCTTAAGAGCAAGGGCGTGTTGCTGGTTCGTTTTCAAATTGATGTCCACCAGGATTCCTAGATCCTTTTCTGCAAAGCTGCCTTCTAGTTGGGTGCCTCCCAGCATGTGTTGGTGTCATTTGTTCCTCCTGAGGTGCAGGAGTTCGTACGTCTCTAGTGTGTTGAGGTCCTTCTAGATGACAGCATGACCCTCTGGTGAATGGGTCACTCCCTTTTGCCTCATCTGTGAACTCATTGAGGGTGCACACTACCCCCAGTCATCCAGATTGTTAATGAAAAAGGTAAATAGGACTGGACCAAGTATTGATGCCTGAGGCACTTCCCTCATTATCTTCTGTAACTAAATCACTACAGAAATTGCTTTTGAAACCCCACCTTCTCCCTGATGCCAAAAGAATAGTGTATTCACTCACTTTAAAAAATCTGGATACTTAATTTATTATAGCTTTTGGATTATGTGAATTCATGAATATTGAATATTTTAAGAGAAGGACTGAAGCACCAGTTCCCATAAAGCTAGTTTTCACTTCAAAATTAACTGCAGAAGAAAAGCATTCTAAATTCCAAGTGAATATTGCAACCAGTAAATTCCCTTGGTGAAGGTGACCTGCAGCCTATTGCTGCTTTACAGTTCTTTTCTTTTTTAGAGTATAAAAATACTACCTTTTCTGGGAGTAACTTTTACCCAGTATGTTGTCTAACACATGAAATGGGAAATGTGTGGCTCCAGCAGGGGTCACCTCTTAGTGCGCTGATCTGAAACAAAGAAGTTAGAAGAACAGGGAGCAAAGCTTATAATATTTTGAACATAATTCTTTGAAGTGAGATATTAGAGCATCATTTTAAACATGGAGAAATAGTTGCAGCAAGGCAGGTGTGACTGTTATACCGGCTATTGGGGCTCTTAAAAATGGATAGAAGTGCTCGGGTTTACTGTATTAACCTGAAAGCAAGATGGATCGAATTTACGATTTTTGTGAAACACCTCAAGCTGAGATGAGAAGGAGAGAAAATGTGTTTTCCTCCTGAGCAAATATATCGTTTCATGAAAGCTTGTCTACTGAACCATTTCAGATGAGTTTGCTAATGAAAGCTTCTATCTTAACATGCTTCTGCTGTTTTAACACTTATTTCTAGCTTAACTATTATTGATGCCTTCTGCAGGCATACCTCTTGAGTTGAAATGTTCAGATTCTCCTTATTTTATATTCTTTTTCACTCATGACTTGCTTCCTGCCATCTGAAATACTACAGTACACTTAAAATGCATTTACTCTTAAAACTGCTTAAAAAAAAAACAAAAAACAAAAAACAGTATACTGCAGTGTACCATGCAACTTTGAGAGGAAGACAGCAATAATTAAGTGCACTTACCTTTTTCTGTTCAAATTTCACAGCTGTTTTGGGCCTTGTTCGATGTTCAAGGCCTCCCACACTGTGCAGTCAACTTATCAACATTATGGCTAGTAATAGAAATTCCAGGACAAAACTGAATTCCTGGGGTTTGCACAAACTATTTAGTATTAAGCAGTAAAAGCACTCTTTGCTGTTACTGTGAGCTCTGCTTTAATTAAACTGATGTGAAATAGTTACATTTATTTTTAAGATGACTGAGGTGTCTTAAATTTGGAAACATGTTAGGGAGTAAGTTGAGTATTGAATAAAGATGACTCCAAACAGCAAATTAATCTTGACCAGCTTAGTCTTTCAGTATTTACTGTCTGTCTTGTGTTATGATCAGTAGATGTGTGACTGACTTTTTATGATTTGTAAATAAAAAGGGAATATATGTCACCTGAGAGCATTACTGGCCAATGAGCAATGTGTAGGATGGATAGGAGCAAGCAAATGGTGGACTTGCCAGCTGAGAGAATTTGGTAACGCTGAGAATTGTGCAGTTTGAATTCTAGTTTTCACGTACATCTTACGTGACTCAAATTTGTAAAGAAATGTTTCACTTTGAACCTGTTAGGCAGTTAGAGTTTGAAATGGGGAAAATTAAGTATAACTAAGCTACCCTTTGGACCATTCCTAGTATCAAATCTTGTATCACTTCATGTGAAAGAGACATGTTTACTTTTCCCTGAAAGGTTCAAGAGAAACAGTTGGAGACTCTCGAATGGAAAAAGAAGTATGAAAAGCTTCATATGGAATACAAGGAAATGGGGTAAGTATCTCTTCTATGCCAGCTTATTTACTGCAGCTGCTTCTTCCATCTTATAGTCTAACTTTCTTTTCTTTTTATAGAAAAATAGTTGCTGAGTTTGAAGGTACAATAACCCAAATGATGGGTAAGTTCTGAATTTGCATTTGAAATTATTCTGGGGGCTGTGCTTAGCCTAAGGTTGCCAACTGAACTGTTTCACTTCTGATGTCATTAATGTTTCAAGTGCTTTGAGGGTGAATAAGGTTTCAGACAAGGTACTTAGAGGGTAACATTTCAATGAATATTCACATAGACATGGCTGTGTGTTGATTTAGTAGATAATGACATTGGGAGGCAAGCATGAGCACATCTAACATCCTCTGACACTCCAGTGGACTGTGAACTACCAGTTTATTAAAACTGGCAGATCCAGATGTCTGCAGCTTTCTTAACGGTTCATTATCTGGCCTTAATTAAGCAATGGGATGTCAGTAGGAGATCTTGCTGGACTGATCTGCCCTCTGCTTCCATCATGTTTGTCTTCCTAACTTTGAAGCACATTAAGTGAAGTTCTTGTTACATAGGTACATTGTCCTAGCTGAGAAGTGAATTAGCCAAATCTGTGCCTTGCTTAAATGTAGTTCCTTTTCAGGAAACTGAAGAGTATGCTGTGTCTTTTGTATGTATGCTTTTTTTAAAAGTAAGCCTATGGGAAATGTAGCTCAGGCGTGCTAGCGAAAAGTTGTCCTAGAAAGGTTTGCCAGGCTAGTTTGTCTTGTTATCCCAGTCTTCTCCAGTTATTCAACTATTGTGATAATCACAATCTTTAATAGCCTTGGGGTTAGTACAAGAGAATATGTAGCAAACTAAGAGAATACTACTACTTTACTAAAAGTAAAGATACAGCCTCCTTTTTGGAGGAGACATTATGCTATGAAAACATCTTTTCACAGTGTTATCTGGTGGGTTACTTGTCCATATTATAGATCTAGCTTTATACTAATTCAATAACAATCAATAATGTAACCCTGTTACCTCCAATTTCTTTAGAGGATGCTCAGAAGCAAAAGGAGCTTTCAAAGAAAGAAATGCAGAGGATGATGGAAGAGAAGCAACAAGTTATTTCAGATCTGAATTCTATGGAGAAATCTTTTTCTGAACTCTTTAAGAGATTTGAAAAACAGAAAGAAGTGCTGGAGGGTTACCATAAAGTAAGATGCTATAATGCAAATAATATTCTTCCAAGATAAATAAGACTTCCTTTCCTATTAGAGAAGATCATAAGTTATGCATTTCTAGAGCAGCCATTAATTAGCTAGTAGAGGCACAGCCTGTAAAACAAGTTGTCTGCTTTAAAGATTTAAAAATGTTCTATTATATTTAGTGGCTGGCTTAAAGTATGATAATGATCTTTCTGTTAGAAGCCAAAGGCTTTTCAAACAAAAATGAGCTGTTTCTTATTGTATGCATATTGGTTTTTCTGTTAATTATGAGGAACAAATCTATTGTAGCAACTTGTTGCATAAGGACAGCTTGTTTTCCCCTATGTAGCATTGAATGGGTACTGAAGAGGATTTTCTATTACAAGTCAAAATGATATACTTTACTGAATGTTCTCTAGCTTAAACTGGTGAAGTCAAACATACTCAGACTAGAAGAATGAAGTTAATGATGATCATAAGCTATGGTTTCTTACACAAAATGCTTAGACTTATTCAGCAGAAACCTATGCAGGACTTCATCTTGCATTCTTTCCATCTCTCCGCCCTGCTTTCCAAAGCCCTTTCCTTAGCGCAGAGTTAAAGCATCACCTGGAGACAGTGAGTTGCTGAAGTTAGGAGTTGGAATTAGTAGGGAGACTTGGCACTTGTTTCATAGCTTATGTTACTTGGCAATTTTTCCTCTTACTCTGATTGGTAAATACTGTCACTTTGGTGTAGTTAAGTTGCTGACTTGTGCAAAGTCTTTCCATTTTACCAACTAGTACATAAAAAGCCAACTAAACTTCTTCCTGGGGCAGAATGAAGAGGCTTTGAAAAAATATGCTGAAGAATACCTGGCTAGAATTAAGAGAGAGGAACAGAGATATCAGGCACTAAAGGCACATGCTGAAGAAAAGCTGCATCAGTAAGTACCATGCCAAGAAGCCAAGTACTAAGAGTGAAATATGCAGTTTTTCCCAGTTGTTGTCAAATGGGCTTTGCTTATGCCAAAACCTGGCTTAAAGTATTGATTTTGGGGGGTTGATCTTTAAAGAATGAGAATCTAGTGTGATTCTATGAACAGTTATACTGTGCTGTTTGAATGTGATAGAAACATCCATTTTGCTTCAATTCCAGAGCAAATGAGGAAATTGCCCAAGTACGAAGCAAAGCTAAATCGGAGACTGCAGCGCTCCAAGCCAGCCTCCGCAAAGAACAAATGAGGATCCAGTCTTTAGAGAGGAGCCTTGAACAAAAGGTTAGTCAAAATGCTGTGATTGAGTCTTTTTAATCTACTGCCTTAGACAAGCTGAAGAAATACCTTGCACCACTACTAGAAATAGTCCTAATAACTGCTGTTTTAGGTGACTGCTGTCCAGGTAGGTGTTGGGAAATAAGTACTGAAATTGAGTCTTGACATAATTGATGTGTGCCTTATCTGTATATAGATTTTTTTTTTTTTTTTTTTGGAGCAAAAGGGCTTGTTCCCATAGATGGGTCACAGAAATGACCAATTGAGGCTGCTGTCTCAGGATGCTCTCTAAACTACTGAAGGAGTTAGTGTTTTGAAACTTAAACACATCCAAGAGCAGAATCTGGAAATGATCTTGAATAACTGTCTGATTCAGCTTGTTTGTAGACACATGATTTGTAAGCCATTAGCACTAGTCAAGCTGTTTTGTATTGGCTGAACTCTTTCAATATTGTTCAGGCCCTTAATCTTTATGAAACACTGCGATCAAATACACTTCATGGATGAAGTCTTGAAATGCTTTGTAAAGCCACATCAGTCTCCTTTGTTAGAACAAATAAATAGAAATATTTGAGGGTTGAAACATATATTGCTGGAAGTGCATGCTCTTAGTTCTACTGCATCGTGGTTGTACTTCTGCCAACACTGAAGACTCAAAAACAGATAATTCTGATTCATTCCTGCTGTTAAGAAAAAATATCCTGTATTTATGTCTTCACGGTTATGGCTAAGGTTTGAATAAATAAGTAAACAGTAGGCCTATAACTAGAAAGATGAGATGAGTCATTTAGCAGAGAACTATTTTTTTCCTGTTTAAGATTTTTCTTTTATTTTATGTTAGGAACTCTTATTAAAATGGTTTAACCACTCAAGCAATTAACACAAGCTGGAAACTACTACCACATGTCGGTAAAAGTACCGAAGCATCATCCCATGGAGATGTCTGTCTTGTGAAGTTTAAAATCCAAACCATTGCTATCATCTTGAATTTCAGTATACCTAACAAAATGACCTTGAGTCTGAAAAGTCTAAGTTTACCAAAATTTTTAGAAACAAATTGATCTATGGAAATCTGTTGAAGTAGAGAGAAATTACAGTTAATTCTGCTTCACTTCCTGGGGCTCTTAAGGGGATCTACATGAGATCTACAAAGTAGACTGTCCCTTTTGAGTAAATTTCTGTAAGTCACTAGCATATAAATGGACTTTCTATTCCATGTTGGGAAATGTGGCTTATTGTGACTCAGCTTGCTACCTGTAGTATACCTTACACGTACCTGTAACTCTTCTTTTTTTCTTTAACAGGCTAAAGAAAATGATGAACTAACAAAAATCTGTGATGACTTGATTTTGAAGATGGAAAAAAATGCATAGCTTAATTGTTCTTGTAAATATTTCTAGTTTTTCTGACTTCCTGTCCCGTGTGTTCATTCAGTCTTTTAATTATGTATTGGGGGAAAAAAATAAAACTTCACATTTGCACTCCTCTCGTATATTATTATCTCTTGTTGGAAATGTCAGTTTACCGATATGTTTATAAATACTGAAGTTCAATTTTCTCTTCTGGTACGTATCAATATATCGCCTACTTTCACATATGTCAGTGGAAGGAAAAACTTCTAATTGTCTTACCCTCAGTCTCTTCCCTGTGTGAGAACACCAAGATTCTGTGATGACCTAGCTGCTGATGAAGGTCAGCATTAAGGCCATGTCTGTCTTTCACTTCCTGCTGTGTCGTTTCAGTCAAAACTTTACAAAGTTAGAGGACTGTAGTTTTAAACAGACTAGGTGTCACATCCTGTCAATGGTGACTTATGTTCCTTCTAAATAAGAGACAGTTGTGAATCTTGAGAAGACCTGATAGCTGTTTGCAGTAAACCAGGCCAATTACTGATCTTGAAAGTGAATACTGAGCAGAATATTGTATAGGAGTGTTTTGTACTTTATTTCCAAGCAGGGCTTGGCGGTGGGGGGAAGAAGTTGTGGGATAATTTTTTCACTTAGTGATGTAAAAAAAAAAAACGAAAAACAACTCGGAACTTCAGCTTTTCTTTATTAAAAGAAAAATATAAACATGAGCTGAAGTGATTTGTTTTCAGATGAGCTAAGATGCCAAGGGACTGGAAAACAGGACAGACTTGCTTGCTACTCTACTGCCGTAATATTTTTCAAGTCATTAGTCTGATACTATTGACTTTCCAGTCAGCCATCTAGAGCTCTATGCCACTCTTACAGAAAGGCTTTGAGGAATGTAGTAGGCTGCAGGTCACAGGTCATAATGAAATCAGTTTTAATTAGGACAGAAGTAGATATGTCAGATAAGTTATTACCTGACAGACCTTCTACAGGATTGTCTCATTGTGTAAGCTATAGTTTTTCATTTAATATTACTGGGAGGTCATTCCCTCACTTGCCTAACTAGTAGCTGCATTTTTCTCTCAGAAGGGTTGTTGCTGCCGGGTGTGCTTGTAGCTGTACTTGGAGCTCTTCCCTTATTTGTTAAGGGTAGTTTGCTTGGGGCAGGAGGAAAAATGACTAACAGTACTTAAATCATAGAATCCGTGGTATACTCTGGCTAGGTAGCTACTCATCATTATTGGTATGTTTACAGGAAGCTGTATGTAGCTAGAATACTCGAGACCTGTTCCACTCTAGGGTTAACTAACACTTCAAAGCTCATGGTGTGTTGAGTTTTCTTTCACTTTGTAGTTTCAGAACTAACCTGGGAATGTCAATGTGAAGTCAGTAGCAATGATATTGAATGCCTGCTTCCTGCAGAAATTGCTTTGCTAGATTTTTTTCTTTAATCTATAGCTCAGGAAGTGCTACATGGAGGCAGAGAAGAAATCATTCACAGAACAGACTGTACAAAAACAAAGCCTTGCTATCAAATTTAGATAACAGGGATTGCTCCAAGCTGTGTCTTGGAGTGTCCCTTTGTAGTAGACTTAAACAGAGCTGAGAAACTTGGTGCCTGTTGAATATGAACTCTTGCTCATATTTTTAATTATGGAGACTAATTTCTCTTGAAGTCCTCATTGAATACTGAGGCTGTGGGTTGATGTTAAGATAAGATTAGGCGTGTAGCCACAAAGTGTAGTCCTTTTCTCTCTGGTGTTGGATCATCTCTGTGGTGTGCTGGCCCAGATGGACTAACTGGCCAAGGTGAAAGGGTGTCTGATTAGAAGAAACTGGTTTGCAGGGGATCGATGTGCTGTGAAGGTTCACTTTTTACATCTAGTACAAAAAGGGGTAAAAAAAAAAAAAAAAAAAAAAAGGCAGGTCACTTTGGCAGAGTAACTGACTACCTTAATGCAAAACTGAACTTGAACTAATAACTCTACAAACTCATATTATTAGAAATAAACTTGCAATGGCAAATCTTCCCACAAGATGTAGCTGCTGCTCTTCCAAATATTGGCTGTAAATGGCAGGGCTGTGTGTCAGCACACTGCAGAAGTGGAGATAATCTCTGACTAGTGCTTAATACTAATAAGGCAATTGTTCTAGTAGGTTCCTGTTGGGAGGGATGAAGAGCTGCAAAGTGATGTATGCCAACAGACTGTATATACATAGTGATAATACTACATGGAACTTCAGTGCTACAGCTATCAAAGTAGTAATCATACCACCAATTAATATAATCAAGTTCTTCAGAGTTGGCTGGGTGACGGGGTCTCTGTTGCTAGTTTTGCCCTTCTGCTCTATGGATGTGGGATAGGGGGAGTTGTAGGCATTTTGTGTGTGCCTTTAGGCAACTGCTGCACAAGGGAGTACTGGCACCTCCTCACCTTCCTTTGTTCCATCAGGGTGAAATGTCCATGGATGGCTTTGGGTGGGCTGCATAAGCAGACCGTCTCTGATCCAGTATCTCGGCAGATAAAGGGAGGAGAGCTGTGAAGTGGAGGAAGGAGAGGAGCCTCTCAGCTTGCTTGTTCCCTTGCTTGAATATAAGGACATTGCAGACACCTTAGTCCCCAGTCTGCTGACTGAGGTGGATGCAGATCAAGTCCAGTAAGAGAGCAGCACACCAGATACAATTTTCATTTGGTCTCTTATCACGTGTATCATCAAAAGTCACATTTCATGTGGCTGTTTATTGCCTATTGATATTGAATAATGGAAACTGCACTTCAGTAAGATGTTGAGAAATAGCACACCACAGTCCTACTGCAATCTGTGACTACTGTGCTGTGAAATCTGCCTGAGGCTCTTCTATTTGCTGGTTATCTCCCTCTGTACAAGATAACTCTATGTGACAATCATCACTCAGAGATGGCTATGAATACCTGTGCACTGAGGAGGATGAGTGGGCAGTTTTTGAATGTGTGAATTACCAAAGCTTATCGCTTGAGTATTCCTTAACTTTCAGCCTGGATGACTACATTTTGCTTGTCAAGTTTGTGCATGGCTTTTTTTTCCCTTTTGCTTCTTTGTATGGTCTGCTTTGACCTTTGCATTTTAATCAGCTCAGAAGGGATAACTTATTTTTCTCTACAGGTGCAGTATATATCTTCAATTTAACACTCACAGTCTGTGAGAAAGTCTAATGTTTCATAATTTCTAGTTGAAGAGTGTTTAAGTGTCACCTTCCTTATTTCAAAGCATCATTTTTTTTTTTAACTATTATTCCTCTAGTGCTGCACAATCCCCGTCAGAAGAATTCATTTTTACAGCATGCAATATAGGTGGCTGGGTGCACAGTACTGAAGTTGTGTGTTCCAGTTGGATGAGCTTAGAGTACACTACCCTCAGACATGCATCAAGCTGGTTGGTTTGTTATCTTATTGCTATTTACCAGTAGCAAGCAGATAATAGGGAAATAGCGTACTGCCTGGTGCCTCTGTGCTCACTTGTTTTTCTTTATTCATACTAAAATAACATATTTATATAAATGCAAGTAATTGCTAGGTGCTGCACAATCAGTGTGATAGTTCTTGCTCCAGACAGCCAGTTTCTGGTTCAAGTATACAGGATGAGATATTTTTATTTCGAAGTTGATTAGGGTGGATCAAAGGTACTGAATCTGTTGTGAGAGCTAACTGCACTCATGTATTTATAGTAAGGTCTTTCAGGGGACTGGGCTTTTAACACCTTTTCATGACATTTCCCAGGTTCTTCATATTACTCAAGTCTTAAGAGTGTGCAGCTGCTCTTGGACTCTTCTCAGCTGTGCTACTGTGCAGGCAATCTGCACTGATGTTAGTCAGACTGTGATGGGACTCCTTTTTCTGTTAGGTTTTCAAAGCAAATGTAACTGCTTAGCCTTGTCTAGCATATCCAAAGTCACCTTTCCAGCCATGTCAGCTCCTGTTCCATCATAACCTGATTTCAGGGGAACACTCTTCATGGTCCAAGCACAGACTACCTGGACTCACATCTAGTTAGAGACATAGGTTATGAAGTCATGGCTCAAACCCTGCTGCATTTAATACACATCTCCAGACTCATTCCAGAATTGGAGGGTTGCATTCTGACTTTCTAGTCCTTTTTGCACTGCTCTGGTTTAAATAAATGCCATAGTGTAATGTGGGAGAGTTTCAGGAGAATCATCTCAGTGTGAAACTTGAACCATGCAGGGCTGAATCTGTTGCTGTGACTTCAGATGGACACTTGAATGTACCAGCTTCACTTCTAAGGCTGGAACTGATAACTCCAAAGCAGATGTAATTCACTTCTGTCCCACATTTAAAAACACAAACCAAACACTGTAATTTGCACAGAAGAAAGCCAGACAAATAATGGGACATCTGTGTTTTCCTCATTTTGGAGCAAGGATTTGCTACCTGAACCAGTAAACAATATTTTAAAGCAGAAAATAGAAATTAATACTCTTTTTCCACCAGAAAACAGATTTAGAAAGCTTTTAGCTTCAGCATGCTGTATTTGGCTGAATGAGGAGCTCAGCCTTGTCAGAAGTCATTCGATCATGGCATAACTGATCCTTCTTTGGCTTTGAAAGATTCCTGTGATTTTTTTTTTTGAGCTTGTAAAATGGATTGGTCACAGCATTTACTTTCTTAGATGTCTTTTTCTTTCCTGTATGCCTAGTTAGTACTGGCAAACTAAATGCTGCCCAGGAGTGAAGGAATTCCTGTGAGTTTCTTCCTAGTTTTACTGACACTCATATCATTAAAAGTAACAGCAGTTTACATCAGGTATTTGCTTTTCAGCACTTGTCAGGCTTTTGCCAGTGATGTCTTACTCCCTGAACATCTCGGTGGCCATTTGCAGACTGGGAACATAACTCTGTCAGACTCTAGATTTATTTTTTTGAGTCTGCTGGGAGAGAGTTTCCCAGTGGTGAAATCCTGCTGGTTTTAAGAGGGTTGTGGTGTAACTTTATCTGTCTTCTGGAGTCCTTCCTGACTCGTGGTGTGCTAGAGAGGAGAAGCCAGGCTGTGAGACTGGCTCCTGGCTGGTGTCACCTGCCAGAGCGCTGATGGAGCTGGAGCCCAGCTTGTGTATGATCCCAGTGTCCCAGAAGCAGCTGTGACAGTTTGATGGAGCAAACATGGGTTGCAACAGAGCACCAAGTGTGCTCATGTGTCATATACATTGTTAGGCATAAGAAAAGAGCTGCTTGGGACATAAATCTGGTGAATCTTCCTCCCTGCATCTCTTTAAATCCCTTGGACTTGCAGTGCAAGACTGGGGGGAAAGGTCTTCGAGCCCTTCCACTACTGTGTTGCTCTAGTCCCAGATCTGGTGGCTAACCCTCTTGTGCAACAGCAAGGTGGAATTCAGATGTTTGTGGAAGAAATGTGGTAGGATGGCATGGAGCTGTCTAATGAACCATTCAATGCTTTTCTTCAATTTGTCTTGGGAGCATGTTGAGCTATATTGTATCCTCAAGCCAGTTATGCTTTTTAATTTGTTTCGATGTCTTATTTTTTTTTTTTGTCCAATTTCATCTACAAAGAAATATAGTTTCTCTGCATTGCCTTTTTCTCCCCAAATCAAAAGCCTGTATTTCTTTCCTTCTACCATAAGTAAATGTTGAGCTTTTCAAATTCAGTTAACTCCCTTTTGTACCAGTTCTTCAAGATGCTTCTCTTATTCCCTTGTAGCTAGCCAAAAAGAGAACAAAACTTGCAGAAAGGTGATTCTGGATACAAGGAACAAAGAGTCCATATTAAATAGTGGGAATGGGCTGTGCAGCCTAGAGTATAGGAGGGCGTCAGGCAGTAAGGGAACCCAAATGTTTTCCTTGAATTTCTGGACATGGATTTGTCCCTAGTTTAAGAGAACAGGTACTATTAAGGAGGAAAAAAAAAAAGGCATTGCATGGCAGACACAGGAAAAAGAGAACATTTTTTGGGAACTTAGTTATGTAAAGTTCCATCATGCAGCAAGTTCCACCACTTGTCTGGCTCTGGCACCTAAACCAGCCAGCCCCTGCCGTTCTTTCCATTAGCAAACCCACCGGGACTGCATTTGGGAAGCGAGTGACAAGCGTTATCCTGGCTTGTGCTGAGGAGCTGTGCAGGAGCCTTTGCCCAACAGCTGATGGTTTTATTTATAAGCGTGGCGCCACGACTTGTCATTCCCTTTGAAAGCATCGTCAGTGTGATGAGGGAGAATTATGTTTGGGTTGGAAGAGAGGTAAATGTTGGTCTAAAAATAGATCCTCAGCCTAGCTCCTGAAGTGTGTTCAGCAAAGCTGAGGGCATGGAGGTGTGCTGGCTGCTTTCTGTTCTCCCAACCTCAGTAGCATCTTGCTGCCGGCCTGTTCAGTGCTGCTGTTCACTGTGTCCCCTGTAGCCTGTAGGCAGAATGTCATTGAATATAATCTATAGCATTAATCGATAACATTTTTTATCGGTTCTTGCAGTAAATCAATAACATTTCTAATTGTATCTTGCAATAAAGCTGGGGTTTAGTCAATGGGGGGCTAAATTTGAGTGCTGGGATCTAAGTGCTGAGTTGTAGCGTGCGCTTGGAAAAGCTGCTTTGGTACTCCATGCCTCCGTTTGCACAGTGGTAGCTGGAAATTGATGAGGGCTGCTGCTTTGCACAATGCACTGGGAGGTTTTCAGTTCCAAAAGCTGAGCCTGTTACTAATATTTTCCGTCTGAGGGGCAGCCTGGAGCTAGCACTCTGAATTTTAGCCACCCAGATCTCGTGATAGAAAAGCTGTTGTTCTGATAAATGAACTAATTAACAATGAAGCATCACATCTGGTAGAAAAATATCTGCTGGAGTTTCTAGGGAGATTTCTGTAAACAAATAAAATCCTTTCCAAAACAGTGTTTTGATCAGCAGTTGTTTCCAAACAATGGAACTTATATCTGGGTCTCAAATCTGAAATCTCCAGCTGAGATCTGGTCTGCCTGGAATCCAGGACATGGGGACTGGCTGTGGGTTTAACTATTGAATGGAGGTGACTTTTTTTTTTTTTTTTTTTAAAAAAAAGCAGATCTTCTTGTTGCACTGTTCACGTTGTCTGTGACGAGTGTTCTGGGTGATGAGCAGAGTCTGGCCGTACATCGTGGTACCTCTGAACCTGCCAGCCCCACAGACATCTCCCCTGTCAGCCATCTCACAGCTGGCACCGTGGCAAAGTTCGTGTTTCTCTCAGCCTGTCCCTATTTCCCAGGGCAAGCTGTATGGGGTTGCTTTGGAGGAGAGCCTTTCAGTGGGAAAAGATCATGCCAGGGCCCTTGGTGTCCATTTATGCCAATACATTTCAGCCGAGGGGCTGACTTGTGAGTAGCTCTTAAGTTTTATTTGAGTCTTGGTTTAATCAAGATGACCTCCAAACCTGGGGCTGCAGCTCTGGGATGTGGGGGTAAAAAGCTGGGCTGTGTTTCGTAGCACTGGGTGAGCAACTGGCAATGAAAAAATGTGCTTTTTCTAAACAAAAATGGGAACACCCTGTATTTTCTGTAAAATGAAGGCTTTTAAAGAGTCTCAAAGTGGTGGCTGATGCTAGGACTTAGGGCGAGGCTGTCTGGTTGTTGCAGAGCCCCCAGCAGCTGGTGCTGTATCACCCACTGTTTATTTAGCTGGCACTGACAAACCCATTGCTCAAACTTGTGACATTTCAATACTTGGGGTGACTCAATATGAGCAGGGAGTGTTGTTAACTTCTTTCTGGTGCCTGAGGTCTTCGAGTGACAATTATTCAAGGCAGAGCCCAGAGCTGGTTTGTCTGCTTGGCGTCTGCAATTCGTTCCTACAAGTGCTGCTCTCCTCTTCCACCATAAATCCCATCCGAGGCACCCCAGGAAAGCTTGTGCTTGGGCTTTAGGTAATGGCAGACCATGGAGACCGAAGGAGGAGGATGCTTTGTATTACTCGGGATTAGGTCCAATCTAAGCATCCATCCTAATGTGAGCAGGATAAAAAAAAAACCAACCCTGCAACTGGAAATGTTGGTGGCATATTTGTCCTTTCCTATTTAGATACAAAAATATAAATAAGACCACGGGTCAGTACATACATACACATCTCTCTAAGCATCATTCCTTGTTGTCTGATCCAAGCTCCAAACCTCCAGATGAGGGTTTTGCATGTTCTCCACTATGCTAAGACGCAGCTCAGGATCTTACCAGCTCCGAGAAGTGTTCCCGAAGCTAAATAAGAGTCCCAGTCCACCAGTGGCATAGCACTTTGCAGAGCTGCCAGGTGTTTTTCAGCTGATTCGCATGGGTGGACAGGGAGCAAAGCAGCTTGATTGCTGTAGGCATGGAGTTAAGGTACCTATGCTGCCTGTCCAGGTGTGAAACTGTTGTGCACTTAATTGCTTGCTTTGCTTACAGCGATATTTGGTTTCTCAGCTTTGTAAGAAATATAATTTATGGGAACTTCATACTCCTGGCAAGCAACCAAGCAATTAATTCAGGCTGCATCTTTCAGTTGCATTTTGCTGTGCTACGTGGCTGTGAAATCCAGAGGATGATGAAGAAATGGATAAAACTGTGGATCCATGATTACATAGTGGATTCTTGTAAATAAAATGAACAGCAGCTTGGGTTGTAGTTTGATTAATATTGAGTAAAATACGAAATGAAAAGCTGGAAACCTACCAGCGATCATAGGAGAAATGAACTGGATGGGCAAAACCGAGATCCAGGTTTTATGGTATGGCTCAGGCAGGGTTGTGAAGCGTTTTGGTAGCAGCAAGCACATCTCCAGGTCCTTACGAGTGTGCTAAGAGGGGCCTGGGCTGTGAATTCATGGCAGAGGATGGTGATAGACTCCAGGGCTCGAGGCAGCATGCTGCAGGGTGTCTGCTGGGACAGAGGGCAGAAAGAGCCAGCATGAGTGGTTCCCAAAAAGTTGAGGCTCAATAAATAAATAGTGTAAGTGTGCTTTAATTCTCCAGTTTGTAGTTCACACCTGCTTTGCACTGCCAGTAGAGGTCTGCAAATAAGAAAAAGTGAAAAGAGGGTTGCTACTTCCCTTGGAACATCAAAACAAGACGACAAACTGCAAGGCCACGTATCCACGCCATCTGCAGCAAGGAACAGGCAGGAGCTAGGTTTCTGTGCTGGCTGTTCATAATTGTAATAATTGTAATAAACAGGTCCAAGGCACGTTTCAGCACGACTGTCATGCACGGGAAGCTAGAAATGTCCTGGTCCTATACAGCCAGTTCCTTAAGGCTGTTAGACATGTCATTTGCACGGATTTCAGTGGGAATGAGGTATTTGTTCATGATGAGGACCCAAGTGCTATTCCTCCCCCCTACTCTACACTTTGCATGTGGGGAGATAGCAGACTTGTGAGGTATCCCTGCCACCAAGCTGCATTTTGCTGCAATTCCCCCTTTCCTGCAGTACCTGGTAATATAACTTATGATTCCAGGGGTAACTTTACAAAAAAATAAATAAATAAATAATATATATATATACATATATATATGGTGGAAGCTAACAGGTGTCACTGCAGTGGAGTCAGACATTTCCTCTGGCCCAGAGCTGGCCTCTGTCCCAGCTGTTTCCTCCTGCACGAGACAGCTCCAGGGTGGGAGGCTGCTGTCACAGCAAGCTGCCTTTCCTTTACATCTTCTTCACAGCTCTGCAGATGGATCAATGGACTGCTTTCAACTCTCAGCTTTCTTTTTAGACCAGTGGGGAAATGATCTATCGTTCTCAAAGAAAAGTAGGGAGGTGGCACAAGGGATCCTCTTGGATTAGGGCCACAGATCAGTGGCGGCAGGAGCGAGGGATAGTTACAGGAAGGATTTGGTAGGTTTTCAGGACCGTGACTTTCAAAGACTGGTAAGTCGGGGCCATGCTAAAGGTCTGCAGGACACAACCATGGCTTTTTGCTCAAGATGGTCCACCTGGCTATGGGGCTGACATGAGCCATCAGCTTTATGAGGTGAATTTCCAATCCCAATTCCTTCCCTCCATCCTATTCCAAGATACAGCCACCCTGACAAAAGCAACAAAGAGACAACAACTTGCACAGAAGTAAATAAAGAAATAAATAAAGGAATAAAGAAACCTTTATTAAAGACTGTGACCCCTGCTCAGGGTGGCCCTGCTGGGGCAAGGCTCAGAGCAGAAGGCCCCAGAGGTCCCTGCCAGCCTTGGCCACCCTGTGAATACTTACTCTAGCTTTGACTTGCATAAAGTGGTCTAGAAAGAAAGGCAAAAATCTCAGCCCCTGCTTTCTGTTACAGGTGGAAATTCAGACGTTCCCCAAGAAATTCTTACAAGTGACCTGAATTTAACTTAGACTTAACATTTTCAAGCTTTGTAAAAAAAAGTTTTAAGAGGCTCTCTCAGACCAAAACTTGCTGAGTGAGAGGGAGCAGCAAAACGGGGACTTTATTTTCCCACTAATCTCTTTTTTGCAGCCACTGGTGAGGAAAAAAGAAGCTTTTCTCAGCTCTTAGCTCTTTTTTTGCTGTCAGACCTTTCTGTTGGGAGAGAGTTGTTGTTGTTTTTTTTTTTTTTCCCTTATTCTTATTGTGACTTGGGATTGTGCACACCAGAAAGCAACTGACTCTGCATAATAAATTGGAGGTGACCTGAAAAAAAAACAAATAAGCTGGAGTTTCTTATGCGTTCAAAAACCATATGCTCCAAAACCTGTTTGTCTGTACGTTGATGGTTATTTCCATTTGCCAAGGAACTACATGTACGCTTCTGCTTTTTCAAAAGTACATTGTGTGTGTTGTTGACAGGAGGCGCTTTGGCTCCAAAATACTGCCAAATATCATTGTCCAACAGGGAGAGATCTTCTCCTCCTTCTCTCCTGTTCCCACTGTACTCCTATCCTTCTACATCTCCTTCTCTTCCTCTCCCATCCTATCTGCACGTCTCCCTCTTTTTTCTCCTCCTCTCCACTTCCCCTCTGGCCAGAAAACCTTCCCATCACAATTTTGCACTGAGATCTGCTATAATTTGCATTAAATTCTTAATTAATATAGAATTCTTAGTTAATATAATTGCACTTAACTAATTTAAATACAAAATTGTTTTGAGTCATGATGTGAAGCAACCAACATTACCAAGAAAGCCAAGGAGCTGAAGTTGTTATTTTGGCTCAGAGAGTTTAATATGAAATGCAAATACAGATAGCCTCTTTCCCCTGGATTTTGTGCCTCTGGTTGTAGCATTCTGGTTCAGGAATGTCTATTAATATTAAATAATACACTTGGGTGACTTTCGTAGGTGGAAAGGTACAGATTTCAAAGGACTCCAAAGGAGGCCCTTCATAAAGGAAAGAAATAATTACACATTGTTGTTTTATTTTGTTATGTTTTTACCTTATTTGCCTCCAAGAAGCTTTAAATAGGCTTTCTTTGTTTGTCCACACTGGAGCAATATAACCAGGGAATTTGGCAGGATCCCAGATCCTGGCAGCAACTGCCAATAAAAGCTCGCTGAGCAAGTACAAAAAATAAAATCACACAGTATCATTTTTAACTTTGATTAAGTTGTGCTAAATTGCTCCAAGGGAGGTAATGGCAAGCTCCAAGGGGTTAGGACCAGCACGGGATGTGAAGGATGTTTATCTTGCAAGTGTTTGCTTTGTGCTGTATATGTAGTTCCCACTGCTGGGGAAACACTTTATGAAAAGCCCACTATTGAAAGTTTGGGGAATAAACACTGCAACAACAGGAACAAACAAAAAACTTTTGTACATGCATAACAAGTCACTATCAAATAATAAAGTTGATTATGCCTTAAAATGCTCTCTGCCATCCAGTGATGGGGCTGCCTCAGATTTGCCAGCAAGTGGCTGAGTGATGCCAGGGACTGTGGTCCTAAGCCTGACACACCGTGGCTGATGTGCCACCGTCTCGAGGAACAGGACATGGTTAAGTGGTCACACACTTGTGTTAGGATAACCACAATAATGCTACTGCCCATCCGTGGTGTGATGCTATATAGGGCAGGAGGCTGGGGAAATTGGCTCTTGTTATTCTGGCCCTGTTTGCTGTGAAACACGGTTTGGGAATGCTCCTAGAGTGGGCTTGGCTGAGAAGGGATCCAGCTGAGTGATGGGAGCCACCACTAGCCCCTTAGGTGGCTTTCTGGGGGTGCTTGAGGACCAGAGGCTGAGACATTTAGGATATTTGTGTCTCACATTTGGCATGGAAGGGAGTTAATACAACTTCGTGGTCATGAAGCCAACAGATGGGGCCCATTCATGGGGATGCCCACCATCCTGAGGCCTGGGAGCTTCACATTTCAGCCTTCAGATGCTTCACATTTACATTTTCTTTAGGGCACAATGTCTTCCCTCAGTTCCCGGGATGCCAGGGGTGTCAGAGCTCCAGGGTCAGCCTGTTCCTGCTCTGCGTCCACCCCAAGGTTCCCCCTGCACAGCACTGGGACCATGGTTGAGGATCACCTCTCCCTAGTGTTATCCTTCTCCTGGGGCAAAACCACTTTATGTATGGGGAAGACGACTGGAGGAAAACCTCCTCTAATCCCATCTAATTCCACCCAGTCTGGAGACCTGCTCCACACCTGCCATTGCAATGGAGAACCCCAACACCTCCATCAATAAAACTGCTTTTTCCTTGCCTAGCTTCTGGCAAGAAAAGGCTATTTGGGAACACAAAGTATCTCTCTTCCTCCCTCAGCTGTTATCCAGAACTTAGGTACTCATTTTTTATTTATTTATTTTTTCTTTTCTACATCACTGCCCTGTGATATATGATCCTCCAGCACATCTCACTGTCCTGATTCCCAACTTCCCTTCACTTGAAGCCATGCACTTGTTCAGCTCAGTGGCTGCAGAAAGCATCCGCTCCCTGGACATTTCTGCTGGCCTTGCTGTTTGGAGTTCTAGCTCTGCTGCCCTCAGTAATTCCTCCTGAAAATCTTGGGTCCCACAAAGAGTTCTCTGTCGAGCCAGGAAGTGTTTGTGCTTCACGGTCTGTGTGCAGATGCCAAAGTTCTCAGCTGTGGAGCAGAACTCTTTACTTTGTCCTCCATTCCTTGGTTTCAAGTAAAAAAGGAAAAAAAAAAAACAATGCCCAAACAATAGTATTTCTCCACATTCTTCTGGTTGCTGGAATCCCAGTACTTATCAAATGACTCCTCAGCCTTCACATTGAATATTGTTCTCAGCAGCCATGCCCCACTCGATTCATCTGCTTTTCTTCACAGCGAGACAGTACAATCAGCTGTGTCTGCATTTCCTCCACTTTATCCCATTAGCAGCTCCATTATAAACTCTGTGCTTGCTCCC
Source organism: Netta rufina (assembly GCF_964035555.1). Classification (NCBI taxonomy): domain Eukaryota; kingdom Metazoa; phylum Chordata; class Aves; order Anseriformes; family Anatidae; genus Netta; species Netta rufina. The sequence goes on along the minus strand of NC_140127.1, from coordinate 69,462,539 downwards.
ACATTGGTCTGAAGGTGTTTTTTTTCCTCTGGAAACCCACCACTGTCAGGAGTCCTGGCACCGGTTTGCTTGGTTTCCACATCGTTTGCCTGCTAACGCAGCTCCAGAGTGGCTCTGGCCCAGCCTCTGTCAGCACGTTTCACAGATCACATGCTGATGTAACTCATGTTTTTTACACTGGAGATTTTTATTTATTTATTTATTTTAACCCAAAGAAAGAGTAAAAACTGTGGTAAGGACAAGGATTACAGCTGGGGTTATGTTTTGACTTTCTGCACGTGTACCAGGCCCAGCAGCACTACTCCAAGTGGGCCTGCAGATCAGGCCTTGCACCGGGCCCTTCTCCAGGGGTAGTGAACATTTTGATGACAGAAAGGGAGAGATTTGGTCCCCATATGTGAACATCTTGTGCTGGTGAGACAACCTGTGGTGCCAGTGGCGTCCTGAGCAACCTGCTCTGGCCTGGCTTGAGCTGGGGCCCTGGATAGGACATCTCCAGAAGTCCCTTACCACCATAGCCATGCTGTGACCCTGCCTTAAGCAGCTTTTAAGGCCTGTTCCCGGGTGCCCACAGGTTAGGACTGAGCCTTGCTTAAACTTCAGGGATCCAGCTGTGAGGAGATGGGGTCCTTTCTTCCCTATCACTTGCTGGGTTTTGCTCTCAGCCTTCAGATCTGTCGTGTTTATGTGTGCATTTGGTCCCCTTCTCTGTCAGATCAATGGCAGGACTCCTAGTCTGGCAATCCACAGGACCAGACTTTGTTAAAGCATGTGTTTGAGTTATTTATGGCATCTGCTAAGCAGCCAAAAAACATTGGGCCAGACCTTCACATGCTACTGGGATTTCTTTGAAGAGGCAGAGATGTTTCCGTTGCTGTAAGCCTATGTTGTGAATACAACTGGCAGGTCTGGTCAAGGAGATTCACCAAGTGTCTGGGTACCGAGAGAACAAGAGGGTCCAGCGAGGACAAAGCAGGCAGCATCCAGTGTCCACAACCACCAGCCAACAGAAGCACAGCCCATGATGCCTCTTGTCTATTGAACCTGGCCAGGTGTCCTGCTTTTAGCTGTGACAGAGTTAATTTTCTTCCTGTGGTGCTGTGTTTTGGATTTTGCATGAGAACAATGATGATAACACCCTGATGTTTTTGTTGTTGCAGAGCAGTGCTTACACTAAGTCAAGGATTTTTCAGTTTCTCATACTACCATGCCAGCAAGGAGGCTGGGAGGGGACAGAGTCAGGACAGCTGGCCCAGGCTGGCCCAAGGGATGTTTTGTACTGTATGGCATAATTCTGAACAAAAACACTTGGGAGGGCACTGCTCAGGGCTGGGCTGGGCATTGGTCAGCAAGTGGTGAGCAACTGCATTGTGCATTTCTTGTTTTGTATATTCTTTTATCATTATTATTATTTTCCATTCCTTTTCTGTTCTATTAAACTGTCTTTATCTCAACCCACAAGTTTTATCTTTTTTTTTTTTTTTTTTTTTTTTTTCCAGTTCTCTCCCCCATCCCATAGCCGGGGAGTGAGCAAACAGCTGTGTGGTGCTGAGCTGCCTGTGGGGTTAAACCAGAACATCAGCAGAGCAGAAGAACCAGAGCTAGTAGCTTATGGCTCAGCAGACTCCTTTTTTTTTTTTTTTTTTTTTTTTCCTTCTGTGCCTGAGCAGCAACTTCTTTTAAACCTTCACCTACCTTCACCTAGGGCTGAAACTATTTTCTGTTCCTCAGGGAATGCCATCATTTCCTCTCATCCTGTATTGCACCAAAATGTTGGGGCAGATGAATGTGCCAGCAGCTACCAGGTGTTGGAGCTGCATGGAGCAGTGGTGGGGACTGACCAGCTACCCCATTGTGGGAGGAGGTAGTAATGGTTCCTGGCTTGCCTTACAGTGCCAGGGGGATATCCAGGGAATGCACTTCATCCCAAGCACGTGGCATCTTGGTGGATCTTGATCTCTCAGTCCAGGAGTCTCTCAGTATTGCAGAAAGCCCAAAGAAGCTACAATAAAATAATAATAGTAACAACAACAACAACAAAACAACAACAACAATAATAATAAAAAATAATGATCAAGACGGTCCCCTCCAATGGACATGGAGAAGATCCTGCGTATCAGGACAGAAGGCTGTTTAGGCAAGATAGGGCATAAATGTCTGGCCAGCTTGGTGTCTCTGTGGTCAGTCTGGCTGGAGATCCGCCAGCTGAAGGGTGATGGCGGCACCTGAGGTGAAAACTTTATCAAGAGATTGTAAATGCAAAATTCAGACATTTGCTCTCATTGATTTTCTTTCTGGAAGCCCACAGGTTTTCTCTGGCTGCTCCAGAACCATTCTGTAGCACATTTCAAAGTAGAAAAAATCATTTCTTATAGCTGGTGTTGGGCAGCAAGCCCTTCAACTCTCGACGTGTTTCCAATGACTTTCACATTTTTTCCTTCATATTTCTGTTGGCCTGTGCTATAATTTAGACACTTGCTTCTGTACCTCTTTGGTTAAGGTTTAAACAAAACTAAAATCTCGTGATGCTTTACTGTGCGGACTTGGGCCTGGCTAAACTTTCCAGGCTCTTTAGCTCTACCAACTGTTTCTGTGTGCTGCATAGTAATGTTGGTTAAAAGCTCTTCTTTTGTAGTAAATGAGAGCCTGCTTGTATTTATTGTGCTTCTTCTTGCAGACATGCCAGTAGAAGAGAGTTACCAGCACAGGTTTGTGTGGGTGGTATTTTTGTATATTGTCACTAATGCTTTAGGAGAGGTGGATAGGATGTGTATGCTCAAATAACATAATTCCTGTGCCTCCTACTGTGTGTCTCTGGTAAGATGATAACTGTGTGGAAATCTTAAAAGGAAGCCCTGATTTACACCACAGGTTGATCAGAGATCATAGTCACAGGGGACAGAGGTAGAATCATTGGGTCACAGAATCATTTAGGTTGGAAAGGACCTCAAAGATTACCAAATCCAGCTAAAGCCTCAATTACTTTCAGGTTTTATCCAAAGATCATCTAATTGGTAGATTTTGCTGATTTTGAGGACTCTGATGTGAATAGGTCACATTTCGAAGCAGGGATTTTAACCTCTTTGTTTCAGTGAGAAATAAAATCTCCAGATATACTGTATAAAGGTTCATTTCTGTGTTATCACGATTGAAAATATTGTCATCAATTAGCAAGGAATACGATATAGTGACATAATCTGAGTACAAAGTGTGGGTTACAAATCTATGTCAGTAATTATCTGTGTGTTCTTTAACTAGTTAATATGATGTGATAGATAAAACAGAGAAAAACAATGCATTTTCTCCCTAATTCCTTATATATAAAAATGATGAGCTGGACATGAGTTCCCCCAAAACTATGAAAAGTTGAAGGTTGTGCCATTTGTCAGTGGAAAGGTCATTTCACTGGCATTAATCCAAATTTGATCTAAAGAGCCAGAATATTCTCAGATACCATATTTTGTTCGTTTGTCTGTTTTGATTAACATTATAAACAGCATCTAAGCAGAGTTGTGGCTATGAGGAATCCCAAACTTCCAACCCATGAATACCAAATGATGAAAACTGACCTATGGAAAAACTGCCCTTGCATGAACATGCTTCCCATCACTGCAGCCAGGATATAACCATTGTCTGCCATCCATGCTTTGGTCCCCTGCTTGACCTGTCCCTAAAGGGAGTGCTGGACACACTGGAGAGGGTTTTGCTCCAAGCAGAGACTGTCCATTTATCTAAGTCTATATCTTGGCTCAGGAGATTTCTGGATGCATTTAAAAACTTCTGTACTCTAAAGAAATAATCAGGTTGGGGTTCATGCTGGGTGTTTTGGGGACCTTTCTGCCCCGCTGTGATGTCTCAATGGTTTTGCTGTTCAGCACAAGCTGGCAGCCTCGCCTGCTCACTCGACTTGTGGGGCACAGAGCCCAGGGGCTGTTTAAAGGTGCACGTGAAAGTAGTGAGTGCTGGAATCAGTGAGTGGCCTTGAACCCAACACAAATCTGCCAGACTGAAAAGCTGGCACGTTCACCCACCTTGCCACCCCTTTTATAACGGTGACTGACAAGGCTTGAAAGGATGTGTACACTGGAGCCAGGTCCCATTAAGTAAATTGAAATTCTTCCCCTCCCTTTCCCCTCAATCTGGCATCCAAACACTTCAGCAGAATAAATATAACAGCTACATAAAATCTACTATTTACTTTTGATCCACTTATTTGCTACTTTACTGCGTGCTTGCCCAGTTACATCACTGGCCACTCGCTCGGGGAGCTCAGCCCTTTCTCTGCTCAGGGCACCTCTGCATCACGAGCACCTCCCGAGCTGCTGGGGCTGAGTGTGGGATGGAGCTTGGCTCCAGCCCTGCCTGTCACTGGGTGAGCTCTTTGAAGCCACGATTAAAGGTAAGGTTTTTCTTCTCGGTATTTGCAGCAGCTGATGCTTTTCTTTGGTGACATGTTAGGAACCAAATGCTTTCAGCCCAATGTTGAAGGGTGGTGAAGCCTGCTGGCCTCCAGCCTCGAGTCAAGTGATTTGTACACGAGTACATCTTTTCACAGCTGTGCAGGTGGCTGCTGGACCTGGGAATCACTGCTAAGCACCCCTCCTGGTGCTAAAAGCCACTGTGGCCTTGCGTCCTCACCCAGAACTTGGCACCACCCCTCCTTTGGCACTTCTTTCGGAGAGAGACTGGTTTTTGAAATCCTATGCACCAAGACAGGGTTGATTCCCATCATCATCTGAAACTTCCTTCCATGTGGTTCTTGGAGGAAGTTTGACTGCTGGGGGGGGGGAATCCAGAGCCATCCAGCACTCCTCCTGGGGTCTAGCCTTTCCCTTCTCATGTCCCCATACACCTGCACCAGTGTCACTGAGGATCACTGTTCTAGGGTCCTTGGGGACACTCCAGTCCCACCTGGGTGCTTCCAACCAGCCATGACGTTTCTACGAGAGAAGCAAGGCCAAACTCTGCCCATACCTGTATATTATAAAACTGAAAGCAAATTTTCCTATGCATGCATATCTAACATATCAGAAAATATGTATTTCCATCCACTGCCATCAGCAGTGCTATAAGCATTTACCCTGCCTCACTACAGGGGAGAAGGCCTGGAGAGTTGTGTCTTGGCTGATTCAAGTGCACGAGCCTGTTCATACCCCTCTGTTGTTATAGCTCCCCCTTAAAGGAGAAGATTAGCACTCCATTTAACAGCTCTTTATATGACAACACACCATAAATTAAGTTCAGCATAGAGGCAAGCGTGTGCACCTCCAGGCCTGGTCTCTGAGTCTTCCTATTAGGAGCAGAGCAATTTCCCAAATCAAAATGCAGTCTTATGGCTTTGCCACAGCTAAATCCTCTTCAGGTTTAAGCTGGGACTCCAGAAAGAAGCCCCTGGAGCTTTCTACTCTCTCCTGAACAAAGCCTCAGAAAGAAGTGAGAATAGGCTATAATGAGGAAACTTGCCAAAATGCTTATTTTCCAGGCAAACATTTCAAGCTGGATGAAGGTGTGAAGTGACTGGGATGCATACAGGCAGGTGTGAAGAACAGACCACATGTGGATGGGGGAAAGAGGGATTTGGAGAGGTGTTCTGCAGAGATGAGAGAGAGTAACTTTGGATGTTGCTGATGAGACCAGCTCCTGGCCTCAGGGCTGAGACCTCAGGCAAAGGCTGAAGAGGTTGTGACTGGGGTACTTTTGGGACCTACAGACGATTTAGTGGAAAGAGAGTAGAAAGAGAGGGTACTGTGTCCTTAATTAAAACATTTTCCTAAGGGCTATCACTGCTTCTCTGTAATCAGAAATATCTAAAGCTCACAAAACACCAAACCAATGCAAAATCTGAGATTCTGCATGGACTGATGAGACTCGGGTGGTTTGACTGGTCTCTGGCTTGGTATGTGCTCACTTTGGAGACTGGTGACCACAACCAACAAAAGGGAAAAAAAGCTGCTGGCAGTGGGACAGACTGACAAGGGAATGGACAAGGAGGGGGGATGCTGCCCATCTTTACACAGCTGCTGTCTTCAACGGTAGCTGGTGCAAGACGAGGCTCTGGGCCATGTATTAGAACAGCATGGGTGTGAGAGAATGTTTCAGTTCTTTTACATCTCCATTACAGTGTCCTCTCCAAACTGCATCCCCTGTGATGGTGTCTGCAGTAGAGCTGGGAAAACAGGAGTGGGAAAACTGGCAATCTCCCCTGACTCCTCTGCCTGGGGTGAAGCACACCTTCCACCTGCACCAAAACCATCAGCAAGAGGAGCACGTGAGAACAGGAAAGCTTAAGCACTTGGGGCACTCTAATTATATTTTTAAGGCACTCGGTGACCTGGACTCATGTGTTAGCCCAGATGCATCTGGGCTGTGCTCTCCTGTGCATAAGAGACACATCCTGAAGCCCTTTTAGTTTTGGTCAAAGCAAAGATCAAAGAAAGGTCTTCCACAGATGGCACACACTGCATCCAGCTTGTCTCCTGAGACAGAGCTACAGGTCCTCAGGTACAGAAAGTGGAAGTCTCACCCCGGTGGTAACAAAGCAGCACACGTATATGTATCCTGATACGTAGCGTTAGCAGTTTCACATACTTCATAGCTCTTTGCTCACTCAGGAATGTGGTCACTGCACACAGGCATTGAAATGCCAGTTATTTAACAGCGCAGTGTTGCTCAGCCAAGGAAAAATGGGAACAGAAGTGTATTTTCTGCCTCTTGTTAAAAGGGCACACTTTTGAATACGGGGCCTTATTCTGACCTCAGTCACTCAGAATGGCTCCACGTTAACAAAGGAGGTAGTGTTGATTATACTGTGATATAGAGATCAGGATCAGTCCTGTTAGTTGTCTTTATATTTTAACCAAAATTTCAAAAGCATTGAAAGGCTGGTTGATCTTTCAAATAAGAGTTGCGCTCATAAAAAAAAAAAAAAGGAAAAAAAAAAAGGAAAAAAAAAAAGGAAAAAAAAAAGTGTTTTAAATTGGGGTGTTAAAAGAATGTAAATTTTAGTCCATCCCAGATTCAGCTGCAATTAGCATCACCATTACTATGCTGATTTATTCCTGTATAGTCCCTTGTTACTCGGAGAGAAAGAGTGAATGAGATCAAAGATGCGTGGTCCTGGCACTTCAGCATCTCCTGGGAAATCTCTGCTCCCTCCTTCCAGGAGCGCTGCTTTGGCTTTGCAGTCGTGGCTCCAGGACCTGGTGGTTGCTGCTCCTGCATGGGTGGCCGTGGACAGCTGTGGGATGGCACGTGAACCATGTGTTGGTCTCTTGGTCCCATCTAGGTTACTAATATGGGTGTAACCACAAGGTACAATCTCTGTCCCAGACAATTTCATCTAATGAGCACTGGTGGGGTTTAACTTAGCTGTCGGCAGCACAGCAGATCCTGCTTTCCGAGAGGAAGGAAGAGAAGACAAGGGGGAAATTTATGTGTTCCCCTGGGTTTACTGGTCCATGGCTCCTGTAACAACACAGCAAAACATGGATTTGCTGCAAAAAGAGGCAGGATAGGTTAGTTTAGGACTAATCTGTGTGTGTGTCCAGCTCTTCCTCCTGCCATTCTGCGTACATCATGATGCAGATGTCCCCAGCTGCTGTCCTCAGTGGTGGCATGCAGCACTGGGGCCACGCAGGGTTGTCCTTTTCCATACAAACCCCAGTGCTTTGGCTAACCCATTTTTCAGGATCTAATTGTTTCCAGTTCATTCTGGGAAAGACATTGCTCTAACCCATGCTCTCAGCACTGGCTCCTCTAAGCAGCTGAGTGCTGTCTCAAAGGCCAGCCTGGGGAGCTTAAAGTGCTGGGGCATCAGGAAGAGTTTCCCCTGAGACCCAAAGACAGAAGGAAGCATTTTTTTTTTCTTTTTTTAATTTTATTTTTTTTTCTTTCCTCTGTGAGCATGGGGCATGCTCTGCTTGCTAGCATTGTCCCCGAGCTTTATTGTTCAGATTGCTTCCTATTGCAGAGATCTGCAAGAGGCTGTGCCCTGGGTTGCTCCTGCTCTCTTCCAGTGGCATGTTAGAGTGATTTCATATGGTTTTCTTCTATAGGATATAAACTTGCTCCTTAAGTGCCCTTTGGAAGCCCTGCACGGCACCAGCGCTTGTCGTGGTGTAAGGGACTCTTGTTCTGGACTGGATGGATGTTTTTAGGACACTGAACCCCATGACCCTCTTCATTTGCCTTTGGAGAAGTAGCAATGACCCGGCTGTTGGCCAGGAAATCAGAAGCAGCATCCACAGTGGTCCTGGCTCCATCACCAGCCGTTCTTGTCACGTTGCCCAAGCTGCCGCCCCCTTTTCACATGATGAAAGCACTGTACAAGGCTTGTACCCCCCGCTGGCTGACCAGCTTCCTCCTCCAGATACATGCAGCACTACCTGGGAACAAGCTACCAGCAGATAACTTGTCTAGCCAGGAACATATCCTTTTTGCCTCTAACACTACTACGCCTACCTTCCCGTTTTTATTACACTACACAAGCTGTATATGGCTGCGTGTTACCTTTTCCAGCCCCAGAGGTGTTGTTCTCTCTGTCACCTTCTCTTTCTACCCAAACACGAGTAAATTATTTGTGACTTTTTTTTTCTTTCTTTTTCTTTTTTTTTTTTTTTTCCTCAACTGCAGATGGAAGGAGGGAGGATATTCCCTGCAGAAGCAGGCTGCAGATGTGGGAGCGGGCTGTAGATGGTGCTGCTGGCCCAGGAAAGCGGAGCTGGGCTCTATTTGCCGACAATAAAAGCTCCAGTAAAAGCAGCGCCACTTGAGCAAGTCAGCACGGAGAAAACCAAGGCAGCTCAGAGCTCTCGGAGCACCTCGGCGGGTAAATGCTGAGCTCTGCTGCCAAAAGCTGATGTGTTGAAAAGGGGACGCAGAGAGACAGCGCTGAGGGATCGAGGACCACCGGGGTGTCTGGGGGGACAAAGCGATCTCCTTCGGCTGTCCTCTGCAGACCCAGCCCTGCCCATGGTGGAGCAGGACAGAGCTGTGCCTAGGCCAGGACTTTTTGGGCAAAGGGTAGATGCTCTGGCAAGAGATGTAAGAAGCCACCAGAGATTAGGAATAACTGAACATCAGAGAAATTTCTTCCTAATCCCCAGCCATTGGTTTAAGCCCTGAAGATTTTGATTTCTTCCAAACCTCTTGTTTTTTGTTTGTTTAATGCCGGCTATTATGACCAACTAATCTTGTTAGCCACAAATGCAAGCAATTCTCTTGTGGATTCCTACTAGATTTGTTGGCTAGAGGAAGAAAATCACTGGCAATTGAATTATCATGGCTAAATGAATTACCACTTCTCCGCTGAGCCCTGGCCACTGGTGATTTATGAGCTCTTAGCCCTTTGCAGTTGCACAGTGGAGCTCGGCAGCACTTTTAACTGAGATCTAATCTGCTTTCGCAGAGTGGTAGCATCTCCCACAACGCCAGGAACTGTTTCAACACCAGCCAACCTACCAGGGAATGAGCCACGATCCGCTCATACCTGGAGTCACGCTGATGCCTTGCAGCAGTGAGTTTCACAAGTCAATTAGACAGCATTTACCAGCATTAGTATGCTAACATGTCTGCAGCTGGCCAGGTGCCTCCAGCTTCCCTATAACTTTCTAGCCCAAGCGAGAGAAAACCAAACTGACATGGCAAAGCATTGGACTTGGCTGCTGTGACCTGCCAAAAGGTTTTCTGCCCCTAAATGCTCCCCCTAATACACTCTCACTGCTTTCTGTGATGCTTATGGAGCAGCTCTCTGAGCCCGTCATCGGTCCTGTGCCTGTTCCCAGTATTCATGCCACTACGGCAACTGTCTGGGGTGGTTCAGATCGGACATTTCTGTGTCATGTGGCAGGAGGAGCACTAGGTAATGCCGAAACTTTGGGGCTGAGTCCTTATTTAAGGCCTGGCAGGATTCCACAAGTCCTGAATAAACACCTTCATCAGTCCCTTCAAGTAAATCAAGAAAACCAGCCCTCCTTGACTCCGTTTCAGGCTTGCAAAGACTTTTTCTTCTTTGCCTTCCCTCTCTTGGAGGAAGTTTATATCAGAATACTGCTGAAATTCAAGATCCCTCATCTGCCTCACCCCCTAAAACAGAGGCACAAAAGAGGCATTAAAGACACTGAACATGCAAATAATCAAATGTTTTCATATGCAGAAGAACGGTTGCTTTTAGTAACTCATCCTAGAACACGACGGCATTAGAGGTTTTGGAATGAGGGCCTCCCAACAGCATCAATAAAGGGAAAAGGTCCAAAAAGTAAGCTAAACAGTGCTGCCGCCTGAATATAGCCTTTCATTCAGTCGTCCCCACACTGTTTCAGGCTCATTTTAGAGCTTTTTCTTTTTTTTTGATAAATGATGGAATTTGTGTTTTTTGGCTCCCATTCAAGAGTTTATATTTTTGTTCTATAATTTCCTTAAACATTTAATTTCCTACATTAGTTGACGGTCTCTTGCATCTGCCGGAAAATTAGTTCTGGTGCTTCTGTGCCTGCACTGGGATTTTTTTTTATTATTATTTTAGTTTTTGAAGCTGCAGAGAGAGTGAATCCACCCGCAGCCAGATGCTGTGTTGGTATACAGCCTCAGCCTTGGGGGTGATGTAGGAAGACACCACAGATAAAGAGATCAGAGTCAAAAGGCTCTGGTGTTAAAGTTGTCAGGGGTTCTCCTATTCTGTTTAGCTGCAACACCATGGCCATCTCCAAAAAATTTGAACTCTGAGGTGATAACTATGTGGGAACAGTTTTTTTTTTTTTTTTTTTTTTTTTTTTTTTTTTTTTTTTTCCTAAATGCTGCCGTTGACCTGTGGAACTCATTGCTGTGAGGTATTGGTGCTGTCCTGAATGGACAAAAGTATTTCTGACAGATCTCTCCATTCCTCCTTCACTTTGATGCTCTTGCTTTCCAGTGCTGCCTCTGCAAACAAGGTGTTCCCCATTTCAGGCCAACCCTCCCTACAATGGTGGAGACTGCACATCTGCAGAGTGGCAATCCTGAAAATGAACACGTGAAAATACTTTTCCTAATGGCATTTAGGAAAAAATGGATGGGAAATGGCATTTAGGAAAAATGCCATTAGCAAAATTAGCAAAAATGCCACTAGCACAGAAGTAGGTGTGTTTGGACATTTCTTTTTGGAGTTGGTGAGGGGACATCACATCTGTAAATCCTGATTCCCACAGCCCCGAGGAATGACACATGTTGAGAAGCATCCTTTGACTCTCTTGTGTCTTCGCTCATTCAAGTAAACTGAGACAAGGGATTTTTTGGGAGCCAACCCCCCTGAGCCCAATGCCACAAACATACACCCTTGTTCTCCTTCAGGAGAGGGCAGCATTCGGCCCTGTTGTCCCAATGGCAGCAAATAACTCCTGAGACACGGCAGCCCCTCATCTGTTCCTACCAGGCAGCTGTGGGATAAATCTTCACTGATGCAAAATGACGGGATCTGTCCCAAGTTAGATAAGTTGCACATTATTAAAAAGTTACTGGAAGGCAGAGAAATCATCATTTCCTTGATGCTTGGCTGGGAAGAGAGGCATGTGCTTCAGCCTTTTGCAGAGCGGAGGACTGAGCGTTCTTGGCACTCCGGCAAGGAAAAAGAGGTGAAGTCCTGGGCTGACATGGGATTGGACATCCGAATGGGCAGGCCTCAGAGCAGTGGGACCAGTTGAACCCCCTTTTGTCAGCAGGTCAGGTGCTTTTTGGCCAGGTGACAGCATTTCTAGAGTTTAGGTCTGGTCAGGCGCATCGGCTCTTGCAAACAATTCTGATTCTCACAACAATCTGAGCCTGCTACCATGGTATCCGAGGAAATCTGCTCTGGTTTGAATTAGCATACCATTACAAGAGATAAAGGCGCTCTCCCAATTGCTATCAGCTGAGGTTTGCTGCAGCAGATGTCCTCCCCTGTCTCTTCCTAAGTAAAAGCTTCCACTGACTGGACTTGAGAATGTCCCGTGTCTCGGTGGGAGTGATCTGATGGAAAGCTTAACAAATACTCTTTGTTTATTAAGCCTGCAACATACACAGTGTGTTTGTGGCCACGGAGGATGTGTAGGAAAATCTTCATGCATCCTGGAAATACTGGGAAGAGCAAGAGTTGTTTATAAGTGGAGAAAGTGCCTGTTGGAAGGGATGCACGGAGGGCTGTGGGCTGCAGGAAGGAGCTATGCCTGCAGGCAGCACCTTTTGCTGGGTGAAGGCCTGTCTTTGGAACAAAACAATTGCAAATTGGAAGAACTAAGCCCAATGCACCATTTCTGTCCGTCGGCTAGATGCATCCTCGCAGCCTGTGACATGTCGACTCATGAGTTATGGTGGAAACCAATGAACAAACTCAGTGAGGTGTGATTACTCCACCTGCCACGAAACCCACACAAATGCAACGCTGATTTATTTCCAGCCAACCTCTGGGGACAGCCCTCCACCCCACCAGGAGCTCTGCAAGGGGCTTGGACCAGCCCTGGGACTGAGCTAGCGGTGAGGAGCCCACTTTTGTAAGGTGGCTTTGGCATAAGGTATCTTGCCCAAAAGACTTTGGCCTAGAAAGAGACCGGCAAGTAGCCTGAGAGGAAGCAATGGGCATGCCAGCCTTCATGCTCTGCCCCAAACAGGGCCCATGCCTGCAGGAAAACCTCATGCATGGCTCTAGGATGCAGATCATGGGACTTTGTCCTTCCTCTGTCAAAACTTCCACTCATTTCCTCAGGGTTTTTCATCTGAGCTTAGGCTTCGTGGTCCTTTCCTGTCAATGGCTGGATTTCATCTCCTTCCCTTCTGCACAATGTGCTGGTTGCCTCCTCCATCCCCATCTTCTTCATCAGGTTGGGATATTGGGAGAGCTGTGTGTGGTCCTGGCCAGCTCCTGGTCCACGCTTGCTCCAGGAGAAATTAAGGTTTCAAAGGTAAAAAGAGTGTGTGTGTGAAGTGGGACTTACTTATCTTGATACCAAAAATGTCTGGAAGAGTGATGTTTGGCTGGGAAATTCCTGCCCAACCCCACAGGTCACCTGAATTCCCAGAAAGGCAATGGCTGGAGAGCACCAAACAATATGTGAGAAAATATCAGATGTGGAAAATATACAGTAGCAGTTCTTAGGCCAGACACGTTAGAAAAATTAAGAGGCACAATCAGTTCTGCCATCCTTTTCTGCCAGGTAATGTGAAATCTGATACTGAGACTAATACAAAAAAGTCACAGGGGCCCTTGTACCTCTAGGATTTTTTGTTATTGTTCTGAGTTGAGATTTTTCTCTTTTTCTGAAAAAGTGGATTGCTGTATGTTGGCCCCACTTGCTGCTCTGCATCTTGATACCTGGAAACCTCTGTGAGGCAGGGCTGTGACAAACAACCACAAAAGGAGGACAGATTTATCAAGAAAAAGTGCTGCGGACATTAGGTGGGATGCACTTCTCCTCATGTAACCCTCTAACCTGGATGCTGAGGGTGCCTCCATGGGGTGCCTCAAAGGAGGTACCTCGAGGTAGTGCATAGGAATGAACGTCCTTTGCTGGATGTCATTGCTCCTCATGATGGAAAAGCACATGGGTGAGTGTGGACTGGATGCCTCTCTTTTAATCAGCTTATGCTGAGATGAATCCTCTCTGGAGATTTGATCTATGCGCAGGAGCTCTAACAGAGCTACATCCAGGGCAAGGAGAGAGCTTAAGTGACAAGATTAAGCTAGAAGCTTAGTCCCCTGAAGATGGTGATGGAGGGAAGAGATGGACAGACTGAGTTCTGCTGTGCAGGTTGAGGTAGGGATGTCTTTGGCGTGCTGAAAAACCAAGACACTATTACAGCTGTCTGAGAACTGTCTATTTTTTTATGACAAAAAAAAAAAATAAACAAGCCAACAATATTGAAATGAAACATTTGGGCTCAGCTGTGTTCAACATTTATGCATGCTCAGCTCACACAGGATGGAGACCTGGTGGCTAATTCTCCTACATAGACCAAGCCTGTAGCTGGACTACATACCCCATAATGAATTACTGCCTTCTGCCTTGTTGTGTTTCTGTGTTTTGCCATGGGACCCGCTGATGCATTTTGGGGTGGGAAGTCTCAAACGCGCTGAGGCTTGTCTACTAAGGAGGCTGGGACCATAGGGCATGTGTCTGGTGACCTCTCAGCAGCTCATCCAGGTGCAAGATCAAGCCTGAAGCACGTCAAAGTGACGTATGAAATATTGCTTCCCAGAACAATTTATTCTACGAAAAACATTTTGATATTTCAACATTTTGTCCCGAGTCATAACGGAAACAAATACTGAAATATTGGAAATTCCTGTGGGATGAAATTCCTGTGAAGTTCATTTTTGCACTTAGTGAAAGTAAATACAAAAATGTCTTGTGGGTGATTTCTTGTTTTTGCTCCCTTAATTAAAGTTTCCTGATTCTTTTCCATGGTGCCAGGGCCAGTTTAAAGTGCTTATTCCCTTCAAGAGCCATTGCACGCAAATAGGCCTTGAGATGTCTCCATCGTGGGGAGGGAGATTCACATGGAAATCCAGATTTCTAGTGAGGGTAGTCCAAGGGTGGGGAGCAAAACCTCCTCCTTGCTCAGTTATGGGCACCTCTTTGCAGAGCACTGATTGTTGCTGTGGTTTGCTTGCTGCTTTGCATCAATGGGATACTGTCAGGAGAAACAAAGATATGCATTTTTTATTCATTTTCTTCCTGGCATATATAAAATGTGCTGCTTTGTTGGAAACCTTTTCGGTTTATTTTAATAGCAGTGTGGGACGTCAGGAAACATTCAGATTTCAAGCCTTGCACAGTGGCAGAATTCACATTTCAATTAAGTTTGCAGGAAGGCTTCCTTTAGCCAGCAAGGTGCTCACCAGCGCTAGTGTTCCTCTGCTAGTGTTCCTCTTCCTTGTCCTTTCTTCATCCCTAGCTTAACTGACCATGGCTAGAAAGTTTATTGCTACCGAATTTGGCAAGGGCTTGACGCCAGTCAAAGCAACTGGCATTTTTGGAAGACTTGGCCCATCTGCATCCTGAGATTCTTAACCTGAGGTCCAAAATATAATTTTTGCTCTCCTTCAGTGTACACAAATATTACTGAGTTATGATGTCAGCTCTTTCTCCAGAATTTGCCTTTTCACAGAATCCCAGAACAGTTGAGGTTGGAAGGGACCTCTGGAAGTCATCTGGTTGAAACCCCTGCTTAAGCAGGTCCATGTAGAGCTGCCAAGGGCACTTAGCATCTTTGGTGTGTTTGGAGTTTATGGGTGGCCTCCGAAGGGGGTAAAGTTTGGGAGGCCTGTGCAATCAGGGTGGATCCCTGCTGTATGGGTCCCCTGCTTTTGCCACTCTTCCAGCATCAGTTTCCCAGCATCGATGAGCATTTCCCAGCTGGAGCAGTTTAGGATGGTTGTCATTCAACACAAATGAACTGTTATCTTGAGCACAGACCATCCCTAGCATTTCCAGCACATTAGGAACCTGCTTATTATGTTTGTCTTTGGAAAGGAAAATATCACATACAAGAACAAAGCCCCATGCTCATAACAACTGCAGGGTATCAGCACAATATTTACAATGTGGTGAGCATGGGGAGACACAGAGGGGAATGAACTCAAGGCTCTTTGTACATCCACTGGGGCCATGGCCCCACACCAGCATGGGTCCAGAGAGGTGATGTTCCCGAGTGACTCTGAATCCACTTGCAGAAACAGATTCTTTTGAAAATTGCTGTGCTTCCTGTGTATCTAATTTGGGATTAGTGAGCCAATACTGTGGTAATTTGAGCAAGTGGTTTTGGCTGTTCAGCCCTCTGAATGAATTGGGGTGGCTCCAGAAGGCACAGCTGCTTTCGAGTCCTTCTCTGCAGATTGATATGGGTCTGCTGCTCCTCAGGTGGCTACGACCACCATCAAGCTGGCCACTGCAGAGAAGTTATTTAGGGCAGCAGTTAGGAGAACAATGTGTCTGAGCCACAGAAACAAGCCAGGGAGTCCTTTTTGCAGGGGCTATGCCTGCTGCAAGTCACAGCCTCTGCTGGCAGGGGTGTGGATGGCTTACGGTGATGTCTGCAGTCATGGTTTGACAGCAACTGATACGATGCCTCAGCAGTTTTATTAGCAAAAGCAGAAAATTCAGTATAAATATCCCTATCCCATTGCCACTTTAGCTTCCTACAAAAATCCTTCCCATCTACATCAATGGTGAGTTTATACATGTCTTGTTTTGAGGCCTTTGCATCTTAGGAGAAGTTAGCCGTAGGAAATGTCAGGTAGTAAAAAATATTTAGTCATTTGGGATTATTGCCACTGCATGGCAAAATGAGTTGAGGTAGAGACTTACCAAGTTATTGCACTTTTTTCACCCTTGATCCCCATTCAAATTAAATGTGGGGAGTCGTAATACAACATGAGTTACTAACCATGTACAACATGTGCTACTTAACAGTGCTCTGTCAATGTAAGGGTACAGAAATACTGTATTTCTCAGCTGTTGCCCAATTTTTCACAAAATAGTTAAACTTCTCTAAAATTCAATGTGCATGGAAAGATTTCAGACCCATCTTAGGTGTGGTGGGGCCAGGAGGGCAGATCTTAAAAGTGAGTGATCACAAACGAGGCTGCAGGCCCTAATAGTACCCTCACGTGCACCTGAGCTCATTGCTGCCATGGTCCAGCCTGCACATCATGATTGAATTTTGGAGAAATAATGCTAGCAGTGATAATATTGATGCTACATAACGTTTCAGAGAATGGACATATTGCAGAGGAGTTGACTGGATTAAAAGAGATCACATAGATATGCTCTTAGAGAAGTTTGTTTCTATGACTTTCTGGAGACTACAAGAAATCAGGTTTCAGTGTGCTTGCTGGGCACAAAAATAGTAAGCAGTTTGAGCATCAGAGCAACACACAGAGTGCATGAGTATGAGGAATGGAGAGGTGACTTTTAAGTTGGATGGAAGTTGTGAAATATTGGTATGTTGAGCACAAAAAACTCATCAGCAAATTCAGACTCCAGGGTGGGGGTGGCTGATATGGCAAATAAAGCCTTGGGAGCACACATCAAGAGGTACGTGCACGGGAAGCTGCCAGGCAGAGTGGGAGAAAACAAGCAGCAGGAGCTGTGGCTGTCTGCAGGGTTTTCCCAAGGGGACCAGACAGTTGGGAGGCTGGTGGTGAAATCCCCACAGCCCTGCTCATACAAGCCCATCCCCGTGGGCAGATTTGGGTTCTGATCTGGAAATCGTCGCTTGCCCCTGTGTCTGTTCCCCCTCTCTCACAGCTATGTGTGCATGGCAGGGTGTCATGATCAAATGCATGGAATTGCCCTGGAAAGGCATTTTCCTCTGCTGTGTACAGACATGCCCAGTGCAACAGTGTTTGGGGCTATATGTACTGATTGAAATAAAGAAGAGTGAGGAAAGCAAAGCTGACATTGATGATTGTTAAAGATTTTTTTTTTTTTTTTGGCAAGAAAAGAAAAAGTCTTCTAACATATATACTTCTTCCTCAGGCATTGAGGAATTTGCTCCCTGCTTCATTTGCTTCCCTGCTGTGCTCTGGTACATGATTCAGAGCAGACCTGTCCTGCCATGTATGCTTCACACCACTCCATCCCGACAGACTGAACAGTGATGGAAACAACTCCAGGAGAGCCTGTCCTACCTGGAAAAGTACATGTATTTCTGCAGGGCTGCAAAGCTCTGCATTATCCCCCAGGTTAGATTTGGCTTTGAAAAGCCACCCACTGCCTCATAAAGGCTGCGCCAACTATGCATCCTCCAGCTGGAAACACTTCCTGGGTTCCTGGTTTTCACCATGAGAAACCTCCACGTGAATCCCTCCCTGGAGCAGGCTTGTCCTGCAGAGTCAACCTGCATCTGCTTCTTCCTTGACTTCGTCTGCTGGTGGGATTTATGGTGTTGATACCCCACAGGAACTGGAGAAAAGCTGTAATTTGTTCATGGTGCAAGGCACTGTACACATGCAGAATGCAGGAAAACAAGAAGAGGCCAGCTGGTGCTGAGCTGGGTGTATCAGCAACCACTCACATTTTTCTTGTATTTATTTTTATCGTAGAGAAGGGGTTTTTTGTTCCTGAGTCAGGGGGAGACTGTCTATAGTACTGCTGGTATTTGCTTCACTACCTTCCTGTGAGTGTAAATCTTCCCTTCTCCTTTCTCTCTATGGGGGCAAAACATCCAGTAAATCCCCTTTTTTAAACTAGTGATCAGATATATCAGCAGGCACAAAATGAATTGTGAATTGAGTTTAGATCTCCGCCTCTGCAGGGGGCTCTAGGTCTGCTAAACTTTCACACTTGATAGCCGAAATCTGCTTGTGATTAAAGGGGAAAATGAAAAGCAGACAGCCGAGGTGAAAGGTGCAGATTGCTCTGTTTTGCTGCCTGGTTGGTACGTCAGGCTGCAGTGCTGTGGAAGGGCAGTGCCTGACATGCAAACCCAGCACAACCAAGTCAGGTGGAGATGCTGCGATTTCACTTCAATGCTGGCCTCAAACTCTGGTTTCCCATCTGCTAAATTTTGGAGAATATTGCAGCAATTGCACATACTTATATCTTCTAATTCACTGGAGTTTTGAAAACACCCAGTGCTAGCGGCCCTGGGACAACCCCTTATATGCCTAGGGAAGGACTTGGCTGGCAGCAGCCACCGTTTGTGGGGCCTGAGACATCTCAGCAGGAAGGAAATTCCATCCCCAGGAGGTGGCTAGAAGCAGCATGAGGGCAGGAAACCTGCAGGAAAGGAAGCATGGAGGAGGGTGGCATTTGGTGATGAAGCAGTCATATATGCAAACCCCAATATGTCTGATATGGGTAGCAGAAGTTTTGTTTGTCCATTAGATGAAAGGAAGGGACCAAGTCAGGAAGAAAATGCCCCCATAGAGAAACTCAAAAATTTCTTTCATATTTCATGGAATAAAGGGACCACGTCTTCAAGACAATGTTGATGAAGGGCCAAATTTAAGTTGTCTAGCTACAGGATGCAGCTTTAGAATCATAGTACCTTCTCTGTACAGGGAGCTATGGCAAGAAAGCTGAGTAATAAGTGTTCTGAATTGCTGATTGCTACCCAAATTTTACCTGACTTGATAAATACATACTGGAAAATGTGGCCTGAAGCCTGATTTGTACACTGTTCAAATTGCTTTCACAGATGGAATGAAGCAGAAGAAAGCAATGAACTGGAGAGTAATGCATACCCATGAACTGAAGCTACTTCAGGAGGAGGTACCTGAGACCCTGAGACTGCAGAGAGGTGCTCTTGTACCTGGTGAATCGGCTGAAGCACCAGCACTGGCAAATAGAGCTGGAGAGGTGGCTCCAGCCTTCCCTTACTTCTTTCTAAACCCTTCCTCTTGGCTCCCTTCTCTCACCATGGCCATGGGCTGAGATCACATCAGGACTTATGCTCCACGTGGGCTCAGGTACTGCTTCTCGGCACTGCAGACTTCAAACCAGGGGCTAAGGAGTCCCTCCTGTCTGTCCCCATTTCAAGCCTTATCGCATCCCTGGAGCAGCATCTCCAGCTCGGGGGAAGAGGAACAGGCCAAAACACAAGGGTGGGAGGGACGTGGAAAGTTTGGATTGGACGGGCGAAGTGAACCTTTGCCTTGACTTTCATGCTAGGCATCTATTGCCAAAAGGGATGAATAATGTTTATGCATGAATTATCAACACAGAGAATCCCTGAAGCAACAAGTCGCTCCCCGCTGGCTGGTGAATGTTTTCACAGTGGCTTGCAGCTGGGCGCAGCACCCCTGGAGCAGTGCTAAAGACAGGCAGAGTTTTAAGCTGGTTAGAAATTGCCACCAGCAGGCTCTCGTGGAGACACAGGACATCTCTCTAGCTCTCTTTTTCAGCCGGGGGGGCACGCTAAGCGTTTTGTGCTGCTGTTTTCACAGGCTCTCTGATGTGCACATACTGAGAGATCCTACCACGGGGATCAGACAGACACTTTGTTCAAGTCTGCAGATGAAGTGGTGAGAAATTATTAAGAGGATTAGCTGCTGGTCCAAATACATGTCTGCTGGAGCAGCCAAAATACTGCTAGACGCAGGGAGAAAAAAATGTATTAGTTCATACTCTCTTTTGTATTGTCTATGGTTTCATAATTGAGGAGTTCAGAGTTCATGAGGGAGCTAAACCAGTGCAGCAGCAAAAAGGGTAGATTCCTGTAGCAGACCCTTGAAAGAAAAGAAAGCCAGGCATGTTATCAAAATGTGCTTTTAAATCCATGCAAGTTACCAAAAAGAACCAAAACCTGACAAGGACTCCGAAGGGTCAGGCCAGGCCCCACCCCGACCAGGGGACCTGGCAGCCATTTTAGGGAGGGCTGAGCTGAACTGATCTGCCATTTTCTGAGGCCCTGAAAATATGAGCAGAAAGCTCAGAGAGAGCTCTATCATATTTTGGCTGGACTGGAACAAGTCCCTGGCCTCCCAGAAGAGGCTTCAGCACCTCTTTTGCCCACCTTTCTGCTATCCTGCTGCAATCTTCCCCTTCAGGCCTGGGATATATTTGCTCAGGACCTTGCCCCCTAACCCAGCAATATTATTCTGAAGCCTTTTACTTCTGAGTCGGTCTTTACTTCTTCTTGTTTTATGTGATATACAGACAAAGGTGTAATTTATTCAAGTTCATGCAGTGGTTCTTGCCAGAATAAAGAGAAGTAAGAGCTGTCCAGTTGCTTGACTGCTCACTACAGGCCTGGGACCCCAGATGTCCATTCCCTTAAGGACAAGTGGAGATAGTTAGATTCCATGTTTAGTTTAACCTATAGCTACAAAAGAATAATAATTCAGATTTTGGCTGGCTGACACTCCGGAGTTGAAAATCTAAAGTTTTTCTTAATAAAGCTTTGCATGCATACGAAGCTGTGCAGTGAACATAAATTACAGGAGAAAATTGATTTGGACATTAGAAACAGTAGAAAGGCAAGGAAGCACTGATGGTGTTAGCTGTGGGATCTGCTATGGGAATCTGTGGGAATGGGTTTAGATCTCATCTTGAGGCAACAGAAGGTGCGATGGGAGCCCTGGGATTGTTTTCAGCCATTTTCTATGATTCTGTGCCAAATTTTCCCTGGGTGCAATTTTTTTGCTCTACTTCTGCTCCTAGTGATTCTGTTATTCTCTCTTGACAAAGCATAGGCTGAGGCAGTTACTTTCTTAGGAAGGTGAAAATATCTCCATATGTTAATCTGTAGTCCTGAATTCCTTTGGGATGACCCTAATGATATAAATACAGCTATGATTTATTATCCTCTGTGCTTAACACATAGATGTCCCACTGTACTCTTTGGAGTTCATTCACGCCATGCCCATGCATCACTTGCTGCTAACAAACTTGTTGATTCTGGATTTGAATTCACAATGTTCAAGGGATTGGCTGTCTTTGCAGCCTCATACAGTTTTCTTCATCAGCCCTTTGACTCCCTCTGGATTTATTTTGTGGATATAAATAAAGCTTATTCTGCAGTTCTTTTAAGAGAGCTAAATATAAGTGGGGAGAAAAAGCAACAGACTTAGAAGCACAGAGAATGCAAGAAAAAACCTCTCGCTGAATTGTCAGGACTCCTCTGTTTTTATACCAAAGCTCTGCTTGTCTGAACTCATGACCATTACCCTGATCATGATGGAAACAGGCTACATGTTCCAAGTGTATCAGAATTAATGATCAGCTGCTGCAAAAAGATGGACACTATTTCTTAGTCTTAGCCTGCCTGGTGCAAAGTTGTTTTCCAGCATATGGGGTGTTTTTATGAATCTGTGAGTAATGTGATGTCTGTCAGAATTATTTGTATTATCACTATTAATTGTAGCTACCCAACTGCCGTTTTAACTGTCTGATGGGATGCAGCAGTATCTTTGCGGCATGAGATCATGACAGCTACGGAAAGGTGGAGGAGAAAAGTTTCCAGATCTCATGAAAAAAACACTGGGATTAATCCTCATCCTGCTGAAGTCAGATTTCAAATGATCTGATGTCCACACAGGCCTTCCTTCAAGTCCATAGGACTTTCCTGGATCTACAAATGTTCATTTTCCAGTACTGAGCTATATTCAATCCTTGGGTGTCCAGAGAGAGACTTTGCAAGACAATAACTGTTTGAAAATTTCCAAGTAATGGTATTTGAAATCTCCTCCTTATCCTGAAAATAAATAAATAAATAAATAAACTGTTTAATCAAAAGGAAGAATTGAATTAAAATGATAAGGATGAAATGACTCTTCAGCAGGTCATGTAGGGTATAATTTCTTTCTTGGCTCAGCCTGGTTCAGTGAATTCTCCTGCATTCAATCGTTGAGTTAGTTCTGAGTATTTACAGCAGCTTTGCAGTGTTTCCTAGCTATTGCAGTGCTAAGGTTTAAACCGATAATTAGAAGTACCTGAGGCTTTCTTTTTTTGGTTTTCCTGCTCACATTTGGAGGGTGTGAGGGGTAAAAGGCAAACTTGGACATTTGAATTTCTCTCCTGGAATGGTGCTGCTTAAAAATTTGCTTAATCTTATCAGCCTGGCAGGACTCTGCTGTATGTGTGTGTGTTCCCTTACACAATTAGAGGAAACAGCCACAGTGGTGGAAACTCTGACATGATCACACCAGAAATAGTCAGTGGCTGAACAGCCATCAAAGACCACCCCACAATTCCCCTCTGCCTGACTTCTTGCATTCACTACCAATTGCAGGCAGGGTTTAAAGGTGATCTTTACTCTCTGCCCACAGCAGGGGAAGGTTATGGCTTTCTCTGACTTCAGTGGGAAACTGCTGGGTCCATTTGCAGAAGCATCACTTGATGCTTTCTTCACCAGACTGTCCAGGACCCTGATTTTATCGTCCAAAATGAAGGTCCTTATGAGACTGAAATGTGATAATCTGGCGTCAAAAGAAGAGACGAGTTTGTAGGGCGAAGAGATTTTATTAGATTATCTAGACTGAAAAATATTGGCAAGCTGTGGGACACACAGGTGCCTTTTCAGGGCAGATCTGAAGAGACTTAAATTCCATCAAAATGTCCCAGGTAAGCTGCAGACGAAAGGCCTTGTGCCCTGCAAGCTGATGTCTGTTTCCAGCTTTAGCAGTTAATACCTCTCTTAAGTTTGCCCACCACTGTCTGTAACTACCAATACATGGGCAAACTAACATGTTGTCTTGATAACTGGGGAGGTGCATGTGTGCACCCCCAGCAGACAGTGACAAATTTAAGCGAGTAGAGACCTCAGTGAAAGTACACTGGGGGAAATGAAGAATAACAGCATTCATTGCTTCAAGGGAACCTGGCAGGATGGGCAGTTCCCCTCGTATTTTGGCACTCCTGCTTCTGATCTGGGGACCCTAAGAACTGAGGGGAAAAAAAAGAAGGGGAGAGGAAAGAAAAGAAACCTTGTTATTCAGACTTTTTTAAACCTCCATCAAAGGGCTGGTTTGCGTTTTGGACATGTCTCAATGTAGGTTGTCATTAGTGACTGACTAGCTATATTTGAATAGATACAAGTGACAACTCAGAGCCTTTTCCCAGCCTTTTTTCTTTTACTCTGGTATGTGGAAAAAAAAAAAAAAAAGGTTCATTGCATTCTAAACTACATCTGCAGATGGTGTGTGCTCCTTGGCTCCAGTTGGGGCTCGAAGTGAAACACCACAAAATGCCTATTGTTGCTAGCACATTCTGCCCTGCTCTGGTAAGAAGCCCTGTTTGCTCTCAGCAGATTTGGATCCTGGTTCCTGTCCCTGATGTTTTCGTATGAACTTTTTTGGATGGCATGCCAGACTTTCTGAGGTTTGCCAGTTTCTGATTATAGGCTGGTTCTTGGGAACGGGAAAAAGGCCATGGTACCAATTCTCATCCTGCCCCAAATGTAGGCTGCATCCCAGGACCACTGAGGTCAGCAGAACAGTAACAGTGGATGTCAGAGGGAGTCTGAAACCACAATAACTCCACTGAAACCCTTGGAAGGTGGGTAGAGTTCATTGCTGTTACATTTCCAAGAACTAGGGAATTTTGATCCACAGAGACATATGTGTCCCTGATTCCCAGTGGTTTCTTAGCTCTGGTGCAGGTTAGGAGCTGAGCCCTGAAATAATTTGTAACTGTGATTCCAGTGCCTCAGGGTGTTCAGACCTACCTAATATTGCTGTATACTGAGGTCCTGGCTGGAACTTGGGCTCCTTGAAGTAGAAAGAGACATACAGGCTGGAATTTATCTGGCCACTTGCTGATACTTACAGTGTTGGTGCCTACTTTGGAGCTACAGGCTATGGAAACAGTGCAGTTAGTAGAGTTGATAAGGAGTGGGATATCATGAAATAGTTGCCTAAAACTGATCTCCTAAGAAAGTCTCCTTTTCTTCATTAACTGCAAATTAAAAAAAAAAAAAAGTCTATTTTTTCTTGATTAACTGACAGCTGTGTCATAGATGTCTAAATTTAGGTAGGAGGTGTGCCATCTAGAATGGGAGTCAATGTCTCCTTCAGAGAGGATATACTGTTAGTCAAGACAGCTTGGCCTGGGAATTGAAATGCAGATGCAGTGAATTTTAGTTCACTTGGGTACTTTTAGACACCAGCTATGCCGACTCTTAGGTTTGCCATCTACTCCCCTGCTGCTTCTCCCAGTGGTGAATCTCTTATTTACACATGGGCCTGGTCTGATTTAAAGTGAGGTCTTTAGAAATAAGGTATCCAGTCAGTAGTCACTCCTGAAATCCTGGTCTACCTGGTTTTCTTCTCAGGTCCTCTTCCCCTCTCTCTTCTCACTCTTTCAAGCTCAGTTGTTTTGGTTACAAGAAGTGCAAACTTTCCTTTCTTTGCAGCCTTTGTCCCAAATACTTTCATACTCACAGGACACTTTTTGCTATCTTCCATCATCTTTGGAACAGATCAGCATGTTTTGGAAACCTAATTCAGTGGTAGTGAAGTGGTATGTTTCACCTGAGCTCAGTAGTGTTTTAGACCAGCTGAGGCTACAGCTTTTCATGTTCTGTGATGTGCTTCAATCAAAGGCGGGAAAACACAAAAATGTTTGCTGAATTGTGTTTTATGGATCAGAGGAGGCTTTTCACTCCTTCATGAGTTGTTCGGGACTTAAAAAAAAACAAGCCCCCGGTCCTTGCATATTCAGTTCAGATGCTGACAGAGCAGATGGTGAGAGAGTATTTTCTCTTCAGCCTTTCCATGTGCACTCACGCAGTTCAGCGCAAGAGGCCTTGATCCCGCCTGGGCCTGTGGCCATTCCTGCAGTACACATGCTAGATGATAGCACATTTTCTTTTCTCATGTCAAACGCTGGGTGTGTTTCCATCCCTTAGATAAACTTTATGGTGTTTCTATTTCCCTTTCCCCCATGGTACTGATTATCCCAGAAATAGATAGGAGCTGGAAAGCTCTGTTCTGGATCCTGTGTTGCATCTGGCATTGTGACTGGATCCATTTTTGGGGCTGTGATAATTTCATGTTTGCCCTTGTGCCAAGACTCTTCTGTTTTTAAGTTTTATTATTTTTTCCCTCCATGAATTGTATAGATTTTTTGTCAAGTGTTTCTTGTTTGAATCCTCTTGTTCTCTTCTTTTTATCTTTCTGCTTCTCCATCTCCTTGACTTTCTTATTCTTTGTCTTTTGCTGGGTCACTCACCCTGGTCTCACAGCACTGAGCTGAGACCCCTGGAGGTGTCACACAGCAGCAGTGGGGCACAATGTTCTTCAGAGACAAAAAGGGGGCAAATGTCTTTAAGCTTATCCCTGCCTGAAGAGAAGCTTAAACCCTGGAAACTTACTCGTGTATCACATATGATCTTGTCACTCTGCTGTTATTCCGGAAGGCTGTGAAACTTCGGCAGAAGGCGGGTGTATATTGAGTTGATACAGAAAGCTTTGGTGTCCTTCTGGGAAGAACAACACGTCAGTGTTGGTTCTTCTACCGGGACAAGTATGAAGTGTATCTCCCAGGCTGTGGCCCAAGCTGTAGGTGGTAGCTGACTTTGGTCTGTCTGAATCCTGAGCAGAAAGGTTTTGTGTGTGGCACCTCCCTGAAGGGATATCAGGGAGAAAAGAGCTTCTGCCTGAGGCAGGGACAGTGACCATCCTGGGCAGCTAACAACAACACAAATGCGTGGCCTGCCGCCCTTGGAAGTAGTGAGACCACTTCAGCTTTTCCTTTGAGATGTTTGTAGGGCAAACTCCTCGGGGAGGCGGTCCAGGTATTTCTAGAATGTCTCACCATTTATGAGCAGATAATTACTTTTGTGTGAATGGTTTAAGATGTTTGAATTTTTCCAGATGCTCCTTAGGTATCTGGAGAGCTACATCTCTCCTTCTCCTGCCTGTTCCCATGGGGAGGTAACTTCAGTGTCCCAGGAGTCTGCTACTTTGGAAACTCCATAAATATGAACCTGGGACATCTCCTGCCAGGGGAGGCAGGATCTTCTCCATCATTTGTAAAGCTCTTTCAGATCCTTGAGATGCAGTTATTGTTTTGACCTTATTGTGAAATCTCAGGGGTCATGACTCAAGGAATAATTGTCCATATGGAAATAAGGACAGGACTATTGAGCATTGTAGTCATAACACTTTAAAGACTAGATAAACAAGTGCTATGGGAAGGACATAAACTTTTGTTTCAGGGCAAAACTATTGTGGGTCAGGAAGTAATTCTCCTTTCAGACCATTTATTCTGTAACTGATGGCTGCAACAGAGGCTGGACACTCTCAGAATCAATATCCCATGGCAGAGGCACCTCTGTTTATTTGTTACTTCCAAGTTTTGCAATGAATTCATCGGTATAAACAATCTTTTGTTTTACTCTTGCAAATTCGACCACCTCCCCACTTCTTGTATTCCCATACTTTATTTTCTCCTTGGCACTAATTGCTTGCTTTCAGTCAGCATGTTTCTGCTTTCCAAGCCTGTAAGCCATGATCTGGGGGGCACAGTCACATTTACATCCCTTCGCAGATGGCCCGTTTCTAGCACTGTCAGTCCTTGGGGTTTATTTTTTGCTCTCTTTATGCTCAGGGACAGACACTGCTCAGTGGGTCTTTGTGATTCTAATCTTTTTTTCTTTTTTTTTTTCTTTTTTTCTTTTTCTTTTTTTTTTTTTTTAATACAGTTTGAGGAGCAATGAACTTGAAAAACAAGATCCCTTTCTCTGGGGCGAGAAGGCACCTGAATTTTGGCCTGTCTGTACCACCCACTAAGGATGTGCGTGACAGTTTAGAGAGGGCTGAGAGCAGTGTGTTTGTCGTCATTGTAATGCCCTTTGTTGTTTCCATATAGTTCCCATTTCTGCAGACACCATCTGTTTGTTGGGATTTTTTTTTTTTCTGCCTCATCACTGCAGGCTTCAGGAAATGCCATCTTGCCAGGTGGCATCTCTATTTGCTACTGCTACAGTAGCTCTAGAAGCAGGTGCAGTTTGTGGCATAATGTCGCTTTGTGCCAACCCATTACGAGCCATGGCCCTTTCAGGGACTTGGATGGGGTTATTGCTTTAGCTCAGCTCCATTCGAGACGTGGGCATTGCATCTGAAGTGCCACTGGCAGCTGACTTCTCACTTTGATTTATGCTAACCTTAGAGCTGCTGGTAATTGCATGCATGTTCTTGTATTCAGAAAGTTTATGCAGTAGCCAAGGAGCAGGGATGTCTTCATGCAGCACTGGGAGGATGAATGGCTCATTTTGATGAGCATCTCAGACACTTTGGGGCATGTGAAAAGGCCTGCCTGTGTGCTTCTTCTTGTGACAACAGAAAGGCTGGTGGAAGAAGAATTGATAATGCTGCAGCTCTGTTCTCCAAGACTTTCTGAACTGATTTGTGGATATTTCATCAGCCAAAATAATACATGCAGAGCAATGGTTTTGTATAGTGTGATTCTGTGGCTCATTAAGTGAGTTGGATGACCAGCTGGGGCTTGTCTTCTTGGTATCCCTGACAAGTAGCACAAGGGGGAAGTGGTCAATGCACAGTTTTTTTCTTGGCAACTTCATCTACCTGCTTCAGCTGAACCCACGGGGCCACATCAGAGTGCACAAGAAATGATCAGAAATTCTTCTCATACTGGTGCTTCCTCTGTGAGTGCCCAGAAGATGTTTTGTAGCTGTTTTACATGGAAATATGTGTTCTGGAATAGGCAGTGAAATTCTAAGCTACCAGGCATTTCATATTTTAGATAACACCTCTACAAACAATTCCTTAGACTCGTTGACTTGTTCATTTTTATGCACTGCAAGGAAAAGTTTGCATACAGCCAGGAGATTAAAGAAGATGGGAAACGAGAAGCTGATGTCAACGCAGGGTGATGCTGTATTACAAGTCCTTGCGTAGCAATATGCTCTTTTCTGCAGCTGCTCAAAGAAAATTTATAAGGAAATACAAAGAACAGAGGTGATGTTCAGAGATGAAGTGGGAACAGTGCAAATGAGATTCCTTTTGAATCATGTACAGATGTTCAGGTGAAGAGAATGGGAAGAGCTTTTCACTGGGTGAAAATAAAACACCAAGGAATCATAGGTAAGAAAATCCATGCTTTCTCTCATGTGGAGGTACTCGTGTTTGCACCTCCTCATCAACTGCAAGGACAGTCAGGACATCTTATATCAGCTTTGCTCCTACTGCCCTGCTGCAAATATCACAAATGCCAAAGCTGGTGCCCTCCTTCCTCCCCACCTTGAAGCAAAGCCGAGGTCTTCTCTGACATTTCCTCAGCCCGTCAGCAGGAGCTCTCAGCTCTCAGCCTCATTTGTCACACTCAGTGTAGCTTTTCCATGCGCAAATGAATACCAGATTGCTGGAGGAAGTTGTGCTCTTTTGCCCTGCTCCCAGTCACAAGGTGAGTGTGTAGCAAACTCCCAGAGGCTGCTTTTGTGTTCCACATATCAGATTGATCTCCTGCAATGAGCACCTGGGCAGGACTCCCTAAAGCCATTAAATTTGGAAGGCAATGCACTAATTTTCCCCAGAAACCATCTCTTCTGTTACTGTCAAGAACATCCTTCCAGTCCCTTGCGGGTGCCAGCAAAGCTGTAAACATGGAATCTGTTACAGTCCTTCAACATCTTTGTTTACAGCTGCTCTAAATACATTCATGTGAGTAATCCCTGCACCTCAACATGTTCCCCACATTGACACCGTGCACAACTATCCACTTCAATGCAATTCATCATGCTAATAGAGATAATTTGATGGATCCTTCTTTTATTTGCAAAGAACAGGTGTACCCTAGTGATGAGGATGAGTCTAGAAGCACTGTGGAAAACACTGCCTTTGGAGAAAATTTAGGTTGTTGTTCTGTTTCTTCAAAATAAATGTCAAGTTAAAAACATAACCCAAGTCTTGTTCCTCTTTCTGAGCTGATCTAAAGCTCCTCAAGAGGTGCTGAAATCACTGCCTTCAGTCCAAGAAGCTTTTATTTAGGCCTTTTTTTCATGTTCATTTCTCCTCAGCAGTTAGGTAAATGTAAATATCCGGACATGCTGTTAAATGTGCTGTGAGCAGAGTTGGCAATACCACTAAGAAAGGTCCAATACTGATTTCAGCCTAAGTGAAAAAGAGGATTATGTGATCATTCCATCGGACCATCTATTTTTTATTTTATTTTTATTTAAATCTCATGGCTAATTTCAAACCAGTATCGAAAGGAGGGGGAAGATCTCCGATACAATGAAGTTTCTGCAAATACTTCGAAACTTGGCGGCTGGGTAGAGGATAGAGATGTGGAATAGTGATAAGTGTCCTGAAAATAGAGAGAAGTGGTTGAATTTCTTTCAGTCTGCTTGTTAGTATGTTATGCTGGCTGGCTGGACCATAAGCACATGGCTTGGGACAAAACATGGGGTATTTTAGTGCTTCTCTAGTAGGGCAGAGCAGAAGGTCTAGGGAGAACTAGGGTGATTGCAGGGGGTTGGTGTTGGCAGCCGAAGGGCTTGTGTTGAGGTGAAACCACATTTCCTCAGTCTTACTGCTCACACAACTGCTTGCTTAACGTGGGCAAAAGAATGTATTTTTCCCTTGCATTGTGCATAAAATTTCCTGAAACATTTTGTCTCAAATTGACTTGAAATATTTAGCCTGCAGCAGATATCCGGAGCATAACATTTCAGCCCACACAGTTGAAGTCTGGCAAAATAGGAATTGATTGAAAGTAGGGTCTGTTCCAGGACCATTCAGGAGGAGACTGAAGGGGACAAGCTCTGCTACTCGTTTTACCCCACTTCTGCAAAATATCATTGGAAGTGCTGGCTACTACAGCCATCCTCCAGATATAACTGAGTTAAGTAATAGAAGCTATTTCCCAAAAGAAAAGCTGCACTGGTTTCTGGCTCTCCAGAAACCCAATGCTATTGCCCGAGGTGTTTTGCTGGCAGCAGAAGGCAGACCTGGGGTCAGGATATCATTTTGGCTGAACTGTGTGTGCAAAAGCAAATGTGCCAGAAGCACCGGAGAAGGGGAGAGGAGGTGGCAGCAGAAAGCCCAGAGTGGCCACAAGACAGCTCTGAGCATAACCCCAGCTGACCGCTAAGAGGGTGTTTTGAGTATAGAGTTGACCAGAAAGAGACCGAGAAGACAAGGAGAAGCTCTTCCGTAGGTTTTGGTTCCCGCTATGCCCAGTGGAAAATGGGAACATGAACTTTCTCTGCAGATAAACAGGACTGCATCAAAAATACTCAATTCAATTAACAGCTTTTGTAATGGAAACATTCCCATGGTCCTAAGGATCAGCTCTGTACTGTGGCTAAATGATCTTGCATTCCATTTACATACACAATGAAAGATATGCATATATGTTTAAAATAAAAGAACACTCTGGACTGAGTATCACTTTATAGGTTTTTGAAAGAATTGTACTTAAATTTGAGTTTATTCCCATCTGTCATGTTGGGTGAGATACATATGATCAAAAGTAGATGCACAGAGCACAGACATTTCCATCTGAGCTGGACTCTGTAGCTGCCTCTTCTATTTTTTCATATCTAGGGTATAATTCTGCATGTCTTAAAAAAGGCCTCTAAAGTAGGTCAGACAAGTCTCTCCTTAAAACCACCTACTGAAGAGCACGAGGGTGGCCAGCTCTACCTTGTCGGCATCTGAAATGAGGTGAAATAAATCCCCCCCACTGCTGATCCCCAGGTACGTGGCGCCTAATGCCTGCCCTGGGGTGGGTGGTCTGATCTGTCAGGTCCTGGGCTGGATGACAGGACTGTTTGGAAGTGGTTTCCACGAGCTGTCTGTGCAGTTTCCTTTGCAGACAAATTTTAGCTTTTTATCCTTTAGATGGTGGTGGGACACTCCGGCCCTGACCGTATGTTGTCTTTCTGCAGGAGATGTGTGTGAGGTGCCTCACTTCTGCTCCATTTTAGCAATCCAGCCGCTGACCCTGGGCACTGTTTTTGCTCTCTGTGGGATTTTTGGTGCCACTGGGTTTGAAGTGTTGTCCATTAACCCAGCTTTAGCAAGCTTACAAAGGAAGGAGAGTGGTGTGGTGAAAGCACCCCACTGGGTGGCAGGAGATCTGAGCTCGGCTCTTCACTCTGCCGCAAAAAAAATATCACTGTTGATCTTGGGTGCGTTTCTTACACTTTCTGCTCCACCACAGTTTCCCCATCTGTAAAATGTGAATGATTTTTACCTACCTGGCTGAAAACTGAGAACCTCATAACTGGAACTCGAGGAACCTAGAGGGAAGTTCTGGTCTGGATTTGCTCATGACAAAGCATCTACTAACATATTTTCAGCCGGTGCCTGGCAGAGCATAAATGTTCAAATTTCTGTTTAAATAAGCTCTTTCATCAGATGAAAGAACATACCAGGAACCGGTCAGCAGTCTGCTCTGCAGAGTGGCCCCTGAAAGGGGAGCTCAGACCAAGGAGTTAATAGCTTCCAGGTAATGAGGAGAGCGCAGAGCTGCACCAAAATGCAGTCAGTACCTGAGGACTGACCCAGGGAGCTCCTTTTATTCTGAGCAATCCCATTTATCAACTGCTGGTCACCTCTGCAGTGGGAGGGCAAGGAGAAGGAGGGCACTTCTTTGGTGGACATTGAACCATTACCTGTGCCATAAAGGATTTGGCTTGAACTGGCATGAATTAAAGGCTTTGGTCAGGTTGGCCTTGGAATTGTTTAGGATGAAACCGATTCCTTTTAGCCTTTGAGAGGGCCCAATTTAAGCTGTTTAGCTGAGCAGCATGGAAAATACTGCGCTTTAGTTATTATGTGGTCAAACTGAAGAGCAGATGCCATTTACCGATACTGCTGGATCCATAACCTCACATCCTTTCGGAAACACCATACTCATTACACTTTCTATCATTGTCGTTATGGCCACCAGCGAAGAAAATCCAGCCTGTTTTATCCATTATGTTTCTTGGATTCTGTGTTGCTTAGAAGGCTTACATGTCCCCCAGCCCATTCGCTGCAGGGCAGCACATGTTCATCGCAGGGCTTGCACTCCATTGGGAAATGTGTGTCTTTTGAGACACAAGGGCAGGAAACGCTTCTGTGAGATGTCAATGGCCTTAGAGTTTATTAGGATAAATGTGGTCACAAAGGCTCTTATGAAAAGAAAACACTTCTAAGAGACTGATTACTTGTTCTTCTAACCCTAAAGCTTTTTTTTTTTTTTTTTTTTTTTTTTTTTTCTGGCTGCCTGCAGTGGCATCTTGCTTTACTTGTGCAGTTTGCTGCCTTGGACAGTCTCTTTGCCCGTCCTACCTGGGAGATGGTTTCTGCTAGCAGCATTGAAAGAGCCTGGTCTGTGCCTCCATGACCATCCAAAACCAGAGTCTGATTATTTTGCTCAGACCCATTTTCCATCAGTGTGGCTCCTCTGAATGGATGTTGATCCCACTGTCATCACAACTGAATTGGGCTGATCTCATGCGTGCTGATACCTTAGTCATGATAAACATTTTGAGTGGAGGTTAACAGTGATTTTCACCTGCCATGAAGTGATAGACTGTGAACTTGAGAGCTTTGTACCAGCTAACTGTCTCACCTAAATTTTGGACAATAAGTCCAATAAGTAATATAGACAAAGGAAAGTGTTACTTTTGACTGCTTTCTGGAATAAAAAGAGTATTTTTCTCTTTATAGCTTCCCTGAGGAGCTGTGAATGTACATAGAGGAGCAATGAGAAAAAATTAGGAGAGGAAAATTCAGGACAACTGGTAGTAAACTGAGGTGTTAATCTTCTGCCCTGCTCTCACCCCTTCACCCCTCCACCTGTGAGGACCATTTCTCAGCAACATGCAGTGGGAAAAGAGATGGAAATGGTGAAGGAATGGAAATGGCATCTTGGTTCAATGGGCACTGTCTCCACTTGGGTTTCAAATGAAGAAGAAAACAGAAATAAAACACCGGTCCCCTTCCAGAAGAAAATAACACTGTGAGGGGACTCAGGGGCTGGACTGCCAGTGCTGATTGCTGTCCCAGAGGCATAAAACCCCCCACTTTGAGCAGCTGCCCTGCTCAACACGATGGGAACTTCTGGTGCCACACCAAAATGAGCGTGAAAGTTCCTCAGTAAAGAATTTTATACAACGATTGGATGAAAAAGAGCAGAGGCACAATCCTGCCCCAGCAGGCAATAAGCCTGGATGATCTTGGAGGCATTTTCCATTCCTGTTGTCCCTGTTTTGCACCACAGTGATTAAGCCTCAAAGCGGTCGGTGTTTATCTAAACCCTTTTAGTCTGGAAAACAGGCAGGAATCCGCTGGAAGGAGAGACTTGTGAGTTTTCCTGCCCTCCCTTGTGCTGGCGGTTGGAAACACTGTGGGGCCGGCATTGTTTATGATCTTTCTTTGCTCCCACTTCTGGCCCAACCCTTTGGAAGTGCAGAACCACACAAACAAACAAAAAATAATTAAAAAAAAAAAAAAAGCCCTAGGAACAAGACACTTCAAAGTCAGTCTGAATGTCGGCAAAAAGGTTTGCTGGAAATGCTTTGTCCTTTGCGTGTGGAGCAAGATGCTGTCCCTGCCACGGATGCTGCGTGCACAACTATTTCCCCTCAAGCAGACCATGCCTGTGGCTAAGTGGCACAAGGGGAAATTGTCCTCTCTACGCATTGTACCCCTGCTCATGGAGGTGGGCTTTCCTCCAAACCCCTGCACACCATCCTGAAGGTCACAATGATGAGCAGAGCAACGATGCAGTGACAGCTCTGTTCTCCCACTGCGCTCTTCGTGAAGGGACTCCCTGCTGCAGCTGCTCTGCGATCTTCCAACGAGCTCTTCTTTCACTGTGCTTGTTTATGTCTTTCTTTTCCTTAGGTCAGTAAAAGCTGTCTTGTTGAAGCTATGTTTCTTATTAGGAAGGTTTCTGTGGTCCAGGATGGCCTGTCATATCTTTTTCTTCCTGTGTGTGAAATAAATTTGGAAAGTTTGGTTTTCATTCAGCTGTAGAACAAAAACAAATTCCAAAAAACTCACAAAAGATGGGCTTGTTTACTGATATAATCACAGCATGGCCCCTGCGGCGGGGCCCAAACCAGTGTCTATTCCATTAATGTCAGCGTGGCTATTGTGAAGGACAAGTTCAAGACCAACCGTGACAAGACACGCGAATATAGAAGTTCCTAAACAGTCACTTAATTTGGACATCCCCTTCTTTAATCTCCTGAAAATAAATATAAACTTTCCTATTTAGACTGCAGCAGAATCTGAAAAAAAGAAAAAAAGAAAAAAAGAAAAAAAAAAAGACTGTTCTTCATTAATATGAATGAAGTTATAAATTAGCAGCCTCTCCTGTGATAAAAATCACTTTATAATCAGCATGGAGTCTAGGCAAGCACTCCATCACTCATGTCTTTATTTAATACAGGTTTGGGAGACAACAGCTTTATCTCTGGCTCTGCCAAAGCTGGTCTCCACTAAAGACCAGTACTGCTACTATTTGCAGAGCTTTGAACAAGCTGGGTGTGCCTGTACCAGTATTGCCTCCATCCTGCCAAAGGGAACCTGTCTGTCCCAATCACAAATCAAACCTTTTTTCCAAGAACTGCAGTTTGGTGTCATGGGAAATTGTCTGCCAGTTGCCAGAAATGATGGCTTGTGTGAGCAGCAGTTGCTTCTTCACAGCCAAGGATGTGCTGTACCTAAAAGCTGACTTACGCATCAGCTCTGTTCCTTTATAGGAAGGCTTGCTTTATAGAAATGTAAATTTAGGTGATGCTTAAACCAACCGAGCCTCCGTCTTGGTTGGGACCTTTGATCTGAGTGGAATATCATGACAATAGCAACGATCTCAGAGGAACGAGGCTGCTAACAAGCAATGGCCACATTGGTTGGATAGATGCCAGAGTATGGCTGACAGGGATGACGTGCCACAGGAAAAGAGCAGGGACAGTCAGAAAATGCTTTTTTTTTTTTTTTTTTTTTTTCCCTGTTGTTTGGAAAAATCTATGGAGGGAGAAAGTGGGTCTTATTGATAAAGCATTGGCCTAAGACAAAGAGCTGGGTTAAATACCGTTGCTGGCACAGGCTTTGGGTGTGCATCCAAGAATAAGTCATGGGACCTTCGCCCCTGGTTCTCAGCCCATAAAATGGAGATGTGGAGGAGGAGAATAACAGCCCCTTTCCTTTATCCTTGCTTTGTATGTGGCAGACCAAAAATCTTGGGGGAAGGGGCAGCATCAGAAACAATAGAGGCTTGTTCCCTTTTCAGGCCTCTGAGCATTGCTGTGCAACAGACGCAGGTTGTGCTATCTGAAGGCCTCTTTCAAGGTTATGTGGTTGGGACCAGCGCTTATTTCTAGGCTTTAGAATTAGAAAATGAAAGGACCCAACTGTTTCAAAGGTCAAAGTGTCCACCTGTCCCGGGCAGGCTCCTAGACTGATTTTCTAGTGTACACTGTAACATTTTACTTTGCTTGGAGTATGAGATGTGAGTTCAATAGCAATTTGCAGCCCAAAGTGGTAACTTAATTGGCAAATCTTTGAAGGAGAAAGTTTGGGCTCAGCAAAATCTAACCTTCCTTCTGGGACCGCATTCCACTATAAGGCTGTCAGTTTGTCCAGGACTTAGCTTTCACCAGAAATGCCCTCACTACTGGGAATATAACCTATTCCTTGTGACATAACGAAAATGGAGAGGATGGTTCCTGATTCTTGACTCTGCATTTCGTTTTGATTTTGTGTATTTTTATTGTTGCTGTTGGAATGGGAGCATTAAGGTAGAGAAAAATATGGGCCCACTCATTTGTTTCTGTGCTTTTTCAGCAGGAAAAAATATTTATTTTCTTTAGTCCCCAAACTGAAGCATTTCACATATTGAAAAAAGGTTCTTGTCTTTTGAAATGGAAGGTTTCTCAAAAGAGGGTTTTGTTATTACTATTTCCTTTAAGTATATGACATTTTTGACATAAGTTCATTCTTGGGTAGAAAATTTTGAGGGGAAATATTTTTAGCTTGTTGAAATATATCTGTTTTTCAGCATTTGTGGGCTGGTAGATTGCATGGACTATGAAACCATAAAGAGTATGAGCTATTCTAAAGCTCTTCTGTGGGATGTCTGTACTACTGTTTTGAAAAAACAAAATCCTGAAAATATGAAGTATTTCACTGATAGCTATTTTAGAAATATTGATAATAGTCAGGGAATGTGTTACTGCTTACACTTTATCTTCAGTCTGTTCATAGCCTGAAGCCTTTTGAAAACTTTTACGAGGATAATAAAGAAGAGGATTGTGCGGACGAGAAAAAAGGATAAACACATATAAGAAAAATTTGAGAAAACTCCAGAAATACTTATTTTCACTTACCCATGATCAATCTACAAAGACTAAATACTTATTTTCACTTACCCATGATCAATCTACAAAGACTAAAAAAGCTACTGAATTTGGCTGATAAAGCTTAATGTCATTTTGTTTCCATTTTAAATTATTATGAAGTTGTGCTAAGCAGAATTCCTGAGGCTAAGGAAAACTCAGGTACTCCAAACAAATACTGTTTGAAGTGAATGTTTTTTGGCAAGGTGTTTCATGGTATGTATTGCATAATTCCATCCAAGATATTTTGATACCTTGTTTTAGGAAAAGAAATTGCTGAGGATTCAAAGTAAAATAAGACTGCGGGGGAAAGAAAACTAATCTGTTTTCTTGGAACATCCCTCAGAATGTTGCAAATCTTGCAGAAGTTTATGGGTAGCCAGAAGCATCAACTGAAGCCCTCACCATTCACCGGTCCGTTACCAAAAATGAACATTAGAGAATATTTCCATTTTACATTGGTTTATATGATAATTTTATGATTTAGAGAGGTCATGTTCAGACTAGCTCCTTAGGAATGTCACTCTCCAAACTCTCCCCAAAATCCTCAGCATTAGGCGGCACTTTGTGTTTTGAAAGATCCACTCATCAATCACCACTTCACAATATTAACTAATCCTGGCAACACCCTTGTCAGATATGGAAATTTAAGGCAAAAAGAAGTTAAATTCCAAATTGTGAAAGGATCCCTAATTTTGACATCAGGATAACGACATAGGCATTTCTAAACAATAGGCGAATCTTGAATTCTAGAAATATTTGGACACATACCTCCCACTGAAACCAAGAGGTAACGAGGAGATGTTTTTACTTCTCCTATAGTCAAAATTTCAAGTCTTTTCTCTTCTATACCACAGAGATTATTTATATTTTTGTGGGAGATATTATAGAGCTATAGGAAATACTGAAACCCATTAAACATTTGGAATGAGTGCACCGAAAGTTGTCACGCATTATCTGGGATTAAAGTTGAGTACTTCTATCCAGAACCTCCACTACTGAAAGTTAATTGTTGAAACTTGACTTTACTGGCTGGCAAAATGCCCGTGTACCTCAGCAAAAGGTCAGGCATACCGCTTGCTTGCTAGGCAGAGGCAAGAGCATATGAGAATCTCCAGGCAGCTTTCATCCCTCATTTTGGATTTCAGTCTCTTTTTGGTGTTTAGAGGCTGTCAAAAAGCTGAGAAAAATCACATTATTTCTTCCAGTTTCCTGATTCAGAGGTGTTTGTGGAAAGGGCTGTAGAAGCCCTGTATGATCAAAGGGACTGGCTGGCCAGGGGCTCCTCCTCTCCTCCTCTAGGCTTGAGTCATGGGACAGAAAGAGGAGTTTGGCTATGGACACAAGAGATGCATGGTCAAGTTCGTCTCCTTACAGCATGTGCTAAAACTTATCCTACAAAACCTCAAGTTAATTCAGATGAATTCTCCTCAAAGGTGCCTGTTTTGCTCCACTGGCAGGGACACTCTAAAAGTGGACACCCAAAGTCCAACGGGATGAAACCCAGTCCAGCCTTTTTTGTGCCTATGTGAGTTACTGAACCCTTAACCAGCTTTGATGGTCTAGCTTTAGGGTGACTTTGAATCACTGGCAAAAGCAGAAGTCATTGACACTCCAAGGTTTATTTGTCAGCTGTAGGCAACTTCTTCTGCGCCTTGTCCATAAATAGGATGTGACGGGTCATAAGGTTCCTATTTGGGTCCTGTGAGACTCCCAGATGTTTGGGACTGCCACCAGCATCATTCCACCCCATGCCCGCAGGGATGGGATCCAACCCAACAGGGCTGTGGCTGCAGCAGAGGCGCCTCCTGCCCGGGCACCAGGTCTGCACAAAGCCTCCCGTATCTGTGTCCCGCCAGAACGGGGAGAGGGCCTTGAAAAATGATGCTGCCGGCATGAAGGCAGCAGGGGGAGGCTTCCGAAGACCTTTCTGGAAAGCTGAAAACAGGAAACGTTTAATCAATCTCTGAGAGAGGAAAAAAAAAAAAAAAAGAAATAAAAAAAGAGAGTCTCTTTCTGAGCAGCCAGGATGTTTGTGAAATCCCTTCTCCGTTTATTATGATGCTGAGTTTCAGCTGGCTGTTTTATTAAAGACAGCTGGGACACATTACTTGCGCATTAACACTGAGCCAGCTTTCATTTTAAAACTTACCCATTGCTGGGAGCTTTCCTTAATGCGTTCCTGCTGCTGCCAGCTCCATAATCCACACCAGCAGCCGCGGGGGAAGATCACCTCACTTTACCATACTTCTTATTTCCGGAGAAAGGCCTCGTAAAAGTCAGCCTGGCTAAGCAGGAGCAGGACGGCCCCTCTCCTTGCTGCAGCTCCAAGGTGGAGCAAGGCTTGCTGGAGCGAGGGGTCGGAGGCACATCCGCCAAGAGGACATCTGCTCGTGAAGCAAAACTCTTAACGCTCATATGCAACTCTCTCTTAATTGCTTTCCAGGGACATATTAGAGCTTTTTGCAATGTAAACTGTGTTTCAGTACATCACAAATCACTGTGCGTAGATCGTTGTGGAGGTTGGCAAGCCCTGTTGTGAAAGCTAGTGGGGATGAGCGTGCCGTGGTGGCTGCGAAGGATTGTCAATGGGGTGCATCAGGAGGGTTTGGGTGGGGAGCACCAGCACCTATCTGGGGCTGGGGGTTAGGTGGCCACGGTCCTTGTCCTCCAGCACATGTCCCCCAAGAACTTGTTCTCGTCAGGGATTTGGGAGGTGACTACAATCCCTAACCCATAATCTCCTGTCCATAAGTAAACACCAAAGTGTGGATGGAGGGAGGTGAAAGTGTCTCGTGTGCTCCCAGCCCTGTGGCCTGGGATGTCAGAGGACATTTGGTCCCTGCTTTCTGTCCTCATCCCAGTCCTAAACATGGCTATGGATGCCCTCTGGGAACATAGGTGTAAAATGCTGTTGTGAATTCAGGTCTGAATTTTGGGAAGGGGTCAAAGAGGTAGTGTTCCTGTGCCCACACTGCTTTGTAACCCCTTCTCTTAACAGAATAAGGCTTGTGCCATTGTGCAGTGTGTTGTGTATGTGCATTTACATGTTTATGTAGCAGGTGTGCTTCCTAACTAATTTTGAACTCATGTGCCAATTTCAACTAAATGTAACAGAGGGGTAGAGATTTCAAATGTACTGAATTCTTACAAGTGTAAATAAGCCTTTAGATGGAGAAGAGAGGCTCTGTTAACACCCTCACTGATAGGCTGCACTGGGACTGTGCTTTATTAGACACGTGAGAATCCACTCAGACATGCTCCATTAAGTGTTTTAATTGTAGAGGACGTTTCCATTCCTGTTTATGCCTTATTAAATACCAGAGTGATCACCCTTCTCCCAAGTCCAGGAAGAGGCATTCATAACATTTTGCTTTCACATGACACTAGACAGCTGCCCAGGGAACAAACTGCCCGGAGGGTGAATTTCTCCCTGATTTATCTTAGCTGATGCTTAGTTAATATCATCTTATTTCTCAGCAGCACTGTGGATCCTTTCCTGATCTGTAAAAGTACCAGAATCCTTTTTTTCCCCCTGAATTCTGTTAATGTCTTAACACAGTGAAATCACACAACAATGAGATTCTCAGGTAAATAACGCCTGTACATAAATATATATATATATATTTTAGTGTTTTTTTTTTTTTTCTTTTTTTTTCTTTTTTTTTCTTTTCCCTCCTTTACCTGTTTCTTTTCCTTTGGCTTATTCTCCTCTATTTGCAATGTGAGAAGGGGTAAGTGTGCCTTACTTACTTGCCACCTCTGCATTATTTATTATTTTGTCTCTGCACAAAAAGGGAACCATGACCTGCTCTGACAGTATCGTCTATGCTGCAAAGCTGCCGTCCTGCTGGTGAGGAGGTGGCTATGGTGCCCAGCCTGTTACAACGCTCTGAAATCCCCCCTAAAAACTCACCTGTGCTGTGATTCTTTCAAAGAGTTTGATAACTGCTGAGCACTAGCATGCTGATATTGCTTTCTAGTGTGCTACTCCATAATGCCTTGTTGTTTCTTTGTATTTCTACCTCAGTCTGCATCTCCCTGTTGCCTCTTTAGACTTAAAGCACACTTGGAATAGAAACTGTCTGCAGTAAGTGTTGACATATTTTATTTTATTTTTCTACACCATCTAGCACAATATCCCCGTCCAAGTTTAGGGTTCATCCATAGTAACACCACGGATGGCTCATCCATTTGGAAGAACTCTTGTCCCTTGGCCACAGTTGCCATCAGCAAATCTGGTGCAAATCACTATCTGAAGGTCCTATGTAGGTTTTGATGTGGCCAGCATGGTTAGTGTGGCTCACAGTGAATGGCTATTTAAACTGTTACAGACAAAGCAGGTGCCCATGTGATCTGTTTTGCTAGAGCTGCTCTTGATGTGATCTTCATCAAAAGAGTGATGGAAAACAGCTGTAGAGTAGCATCTTAAACAGGCCCCACTCCCCCCATCAGCAAAC
Organism: Netta rufina; assembly: GCF_964035555.1. NCBI lineage: Eukaryota > Metazoa > Chordata > Aves > Anseriformes > Anatidae > Netta > Netta rufina. The sequence goes on along the minus strand of NC_140127.1, from coordinate 69,421,326 downwards.
AAACATCACCACCTTAGAGCATCTTTAAACCAGTTTAATTGCATCTGAACTGGGTCTTGTGCTGGTGAATCAATAAAATTATAAAATTACAACCTACATATTTTCACTCTCTCTATTTTTTTTTTAATAGAAAGTTGCTCTGTTTTTTATAGTAATTTCTGTAGGTCTGAAGCCCTCTTGTTCTTGTGTATCCATCCTTCCTGTCACCCCAGTAAGCGCTTTCTAGTAAGCAAGAGCTTCATAGAGATCTCCAGGTGGGTGGCATGGAAGAAGGGACGTGACCTCAAGGGAAGACTTTAACTTGAAGTGCTGCACAAAACCTATTATAAAAAGGGAACAATCCAAAATTAAGAGCAAGTGTCCAGTCTGCCATGTGGCCATTGAAATGGTTGGCATAATTTTGGAAACTCATTTTACACTGAAGGTGTCCCAAGTCCTTGGTGGCACCTGATAGACTCCACTAACTCATCTCACGTGACAGAAATTGGTGTGAAGCCAGTGCCATGACCTGTTGTTAGAGTGGCTATCTGAAGTGTGCCTCAGCCCAATGGAGTCGAGCTGAAATCATAGCAAGGAAAGGAGGCTGTTCCCCAGAATCCAATTCAGCAGTGCTGCGGTTGCATAAAACTATTTAAGTTTGATGTAGCAGCACTCTCCAGAGGGGCTAGATGCCTGGGGAAGCCAGAGGTACATATCAGAGCCCTGCACAAATTATGGTTGGAAGAGAAACCTCTAAATTCTTGGAAAGTATTTATCAGGTTCATGAAATATTAGGCCTAATACTGTAGGGTCATAAGCCAGAATGGTGCTGATATGTGTACGGACATCCAGAAGCGTATATGTGCGTGTGTGTGTATCTGCCTAATATTTCCCAAACCTTTCTCCAGCCCAGGTCAAATAGCACAGATTGGAAATGCTCATGAGTAATTTTGGTTTCACTGGATTGGCACTTGTCAAAGGAAATGGAGTTCTCTGGAAAATTCCTGAGGGTCTCCAAAGACCATTACACGAAGTGAGGGAGAGGAGGGGGGAGGCAGCTCAGGCGTACACTTCCCCTGTCAGAGGCCATTAAGGAGGTGCCCATGACATGTCACCAGCTCTTGGTGGTGAATAGTGGCACTGAAGTGAATGAGCTACCCTGTCGTGTTTGGTTTTGGGTAAAATTTTCCTTTCTCCTTGCATCCTGCTCAAGCAAATGACTAGGTTCTGCCTTTACCAGCCTTTACATAGAATGATCTTTTGCAACACTCCTTCATTTCCACTGCCTTGAGCCACCTTTCTTTATCTCCTCCATTTTATGCCAAAATAATCACCTGAACAAAAGTGAGCGTGCTATTTTATACCATATACCTTGCCTTAGCAAGGAATTAATTACTGTAGTTATGTATAGGAAGGAGCTCTGCAGTTCATTCATTGCAGTTTGCTTTAATAAATTCAAGGACCACTGGGTCAGGCCCTGGGCTTGAGTAAATCTACATAGCTGCACTAAAGCAGGTGATGATCTGCCCCATTATTTTTCTTACAGTGCTGCAGTTTGCCTGGGACACTTGGTTTAACATTCACATCCTGAGTCTTGCAAAAAGTGCCAGGGGAAATTTATAACCAGAAGTTAATTAACCATGAATCAGTTAATATTTGGGCATGTGAAGTGCTATATACATGCAAGGGATTAAGCTGTCAGAAGGAACTTCAGTTTTAAATCTCCCAGGAAAGCTGTCACTTCTGGCAGCCTGCTGGTCTCCAAGTTGATGCTGTGCAGGGTGGCTGCAGGAGCACTGGTTTGGGGGAAAGGTTCCTTTTGCTATTTTCTACAGGTTCTGGGGCTTTTCTATGGATTCCTATCCAAATACTCCCCTTCTTGCCTTGGATTCCTACCCAAGAAACTAGATTACCCTTTTTTTCTGGGGTAATTAATGCACAGGGTGAGATGCATACACCTGCACTGTACAGATCACAGTGACTGCAGTGTGTCCTGCTGGCTCTGGAAGAAGGACACCTGTACGGTCTCTGCAGACCCCGCTGTCCACAGAGACACTGGCAGCATCTGTGAGATGAGCTCTGCATCGCAGGAAGGGTTCAGAGATGAATGTAAGGACTCATCTGCTATTGCTCCTCATCCTGGCTGGTTCTGCTAGAGGATTTATACTCTAATCAATCCCACATTGCCTTTTTTCCTTGACCTGTGCTATAAGAAGTTATTACACTGGCCATCTGCTTCTGGCTAACATGATCTACTGTAGTCCAGACCATACCCCATAAATGCAGGCAGAGGTGGGCATCTGTGTATTAAAGCCAATTTCTCTCACTGCCCTGCTGCTTGGACATTTGTGCCTCCACCAGAGCTTTAAAACAGCTGCTGAACTGATAGATCACCTTGATGTGCCTAGTCACCAGCACAAGGAAACCTAAATTTAGCAATAAACTAGGTGTTTCGTTTAATGTTTTTCCTGGAGATGGAGGTTTAGTCCAACAGTGCTATTTGCAGAGCTCTGACTGTTGACAGAGCAGGAGAAAGAGTGACACATCAGGGTCAGGCCAGCTGTCCTGCAGGCTGCAGGTGACCTGCTGGGGCCAGGAAGGGATTAGGAGCTGCAAAGGGTGGTGCTGGTGAGCACGCACCCCTGTGGACCCAGAGGAGCTGACACAACCCTGCCGCAGCTAGGAGCACTGCCTGAATTACGAGACCTCAATGAGCTGCTGAGCTTTAGGATGTTGATGTGGCTGCTTGCAGCTCCCCAAGGTGGCAACAGCCTCATTTCACAGAGCTTCAAAGAGCCAGGTTTGATATAACCAACTTTTTTTTTCTTTTTTTTTTTCTTTTCTTTTTTTTTCCTGTCCACTTGAACCTAATGAATGCACCACATCTGCAGTAGCTGCTGAGTAATAGTGACAGCTTGTATGAAGAAAATGAACATGAATGGAGCATTAATAAAGCTCTGCTAGACCCATTTAAAGCAGGCACTTTCCCAGAACTAGGAGCTGATGTTAAATCGCTGGGGTTGTGTAACTAAAGGAAGGGATGGAGCTGAACTTCCCATCATAACATAGCCCTCTCTAAAGTATTTGGAGAACTAATGTCTTCATAAGGATCCAGGCCATTATTTAGGGACCCTTGCTATCAGTTTTGTCTGCTACACTGGTAAGGCTCACAAACTTCATAACATTTTTATGTCCAGAGAAGCACAATAATATTAAAAATGATTTTTTTTTTTTACTTGCTAGGCATCAGTTTTGAAGTTGTATATAGGTAGGCAAATACCTGAGATATTGTGGTGACACACTCTGCGTCCTTTCACTGGAACAACAACGACATGTCTGGCATTTCCCAGTCTGTTACTGCTGTAGGAGGCTGATTTCTCATTATTTGGGCTGTTTGCAAACTTGGGCAAAGCGAAAAAAATAACTTCTGTAATGCAAGGCCAGATGTTGTCCTCTTCCTCTGTATGAATAGCACAGCTGAAACTCGGGGACTGCTCCTAGAGCTCCTAGATTAAGATGCTGCTCTAAGCTGAAAGGCCCAGCTGGCAGCTCTCACCTCTTCATTTTGGAGTTGCTTTCCAGTATGAGCCTGCAAATTCAGACAGAAAGCCTTGTGGGGAGAACACACTGCCATTTACTTTAGTCCTCAAAATATTTACTCTGCTGTAACACCTACCAGACCATCTCGTCATGCACTAGACAGCACTAGATGGGAATATATGTGCTGAGCTCTTGACATGACCGTAGTGTGAAAGTTTTCATGTGAGCAGGAGAGCAGCGCACAGCGCGGGAGATGGATATCCACTTGGTTTCCCACAAAACAAAATAGTTATTAATGGTTCTGCGAGTTCCCCTCAACACTAATTTCCTGTTTAATTTAATAGGTGGAGAATGTCAGTGCTTTGTGGACTTAAGGGCTCATTTTTTGTCCCTGATTCCAAGTCCCTCATGAGCCAGACCCTTACAACAAGCCTATATGATCGGATGCAACCCAGGATGTTTATTTCTTGTTCCAACACGTGGTTTCTAACTTCTTGCCTCCCTTGGTTATAAATCTCTCAGCTGTCAAGAACCTGGAATGTCACCCAACACACACCGGAGTTGGTCCTGCATTAATTTACCCTGCGTCCATCGGGAGCAGTGTTACTGCAACAAAGAAAATTACACCATCATGGGATTAGAGACAGATCAGCCCAAGACCATTTCCCCTGAAACAGAACCAAACAAAACCCAAACAAACCAAAACAAAATCAGGCAACAACAAAAGTTACTGAGTTAGATCTAGGATGGACGTAACACTTGATTGCCAGAAGTTGGCGTCTCCTCTGGGGGCTGATACGACTTCTGGGAGATGATGCCTTCATCAGAGTGATGGATGAAGTTGCAGAGAATCCCCATATAGATCCACAAGGCACAGATAGGTTGTTAACATGACTCCACTTCATTCTGAAACCCATTAACCCGCACCATTCTGGGGACCTAATTTTGCTATGACTTGTGCATTCATTCTGCAGGCAGTGATTTCGCAGGAACACCTTCTGATTTAGATCAGTATAACCCAAATCAGACTGAGACCTCCTCAAAGAATTCTTTAACTTCTGTTATGATCTATCCTCTAGCACTCGGTCTGTTGGCAGCTCAGAGCATGCACATATATGCTTGCTACGAGATCTCCAATGACCACAGGGAAAAAGCTCTGGGGAGATGCTGGAAGTGCATGTGCTGTGTGGAAACTATAACTTACCCAGGTGCACAGCTCTTGAGGAGTCTGAGCCTCTGAGGGAACCAAAAACCCAATTTCCTGTGTGGGAGGAGAAAGTTTTGTGAGGGTTTTCAAATGGGAATAGAGATGCTTGAAACACAGACAGTAAATAGGTGTAATTTTCCTGGTATTCCTTTGGATACTATGTATTACAGGGATGTTCATATAAAAATCAAAAAAGGGAAGCAATTAAAAAACAAATGAACAAACAAACAACAGCGCACATACACACACAACCACAAAGAATTAAATATAATACAAAGTTTGCTTAATTTTTGTAACAGTGCCTCATTGTGCCAGATGAATTAGCCCCTGTTGTGCTGGGCACTCCACAGAGATACAGCAACAGCCAATACCCACCGCAAGAAACATGCAGCCATAAGGGTCAAGACAACACATGGCATATTCTCAGACCCATTTCCTCAGTTGGAAATTGTGGCCTCTAAAGATTAAACAACTGAGCAACACAGAACCAAAAAGCAATGCTAATACCAGGGATTAAGCACTACTGTGCTGAATCCTGGTCCAACAACCCCTGCACAACCAGGTCACACCAGCAGGAGTGTTGAGCTACCCAAGCACATCACAGTGACCAGCAGGGCTGCCAACCAGCTAAAAACCAGGGCAACTCCTATAGGTTTGTCTCCAAAAACCTACACCTCTGCACAGAGACTTCCTCACTTCCCCCTCCTGTGAGGCAACCACCATGAAACCATGAGTACATCACTTTTTTTTTTTTTTTTTACATTACCCAGGAACTGCTAAATTCCTCTATCTGCCCATAGCAGTATAATAATCCCAGGGTGAAGAGCAGGAGCTGGGTTATCCCTGTATGTAGGTGTATGTTGAGGAGGCATGGAGTGGCTCCTGCTAAAAAAGGCTCAGTTGTTGGCAGAGAGGGTCAGAGAGAATATGGGGAAGAGCATATGAAGATGGCAAACCTTGTTTATGACCTTGTTACAACCATGTAATGTTGCTTCTCAAGAATATTTTCTTTCCTGTCAGTGACCTGCAGCTAAATTAGTGGTGTATCTCTTGTATCTAATAGCTCTAAGTGGCTTCCTCTTCTATGAATTTGCCTAGTGCCTCTTTGAACCCAAGCGCATTTTTGGATATCCGGAGCATCCAGTGTCAAGGAGCCCCACTGCTTAACAGAGAAGTCTCTTCCTGTGTTTGAAGCTGCTGCTTTGGTGTTTTGTTTTCAACTTTGTTTTGCTTTATCAGGAGGGAAACTCCCTGTGCCAGCCCTGAGTCCAGAGCTTCCAGCATCCCCTGACTTGTACCTTGTAACTTGGTCTCTGCAGTCACCAGCAGCTGATGAATTCAGCTGCGGGAGGTCAAAGTCATTACTATTTATTTTCTTGCTTTTTCCACCTAAAATTATTCCTTTTTATGATTAACACAGCTAATGCTCAATTAAATGCTTAAAAATACAGATAAGCCACCACACTCTGATTTTCCTAATCCTTTGCTATCCTTTTTCCTCCCTTTTCCAGCTTTCCTAGGGTCTTGCCCCGTAGTTCAAGAAACTGCCTTACTACGAAGCAATGAAGACAGTAGGAAGTATCCTTAAATTGCCTTTTATGCGACTGAAACATTTATTTATGATCAGTCTGTTTGCGGTTTGAAATGGGACTTTACATCTCCTCAGCAGCTCTTTCACAGCTCATAGAGCAGCATATCAACATCAATGGGCTTAAGTTTACAAAGTCTTATAAGATCAGTGAGTATTAGACATGCTTCATGTGTTGCCATCACACTGAAATGATGAAGTTTCAGCTTTGGAAAGAGGGAGGGAAAGCTCTGCTAAATCTTTCCCCAGTCTTTCGATCGCGATCCAATACTTAACCTGGTTGTAGAGACTCAGAGACTGAGGTTCAGAGACGGGCTGAGCCAAAGGACAAACCCCAGGCTGAAATGGGGCTGGGTTATGCTTTCCCTCTCTTTATGCTTTAAAAATCCTAAGAATCTTAACTTAAATGTTAATGAAAGCAGAGAAATATTGCAACATATTAACATTTCTGTTATAGCTCGTAGCCTGGAATTTCTTTTTTCAGATGTAATGACGTGCTTAATACATCCGAAGAAATTATGGTCAGGTAATAAATAAGGTTGAAGGAGAACAAACAAAAAGTACAGTGTCAGATGCTTTGAATAGGAGAACACTTATACCAAGAAATGCCAAAGAAAACACGCTTCTTCCGCAGGTCTTTTCACTGCTATTTATTCAGCATAGGCTGTGAATAAATAATAAATAGTAGAAAGCTACATGGGATTAAACTTTGGTAGTGACAGACATTACAGATAGGATGAACAGGCTGGAATTCCTTCTTTGTCACATAAAGCAGAAGTAATTAAACCTGGCTGGACAGATGCCAACAGAGCATTTTCAGTAGGAAACACAATCCAGCTGAAATGCAAGTACTTTCCTAAGTCACTCAGGTATCTTAAAATCCCTTGTTCTTAGAGTTTCAAAATGAACCTGAATGAAAGAGAATAAAACATATATATATATTTCTTCACAAATCACATTTTGCTTTGAAAATTTAAAATTGTATAATTGCAAAGAATAAATAAAATAAATCAACTGGCACTGTGTAATCAATTCTAAATGCTATCTATTCCTTCAGAGAAAATTTCTCCATTTACTGCATGGTGGAAAGGGAAGGAATTATATTTTAATGTAGCATGAAGACAGATGTCAACCTCTCAAAAAAGATTAATCTCTACTGTCAGTGGTACCTTGGCCAGGGAACAACCTCTGGCTCCTGCAAAATTCAGTGCAGGCTGTCTTGCATATGAAATATTCACTGAAACCTCTGGAGCAAAATGTCTGAGTCCCCAATGTCTGCGTCCAGGCACAGAGATCTCTGTCCCTGTCTACAATGTGCCAGGAGCAGACCCGTGCCTGAACTCACCTCCCACCTCTGCCTGTGTAATGGGGCAAGGAAATGCTTGACCCAGCCCAAGGGGATGTCCAAGGAATGAGCTGACACCTGCTATGGGATTTCCAGGTGAAGAATTAGTGAAGTATTAGAAAGATGATGACTTTTTGCTCAGAAAATGCTGTCTGCCTGCAGTTGTGTTGAAGGGAGCAGGGGTAGGACTCCATCCACCTTACAGCACTGGATGTAACCAGAGACCTGCGTTGATCCCTGATAAACTACTTTGGTTCAAGATTCACAGAAAGCCTTATTTCTCTCTTTAGCTGGCAAACTGTGTTGCATAGGATACGTTCCCTGGAAGCTTTCTGCTCAAACTTGATCTCATTGCATCTGAGCTAGCTGTTTAGAGTTGCACTGTGTCTAAAAAGCATTTAGCTGTTCAACATCCTGCTGGCCCCTCCTGTCTATTTTTCTGCTGGACAGAGGTGTCTGGAAAGGACAACCAGGTGTCATGCTTGTCTACTACCAGAAATGGAGTTCATAGACTGTTAACATCAAAGCCATTTTACCTGGAACCCCCTATTGCATGGAGGGTAGGACACAGCCACTAGCCATGAAAAGAGAGGGGCTGCATGGCAAAATGATTTTTCTGTAGTGCACGCAAGCCAAAATATCGAGATTTTATTCAACTGACTTGAATGAATTTTTAATTTCTCTTTCAAAAGAGATTGTGACAAAGCACTGTCTCTATCTTGGACAGAGTATTTTGGTTTAGGTTTTAAAATATCTTTAGACCTACATAAATGTAGCTATGGGGTGAGAATCATCTAATCTAACTTTGTTTAAAGTTAGACAAGCTCTCTTTGCAGTCCATACAGATAAGCACCTCCAAAGGACCAATCACCCCATCTGTTGTAAAGCATTGAAAACAAATGCCATATAAATGTCTCTTTTGAAACCATCAGAATGAAGTATTGTCTTGTCTAACCCAGGTTTACAATAGCTTTGTGATTGCAGCACATAAAAAAAAAAAAAAAAAAAAGAATTCCCAAATGAATCAGTTTATTGGAATCAGCATTTTCAATGAAAAGCCTTGCAATGGAAAACCCCTCCTTGGCTGCAGCTAAGAGTTGTTTTCAGCAGCTGGGAAGGCAGGAGAAGTGGGCACTGCAACTGCAGGAACAGTGTGGATGGTATGGATGTTCTCACATGTAATTGTTGCATGTAGACTACCAGAATGGGGCATTTTCCTGTGACCACATGTGTGTGCACCAAAGCCGCCCACCTTGACATGCAGAGCCCATGAGCCCATGAGTCCATGAGCCCTACTTCAATGCAATGGGTGTGGAAAATATGTGACTTGGAAACAAAAAACAACTCTTTTTTTTTTTTTTTTTTTTTTTTTTTTTTTTTTTTTTTTTTTGCTTCTGTTCATCCTCTTGAGTCCTAAGGAAGTATGTTCAGGTCACACTTACAAGCTTTGATCTGCAAGACTCAAGACCAGAGATGTCTGTCCTTTGTGAAAGCCGAGATCCTCTCTTAATTGGCTGAGTCAAAGAGCTGATGTTTAGGAAAAGTGCCAGTTGTGACAAAACATAATGAAACGATGAGATTTGGCACTGCTACAGTGTAGTGTGCTGCTTGTTCCTGACAGCAATCCTGAAAGTCATTTATACATGGAAAGTACACAAAAAGCCATAATTAGACCATATGGTTAAGCAGTTCCTCTGGTGTCGCTCAGCAGAGCAGCACCAATTTCTTGTTTTCAGCAGTAGAGTGCGTGGAAGGGTTGGATGCAACCTGGAGGATTTCCACTTTTTTATTTTTTTCGCAGGATTATCTTTTCCATCGCTATGGAAACCTCCCATTATTGGCTTTCTGGGGGAAAATATGTCCATATCTTTGATCTCAACCACAGCCCACATGGTCTATAAAACTTGGAAAGCTGGAGTACTGGCACAGCCGCTCTTCTCTCATCTCAGAACAGAGCAGCCATTCTTAATATATATGTATTTTTAACATTCTTGTCTGGGGAAAGATACAAGGCACCAATGACCCAAATACAACTATCGGTACAGGGGAAAATATTGTTTATCCATATATGTTTGCTTAACACACTCTGAACAAAAATATAAACAAGTCAGGGAGCTAAATGGGGTGGAAAGCTCATGTGTGAAGGGAAGGTCTGGGAGTCACCCCTCACAACAGGCACTGTGTTACTGCTCAGAGGAGGGCCAGAGTTATAAGGAGAAATAATCACAGCTATTTGTTTCTGCTAAAATGGGGGCTGGTTTCAGTACTCTTTGCTCCGGATGTAATTCTGAGCGACTTCTCTGAAGTCAGCAGGGTTAAAAGAGCAAAAACATGGTGGAGATGAAAAGCGACTCTTTGAATTCATGTCTATCAGATCTGTCTGTAGACCATTAAAATCTGTGATTAAAAGACAATGGAAAAGTCCAACATCACAGTCCTTTGTATTAAATTAATTTTAATTAATTTAAGGCAAAAATAAAAAGTACGTTGTCTCCCATGGGAAAAACAAACAAACAACAACAACAAAAGCAAAACATTAATTTTGTGCCTGTTCTGTTGTCATGGCCCTGTTGATTGTGTCAACATCAGCATCCAGTCCTAGGAAATATTCATCAGGATCTTGATTTTGCAAGGCCTAATAATTTAGTAATTTAGACTCAGTACTTCGGTAAGGGAAGGGAGCACAAAATTTATTCCTAAAGGCTGCAAAGGATAGAGTCCATGGTAAATGGAGAATAGTGTCCCTGATTTACTCAGTAAATCTTTAATGTAGTTGGGCATCAAATCACCTTGGTGGCCATTTCAATGCCTGAATCACTAGAGTGACCTTTATTTATCCACCTTTTATTCCCTGATTTTTATTTACCCGGCTTTGTTTCATTTACTCTTTATCTACCTGCCCTTCTCACCTGTATGCACAGCAAAAATATTTCATTTTCAGGCGTAGAAAAGCATGGGCGTAACACTTGGTTGACATTTTTCAGATTTCCAAGCAATGATAATACTTGTCTCTGGAATTTTGAATTTCCTTCCAAGAAACCCCAGGAAACTGGGATTTTCTACATTTAACTCCTCACCATTTTTTACTAGTCTTGTATGGGATGTGGTTGGGGTGGAAGACTGAGACATGTCAGAACCATTTAAAGAGGAATCCGTGACATTAGACAACAAAAACTATCAGACTCATGGTGCCTAATATTTGTGCAACGATGGAGCTTTAAATTTATTCAACCTTATTTTTTCCTGTAGAGTAGATGAAGTCTGAAAAGATCTATGAAAAACAAAGGCCACCTCATGCCTTCAACCCTTTGGACTACCCAGAGCCAGCCTGGCTCAGAAGCCCTGGTAGGAGTGTCTTGTTGACATATTTCATTCCTTTGCAGAATAGACCATTGATTTTCAAGCAGCAAGCAAGCATGGCTTGTCTCCTTGAGCATCAGAAAAAAAAAAAAAAAGAGAGCCAGTCTAGGAGGGTTACAGAGACGCCAGAAGGCCCCAGTGTTTATTAGTGTGGCTGGTGTCTTTATTTCTTTTGATACCTCATATGTTTTTGTGGTGGTGGTGGGTGGGAAGGGCGCCTCTCCTGTCTTGTGGGAAGTTTACCCGAGGAGAGGGAGAATGAGGAAAGCCCTCTGCAAGCCAAGAAGCTCTCGCAGGGTGCTGAGACAGCCCTTGCTCCACTCGCGAGCAGTAGAAGCAGCGCCGGGTTTATCAAATTATAGCTGGGGACGGCTCTTCAAAGGGACCCTGGCGGCACATTGCAGCAACTCTGCGATCCGTCGTGATTTATGAATGTCTTGCAGCTTCTTCTGCCAGATGTGCCTGCCCTTTGTTTTCTGCGGGGGCTGGCACCCTTCCATGACGGAGCCGTCCCACGCGGAGGGAGCGTGCGGAAGAGACAGGCTCTTGGAAAGGGAAACCGGGTGCGTTGGGAATGGCAGAGCCCCTGGGCACAGCTCGGATGCCTCAGCTGCCTTTATGGAGCTGCATCTGCTCTTTATGAGCTGTAGGCTTCACTGATGCGGAGACGGAAATTGCAAAAGGCGGTTGTGGCTGGGATCTGCAGTGGCTTGCAGGTAGCAGTGAGATTTTGGAGAGCTGACAGCAAGCGCTGTCCTACTTCAAAATCATTGAGAAACAACTGTGATGGTTATGGGGATATAAAATACTCAAGGCTTGTTGAAGCCAAAGGAAAGATTCCTGTTGACATCTTGGGGACAGAAATTTTAAGTAGGAACTTGGGATTCCTGATAGCATTTCTGGGCTGGGAGGATCCATGTGTAATTAATTCGTATTTCATTTGAAATGCTGATGGAGGAATCCGGTCCACCTCAGGACTGGATTTTCATCCTAAAATGGGTGAAAAGTTCTCTGCCCAGTCAATGAGGACAGGTACCTTGCTTAGCTGGGCAGGCCTTCACATTGTGGGCATCAACAGTATCTTCCCCTCTCCCCATAAGTGATGCATAGATATTCCCTTTAAGAAGTTCAGTCCACTTAGCACCTAAAATTTACACTTGCCAAGCAAGAATCTACTTGTAAGCAGAATCTACTTCCCCCAGATTTACCCAATTCCTCCTGGTTTGTATGAAGAGAATAAAGCCATGGCTAATTTTTTTTTAGGAAGCAATCTGACCCTGCAAGGAGAATTATATACGTGACATTCTACCCTTCTGGATCTCTTGTTTCTGTGAATCACAACAGTTTGCTGAAAAGGGAGTATAAATAGAACAAAAATGTAAATGGGAGTGCCCTGGAAAAGGTGCAGCCTGAGGAGTATGTCGTGCAGGTGAAGACGTGCTTTTTCCACGGGTATTTAATACTCTTCAATGGAAGTCAACAACGAGGGGAGGAAACCCTCCCCTCCCCTGTGTGTTCCCAAAGCAGTGCACGTATGAGGTCCTGTAATCACAGATCACACTTTTGTCAAGGCCAATGCCAGCTCCAGGCACGAGCCCAAAAGGTCCAGGGCTTCTGCAGGAAAGGCAGTGCAGGTCTGACAGCATGTCCATTTGGGTCATTTAAGAGGGCTCAGTCAAAAGGCAGGAAAAATAACTGGTTAGTTGACAGTGAATGCTACCACACAGTGTGATGAAATAATTGGAAATAAATGAGTTTGGAGGCAGCCCAGTTCCTATCAGTTCCTGGCTGTTGATTTCTTTCTAAATACAATTTTTTTGGACAGTTAGGCCACAGAGGAGTCTCACCTGGGACTTTCCACCTACATGTGCCTGGCTTTCCTTTATAGAGAGAAAAAATATCCGGAGAGAAAATTGGAAATGTAATACTCCAGGAATAACTAGTTTTACCTGATTCACACACAATTTTCTTAGATGCAGTCAGTGGCAATATGACCTGCATCTAGAAATTTGTCATCAGCAAGTAGAGAGGTTACAAAATCCATAAAGCCATCAAGATTTATCAGTGCAAAGAGAATTTGCAGGGTGTGCAGGAAGAAAGGCTGTTAGTTGTTTGCTGCTGATTTGGGTCCCTTTCACTGGCCAAACAGAACTCACCTAGCAAGGGTATATATATTTTATTACATTTAATGTACTTTAGGAACCATATAATCAGTAGGTTAAAGAGCTTAAAGAGCTTTTGGCAAGTCTAGCTCCACAGTCCTGTGTCCTCATGACTATTCAATGTGGGATTTTTATTGTGGGGGCTCATAGCACTACCTAAAGCAAAGAAATGACCCCCTTTCCTTTGAGCATTTGAGGAACACAGAAGGCCAAATTCTGACATATGCTTCCCATGACATGTGGGAAATTTTGGGCACCAAACTGTCGCTTAGCAGTTCCCAGGCCTTGGCTCCACGGAAATGGATGTGGTAGCCCCCAAATAGCATGCCCTGCCTGACCTCTGGCTGCCCTAAGGGGTGGGATGGCCTGATGGTAACGTTATGCGGTGCCCTCCATCACATGAGTATGGAGCTTGGTGGAAGTGTTAGCCATGGAATGAGGATCTGGGGGCTCAGGTTAGGCCTCTGGGATAAAAAATAGAGAAATCAGAAAATTGGAAATATTTGTGGAAAGTCTTAGAAACCTTAGAAACAAAGTGACAGAGGTCAAAGACTTGTGAAGTACTTTTAACATGGTTCTCTTTCTTGTTTTCTGAAATACTATTATTGGATATCAAGAGGCCAGACTGGTGTCACACGTTAGGATTGACCTGTCCCTACGTCTCCAGACACCTGAGATCCCAAGCAAAGGAAGTGTGCTTCTGGAGAGATACAAGGAAGGGGAATTTCACCCCTGACCCATGGAATAGTGTGGAAGGATAGGCTAGGGCTGAACAGTATAGAAGAGTGGTGTAGAACTGGACTGATGGTGGTTCCCCCAGCCAAAATAGGCTATAAGCAGCAGCGTGCACAATGTAGGAGAAGATAGTGCTGATGATGAAGGGCCCAGAGGACCCATTAGCTTTAGGAGAGAAGTTTTGTCTTCCATCCTATCTGAGGCTGCAAGACCATTCACTCAGTGTCTGCGCGTGTACGTGCGTGCCTACAGGCGGTGGTTGGCCCCCAGTGAGAACAAGTACAGCTAATGCTGAAATATAAATGCATGCACACGTGCACACAGGGAACAGCGCTGATCTGAGCACTGTCTCCGCATTCACTCTGGTGTCTGAATCACTGTCAACAATGGCAGGGGTTTGAAACAGAGCCAGGAGCCCTTCTCTGCAAGAAGAGATGTGCTCTGCTGGCTGTGGTGGTGGCAGCAGGACAGGTCCTCGGCAGTGCCAGCAGCACGCTGTGTTCTGCTCTTCCCACCAAGCAGAAGGGCAAACACCTCGCAGCCCCTGCAGATTTCATGCTAAATTCATTCCCTGATCCAAGAACAGCCAGGAGGGACTCGGGTGTGATGGGTTGGGTGAAAGGCTATGTGGTGCCCCTATCTGCTTAGTACAAAGCCCCTTACCAGGGCCAGGAGGTGGAGAAGGGGCAGAATTACTGTACAAACAGTTGTCCAAGATGAATTGCTTTTCATCCCTTGAGCAAGAGATGGCCTTTCAGCCCCAGGATACAATGAGGGTCTGTTCTGACTGTATCTTTTCACAGGCTGTGTACAGCCAAGGAGCATTTGTCAGGGACAGGCTGAGGTTTCTGGGAGAAATGAATCAGGCTCTCATGTGCTCCATCCTCCCGAGGCTGGAAACTGTTATGATGTTAATGGTGGTGATTACTGTGTGTTTACAACTAGAGGCGGGGTGTTTGTGTCATACCATTTGTCTTCTCCTTGGGTTTTGTGCTCTGACTCCATTTGTGCTCCTGCTTGTCATGGTCTGTTGCTGCTTGTTGTGCCCTGATCTGGCTGATAAATCCCAAATCTTTGATAGGGCGATTCACGTGTCTGAAGTTCTGCTTTTGACAGCTCTAGTGCCATTTTGATGAATCATGCAACATTCAGAGTCTCCTTGAAATCTTTAGCAATGGAGACAAACAACTACATGTAAATACTTATGTTCATTGAAAAAAATGCCTAAGCTGCTTGGTAAAGATCTGGAAAAACTGACCAAAAAGGGTCAAAAGATTTTAAAAAGCCAATATTCAGAAAGAAACCTAACTTATTTTATTAAACTACTCTCAAGAGCTTTTGAGCTTGACTCGCTGCTATGGAGCACATGTTGGTGACCATCCTGAGAGCTCCTTCTGATCCAGATGGAACTATAAGGTCAGTAAAACACAAATCAGGGACTGCACGGTAGCAATGATGACTTTGGACTGCAGAACTAGGAGGAGGTCTACGTGGGTCAACCAGCCTCGAGCTGTGTCCTTGTAGGCAGCTGTACCACAGCCTCTGGAGTCACCATGAATCCTTGTCCCATTAGCCTTTTGCTTAATGACTGTCTCGCTCAGTGTAACCTGATGTCCTTCCCCTGGGATGGGCTGCGTTTTTCCCAGTATTAATGCAAAAGTGCCAGCCACAGAGCAGAGCCAGGTCCTTACCCACACCTCTGCCCAACCTCTGTGCAGAGGAAGGGGCAGTTCTGAACCCTGACTCTATGCATGATGCCAATAGCTGATGTCAAAAAATAGGGATTGTCTTCCTTTACTGGGCTGAACTCTGATTTCATGCTCCCCAAAGCAGCATGACTTACTTCTAAGGCCATTAATGGAAAAGCCCAGCTGCCTGCAAAAGAGTCAGGAGGTAGTGAAGCAATCTCAGGTTGTTTCAGACTTGATTTTTGTTGTTGTTGTTGTTGTTTTTAAAGTGATTTCAGGCTCAAACTGCATTGTTCTGATTTACCCACACTTCCCCCCAGATTTGCACTGCTGGGGAAAAAAATACTTCAGTAACTTAATTCAAAACATATCAGAGTGAGTTGCCAACATAAACTCGTACTGACTTGTGGTTGAGGTCAGTGCTCATCCATATTGACCCAGGAGGCAAATACAGACCAAGGAAAAAAACAAGATAAATATTCTCCTTATGGGACAATACATCTTTATATTGGCTAGAAATCTCAATTTGATTTTTCTTATGCCCTCGGTAGGAAAAAAAAATGAAAAACAATAAAGAGAAACAAGCACATTTTAAAAGAAAGGAAAGGTATGCTTTTCCAGGCAACATAGTAATTTTTTTGATTTCAAAACCACTTGCCTCATTGATTTTTGATCCAAACCGCATAAACTCCACTTAAAAATACAGCCTGTCCCTGCAGGGCATTTAAAAATACACACTCCTTAGGTCTTTTCCTTTGTCAATATAGTGTGTGTCAGTGAGGAAGAAAAAAAAAACAACCCACAAAACAGAAACAATAAAAATGATAAAAGGGGATTATCTATATTAGTCTAGGAGGTGATATGGGATCCCAGAGCTGGGGATGAGCTGTGCTGTCAGGCCATGACAAGGAAGTCAATGGGATCTTTGTCCCTGGTGTTGGTGAGGCTTTCATTTGCTCTACTGAATCAGGAGGTGGGGAAGATCATTACACAAAGTGTGATGCTAAAATTATGCTAATATACAAACGTTTTTTAGCTTCTAGGCCACAGCGTGTTAGTGAGACCAGAGACAACAAAGTTCAAGAAGGGCAAGACGTATCATGCTGTGACTAACACTTTTTGTCACACTGATCTCAGTCTCCTGCAGCTGGCCCTATCTCCTAAACTGAGCTTAAGACTCTTCGTGAGGGCTTCCCCCAAACCCAGCTGAGATCAGCAGCAGAATTCCTCATCCACAGCACAGAGTTTTTAGAGCCTATTACAAATTTTGCGTCTCCTCATTAACTGATGTTTTTGTGTCACTGTGAATTTCTAAATAATTCCACTAGCGACACCTCAGTGTCTTTTGGTATCTGTCATCTCATCCTTTATGTCATCTGATTTTTCCACTCTGACCTGAGTTCATTGGTGGTGTTCCCCTCTACCTCCTGTGTTGCTGGATGTCACACTCAGTGTAAATGCACTAGACGATCAAATGAGAACGTGACAGCCTCCCCCCTTCACAGAGCTCCATTTTTGCACATGCAACCAGGAATCCTTTAGGGTATGGAGTACGGTATGCCACTAAAGCAATCTCACCAGAGGAAAAAAAGAGCTCTTTGTGACTGAACACTAGCAAAGCTTTTCAAGGGGTTTCTTCACTGCAGTCGTTGTGGAGTGGTGCAGGGGACTCAGACCCAGTCCTGGAGAAGGCAGATGGACCAGATGACCCCTCCAGCTCCCTTGGAGCACTGTTGTGTGTGGATGCTAGAGTCCATCAACCTCAGGGTCATCTTTGATCTGCAGCTCGCTTTTGTTTTCAATTTTCTTTACATCGTAAAACCTTGCAGCATCCAACAGGATGCTGACCTCGCTGTTTTGGGAGCACACCAAGTCATTTGTTTAGCACATACATTACACCAGATGGCTATATTTGAAATTAATTTATCACAATCATTTTGGGCGGACTGAAATTATAAGTATGTGACAGCTTCTTGGGAAGCGCGATGGTTTTTCAATATTCCCATTCTTGACACTCCTATGTTGAAATTTCTTTGAGTTAACTTCCAGAGAACCAAGTAATTTTCATTGTTAGGTCTGTGCTGTAAATGTGTTCTCATGCATATTATGAGATAACAGCTTTACTCTCCTTTGCTGACTCCGTACAGAGGTGCACAGGGTGTGTAGGTATTCCTGTTGCACTGGCTAAAGGAATTCACGTGCCTGGCTTCACTCTGCCTTTGAAAATCTGCCTTTGAATTGCTAGGATCTCCTAACATGCCGCATCTCATAACTTTCCTGCCTGTTCCTAAAATACAAATCCAAAATGGGTTTTGAATTAAACATTTTCCCTTGGGCACTCTTAAATCATGTAGAAAAATGAAGCCAGGGGGAGGAGAATGTTTTAGAACCGAGATTATTTATTTTATTTTCCTTGTGATAAAAGCTCAATCCAAAACACATTAGAGACAATAAGAAAACACTCCTACTCGTTTGGTGGGTGAGAGCCCAACAAATCATGTCCAGAGGCCCCGTGAGGAGCCGTACCTTACTGCTGACTCACTTGGGCTTTCTCCTCATGCTTTGGGGCAAGGCCCAGAGATCCTTATCCGTAAAACCCTGCTGGGTGTAGCAGGGCTGTCGATCATGGGGTGACTGCTGGGGTGCATCCCGCGGAAGTGTTCAAGGGGGGGAGCACACCTGGCGCCGGGTAGGTGTGTTTGTTCAAGCAGTGCCGGGAAGGCTTCTCCTGACCCAAAGCCAAACGCCTCCCAGCTCAACGTGCTGACTTGCTGCGGCTTCCAGACATTTGCTGTTGGCTCAGCTCCTGCCCCAGGCTGACCGTGCTGTGCCAAGGTATGTGGTTTGCCTTCAGAGGGCAATGCAACTGGCATGAAGGGATGTACTTGTTTCTCTTTTCCTTCAAGGCTGAGCTTTCTTGGCAAACAGGTGATGTGTCCTCAAGAAGAGAGAGGAGGCGAAAGGTGGGCATGAGGGAGGAAATGACGACAAAAAATTCCTGGCTCAGATTGTCATGCTGGCAACTCCCTGTTCGATGGAATATTTCCCCACCTTTCTCCTCCACCATGACCTTATTGAACTAGGACAATGTCTTTGGAATAAACTGAGAAATGAAGATGGTAGGACAACCATTGGTCTCCTGAGGTTCTTCTCAGAAATTGGTTTTGCCCTGGGGGAGTATTTTTAATGACTAAGTCAACAAAACCTTCTGATTCATGACATTGTACCTTCAGGATCTCTGCTTCACCCAAACCCTCCTCTGCAAAGGATGGAGCGGAAGAGTAGGCCTTACATGGGATGCAGCCCTGAAGGGACTTCAGAGAAGCTGTAGCTTTATTTATTGTACAAAGTGCTTTAATCTGCCACTTTAGAGGCCTCAGCTGGGGTGTATATGACCAAGCACATGTAGGTGCAAGCTTCTACAGGGAGCAAGAGTGGCTCAGCAGCCCTCCAGATGGGGCAAGATATCAAAAGCGCTCCAGACTCACTCTCAAACCATTTTGTGGTCTCTTAATTAGGCTGTGGGACTTCTCCTTCTGGTAACATATCAGAGCTGGTGACCTGAACTGCTCAGATCATCTGAGCTTGTTCTTGAGCTCACTGATGACAGTTGCTGAAAGATGGGGGCTGACAACACATTACCCAACCACAACAGAAGGTGACTTCAGGGGCACACATCTCATTTGGGGCCTGAGATTGTATATGAACTGTAGGAAATTATTGCCCAATGAGTGCTGGGTTTCTCTCTCTGTGGGATATTAGGTCACTGCAAACACCACACTTAAGATTGCTTAAATTTTCATGGAACTGTTTACTTTGGGAAGGGAACTGCCAAACAAACAATAGAAAGAATTCAAAGGAGGGAAATATTTGGGGCTATAAGCTGTTGTTGATCTGCCTGTGCAGGTTGTAGGCAGAAGTGGGAACAGTGTGTTAAATCTTCCTTAGGTATGGCGAAAAAGACAAGAGTAAAGTAGTCATTATTGTTACGTACTTTGTGCAGAATTGGGGCTGGAGGATTGGGGATCTTCAGGTTTTAGGTAGTTGTAAATTGGCTCACAGAGTTATGTGAAATCAGTGAAACTGGTATTGTGTGCAGCAGTAAGGCATTTAAGTGTTGGTAGTGAACAAACCATTGGAATAGCTTCACTGTAAACATCTCCAGAAAATTAATAAGGATCCCGAAAGAAAGGTGCAGTGTTTTAATCCCCAACTAGAGAAATATAGAAATAGAGAAGTATAAGCCTCATATCACAGGATTGACACTGAAAATGGCTTAGAAAACAGCAGTCACTCAGGTCAAGGAGAACAAATAACCACGTCTGGAAACTGTCTCGGTGCCACTCATCTCAGTAGGAAATGCCACAAAAGCGATGATGAAACAGAGCAGACTGCAACTTCTCCCTGGGAGGTGTGGAGCCCATGGGAACAGGCTTAGACAACCTCACTAAAAACAACCAGACAGCTTGTATTTATTGTATAGAATAATATATTATCCTGAAATTAACCTGTGCATTCATGCTGGCCAGGTGGCTTACTGTAAGCCTGAGATGGCATGGAATTGCAACAACAAAAAAAACCGTCTATAAATACAGGCATTCAGCTGGGATAATTGATAGATCATATCGCGAAACGTCCAGCAGCTTTCTTGACAGCTTGTAGGTTTTCCTCAGCAGACACCACAGTGGTTTCATAGTTTACTGTCGGATCGTTCCTCAGTGTTATCACATGCAGCCCTCTCCAAGCGACACGACGTTTCCTGTTTACAAAAACAGGAAACCGATGGAGCAGAAAGGGCAGGTTGCAACAACTCAGTTATTGCTGCTGGATTTTTTTCTCCCCTTGCTAACTACCCTGAAATGAAAAGAATTGTTGGCGAGAGCACAATCCATAGCCATAAAGCACGGAAAGAGATGTAGTTCACTGCCTCTCTTGCTGGCATTGAGCTATGCTGTCATTTATCCCTGCAGAGACATGTTTTGCTTTACTTGGTGCCTTTACTGCTTGTAAATGCAAATACACCTCCTGTATTATTTTTAACCAATGTGGAACTGAAATGATGTGTTTATTTATTGCTTCTCTGACTAAATGCTGCGACTTTCATAAAATTGTAGTAGGCTCATTAATTTGACTACCTGACTTTGTAAAGAGGCACAGCATCATCACACCCTCTTCATTAAAAAATGCAGGGTCCTGAATATGTTTTCTTGCCACCTGGATTTTGTAGAGTGCCACTGTGGCTAGGCAGAAGGAGTCCAAGTGGCCTTTAATCTGCAGTGCTGTGGGTGGTTTGAATTGATGTACAAGTTTATGCAGACAGAGCTGAGGGGTTAGGGAGATCAAACTGAGCAGCATGGTGCAGGCTTGCCGAGCTTTTGTGAGGGTCTCGTCCCAGCAGCTGTAGCAAGGTGGGACTTGAAGCAAGGAGACAACATACCTGTTCCAGCTGCTCATACTAAATTTGACATTTAAATGCAGTTGAACCTAAGAAAGAAAATGTGAGGTATTAGCAGTAAGAAGGAAGGCAGCAGAACAGACAGGCCCTGAACACCAGATCATTTTGTCGCCCTTCTCCTCCTTCAGCTGCTCCTGTAACAAGGTTGTCAAGCATTCAAGGCTGTCAAGGTTTCCAGAGACACCAGTATAAACTGCCTGTTGTAATGAGGCTGGGAAGGTGTTGAATGCAGGACACACTTTCTGTGGGTCCTACCTTATCAGGTTCTGCTGTTAAGTACAAGGTTGATAAGGGCGCATCTTCTCTGCTTGCAGTAGGACGTGTTAAGGGGACAATTGAACCCCTGGGTAGGTGTTGAGAGCTGTGAAAGTTGTCCTTCACACCCCACAGCATCAGAGCTGTGAAAGTTGCCCTCCACATCCCACATCATCCCAAGTGCTCACTCTGTTCTTGGGGCTGGTCCTTGCCCATGGACGTGCCATGGGCAGTGGTGACCCCCTCCAGCTGGCACCCATGGGCTGAGCTCCCGGCTCACCCAGGCTGTCTGGAGATTCTGTCATGAGAAAGTGCCTTTTTCTCATCGATTTAAGGGTTTTCTACAAAAGTACTTGAAAGGGAAAACCGACAAGGGCTGCTTCCAAAGGAAGCTTGGCAACACCATCTGCAAAGCCTTGCACTGGCTTGAGACAGCCTTGGGCAAGGTCGCCTCAGCTTTGGGGCTGAGCTGTGAATAATTTCCATGGGATTAAAAAAAAAGAAAAAGAGCCCTAATTCCAGAGCTGGTTATCTCGTTTGGCAGTCTTTTCCACCCAGTGAAGGCTCCTGCAGTCCCAGAGCCTGGGAGCAGCAGGCAGACAGAGCTGGCGTATGCAGGGCTGGTTATGGGACATCACCTGGGATTTTCTCCGAGGAGCTTTGGACCCTCAGGGACCTGGAACTGCTTGATCCTGGGTACTTTGTTCATAAGAAAAAGCCCTTTGTGCCTGAGTTGTGCCCGTCCTAAGATGCCCCAGTGGCTGTCCATACTCCAGGATGCCCATTATTCCCCATTTTTTGTTCAGCTTCCTGGTGAATGCAATGGAGCTCAGACTGGTGGCTGGAGAATGCAAAGACAGGAGAGACCCCCTTGCTCTTATCTTTCTAGATATTCTGGGATTTAGGGGAGGGAGGGTTTCCCTGAACTCCTGTGCCCATGAAGTCGTCTCTGCATAGCTGAGCACCCCAAAACCAGCCCCCTCTGACCGTCCCTCCCCAAGCCTGGCGCAGGGGCTCTGCTGGCTGGCCTCCCCTCGCTGGCAAAGCCCTCTGTTTTCACAGCCAGTCCGTTAGCATTAGAATAAGGGAAAAGAGGGAAATGCAGTTCTTCTGGTGCCAAACTGGAAGGAAAACCCAGCAGAGCACTGGAGGAAATGAGGCCGTAATGCACAAAGTGTCCCGAAGGCAATGGGAACTGGGGCATTTTTGTATAGTCAGCCTCAAGCAGCTCACGAGGTCACACTGGCAAAGCAGAGCTTGGGCTTCCAGACCTAGACAAGGACTGGGTGTTCCTCCACTCTTGGACTATGAGAGGAGAGGTACAGCAAAGGTTTGTCACTTGTTCTTCCTTGGATTTAGGAGCTCTCCTATAGGGGTGCTACTCCACGTCCCTCTGACTGGCAGCAGTAAGGCTGGGAGCCTGCAAACAGTGGCAGCCCTGCCTGTGAGACTACAGCAATGACAAAAGAGTTGACAAGAAAATTGCATGCTTTAACAAGAACAGAAGTGGTTTATTTTGTGCTGCTGAAGCAATCTCTCCTGGCAGAGCATGTCAGCCATCTCTGGCTGATAGATGCTGGCAATTAGCAGTGTTCGCAGAAGGGCAATATTCCCCAGATCTTTATTTGTATAACCTTTATACAGGGAGCAGTAGTTCTGAGAGCCAAGATTGCATTTTCTAGCTCGAGCCAGCCCTTCGTCTTGCATAGCATGCTAGCGAAGCAGAGGAGGAAAATATATACATTACCCTGGAGAGGATGAAACAAGGGCTGTGGAGAGGATGAAAGACAGTTCCTCCTGCTTTTTGGAGGGACTGGCTGGGACTATGGCTGGTTGCAGAGAGATGCTCTCCTCTGGCTGTGTTGCTGAAAATGCTGCAAACCTGTCAGGTCTCACACGGTGAGGATGATCTTGGGATTGTCTCAGTGTGACCTGAGTGTTAGGCACATCATCCAAGTTAATTGTTCAGGATCCCTCTGAAGGCAGTGAGAAGAATGAGGCCAAGAGAGAGATGAGACACCCCATGAGGCACCCTGGTCCCGGAAGAGATACCCGTTAACATCTCAAATGGGTCTGAAGGTGGATGGGTGGACAACTTAGTTGATCGTTCACTGTATCTTAGTGTGTCAGATTTGTGTGTCAAATCCTACCCTTAGCAAACAAACTCCCTTCAAAGTCAAAAGTGAAAGCAGGGCAGGGGCCTACAGAAGACAGAACATCTACCCAGAGACTGATTTTGTGGGAGCTCATGTTAGGTGAGATGAATCCTGGCCCTGTACCCTGCTCCCCCATGCCCTGGCTGTTTGTGGATTGAAATTAAAGTGTTTCACAGCTAGGCTTTTTAAAACATACTAAGCATAATTTGAACAAAATATGCTCAGATTAAAACAAAACATAAATAACACTCTGTCAATTATTAGTTAGATGTGATCCTGGGCCTATCTGCATACATGGCTCTGTACTGATGTGTGAAGAGATGGTCTATGTAAGAGGAGAATTAGGAGGCTTTGAAACACCCCGAGTCCTAGTGGTGTGCCCCAGAATCATCACAGGCAATGAAGTAAAATATCTGTACTTAAAGGGAATAAACTAAGAGAAAATGGATGTATCTAGAGCTTAGCCAGAGCTGTTTTTAGTCATTTCGTTTTACTGAGGAAATTCTCAGTAGGTTTGTGATGATTTGCAAGGGCAGGTGCTATGTTTTCTTTAAGTTTGGAAGGTGCCTAACAAACTGTTTTTCCCAACTTTTCTCTTCCACATCCTTTGCCTTAACTTCACTGTTTCAGACATTTGCAGCATTGGAAATGCTAACGTTTGCAGGCTGTGCTGCTCTTAGCTGTGGCTGTTTAGGAGCTTTCCAACAGACTAAATTTTGCTTATGGAAAACAAACCAAACCAAAACAAAACACATCGTGAGGGACAATCCTGTAACTGTGGGAAGCAAGGCCAGTGAGTCTTGTTTTGGGGAGTGCTCTGTACACTGCATAGATCCAATTACAAATTGTGGATTGCTACTGTGGAATATATAGCCTCCTGTATCATAAGGCAATAATCAAAATTGTATGTGCTTGGTACATCACGAGGCAATCTCTTTACTCAGCAATTCTGAATAGAGGGCCATTTTCCAGCTGGGCGCTATATCTAGGCACTCTTTGGAGAATGGTTGTAAGCTTCTGGCTCTGGCTCTGTCCATGTCCCACAGAAAATGCCTGGCCTTGCTCTTGGAGCTGCTGAGAGGCTGAGGGAGGTGTTCCTCACAGCCCTGCACCTCGGCGGGGCAGCTGTCACTGTGCAGGAGCAGCCAGCACATCACTGGTGTGTGGGAAGAAGAAGGGGCTCCTGCCAGCCCAAATACAGGTGCATGGAGCTGCTTTTGCAGCCTACGTATGCCAGGCATCCAAGAACTGAAGGAAATACACCGTGGGCTATAATTAGGCCCCCGCGGCTGATACTTCTTCCCTGTAGAGGAACGCCTTTGTGAAGGTTCCTGTGTGTTATCGAACCATATTATCTCCTTAAGAGCAATCACGCTCGGGGTCACTGGCTAGCGGGGCCAGGCCAAGCACAATAAAATAAGCTGGGCTGCTAATTCGAAGCAGATTGCCCCAGCTCTGCAGCAGCACCAGTGCACATGGCAGGACATCACACTTCCAAACCCGACACAGGCTCCCTGAGCCAGCCAGAACAAACTGGGTTCCAGTCATACCTCAGAATAAACTTAAGTAAGCTTAATAAATATTATATTTAAACGCATGCGGCTCTGTGTGTAAACCACTGTAACCAAACTGAAGCAAACTGGAGCTTGTGTTACAAGCTCTGTGGAAATAACAGCGTTTGGCTCTTTTAATAGCCCACTGTTTGTACTACCAAGCAACAGGCGCTCCAAATAAGAAGCCATAGCAAACCTCGCCTCCTTCTGACGCCTACTACCTAATGGAGACCAGATGCTAAGGGATATCTTGCCTGGAGTGAGTCACACAAAGAGAAGACGGTGATATACATCCAAAAGGGGACATCGTGATGGTATGGGACCTGGTAATTCAAGGGACCACCAGTTGCCTCTTTTGTCCAGGGTAAGCTCAGTAGTCTGTTTGCCCAAGCTGTCATCTCTGATTTACATGAGAAAAAGATGAGACAAAAACACTCTTAGGGCATCATTAAAAGTCCTAAGAAGTTTATGATGGGTTATGTTTTTTTATGACTGGAAGCTTCCCAATAATTCCTCCTGGTGATTTTCAGGGTAACTTTAACGTTCATGCTCAGGTGTAGGCATTATATTGAAAATGAGCAATAGCAGCTGATTACTTGAAATTACTATTCAGATTCTTGAAGCTAACCCACCCCCTTGCTAGGAGGACAACAGGGTTTTGGGTGTGGGAGAAGCAGCCTGTCTGGTGTGTACCAGCCAGGGAAATCAAAGAAGCATGGTCTCAATGAAAATGTTCAACATGGGCAAAAATGGATTGGAAATATTTACTCAGAAAACAGTTAACAAAAACAGCTTGCGGTAAAATTGGAGGATGCACTAAGTGACCTCCTGGGGTAACAGAACAGAGACAGGAATGTCAGATGATGAGGGAGCATGAAGATAACATGGGCTGGGAAGAAAGCACTAAAATTTGCTTTGGAAGACAGCTTTAGAATTTAAAATTATCTTTACAAGTTGTAGAGAGAGACTGAAAAAATAAGGAGCAACTCAGGAAGGACAAGGAACCCCATTTAGGCATAAATAATGTCTGAACAAATACAAGAGCAACTGGTTACACAGCAAAATGTCTAGGGGATGCATTGAAATACAGGCTGGCTGGAGGGATTGATATCTTGCTGTCCCAGAAAGAACATGGATATATATATAAGCAAGAAGCATTCATGAAGAAAATTTTCCGTTTTGTTTAACAATGATAAAACTTAGATTACTCTGTCAAGTCCTGGGCAATCTTCAACATGGAGAAGTTTGCTGGAAAGGGAAAAGCTGTAGTCAGCTTTTAATTCTCAATGTCCATCTTGTTTAGTGCAAGATATTATCTGGTACATGACCATCTTCTTTTGCTTTTCTTGCTTTGTGTGCAGTGTGTTTGTTTTTGTTCTCATGCACACTTGGTTAGGAACATGAATTTACTTGAATAGTTGTGTATTTGGATTGTTACAGATGTGCACAGACATTTTACAAAACGACGTGCAAAGACATCTGCATGAGGTTGTGAACGCAAGTGCAGTAAGGCTTGGACCCACGGACAAGTAACCACACTTATCACTGGGTGCAGAAGTCACCAGCTGCACATTCCTAGCACCATGTGTGAGATAAAACCTTTTCCAGTTGCCAGATATGATGCAGCTTTAGCAGTGGTCCAGAATTGCTGTCCTCCAGCTCTGTTGATGCTCATACCACCCAGGAGGCCAAAGGAACTCGGGACTGATGCTGAAGCCTGCTGTGTTTATCCTCCTCCTCTGTTATGCATGCACAGGATGTCCCTGCATCCTTCCCTTGCCTTCGTGTGCACCAGCAGGAGCCCAGCTGGCATCAGGGGTAGGATGTGATGATATATACTGAGAAAAAAACAAACAGACAAGTCCTGTGGGTGTCTTCTGAAGATGCTTTAGAAAAAATGCAACTTTGGATCTATCTGAGGGATGGAAATTGGGAGTGATGCAAAATTGTTCCCGATGGGTAACTAAATGCTTTCCTGCACCTACCACAGCATCCCCCTGACCACCGACATTATCTTGTTGAGCTGAGTGGTGGGAGAAGCAAAACACTTAGAAGGAGATAAATGGGCTATATTTGAGCACCGTGTGCTTGACAAATTAGCTGTGCACCCAGGCTGCCTTTCATCTCCGAAGGAAGAAAGGGCATTTCAGAGCTCTGTGATCTCCCAGCCAGGGGACAGCTATCTCTGCAGTGCCAGAGGCAGCCAGTGCATTAGCCCCTTCAGCTATCAGTGCATTTAAACAAAGCATCTCACAATTAGCACTTTGCTATTTCCTCACCACTGCCTGTAATTTGGGGATGTCAGTGGGTTGCTTCGAAGGGGGTTCATGCCCTTTGGGTTGCTGCTCGTGACACATGACTGTGGTTTCCAGCCTCCTGTGCTTGAGGAACCATTTTTGTAAATGCTGCTTGTGTGCTGCTGCCATTCTTGATGGGAGAGATGCTTCTGAACAAGGCAAAAATGGTACAAAACCACAAATCTATGTTTCTTCAGACATCTGCCCATGTGTGAGGATCTGGATGTGGGTCTCACTTTCCTACAAAATGAGGGAATGTAAGAGCTCAGAGGAAGTCACTTGTGAGATTCGGAGGGTTTTATGTCTGTTCTCAAAGTAGACTTAGCCAAAACTTCATAATTTACCATCAAGTTTAATTCTTCTGCAGCAAAGCTGTGTGCTCTGGTCCTCCAGTTTGCTGGAGGGATAACATTGGACCTTCAGGAATCAGGCAAAAAACATTTTATTTGTTTTTTAAACTTAAAAAAAAACAACAAACTTTTAAATCTGGTGGCATTAGAGGACTCAGATCATTCAGAAACAAAAATCCAAACTCCAAAGGTAAACACACTATTGCAGGAGAAAAACTGACTGATTCAAAGCACGGAAGATTTTTTTATTTTTACACAGCTAAATCTCTGAAAAAGTTTATTTGGGTAGAACTGAAGTGAATTATTCTCTGGTAGGTCAGGTTCTTGAATATAAGTTAGCTTTTCCTGCTATACAAAGATCAAAATAAAGTTTTTTAAATTAGATGGATCAGAAGTCCTTACCTCAATTTCCCTGATGGATAATGGCATTTCTAATGGTATTTGTAGATGTTTGTGTATGGATAATTTTTAAAAAGTATATTCCTGTTATAGAATCATTTGTGATCTAGTCATAGTGAGATCTAGTCCTAACTGAATCTTGTTTAAGGATGAAGTGATGATCAGGTTGTAGGAAAAGCAAACCAGGCCCCTATGGAATCCATGCAATTTCAGAATGTTAAATGTCCATCATTGTTATTCTTTTTAAATAACTATTAATCCTTCCAAGTAAGAGAAGAAATGTGCTAAGAAATGTTCATTAGCCTCTTGGTTGCCTTTCACGGATTTTATATTTATTTATTTATTTCCTGTTTCCAGCTAACAACATCTCAAAGAATGAGAGCACAGTCTTGATTCACGACATGTTATTTCCCCATTTTTCCCTTTGTGCCCTGGCACCATCTAGCAATTAGTGCTGCTTGGTTAATTCATGTATCACCACTTTAGATATTGAAGAACTGGAATTAAGCATCATGACCTTGACTGGCAAGGACAAAGGCTCTTAAAAGAGCAACAGCAGAAGAGGAACAGCACAGGTCAACAGCCTGAACTATCAAGGCACCCAAAATGCTGTGCTTGGGAAGACATCAATGTTTCCTAACATCACAGAAAGCAGGAGTCTGCAGATTTCGTGACAGGGTGGCCTTCGCTTGAGACAAAGACAAAAAGACACGTATTCACAGATTAGAACTGTCAAAATATTTATGTCTTCTTTTTGGTTCCAGTAAGCCTGGAATTAGGAAATATACTTTGGCTTGTGAACACACATTTTATGTACTATGTACAGCTAGGAGATGGCTGGAAGAAGATTCCTATCTGCTGCCTATTCCTAGGGCTGACCCTAATAACCAGAGATGGAAAATAGGTGCACACTGACTTTCACTTGAGGGGATATCCAGGTGAGCAGCATTTTGTTTTACTTAATTAAAAATATCTCCTGTTTAAAAGAGACAATCTCAAGCATCCTGCTTAAGAAAATAGAACTGAATGTCAGCTCTTATACATCCAGCATAATGATGGACAAGTTTATTTAGAGAAAAACAGAAGTGTCCCACTTTTAATCCCATCAGAGTCCATAGTCGCAGCAGTGTGGTGCTTCAACACATCAACAGTTAAGAATTGTTATTCCTAATATCAAACATTTAACTTCTACCATTTGTCCTATTCATGAGAAAAAAAGTCAGGTTTTCCATATTTGTCCTAAGGATCCAGCTGAAGGACATTGAGTCTTTAATGTTTTCACTATTACCACATGATCCTCCTCCATTTCTGCTGCTGTGCTTTGTGCTGGTTGGGACCCTAAGCCCTGAATCATCTCTGGGAAGTGGATGCTCTGAGCGGTCCAGTGCAAAGTGTGAAGCACGTCGGTGGTTGCTGTGGTTTCTTCTCTCTGTTTTGCAGGGCTCAGCTCTTTCCTGGTGTTCAGTCAATGACAAATACACTGTTTTGGTGTGGTTTTGTATGGATGTGTGAATTGTTTCTGCTGATACCTGCCTGTCTGTTTAGCCCTTCCAGTAACTGTTAAGCTTATTTCCACCAAACTTGACAGACGGATGAGAGTCTCAAAGATAATTACACTTCTACAGACTTCAGGAAAATTGTCATGTGGAAAGGAAAAAGAAACCCAAACTTGTGCCTGCTACTGTGGGAAAGCACAGAAAGCTCTGCTTGACAGCATCCAGCTAACAAAGCAGCCAATGCCTACAGCCAGCCAACACGCATGTGGGCAGCCCCAGTGCTGCCTCTTATCCTTGGGTGTGTCTCATGGGACAGAGTTGGGGTGAGTTCGTATGATGCAGGGCAGCACAGAACAATTTATTTGAAATGTATGATTGCCAAAAATCAGACTGGGATGCAGGTTAGTGTGAAAAAAAAAAAAGAATTAAATATGTGCTACACTGAATTCAACAACAAGATTACTAGTCTTGAACTTTGTCCACGTTTTGTAATAAAGTGACAGAAGAGTGAATTTCTAAGACTGAAAATTTAGTGAATACAACCTTTGCCATTGACAGCACCCCAGTTGTGTGGTGGGTGATTCAAAATGGCCTCCCTTGCAAAATTTGGGTTTTTATTTTATTTCCTAATGCTCAGTTGCCAGCACAGATCTGAGCATTTATCCTCCTAAACTCTTAAACTCATTTTTATTTATTTTTGTTTTCTCAGATGAGATAAGAAGCTGATTCTCCATTTGGGAGGTGTGATGTATTCACCCAGTACTTGTTGGTGAGTCTTGCATGGGTCATGTATGCTGGAGTCCTGCTGCTGCCAAAGGACTTCAACAGGGGAATCACTCACCTGCCTTGGCTACTTGCCTAAGGGTGCCAAGATCTCTGTCTGGAGGTACCCAACCCTCTCTAGGACTGTGAGGGAAATCCTGATGTTGGGCTGGGTTTCTCGCTTTTACACAGCTGTGACGAGGAGTGGCATGCAGGAAGCTTCATTCGAGCATAAAAAGCTCGAGGATTCCTCATATGCAGGATTTTGTTGTGGGAAGCAGACAATAATAGTCTTCACATGACTTTTTTTTGAGGTTCACCGTCAGTATTTGCAAAGCATTAAAGGTCAGCACCGTTCTGTATTATGAACAGGCAAGAGAGCAAACTGGTCTGGTTTTGGAAATGTGTGACATACCGCGATGTTTAAAAAGACCTTTTCAGATGAGCTTACTCTCTTCTACCATTTAAGAACAACCATCAGCTATTAGCTGTCCCTCCAACTTTTAATGCCCATGACCAAATACTTGAAGGTATTTCTGGAGTGCCCAGAACTATTTCAGTGAAAGTGGTAATTACAGAAACGATACTGCTTCCAGCCAGCAATATCCCACAAGATGAGAGCACCAGACAGCCCCTGGCCACAAGTAACAGAAATTTGAAAGAAAATAAAGGGTTTATTTTTAAAAGAAAAAAGATCATAACTTTATAATAACATTATTATTCAAAGAAAAACACTTCCTTATGAATTTGAAAAAACACTTTAGGCTTCAGCTTTTTTTTTTTCCATGCCCCAATTGCAATTAATTCCAAACCACGAAATAGATCATACAATAATATTAACTGGATGTGGGTGTTGTTGGTTCCCCAAAGGCTGTCATTTTGCTCTGGTCTACTAACTGGTTTTCAGGATTATACCCTGAAAACTTTGAAAGTGTATGAGAGAAAACAGCCTAAAATGTTGCCTCCTGGCTTTTTTTCTCACTGAAAAAGAAACTTGCTTGGGTGACACATCAATATTTGTTGTACATGATTTCATGTGTGCAAAATAAGTTTTCGTCTTTTTTTTTTTTTTTTTTTTTTGGTTCTTCCCAAATAATTTATGCATTTGTTTCAAATTTAGAAAAATGTTAAAGGGTTGACTGCTTTTTGTGGGCACTATTTTTGACTACTCTACTCATTATATCTGCACAAAATAATATTGCTTATGTGCGTATAGTGGAAAGTCATCCTCATGCTGAAAGCTGTTCCAGAGACTTTATAATAGATATCTTCCAATTAAAACCTGTTTGGAGCCCTTCTATGGGATGTAAGTGCTGCACAGATCTTTTGCTGTCTTCCTCTGAAGCAGCAAACTTGTCTTTTGTCCAAAAGAGTGAAAATGACAACCTTGCAATAAACCATCTGAGTTTATAGATGTCAAAACAATTTAATGACCAGTATTTTTTGTTTTCTGCTGTGGTGAGTTTTCCTGGTTTTTAGAAAGGCTGAGCCAGGAGTGATAGGGCTATGGATTATTGACTGGTAAAGGTAGCATTTGTTGGTGTCATGACCTAGGTGGAAGAATAATAAACCCAAGAGCCAAGACATACCTGATATTTAGTCCTAAAGGAAATGCCATCCCTGAATAAGAATACTTATCTTAGTATTCTTATTACATTTTTTTTAAAAGAAAATAATTTCTATTTTTCCTCTGCATAACAAACTCATTGTGCTATTACTGCTGCAAGATTTTATCTATATAGAACTGCCTGTAGGAACAAATTTATAGTGGGGAAAGAGGAAGGGAAGAGGGACTCCATTACCAAGTTTTCTGCAGTGAGATGCCTCTGATTTGTTCCATCGTGAGGAGTGGAAAGGCCTCACAAGACATCCTTGCAAAAAGCAGTGCACACAATTTATATAACAAAATATCATTTTTCCTCACTCTGGCTTTATCTGACTTCTCAGAACACTGTGTGCTCACTACAGAGGATAAGAGGATTCAGTGTGCAGCATTTTATAGTTAGGCACTAGTTCAGTCAGTCTTAAAAGCAGCCTTGATTTTCCAGGGATATACTTAAACTTGCATGTGCTCTACCTCTGGACCAAGACTTTGGTTTGTTATTGCACAGGGTTTTGTCAGTGAAACATCAGGGCTGATACAGCCTTTGTTAGACTGATTTGTTCTGTGAAAAATTGAGTTATTGTTTATTTTTAAGGCAAGACAGACTGTGCAGATCTGCTCAGTCACACATGTTAAAGTTGGGGTATTTTTTTGATTATTTTTTTTAAATTATTTTTGATGCAACAATTGGTAGAGAGACAAATGACACAATGGGGTTCACTGAGTTTCTATTCCCATCCTCCAGAATGGTAAAAAAGCAAATGATAAAATGCTGAAAAATATGTAGACCTGTGTGTTGGACAATTGGTTTTACTCTGAAATCACAAGTCTGGCTGCAGAGGTATAAAGGCACCCCATTAAGCCTATATATTTCTCCAAAGGGAATAAATCACAGCCTTTACTGACAACCCACACTCTCCAGACAGAGGTCCAGAGCTTCCTACAGGAAGTAGTACTGACAGGAATGTACTCTGAACATCACTTCTTTGTAGAGTTTTTGCACCAAAGTACAGTATCAGAGGAAGTTTCAAATCCCTGAGTGCTCCCCACAAACAGGGATCTACATCCTTTCCTTCAAGAACTAAAGCAGGATCTGTCTTTTCTTTCAGGACATCAGTGCATCAAGGTGATCTGTATTTGGTTAGTGCCCAAGGCTTAGAACCCTCCTCATGGTGTTCAAGTCTGTTGCACAGTCACAGGGCTGCAGCTTTTCCTGGATAGAGAAGAGCTGAAGATGTGTCACTTGGGGAATTATTGGAAGAAGTAAAAGATTAATGAGATGGCAGTGAACATGGATGATCCTGTCTGTGACTGGTGGGATAAGTGCACTCAGACTTGTTGAATGCTGTGTTCAAGTATTTTACATTAGAGTGGGTGAAATACTGAAAATTTTGAGCAAGGCCAGCATCTTGGTCTTGCTCTCCCACGCAGAGTCCTTAGGTTATAATGCCATGTTTATTCATTCCCACATGTTCGCAGAAATCTGTCATTTTTGTACATAATAGCAGAACTCCTACTGAATAAAAGGGGGCTGATTCCCATTCAAGTTGGCCTGTAGCTAGCAATTAGAGCAGTTTTCAGAAGAGGAGGAAATTTGGATTTAACTTTTCTGAGGCAAGGACAAGAACTGAACCTTGGTTTTCACATTCTGAGTGACCTCCAGTCATCCAAGTGTTGGAAGGGTGAGTTGGGTTTGGTCAGAGATTTTATGGGTATGTCCATTTGCCTGTATGGGAGAGAAGCAAAATTAGAGGGACATGCCTCTGTACCACATCTGCCAGGCTTATTCAGATGTCTTGAATGCCCTAGGACATCTTGGACAGCTCCAGGCTGTTTACACAAATTAATCACATTAGCACTCCATTGAATATTATGGGAGCTTAGACATACATGGGGACTTCCATGTGGTGTGTAACTAAAATTAGGGTAAGTGTATGCCAAATGAGAATAGGTGGTACCATACCAAGCTAAGACATGGTGCAGGGTGCTTCCTAGGTACACACCACCCTGGGAAATTATGTTAATGTCTCTGCTTTTCTGCATGAAGCATTGTCACTGCTTTCAACCATTCTCCATAGGAAGACTTGCCCATCCGGGCTGCTCTTCTGTCAGCCACCTCTGTTTGTGATGCAGCCTTTTGGAGCAAGCATGCCAAACTTTGCATGCTGAGGGATTCCTAGTGATCTGCATTTTCTGTACTATGCCCATTCTACCACTTTCTTTTCTTGACCAGACAGAAGATCCTTTCTGGTGCTTCCTCAGCATAGGCAGGGGGTTATTTATAATCCCACCTTCCATTTCTGGAGTGAGCACAGCCCAATTCCCAGCCCAGACCATGCCAAACGCCCTCACCAGGGAGCAGTTGGATGGAAAATAACATTTTTTGTCTCCCTTGGGCCATTAAGTGCCCCATGCTCTGACACCTTGCTGTGTCCAGCCAGCAGCAGTGACTTTACACTGAACCCAGAGCCAGCCGCTCTCACTCCTGAGAGCCAGGACTGGCTGCAGTTCTCCCAGTTCTTGTGCTTGACACAAAAGCCATGACACTCTTAGGCTTCTTTGCTCCTGATTGTGGCTTTATTAGGCATAATAACCATTTTTCTCTGAGCATTTAAAATATCCAGGGACGCAAACAGGTTTTGCCGTGTTAGATCCCTGTCAAGCAGATGTTGGTGGCTCACGGTTTCTGGCTTGGTTATCTTCATTACTGTACAGATACATTGATTTTTTCTTTCTCCTCAATAGCCCTACATGAGGGAAGCTTAACATGCCAGTGAGGCAAATGATAACACAGGGCTGACACAGTATCAAATTTCCCTTTACAAAGCTGGAACATATGTTTCAATACCCGAGTTCATGTAAGTCCTAAAACATGATACTCTGCTAAGACATGCCAAAGACATGAAAGGGAATTCCTGGGTTTGAATACAGCAGAGGTTTGAAGGTTTCTTTCCCTGCTCCTCCACTGCTACCACCACTGACAAAGAAATTAGAGTGACACCAATGGCTACTAATGTGTTTAAACAAAGCAATTTGATTCTTTCTAAGTGCAAATGGAAATTTATTCCTTTATTTTATTTATTTATTTTTTTTGGTTGTTGTTGTTGTTTATTTGGGGCCATTGAAATTTGTGGAATTAATCTCAGCTGACTGTAGGGGTTTATGTCTGACATAATGCCCAGAGATATTTTTCATAGTCAATGGAGAGAAAGAATCACTTTCAAAGTGTGATTCGTGTTATCCTGAAAGAAATGTTCAATAGAGGCCAGGTGAGCTACTCTTTAGAAATGCCCCTCTACCCACTGACTATTCAGAGGTCTTGTAAAAGGGGATGGTTTATCTGTTAGTGAGACAGGAGATTCATCCCACCTTGGCAGCCTCAGCGGCTGCATATGAGGTATTTGCTGCGAAGGTGCATCTTTGGCAACAGCAAAGCAAGTTGTGTTTTCCTATTTCCAGTCTTGGAGTTGCTTTGAGTCAGGGCAGAGCTTGCACTATGGGCACAATTTCCTCAGCCCCCACTGGCATCTCAGAAACCTGCACCTGCCCAAGGAGAGAAGACATGGCTGTGGTACTCTGCTGAGGTTCCTGGGTGCTGCAACAATGGCAGGCTCTACTTCCAGAAAAAAATATGACAAAATAACAGAGGCTCTACCATCTCTAAGGTCCTCACTGTGTTATGACAGATAAACAGCAATAATGGTGCTTAAAAGAAAGAGGGAAAAGGGTTACGCTAAGGATATTTAGCTTCCATTTCTTGAGCATACTTCCCCCAAATGCCAAGGGAAAATGGAGAGTTGGAGCTATTCACAACACAGATTATGGAAAATCCATGCCATGGAGAGCAGAAAATATTTGCAGAGGGTGGGTCCCACTTCCAGACACAGCATGCTACAGGGAAGGAGGCAGTGACTCGGGAAAACAACCCAGCCTTCTCACGGCACCAGGGAGTGCCACATTTCCACCCCATCCTGGGAAAGAAACTCATCCAGCTCTGGCATTTGTCCTTTCAAAATGTTCCTGAAAAATTGGAGCAGGTGGAGGAGAAACAAACAAACAATATGATGGTTGCAGGAAACACTGTGCAGTGAGACCCTTTGGTGAACTCCAATTCCTTATTTCAGTTTGTTAGAAATCTTAAAAGAGGACTGCACTATAGTGCATAATTCGCTATTTCTCTCCGGGAAGAACATGCTGCCTATCCAATGCAGGAAGCTTAAAGAAGGCAGTTCCAAACTGGAAATAAAGCACATTTTAACTGTGATGTTGATTAACAGTTGCAGTGAACCATAGAAAGATTGATAGATTTCTTCATTTCTCAATGTCTTCAATTAAAACCGGATGGCTTTCTGAAAGACTTGTGTTAGCCAAATAAAACTTACTGGAAAAATTAAAGGCTGCACAGTACAGGAGTTGTTTAGGGCTTTTCCACAGGGAAGGAGAATTTATATGGTCACTGTGTATTTTATTGTTTCTGTTTACTTTCTGTAGAAGAGCTCAAATACAAAGAGATGCTTGAGATAAGTGCAGAAACAAACAAGCCAACTCTTGTCTTTCTAAAGATAAATGTCAGCAGAAGTTAGTGTGGCTAAATCAGATTTGGAGTTTATCTCAAAGAACCTACATGATGAATCTGTCCTGGAGAATTTTATTTAGCTATCCTCATAGATTTTATTTGAATACTTAGGGGGGGAAAAAAAAAGGAACTTCAGAACTTTAGAGTTGCCATAACCAATAGCTAATGAATTTGTCTCCTTTCTCTCTGATTTATAAGCTCTCTTAATCATAAACATTCCTCCAATTTTGCTAGCTGACCCAAATCAAAAGGACAAAGTCAAAGATCGTTGTTGCACATTTTAAAATGCAAGACTGTCTCCTTCTCAATAAAACATGATGGATTCATGGTCCAGCACAGAATTCACAATCATAAAGCCGGGTGATAGAGGTTAACCACCACATTGCAAATTCCAGGGCTTCAATTCATAAATTCAAAAATAAAACATACTTAAAGAAAATATGGAATTTGCAATTTTGCAAACTATTGACCTACCTCAAAACTGGACCTACCTTTCTGCTGCTTGTGAAGTACCCGATTCCAAAATGAAATAAAGGCTTGGTAAGTGGGACTGTATTTTTGAAACCACGAGGGTGACATGCTCAAGAAGTCAAACCCAATTCCCTTCCATTTGTTTCTCTGGTTGTTGCTGCATACATCAAAGCAGACAGTTCTATTGATCTATTTAGCAACAGATTTACATAGAGCTTCAGGGATCTCAAAGGCTCACAACTGTGGCCAAGAAAAAATGGCATTCAGGAATTTAAAAGAAATGTTCCCTCTGTGGTCATTTCTATGAAACTATTTTAACTTAATGCTAGCCCTGATGAGGTGGAAAGCCCCCCTCCCCTTTTTGAAAAACAGAGGGAATCTAAAGCTGAATAACATACCGATCAGAGCTGTTATCATCTCACTAGTATTTCAGGATCTGTGCTCTCTGCTGCAGGAATTTGCACTGTATTATGATATTTATTGTACTTTTTGCACTTCTTTCTTTGTGGAATATTCCAGTGTGAGGTCATGGTGCTCTAGAAGTAATTGACAGAAAAATCCACTGGCTGCAAAAAGTAACCTGCAAAGAACCTGTACCACAGTTATTTCCACTTTTCTCTTACTCTACTTCTGTAGCATAGAATAACACAATTTACCATAATTATATTTTTAACCTTCCTCTTTTTCCAAAAATTGGTTCTTTATGCTCTGCTAGTGCTTTCTCAAATAAATTGTTTATGACTAGTCTCTGCCATCTGCAGAGTCCTGAGGGGCAGACTGGGGCTATTAACTTAATTTTGGATGAGTGTATGTGCAAGGTAAATGCACTTTAAAAAGCAGCATGGATACAAGGATCAGGTTCATGCACACACTGCAATTTCCCTTAGCTTAAATGAGGATTCTTTTTATTAAAATAAGAACTTAATTAATACACATGGGCATTTGAGGATCAAACTCTACATACCATTCATATGGACTTGATTTAAAGATCCTGAATTTAATTAAAAGTACTGGTAAAGGAGTATGTTTCTGATGGGAATAATACACTGATAACTTTCATAGTTAGGGCATGCAGGAGGTTATGACTGGCCTCTCAAAGATTAAAAATAAAAGTAAGGGGTGGCTAATGCCTTGTGGAGGGTTTGATTCCATCAAGCTTGACTCCACAGTGCTGGGCTTGTCTGTGCATTTCAGTCCTATTCCCAACCCTGAAAAAAGGAGAGGGGTACTCTAGGTCCACTTTGCCCACAAGGATGGTGGCAAATTTTCCACTGATTAAAAACATCTCTGTTTTGTCCCTTTTCCATCCTAAACTGAACACATTTTGTCTTGTTTGTGCCAAGAAGCAAAGCAGCATTAGAGTTGTATAAAACTTGAATAGGTGACCGCATGGAGAATTCAGCTACTGTGGGAATAAGTCAAGGACACGAGGGCAAACCCTTAGTAAACACTAGACCACAAGCACTGGATGTTCTTGTCTGCAGCATCATTTGAGGGCTGCCTGGAAGTTCTCTTCAAGACCAGATTTGCTGTCCTTATGAAGAGTGCACCTCGAGGCCACAGACTAAATAGGGAGGTGGACACTTCTGAGAAGATGCTTGGGCAAGCTTAAAGCTTCGTCTGCTGTTCTCCAGCCTTGCTGCCTCTGAAACCATTTAAATACATAAGGGCAATGAGCTGAGAGCATTCTCTACTTGCACCCAGACATCACAGGCTCTGTACATCTCATCAATGACTGTTTTGTCCTGCTATATGAACTAATCTGTGAAGAACACAGGAGAAAGATTTTCTATGGCCCAGCTCCTGTAGGAAGGTAGAAGGCTCTATGGCACATCACTAGCTCAGTGGCTGCATGGACATCTCACAGTGGAAATCATGTTGTGTGCATTCAGGTATCTGAGTCTTTTGCTGCAAATTCATCTCAAGAGGCTGGGTCATCCCGAAGTCCCCCAAACGTGACTTTGGACTGGAGCATTTAGTACAACTGTTGAAAAAGCAAGAAATTTTGTTAAGCAGATGCCATTTGGCCCTTGCCTTCAGCCAACTGGGTTACAAAAGTACCATGTTCATGAGCCAACTGCTGCAACTGGCTCAGAGAGAAGTGGTGGTGGTATCAGACACCCCACAGTCTCTGATTGGGAATCTGGGTTGAAAAACTAAATATCTAATGGAACATAAATTAAATAGATCTTCTAAATAAGGTCCCAGTCCAGCTTCCAACTTGTCATGAAATTTCCATGGTCTTAAAAGGAAGAAAATGAATAAACCAAACACCCAGCATGAAGCCTATGCAGACTGCAGGTTAATTTTGCCCTAAGTAGCACTTTGGAGTTGTGTAGACCTTGCTCCATCGGATATACGTGTTTTGCCATAACCAAAGTAAAAAGAAGTACTGACTTCTAAAAAAAACAGTTAGAAAACAAATTCAGTGATTTGTATTTGTCAGATGAAAGAGGGGGGAGCGTGTGTGGTGAGAGCTCGGTGCTGTTGTGCTTGGCCTCCTACTAAAGAAATTATTTTTTTTTTTGCAAGTGTTGAATGTGTTTTTGGTACTGTTCACGAGGCTGGCACTTCACACAAGTGTGTGTAGCCCTCTTCTGTTTCAAATTTGCCAAATTTTGGGTATGGTAAAAAGTTTTTTTTCTTTCTCTCAAATATTTTGCTTCCTCTTGGGCTTAGGAAAATAATTAAAAGAGGAATTCTCTCTGTCACTCTTTGCAAGGGCATGATATGTTTTCTACTCTCTCATCAGTTACTGTGCTAATTTTTTGGAAAGGCTTCCCTTATTCTTCTTGTAAGTAGAAGGTGTTGGTAGCCAAAACAAACACAGAAAGAAGCCAAGGAAAGAATAAGATATAACTACTCGTACAAATGATCCAAAAAGGGAAATCTCCAAAAACTACTGTAAGTGCTATAAGATTTCAGATGGTGAACTCATCCAAAATTAATGGTTAGCAAAAAATTCAGTTCTTAAACACCAGTAGGATAAAAAGAACAGCTTCTAACAGTAATAAAATAAAATAAAATAATTAAATTAAAATAAAATATATTATTCTTTTAGTGTGGAAGTACTGTTTTGTGGTTGAGGCACTGGGCTTGGATTCAGGAGACCAAGTTTTAGTGCTTCTCTCTCCAGAGAGACCCCATGTAAGTCCCATTATATCTTCATTCTTTCTCTAAAAACAGTGCTAGCACTTCTTTCTTAACTATTTATTTCCCTCAGATAACCACTGTGAGCTCACCATTATTATATTTGTATGGCACCTTAAACTAGAGGCCTTGATCTTATTTTGAGTTTTCCAAAAAAGGGTGGAAACATTTTTTTTTTTTTCAATTAGATACAGTATTTTTTAATAGAAAATCATCTTCGCTGAAAGTTTTTGTTTATGACCCCCAAATTACACTTTTGTAAAAATTCAGAAGACGTATATTACATTGCGAAAGTATCATGAAATCTCAGGATCTATCTGAATTTATATTTTTTCTCACATGCAGTTTTCCACAAGAAAGGAGCTGAACTGCCATAATGTTCTATAACTATTTTATAAATTTCATCTTGTTATAAATTACCTCTTAAGAAAGTTGATTAGTGCCAAATGTAGCGTTAAGTCAGAGGGAATATATGCTTCCTCTGTAAAAAAAAGTGACCTTTTAATTTTGCTCTTCATGGTGTCACTTTTATTTACAGAGAAAGAAGAAAGAATAAAACCAACACAACATGTACTCCTATTTTTGCATGCAAGGGACAGAGACCTAAGAAAATCCTATTGTACACGAACCATGAAACATTCAGCCTGAATAAACAGAGCTTCCAATCTGTTGATGACACATACATGAAACTGGGACTATGTATTGTATTGCATGATAATATTTATGAAAGCAAGTGTAGTCTGAATAAACTCAGTCCGTCCCGTAGACTGAGAATGAAGCAGCATTTCAACGGGAAAACATGAGCAGGGTTTTCTGACACACCCCAGGTTGAGCGGTGCGTTGGTGGGGGGATGGCGTGTGTTGACATTTTCCTTTAACAGGTCACCAGTTGGCTGAAACCAGACACAGAAAGCATTAACCTCCAGAGAACTGCTCTGTGAAAGTTAGCTGAGCTGGATTTGCCTTTTCACAACAATTTCAGCCACTGGTCCTACTGCCCTGTCTCTATCCCACCTGAGTTTTCAGATGGATGCTTGGGAAAATCCACTGGGCAGTACAGATTTTATCAACTCCTTTATAAACAGCTCTGACATTGTCCTTGACAAAATCATTTTCTTTTAAAAATATATTATACTTTGGATGCTGTTCTGGCAGGTCACATACAAATTCCTGCTAAGAAGAAGATCTGAAGAGTAAATAAGCTTCCTAGACAGGACGGATGGAGAACAGAGGAGTTATTTATTCACCTTTCAGTCAGAGTTAATGCTGTAAAAAGCAGGCTCTGGAGGGGTATCCCCAGGTCCGTGTGGCCAGGCAGTGGGAGGACACCAGGAAACCTGTCTGCCCTCTGCTAACCTGACCCACCTTTCCCCACCCGGCTGGCCTGGCTGACCTCCTGCTGTTACCACAAACTTGGACTTGGATCCGTCTCTATTTTTTTTTTTAAATATGTGGCAGTTTGTTTTTAAATAGGAACTGATGAAAGCTGTTGCTGTTCTTATTTTCCTTTCTATGAACTGAAGTGATGACAACAGTTTCTAGTAAATTATAACATAGGCAGTCAGTTCCAGAGTTCCAGATTAGTTTTGAAGTTGAACTTTTTTTCTTTTTCTTTTTTTTTTTTTTTTTCTTCATTTGGGAGGGTACAAAATACAGCCAGACAAGATTTAATTAAATACTTGTATTTCATAACTGTAATTTATCTAGCTCAGTATGTCCTTTCCCATGGGTTTGTTTGGATATGAGGAATTTTTAGATTTCAGACTGCCAGGCCTGGAAAGTTCTGTGTGTCCACGGGACAGGTAGAAAACAAGCAGTAACTATGCTTGCATGCCCACACTGCCCTCTTCAAGGGTGTTCAAGACCCTCCTTGTTGGTCTTCTCCCTCACTCAAAGTAACCACCTCGAGGGATGCGAGGATCATTTCTAGGCCATTTAGCATCTGGTCTCTCCCTTAGCCTGCCAAGACTGTATGTTTACCAACCGAAACAAGCCAACATATTTTCATTGTATCTCTTACTACTGTGGCTCAGAAATAATTCCATATGGTTGCAGTCTTGCTACAGCTCTTTATGGGCTGGATCTGGAGCTTGCTGGTGTCAGTGGAGAAAGTCCCAGT
Source organism: Netta rufina (assembly GCF_964035555.1). Classification (NCBI taxonomy): domain Eukaryota; kingdom Metazoa; phylum Chordata; class Aves; order Anseriformes; family Anatidae; genus Netta; species Netta rufina. Next base: position 69,379,080 of record NC_140127.1, on the reverse strand, counting down.
GATTTCAGTGAGCTTTGGAACAGACTTGTGTACTTGAGTAAACAAGAGTTAGAAAAGGATATATGTGGTATGTTATCTTTGATCCTGTTAGTTAAGATGTCACTGCTCATCACATTTACAACCCAGCTCTTTGTTCCTCCCTACCTATGAGTCCTAACCTGGTGGTGGTAGCTCCTAAATGTAGCCTCCTGGCATGACTGGTGCTTGGTGCTGCTGTCTTTGTGAGGTACATTGCTACACCTGGGTCTGCAGCTTTCTGAGACCTGAAGTGGATTAGTTAAGAGCTGGATCCAGACCTTCTCCCACCCCTTTCACATGCCCACCCCTTTCACATGCCCACCCCTTTATTGGCGAGTGGCTGAAATATGGAACATCTCCCTTCCGTGGAATATTACTACACTTTCCTAACTAGCAGAATAACACTTCCAGTTCATCATTCATCCGTAACAACCACATTAGCTGCTCTTGCCTTTCTCCAGATAAGCTTCAGAACAGTGCAGTTTTCCTGCCAGCCATCCCACAAATGCCTAAGACACGTATGTCCATACATACTTTCCTATCTAATACTTTCTGTATGAAATTCATTCGAAGAATTCATTTGTCTGGCAGCCTGGAAAATGCCAGTTTTCCTGTGCGTAATGAGGATAAATGAAGAGTTACTTCTTGCTTGTCATTTCTGTTGAGTGGTCAGCATGGAAGGAGATTGCTATTGCTTGTCCAGTCCTCTGTTGACCAGTGCCTTCCGCACGAGGAAGAGCTGGCAGCATGCCCTGAGGCCACAAAGAGGGGAATCACGCAACTCTTCTTCTCCAGAGATGATTCCTCTGGGAGAAGATGGGGGCCCATGGGCATAGTGTTGAGGGAAAACTCTATTGCAGGGGATAAGTAGAAGACTTTAGTATTCATGACCTTTTACCTGGCAGCCCTCTTCAACCCACAGTCCTAAATAAATTAATTGCCTGGAAAAGATATGAAACAGGATGGAGTTCCTCAAAGGGACTCTCCTCTCGGCTGCTGCAGGACCTGCTGACTGCACACATTCTGTCCTCTCTCCTGCCTGGCTCCTAGTTATCTCCTCCCCTCCTCGAAAGATTACAAGTTTGCTTTTGCGAAATTTCTGAGCCTTGCACTTGGGGACTGAAGGATGTTTCATGAATAGAAACAGAGTGAGTGACGTTCCCTATAACAGATGATACTGGATATCAACAGGCAAAGAAAAAAATGTAGGGAGACTGCCATAGACATAATCAAAGTATGGCTGCGATTTTCAAGGGGAAAAAGATAACCAGAGGTTTGTCTGTGCTGAGATTTTCTTTCTTTTTTGTCCAGGAAAATTTTTGATATCAGGAGCTGTAGATAGGACACACGGTTGGAATGGGGCATCTATTCCAGATGTTAGAGGCTGGTCTTGCTTGTTACTCAGCCCTTACAAGAAAGCACCAAATTCCTTCAAACCCTGTTGACATTAATGGAAACCAAAGGAACTCAGCACCTTGTGGGGCTAGATCTTTAATGGCAGGACAAGGACAAATGGAAAGGACATCGGTGTCGCAAAGTTACACATCCTGATTTTAAACACTTATGTGCTTTGCTTCAAGAGTGTTTTGTATGGAATAATTTGAGCCTGGGGTTGATCAAAGGCTTGGAGAGTCAAGGGGCAAGGTACATCACAGCTCAATTTATAGTGCTGTTGGGTGTTATAAAAGTGTTTTGTACTGTTGGGCTTGCTCTCCAGAGAAGCTGTGGGCTCCTGGCTCCTGTTGAAGATGACAACCACTTTCTAAAAGTCATGGTCTTTGCATTTTTTAAGAAATTTTTTCCCCCCTACTTTCTTTATTTTCCTGATGTTTCATTTTAGAGAAAGACCTTGACTCAAAACCAACAAGATTTGACCCTATCTCTGTACAGGATCAATACAGGCTCCCACGATTGATATTGCAAAGAATGGGTCCACTTTTTGCATTGTGTGATTGAAGATGGGCTAAAAACTGTGGCAAGGCCACAAGATTTTGAGGTAAGACACATCTCATTTCTTCTTTCTAGGGCTGTACTGCAGTTTTAGTGAAGGGAAATGTAAAAATATTGCTTGGAACCTGTTGCACAGCAATTCATAGCAATTTACAATATTAATTTATGGAAGAGATTATTATATGACCTGCTTTATAAAAGTTCACTATTAGTTCAACGTTTAATGCTCACAGACTTGGCAGAGTTTCATGCAAGCTGGATGCTGAACACCCAGTGAACTTCACTTGTGAACACAGTGTATGGAGGTTAGGGGTCTTGTAGACAGAGGCCACCACCCAGTTGTGTGTCAGCTAATGAGCCCACTTGTCAGAAGGAATGAAAGGATCCTGTGCAAGGGTTTAGAAAGGCTAATAACAGTAAAAAATATATCTTCATAGTATCAGTTCTGTGCCTGAAACATAAAAAAGAAGAGGAGAATCTGCCAAGCATAGGGAGGACAATGTTGTCACACTCTTAACTTGTGTCATTGCCCCCTAAAGAGGACTGAAGGGCTTCCTCATAGGTGCTTCTGATGCGTTGTGAGTAGAAAATTGTGGATGGTCAATTGATCATAACACAAAGAAACTATCAGAAAGCTAAGGGGGAGGCTGACTTGGAAGGAAACACTTCCGTTGTTTTGTCTTCCCCTTTTGTTTGGCTGGATTTTATGGCACAATGATTGACTGCAGGCTCTTTTTTGCTAAGATATTTATTTTGGAATGGCGCTATCACTGTCATGTTCCAGTTATTGTCTATAGCTTGTTTTGATCTTAAAGAAGCCCAGAACAAATTGAATACTTCATAGACCTATAGCTCATGCATGTAGCTGTGGTTGCAAGGGGAGAGCTCCAAACCATTGGCTTATGTTTAAAATAGACTGTTTGCACAAGCATCCCCCAAAATTGTGGACAAATTGTGCCTATTTCATATTTATAAGTATTAGCAAGCACAGAGTCTGCTCTGCATCTCTGCACTGAAGCCCGACCATGTCTCAAGAGGACCTTTTTTTTATGAGGGTACGGACAATAGTGTTACACTCTGGGGAATGCACATTACTTCCTTAGGGCATGAAAGAAAGAGGGACACTTTTGCTGGTGGGAATTCAGAGCGCTAACTTAGGTTTTATCTTGAATTACCCTTCTGCTGTTTCCTTTAAATATAAAAGGGGACCAGTTTCTGAATTCAGATGTTCAAATTAGGCATATAAAGTTAAAAGGTGTGACCACTCCCAACTCATTTCCTTGTCTCTTGCATTCAGTCTTGAGAGAAAAATCTTTGTAATGGATGTTTATGGAGTAATAACGTTAATTTACAGGATTCTTTGGGAGGCTATTACTCAAACTTGCTCCAGAGATTTGACCACCCATGGGAACTGTCCTTTCTGCTGTAAAACATCACCCCTTGCCAAGTACCTTCCTGCATGTGACCCTGGCAATACCTTGGGCATGCTCTTCAGGTGGTGCACCCAAATGGAACCTGGAAATGCAAATGGAAACCCAGATGGAAGCCTGCATGGAACTTCACAGCTGAGAGCACACACTTTTCTGTAGGGATTATGTCCTTTTTTTTCCTAGCCCTGATGATCAATAGGAAAAGAGACATCTCCTGGTAAAAAGATACCCAGACAGAGCTGGAAATCACTGCAAAAGCATCGCATTTTTGAATGGATCAAAATGGTCTGTCTTCAGGGGTTCATATATATGCTTATTTTAGACTCTTGTGGCCTTGAATTATGAAATGGAGGTGGGTTTTACTCTATTTCCTACATTTCTGGTTTGATTTTTTTTCCTGAGTTGCTGGCAGTGATAACGACCTTGTTTATAACAAAACTGGAGTGGGGATAGAAAAGCGAGGTTAGGTTGTTTGGCCACTTTGAGCATGGTTTCACTTATTTCAGAAGATAAGCAAACATTAACGATTGTTAACACTTACATGCGCCCAGACCTTATACATACACAGACACAAAAGCTATTAATAAATATATTTCTTAATGTTACTGAATTGTTCTTGTGGTAAAAATTTGGGTGGCTTCCAGCTTTTCATAACTAGGGCAGGCTGAGCTAATTGGGATGAAATGAAAACCATCCTCAAGCTTCCATGAAAAACGTTGAGATAAAAAGAAAGATCTGTTCAGTATTTCCCCCCTCCTTATTTTTCATTTTCTCTTGCCTCTGCTCCTCTGGTCACTAGCCAAATCTTAAATATATATGCACATCCAGACTATTCGGTTATAATTAATGATAACAAACATTTTGGAAGGGATATTAAACCTAGAGTTGCACGATTTATAGTACTCTTTCTAAACATTAGAAGCCAGACCTCTGTCCTTCTGTCTCTGCTGTGGCTTTAGGTCTACCTCTGAATCAGCTCTTTCAAGCACTCAGAGATGATTTAGAGGTAGAATGCTAAACTGCATGAATGCCAACCCAGTAAGTTCTTGTTTCTAAATGAAAATGAGGAAGAATTGAATAGCAATAATATTCCTCTAATTCAGGTCTTGATGCATTTAGTCTGGAAGAGGTAGGTCTGCAGGTCCTGGTTCTGGTGTGTGCATACAATTGATCAGCATTGCTTGCCCAAGCTTGAGGAAGATCAGGCATCAGTGACAGCGTATACAAGACAGAGCTGATAAGCAGATGGAGAGTAATGTTTTTTTCCCAACTACCGGTATCTGGGGTATTTAGGTTGCTAGAAGATCTATGGACAAGCTGTGCTCCACTTAAATCCTGTTTAGGCTTGAGCATCAGCTGAGATGTAGTAACTGTCAGGGTGTGTGCCCATGGCTAATGTGAGAGAATGCAACTTATCTTAGACTCCTTCCACTGTGGACTGAGCTAAACTGCAATAATTCACATTTTCTGGGTGAGCATAGCCTACCTCAGCTACCACAGCTAAGCCGATCTGCTGCTAAATCAGAGGAACGTGCTTCAGTGTCTGTGCCTGCAGTAATACCAGCATCCTTTGGACCTAATCTTGTGATCCAACTGGAAACACTTGGTCCTGTTGAGCTCTGACAAGCACCATCATCTCCTCAGTGCCTGGCAGAATCAGAGCTTTCATAATCTTTGAAGAGCTCTGGTGGTTAGAGATGAAGCAGGTCTGCACATGCACATAGCTACAAAGACCCAAATGCCTCTTACAGTAAATTATTCAATCTCTTTCCTTCCCCCAAAAGTTCAGCACCCTGTGATTTATACCAGCTCAGAGGAACGCATCTATCTGGCTGAACTGCAGATTACCCTATATCCTATCCAGACATTTTGGGCAAATGCAACATACCAACGAGTTGTATCTGCATCAGGCTGAGTAATACTTCCTCACAACACAACTTCCTTTGTTCAACCAAGATAAACAGTGGAAGAGCATCCTGTTGGGCCACTGGGACGAGAGGCTTCAATTCTTATTTATTTTAAAAATATTTAGATTTAGTAAATACCTACAGCAAGTAGGAAGTGCATAGTTTACCCAAGCAGCCCATCACATGCCTGTGCTTGCCAGCAGTATGTTGTTCAGTCACTAGATGTCTCTGTGGGCTACCAACCTTGGGGTCTCTGGTAAGCAAAGACAAAGCTGGGACTTGGGCAGGATATAAAGCCTCTCTGGGTGTGGGTCTGCCTGCCAGGCACAGTTGTTTGTGCTTAATAAATCATTTGGGAAGGTCTGTGTTCCTTCAATAGCGTTGGTCCCTGTTGTATAATCCCATCAGCCGTATGATTCAACAGGTAGCGCTTACTATATGCGGCTTTATGTTTATAAAGCACGTAAAGAACAAGGAGAAATCCAGTTTCAGGTGTGTCTCTGAGAATTTGGGTAACAAGTATCGCAGGAAGAAAATCAGGCAGAGAGCACATGTAGAGACTGAGCCAGTTCCTTAGGGAGGCTGGAGAACAAAGAGGGCCACAACCCAATGTACCCAAGTCCTCTGTATGGGAACACCACCCAGCGATGCAGTGAGAAGATGATTGCACCAGAAATCTCACAGCAAAACCCAGGCATTGAGATCTTCAAGTAAGTCATGACATTTTGCTTCATCAGCTGGGAAATGTTATACAGAGAAGAAAACCAAAATGCCAGCTCTCATTGCATGTCTGGGGACGTCTCTGAGGAAAGGTGAAGGATGTAAAGCATGAATTCATGCATGTCTTTCCTTCTGAGAGAGTGTGAGGAAAGAAACAAGCATTTCACTTCCTCTGGGAAGAAGTAGAAAGAAAAAAATCATAGATGAGAAAAGTACAGTCTAGAAAATTGTAGGTGAAAGCTCCTTTGAGCCGCAGCGGGAAGATGCAGGGTAGGCAGAGCTGTGATTCACTACAGTCACAATATTGCAACTTGCTGGTGCCACAGGATGTGTGTATGTGTATACACGTGTTAAAATTATATCCCTCTTAACTCTTGTAAGCGAGTGTTTGCATTTCTAGATAGGCAGATAACTAGATGCTTGGATGTTTGCATCTATTTCTGGCTTTCCTGGGGTAATCAAGTGTATTGCAACAGCACAAAGGTTTAAAAGGCCTTTGATAGGAAAGTAAGGCGAGCACTCAGTAGCAGAAGAACAGATAGACAGCAAAACAAGATACAAGAATAGAAATTAGATATAATCCAGACTGGTAGCAAAGGGACTGTCCCATTTCCATCAGAGCAGTGTGTGGCCTTTGAAGAATGTAAAGAGAAAAAAAATCAGCTCCCAAGATTACCATGGAGTAATCAATGTCGTATTAATTATACTTGACACTTCAGAGCCAAACGAGGCAACTATTTAATTAAAAGCACAGCATCACCTTAATGAGAACAACCCACACTTGTCACATCACAGGAGGGTTTATAGCCTCCCTCCCCACCCTCTATTCTTTGAATCCAAGTTCAAATTCAAGGGAAAGTTTGCCCATGGATTATGTCCAGATGTGTCTGATGTTTTAACTCTTGTTTTTAGCAGTTCCCTCTGCAGGAAAGATTTGTGCTGTTCCTGAGCAGGCTCTGGTTTTCTGTGACAGAAAGCCTTAGAGTTTTCTAGGGGCTGTGAAGCAAGCCTTAGGCTGGAACGCAGTGACAGTGTCACTTCCAAATTCTGCTGAAATGAACCATATCAAAAGGTCCCATCCAGATCATCAATTCATATTAATTGCCCTCTGTCCAATTACAGTTTGAAGCTCTTTGGCTCTACAACTGGAATTGACAGGACACTACTTTGAATAAGGTAAATCTCCCTGGATTTAGGCCATCTGGTCCAAGATGAAGCCCTGCCAGGAGGGTCTGAATGGTATTCCAAACAGTATTTGGGGCACTGAAGAATCTCCATGGGCGTCCTAGTTATGAGGACGGATGCCTTAGCTACGGCAGCTCAACTTTTATGGGTCTCAGAAGTACTTCCAGAATCCATGGTGGTCCATGAACGTGTAGGGGGACGTCAACCTCCATGATGCCACTGATATCACGGACATAGGACACAGAACATGGACATAGGACAACTCTGGAGTTATGTCTCTAATTACTCCTTCAGCATGTGTCCCACCAGTGCTAAGGAGGTCTCCTGTGCTCTTTTATTTTATTTTATTTTATTTTATTTTATTTTATTTTATTTTATTTTATTTTATTTTATTTTATTTTATTTTATTTTATTTTATTTTAATTTTTTCTACCCATGTTTCCCAAGAAACTCTTCTACAGTCACAGGTTCAGAAACTACTATTTTTGATATCTACCATTCATCCAGGAGAACTTCAAAACCAGCAGAGATCATTTTCCCAATCTATTATGTATGTTATGTTGCTGGCAGTTGCCAGGAGCAGCAGTAAGAGAGAAATTTTGCAGCACACGCCTATCAAGAGCCTGGAGCATGCATGGCTTTGGGTGACATTAATACACCAATGGGGTTTTATCCTCTGGTAAATCTGGTCCATGGGAACATAGTTTTCGGGACTGGAAGGGTTCCAGAAGAGGTAAACTCCAGCTGACAGAGGCAACAGACATGTATAATCTGGTCATAAATATATCAAATCCCTTTAATTATTTTTTTCTCCAGTTGCCCCTGTTAGGATGTTAGGATGTCTGGTTAGGGACTTTAACTTGTACCTTACATTAGTTCTTACATTAACTTCCAGTCAACAGTTCCTTCTTTGCTACCATTTTTGGGTTAAATATTTGAAGTGTTCACTCTTTCTCTACTAACACGATGTTCTTTGCTTTGAGTTACAGCAGAGACATGGTTGAAGATGAGGGAAGGCTTTAGGAGCTGTGGCTTACTGGATAATATATGAGTGTTCCTTCTATTGGAAACCTTTTCTCTTGATCTTAGTTTTACTTGTTGATTGCAGGTTGATGACCTCCAGCAGCCTTGGCTAATGCAACTGGCTGATGGAAGAATGTTAAGAGAATGAGTTTAAAATTACAAAATTGTCCACTTAGCTTGAATACTGATACTGTCTTTGATATTTTATAGGATTTTCCTTGCAAGATCTACAGAACTCAATGTCAGTGAGTCAGGGTCTTGGTCAAACTTGCGTAAATATAGTGTAGTTTGCTGGGTTCATTATTTTCCCCAGGAGTCTGGAAATGTCTGATTTTCTTCTAGTGGTCTGGACGAAATCTTGTCTGGCAACTCTGGTATTTTATCTTCCTTAAGTTTTTGACCTGAGAGTCATTTCACTGGTAGCACAGATTCTCTTTGGAATTGTTTTCTTTAAAAATTCAATTACAATTCCTCCTTTTGATGAAAGGAAGTGAATCATTAACAGACAGCTCTCCAAAGTTTCCTAGAGTTTGTCCCAAACCAGCAGTGCTGCCCTCTCTTCGGTGGACTGCATCTTAAGCAAATCCTAACATAATTACTAGACATCCTGGGATTTAGCTTGTAGGACAATATATGTATATTTCTTATTATTGGCCATTCAAAAAAAATCAAAGGCATTAGTAACCACATGATGTATCCCAAAGACCTCATCAAGAGTAAATTACCAGATGTCTGAGAAGCCTTGCTGAGTGGACATTTTGAATTTGTGGGGAACCTGAAAAGTATCACAATAGGTGGCAAATACACTGCTGTTGCTACAGTACTGTGAGGTTCAAGCCAATACCACATGCATTTCGACAGAATCTTGCCTTAAGCTCCTGTATCTTTGCTGTCATAACATCTCTCTCCTGAGATGGTGTTGTCCCTCTTACAGCTGGATAACTCCACAGCCGATCTCCAGAGGACGCTTTGTATTCCCCAGCAAAATGGAAACCACAGTCCTTGCATTACTGAGGGGGTCTAGGACAGTGACTTTAAGTTATGAGGGCTTATCCTATTGGTTGGGAATAAGCTTGTTAGGACAACCTACAACCATGGGATTGAAATCTCTTTTGGGATTAATGTCCTTTAACACCAGCTGTATGTTGGCATTTACACAAACCTCAGCTTACTGCAAATATGGTCTTAGCTGTCCTTTAAACACATAAGAAAGAGACATTGGATTTAGGGTACTGGAAAGGCTCATTTTGAGTCTGGGATATACAAGTTCTGGTATGGAACCAGGGGTTTCAATTTTCTCTTTGTAAAAGTAAGACATTCAGTGCAAAAATTCTTAATATAAAATTGTCAGTATAAGATTCTTAGACCAAAAGACTAAGTGCCAAGTTGAAGTTCAAGTGGTTGTTCAGGCCTCTTATCCTGGTGCAGGCTTGTCTCTGGATCCTTGGATGGAAGTTGAATAATTTAATATATGACAGTGTAACTACATCCAGTTGTAATCCCTTTAATTTTAAAAGAAAGTATCATAACACCTTCAATGTTCAACTCTGTAGAAGAAAATCTAAAGGAAAAAGTCATTTATAATCAAAGCTGTTAGCTGGCTTTTCTTCTGAAGCACGACAGCTTCTATTTTCCTGATGTTAAAGGCAGTTTTCCCAGTAGGTCTTTGGGCTAGGCTAAAAGACATATGCAAAACTGACAGAAGAAAAATCTCCTGTGTTCTCTAAAGTATTAACAAAACAGACTTAACAGACTTAGATTTTTTTTTTTTAAGCTTCTAATAATCTTGTTGCATCTTTCCTGTGGCAAGGACACAGGGGAGAATATTTTAAGCAGTAACTAACTGGAAGTGCATGCACCTGTGCAAAGACAGCACATGTTTGCTTGTGCCAACTGGATAATTAAGCACACATCTGCCTCTGCAGTTATCTGCGTTGTACATGCAGACGCTTTTTTGGGAGGAGAAATGGAAGCGCCAGCCATGCAGGTGTGTGGTGCAAGTTTTATGACTGTTTCTGGAGATGTGCTCCTACTCTCAGCAATATGCAGCCCACATGGGAGTAGGACACTGTGAACAAACAAACCTGTAGTCCCCTTTTAATATCTTCATCGATGATCTGGACGAGGGCATCGAGTGCACCCTCAGTAAGTTCGCAGATGACACCAAGTTAGGTGCGTGTGTCGATCTGCTTGAGGGTAGGAAAGCTCTGCAGGAGGATCTGGATAGGCTGCACCGATGGGCTGAGGTCAACTGCATGAAGTTCAACAAGGCCAAGTGCCGGGTCCTGCACCTGGGGCGCAATAACCCCAAGCAGAGCTACAGGCTGGGAGAGGAATGGTTGGAGAGCTGCCAGGCAGAGAAGGACCTGGGAGTGATGGTGGATAGTTGGCTGAATATGAGCCAGCAGTGTGCTCAGGTGGCCAAGAAGGCCAACGGCATCCTGGCTTGTATCAGGAACAGTGTGACCAGCAGGGCTAGGGAGGTGATCGTCCCCCTGTACTCAGCTCTGGTGAGGCCACACCTCGAGTACTGTGTTCAGTTTTGGGCCCCTCGCTACAAGAAGGACATGGAGGTGCTTGAGCGGGTTCAGAGAAGGGCGACGAAGCTGGTGAGGGGTCTGGAGAACAAGTCCTACGAGGAGCGGCTGAGGGAGCTGGGCTTGTTCAGCCTGGAGAAGAGGAGGCTCAGGGGCGACCTTATCGCTCTCTATGGGTACCTCAAGGGAGGCTGTAGCGAGGTGGGGGTTGGCCTGTTCTCCCACGTGCCTGGTGACAGGACGAGGGGGAATGGGCTTAAGTTGAGCCAGGGGAGTTTTAGGTTAGATGTTAGGAAGAACTTCTTCACTGAAAGGGTTGTGAGGCACTGTAACAGGCTGCCCAGGGAAGTGGTGGAGTCACCATCCCTGGAAGTCTTCAAAAGACGTTTAGATGTAGAGCTTAGGGAAATGGTTTAGTGGGGACTGTTAGCGTTAGGTCAGAGGTTGGACTCGATGATCTTGAGGTCTCTTCCAACCTAGAAAATTCTGTGATTCTGTGATGGAAGCTCCCCCCCCGCCTTTGTTATGGGTCTCAGAGCTATATAACCTCACTCACATCACTGTCTTGAGCATAGAAGTGGGTTAACCTCTGCTACATGCCTCCCAAAGCTGCTTCACATCTTCATGTAAAGACAGGGAGATGTGGTCATAAGAACTGAGGGTCCTTGACAAATGCTGTCCAGCTGTCATCAAGCATGACTTACCTCTCCATCATTAATGCTACAGCTGACATCAATATCTTGCAGCTGGGGAAGGTAGGAAAACTTCCTCAGGAGAGGTGAGAACTAGCTGGGAATTTGTTATTCCTAATGTCCTGCTTCCCACTGCTCTCCCAGTTTGAAGAGGGAGTGGGGTAAGAAGCAGTGCAGTCAGCTGTCATTTTGCTGAGGTGGCACAGGCAGATGTTATGTTTTTGTTTGAATCAGAAAAGGGGAAAAACTAAAAGATGCAATTCTTTTGTAGGTTTTCACCAACTAGGACAGGGTTCAGTGATTTTCTGTGTTCATCCTTGCTGTTTCATGCAGGCATACATCTCCATCTGAACCACTAAATGCACAGGTGTCTTCAGGAACACAGAGAACATGGTGGCTGGTAACACAGCAATGCTGACCATACTGAAAAACCCCACCAGGGCAAAAACTGTATCAAGAATCATATTTTTCAGCTATAATTATTAGAAAATATCTGTGTGCTGTGGTTTTATTTTACACAGTTGACTTTTGTTGTTGTTGTTGCAAGGTTCCCATGCCTAAAAATTTCCTGGATGGAATGTTTCTGCTTTTGGTTTGACAATTAAATTCTGTACATTTTCTTCTAATTTCTAAAAAGCCACACTGCTCCACTGAAGTGTCTTTTTATTTGTGTCCACTAGAAGCCTGTAAATGGGTGCTCAGCAAGAGTTTTGGTGCAACCAAGGGAGAAGTAAAGTCATTAAGGCACCATCAAAGTTTTTCTTTCAAGTGAAGACACCATGACTGACATTTCCTCACTATTTTATTGTAGGGATGCTTAAAACACTGAACAAAATGTAAAAAATATTTGTGCTGATATATAAACCCTGATAGGTCAGAAGCAGGTAGCCATGAGCCTCAGAATCCTGCTTTAAAAATATATATATTTTAATTTTAATTGCTGTTCTATGTCAGGACAACAATCTTATCATCATGCTGGAAAAAAACTCTTCCCATGGAGCAGATTTCCCAGGCAGCTTGAGCAGAGCTCCTGACAGTATTGCCTTCTCTCCCTGCAAAGCCACTTGTAGTGCTACTCGTTGCCTAATGTTTCTCTGTCATTAAGGTACTTTCAATGGAATGAAATTGTTAGTATTTAATCCTAAAGGCTCCCCACAACTCTAACCTACTGTGTTTATCATGTTTGGCTCCATTCCTCAGATACAAGGATCTTCTTAGCAGTCTTTTGGAGAGCAGATGGGAAACCTTAGGAAAGAATCTTCTGGTATCCATGGCAAAGTCCTCCTTAGCACAGTATCTGCACAGCAAAGGTAGTGATTTACTAATGTAGTAGACTGACTGATAATCTACAGATACTTTCTGTTAGTGGTGGAGACTGTAGGAAGGAGAAACACCCAACTGCTGCAAATAATTGTTCAAGCAAAGACTCCTGGTGGAGATGTTTCTGATGCACATAAAACATGGGAAACTGCGAGAAAGACGTAGACAGTTTCTTAGCTGAAATGGAAAATTCCTTACACAGAAAATGTGTGAAAATTCTTAGGGATGCAGAGAAGGATTAACTTGGAATGTTACCTTCATCACTGTAAAATATCTGTGGTACTGGATTCCCAAGCTCTTTTTCCCTCTTCTCCCAGTAAAGTCAGCCTCCTGCTTTCTGAAGCGTGTCATTTTCTAGATTCAGAAAATATGTATGTACTGGCATATCCTTTTAATTAACCTAAATTTACATAATTTCATATTACCAACTACTGAGGCATTCAAAAAATCCCACAGTCTTATTTTCTGGAATTTTGGGCCTGTTTCTCATTTGTACTGGGGATGCTTGCTATCATCTGACAGTGTGAGGGCGTTGAAAAGGAGTGGGCAAGTAATTCATGCTTGTCATTCTGTGAAATACTACCTGGAAGGTGGGAAAAATCCTTCTCCTGAGGGGTTTCCTGTTACTGTCCATGCTGTACCAGTTTCTAGAAGTCCAGGTCCTTTACGGGGTTTTGACTGTGGTATGAGTTGTGTAAATGAAGCACCATTGGAAATGAAGGGCTCAGAAGGCTTTGCCTTTCTCCCCTTGGTCTTTCTTATGCCAGAGTGGGGGATAAATTACTTTTGGCTTTTAGCAGCTACTCTGAATTTTTTCATTTCCCTCACCACTTACCTAAAGCAACTCACTGAGATAATTTTCCATGTCAGCAACTAATCTGATCTATCAGAGATTGCATTACTAAACTTTCTATACAAATCTGCTCTCTCTTTTTCCTTTCTTTCTTTTTTTTTTTTTTTTTTTTTTTTTTTTTTTTCCCACAGTCCTCATAAAAATCTAACTTGCTGTTACCACTGTCTACATCCAAAGGATACAATTAGGTATTAGCCAACAGTATGCACCAGATGTCACTGACCTGTTTCTTTGTGCTTTTTTCTCTCTATCTGGGGACATAAGAAAGCTGTAGTCCTCCTTAACTTCTGGTTGCATAAAGGATTAAATCATTATATTTTGTTGCAAGAGGCTCCTCTCTGGGTCTGAGCACCCCAGGTCTAATCTTGCTTACCATTTGTGTGCTGAAAGAACTTGAATGATTTCAGAACAACTGCTCATGAGTTAAATTGGTCCAGCTGAATGGGGTGTCAGGCCCCTGTTGATTTATTTATTCGCTAAGTCACTAGTCATCTTAGTCCTTGATTCAGCCAAACTAAATACTTCCTGATCTGCATAACCAGAAAATAGCTACACAGTGAAAGGATTTTTGCTTTTAGGTATGTTTCCCGAATAAATTTATGATCCCTCTTTGTCCCTCTGTATAGTGGACACAAATGCATTGCTCTCCTCTTTAACCTAGACTTTTCAGATGAATTACCTATAATCTCATCCTATTGCTTTCTGTGCTTCAGTGCAGACATACCTCCAGACCACAAATCCTTCCTGATCTACCAGGGCTTCTCCACTGCTCAGTATTTCACATTCTTCTTTATCCATTGGGGAAAATGAACTTCCAATTAAATTAACATTATTATAAAGAGCAGTTTCTTTCCCTAGAATGTTTGCTCTAAAACTTAAAAAAAAAAAAAAAGAAAAACACAAAAAACAAAAACCAACACATTTTTAAAAATGTTTGTCTGAAAATTTATACTCTATTTTTATCTGACTGGAAAACATTCATTTCACTTAAATGTTTCCTCATAAATATCTCCTGCCTTCACACTTCAGTGACTTGTCATCTCCATATTTAATGTCAAAATGAAGCAAAACCTTTGTTATGAACATTCTTGAACTCTAATGTTTCAGCCAAAATCCAGATCACAGTTTTATAATTTGAGCTCAACTCCTGCAAACATACATAACACTCACTCAGGGATCATTTAACTGTTTGTAGACACTTGTATTTGCTTTGAGCTAGGTTGTCAGTGGGGTTAATTTGGAGTAGTTCCATTGCATTAAGTTGCTTCCATTAATGATCTACTTCTACCATTTCAAAGGAATTGTTCCCCCCAAAATGGAAACAAATATTATCTGTACTTTACATTTTCCTGGGAAAGTTATGATAGTGACCTAATTCCACCATCCTTCTATTCCATATTATTATTATTATTAATAATAATAACTGTTATATCCTTTCATAGCAGAGCGGTAGCAGAATTCACAGCCTCAAAGACCACCACTCAAAAGTGAATGGCATATTACTCCTACAGTTTAGGCCTGTTTGTTTATTTATTTATTTAATCCTGCTCCATTTTTTTATTTTTGACAGCAGGAAGCTGGAATTTCAAGCTGCTCTTGGCAGCTTCCCTTTAGCATACATTGCCTCCTTACATAGCTAGTGTGTGGTATCAAGGAAGCTCAGAGCTTCTGCTCACAGGTAAAGTACCATTTTTTCACCTATACAAATCTTTGTGACTTCCACTGTTCTCATTTTAGATGATTCAACTGACACGAAATGTCACTAGTGCACAGGCTAGGCCAGCAGTTGTTTCAGGCCACTTTAGACCTGGCCTTGCTCAGTCCTGATTTGTTTTGGCATTATGGCTGGCTCTGAGATGTTGAATGGTTAAAAAATAAAAAAGTTGCATTCACTTGTGTTTAATGAAGGAAGAAATTGCTAGGACAAGGAAAAATCTATCTTCATCCTCTCTCCCCATCATGCTTCACTTCTTAGAAAGCTTATCTTGGATTTTTAACAGAGATTCAGGTGTGTGCTCCAGACCTGCCTCATTCCTGAGCTCTGAGATGTGCCTTGGGACACAAAACAATTGCTTGTTATTTCACTGGGAGGTTGCTTCCAGTTTCTCTAGCTGAAGCCACTCCTTCATCTCTGACTGTCTTTAAATATGCAAAAGGAGACAGACTCAGACAATTCTGCTCCCAAATTTCAGGTGGATGATTTCACTACTGCATTAGGAGTCACCCATTCTCCAGCTGACTGAACAATTACTGTTTCATCATGGTGAATGCTATTCTGTCCCCAAAGCCAGAAGTCCCATGGAGCTGTGATGGGAAGAGCCCTCATTATACTTCAATGAGCAACAAGCTGGAGCAAGGCTGAAGTATCCTTTAGCTTTATGTCTGTCCGTACAGGAGTTTCTAGACTAAGACTCTGAGTCCTGCTTAGCTCCTGACGGGGCTGGAAGGGATTGACTTTACTGTTTTGGTCAGCAAACATTTCCTGGCTTCCCACTAAAAGCCCCAAGCAGGCATGTCCCCTCCCAGATGCTGGGAGAAGCTCTATCTCAGGAAATAATATGTAGAAAATGCTTGGGGCAGACATCGTTACTGCCCAGACAGAAAGCAGAACTGCTGGGGCGCATCATGCCGTTGGCTGCAGGATGGGAATTGCCTTTCTTGCTTCTCCATTGAGAAGTACCATGAGGTGCTAAATAAGCTCAGGTCATTGCTCCTTCAAAGGTGGTCCTGCAGGCTGGGCTCACGCATTGATAGGGAAACTGAGGGGTAATGCAGTGCTGCAGCTGGTTCTGGGTGCCTAAGTCTATGCAGGCAATGAGATCAACTAAAAAATGTATTTTTCATTATTGTATAATTTAAAAAAAATACAATATACTAGTATATCCATATCTATACCTGCATCTGTATCCATATCTGTATCTGTCTACACCTAAACCTACACCTGTATCTATATCTATGTCCATATCTACATTTTGCACTGAGACACACCCATACAACCCAAGGACCTGTGTCCTCATTGGGATTTCTGTCCTTCTCCTTGTTGCTCTGTGTGTGACCTTTGCCACTTTCTTTCAGGTCCAGGGAACAACCCACATCTTGTATCTCTTAGATGTGGGGCAGGAAGGGAAAAATTGGCTGCAGCCCCAGATGTTACTCATGGGTAACGATGGCAGGGCCAGAACTGCAGTCCACACCCTGGAGAGCATTTGTTCCACCTCTGCATCATGACTTAACTAACATAAAAACTGTTCCCAGGCTTAACAAACATAAAAACTGCTGCCATCAAAAGCTTAATATTGACACATATAGGATTTGTGCTTCTTCTGCAAACTTACAGAAAAAAGTGCATTAAGCCATAGCATCTGTGCGTGAAATAGTTTAGCAGTCAGTGATTTAAACAAGTCGACGGTGTAGCGGTGGTGTGTGTATGTGATGTAAAATAATTTGTTCTGTGGGATGTGGGTGCAGAGACCAAAGGTTAGTGTCTGTTTTGGAAGGCAATTTTTTTGAACTGCAGGCAGCAAAACAGACGGGTTGTTGAAGTTTACAAAAGACTGTCATTGCTCTGCTATGTAATTTTTAAATAAACACATTTTAGTCATTAAATACACACTCTTCAAGCCTCAGTAAGAAGAACATCAGAGTTGTTAGTCAATCTTTAATTCATCTGGTATGGGTTACGGCTGAGCTAAGGCATGTTACAAATAAGAGGAGATATTTTCCAAGGACAATCTATCTGTGATAACCTCTAACACAGCAGGAGGCCAAACTCTAGACTGTATCCCTTTTATTTATGCATTTTGGTTTTGGTCTTCTTGTTGCTATTATTTATTATATAACTCCAGAGAAGACTAGGGGATGAAATTGATCTCTTGAGGTTCCTTTGAGACTTCCATTTCCATGATTAAACAAGTCTATAAATTGTTGAAGAGGTCACCACACAAATGAATGCTTTATTAGGCACCAGTAAATGACTACAATAGCAAACCGAAGTTGTGTTTGTGCAATATTTCATAAATTACAGACAACGAGGAGTATCTTTCATATGTGGGCACATTCATTCCTCCCCCATCCCCAGACCCCTGTGGGTTCTTGTTTCGTTTGGTTTGCAGTGTATGTGAATGGGTCCTGTTTCTCTGAAGGAATATCTTTTTCAAACTGAGGTTGTTAATTTAGAAGTGGTTTGCTGGTAAGCTCATCTGGTGTGCCCAGCTTTAAACCCACCTATGCAGTCCACAAAGAATTGAGGGGGAGTCAAGAAGGAGGATAAGCATTGCCTAGATAGGGCATGTGGTGGAATATATTTCATCTCTCTGAATGTAATGACACTAATTTAATTAAAAATCCAGGCTGGCCAGTACAATTTACAGAACAACATGACTAATATTGTTATGCTTATGTAAGCAGAGAAATTAATTAAAACTTTGAAGCTTACTCGTTGGCATAATGAAAACTCATTTTATGCTGGTGAGAGATTAAGGAAACCTTCTCGGTGGGTTCTTTTGCAGAAAGGGACAGAAACCCTCCCTGCCCCATTCTCACAACCAGGGAGCATTTAATTAAACTCAGCGGAGAATGTAACAGTGGGAAAATGAAAGCAGCAAGAAATATTTTTGTTAATATATTAGTTCTGGAAAAAGAGCTTTGGAATAGCCAGAAGGAGCTTGACACGAGCTCTGCTGGTGTGAGAGATAAAGGGGAGAGTCATTTGTTATGGGAGCTGCAGTGATGTGATGCCGAAGGAAGGGTGCAGCCAGGGGAGCACTGGTGTGGGGGGTGAGCTCCCTCATGGCAACGTTACAAGATTCTGCAGACAATGACTTAGATGGGATAACTCCCTGCTTGTTTTCAGGTAAGGGATGCCAAGGTTGGGTCCTCCTCCCTGGGGCTCCCAGCCTTCACTTCTTTCTGTTAGTTCCCATACCTGCTTTTACTCACCTTTCTGAACAGTATGAAGATACCACTGCGAACTACATAGCCATAGGAAATATCTGTAGTAGTCACAATGATTGTAATTCAGTTAAAGATCTATCTAGCACTGCAAAATGACCATGTATTTGGCCATATACATATATATATGTGTATATAAATGTACATGCACGTACATGTACACATAAATGTAGAGTGTAGCTGTTGACATGGGTTCCTTATTAACATGTATCCAGATTTCCTCACTAAAGCAACTGGACTCACAGCAGAGTTGTCTGAACTAACACCAAAAAATGAGGATGTTCTGATTCATGACAAGGATGGGTGCAGGTCTTCCGAATTACTTGGGCTGAGAAAGGAGTAAATGGTAAGGGATAACTGCACCACACAACAGATCTGGAGCCTAAGCTCCTCTGTTGGATGAGAGTCTTCAGTTTTCCTAAGGAATAATGCCTGAGAGGTTTAAAGTCACTTGGGTGGAAGGAGGGGAACAAAATTCCAGATGTTAAATGGCTGAAATTGCAAAATTTTCTAGTTTTGAATATTGCTCAGGACTTTTTTCCATCAGAAATTTCCCTTTCAACACAATGATACAAAAACTTAGTAAAAAAGAAAAGAAACAAAGTTCTCTTCACTTCTAACCTGATCAGCAAGGTAAACATAAACACGTTGTATATTCAGAGACAATGTAGAAAGAGTGCTCTTGGCAGGAGAGGGAGCTCTTTGTTCCTTATGTGGTCATCTGAATCTTCCCAGTCTGAATGTCTTGCTCAAAACCCATGTGCCAGAGCTTACACCTGGGCATCCCACATCTCCATGAAATCAGAAAGGTCCATGCTGGCTGGTTCAATCAAGTTTGCTGAGGAAAGATCCAACACAGGTAAGTGGATTTCAGGATTTGCAAAGGGTAAGTAAATAAATAAATAAATCCAGCATTTATTAAGAATCAGCTTATTATTTCTGGGGACCATCATGTGAAGCCAATGCCCAAAGGTCTGATTTTAAGTGGATGTGGTTGGTATTACCATTCTCTGCCATGGGAGTATGAGAGGTTGTCCCTTGGCTGCTGTGGGTGATGCTCTACGTGTCTGGATTCACTTCTCTCTCCCCTTCTGGCCCTACTGCATGCCAGATGTGCTCTTCCCAACATCTGGATGATGGGAGCTACTGCTATTCGCAAGAATTAGATATCCTCCATATCCAGGTGTCTTTACCAAGCTCTGTTTCAGCCTCAGGGCTCTCCAGCAGTGTGATTCTCCATGATGACAGGCAAGATGAGCCTTTTTTATGAGGTTTTAGCACAATATGAACACACTGTAGCAGTTACTGTCAGGTCCATTTTCAAAATGGCAAATGTGGTTAATATTTTAGCTAGGGCTGAGAGTCTGTTTGCCTAGACAGAGCCACTCTTCCCTTGCTTGTGTCTTTTGCTTGTATATCTTCAGAAATTGCTACTCCAGAAGAGCTCTCATTTACTTTGTGTCTCTGTACAGTCTTGGGATGGCATTTCCCAGGTACAAGCTCTGAGGTTTCATCTATAGCAGCGAGTAAAATGAACAGGGGCTTGTTTCCCTGGCCTTCAGGCAAGTAACGTGGTGGAGATCATGACTTTGCAGCTAAATCAGTTTCCTTCCCAAAACAGCGTGGTTTTTGTCTGCATGTTGGTTGGACACAGTCCTTGGCCTGTGCTCTCCCATACCAGGAGTGGTGCCAGCAAATGAACGGTGCATATTATCAAGGGACAGTGCAAAAGGCTCACTCCGTGAGCTTGCATGGACACAGGTACTTAAATACCAGTCTGGAGATGTTAACAGTGAGTCTCACAGATTGCCTATGGAAGTGTCTGAACACTGCATGTGTATACATGTATATCTGTATTGTAGGGTGAAGAGTTCAACTGGACCTCAGAAATATCCAGGGAGAGGACACTCCTGAAGGTCTTGGAAAACAGAATTTCCTCAAAATGGAGGAAACTGTCTCTGTTTCAGGAGAGAGTCAATGGATCTTTCAGGGCAGCAGTGGGAAGGTGAGCATGGAGATTAGGGCGGCAGCACTATGTGAAACAAGAAGCTAACATCTCAGTGTGTCTTGGAGGTATGGAAGGAAGGACTACATTCTCCACCTACACAAATAGCCAGAGGCACAGTTAGCAGTTCCTCCTTGCACCCAAAAAAGGTTAACCACTAATTGTAAGTTACTGACTGTATGCATAGGGAAATGAGATGAAACTTTTACCTTCCCATAGGAGGTCCCTCCAAACCTGTCATGTAATTTTTTCACCTGCTTCATGGGCTCTTCATTTTTTCATCTCCTACCATCAGTACCAAGCATGAAATATGTTCAGGTTTTTAGGAGAGTCTCTGAACTCAAGAGCTCCTGTTATGGAAACAGGTACAGTATTTCTGGGTAACTGATAAACAGATAGGTATGTTATTGGAGGAGTCATTGTTAATATTTGACACGCCTCATGGTTGACAAGTGTTATAATAATTGTTTCCTTTAACTGGTTGCATGAAGTATTGCGTATTTCTACTACCAGGAAATTAAGACAATTAAAGAACGCAACCACCAGGCAAGAAATTTACAGTGACATCTGAATGACTGTTGTTTTCCTGTCCACCCAAAGAACAAAGTCTCCAGGCACAGCAGGTGATCAGCAATACTAATGAAGCAGCTGATGCACACGGGAGTCCTTCCCTTGTGCACTCCACCAACCTGCCTGAAACGCCTTTAATCAAAATTTCCCTGCTGGACCACGTGGCAGTGCTGTGCTGATATTTTCTGGAGGGAGCACTAGAGAGGGTTGTGAGTGTATATGTTTTTCGTTGGGAAACTCTACTTCAACTAGCAAGTTCATATTTCCAAATTGTGGGATTTTAAGAAAATAAATCAATTTGGGGCTTGCCATTTGCCACAAAGTGCTGCTTTATCATTTCAGAAATTCAAAAACAACCTTTTGTTGCATCTAAGGCTTTTTTGTTTGTTTGTTTTGCTTTCATGCTCCTCAGCTGAATTCTTGTTTTGGGACTTTTATTTATTTATTTAGTATTTTGATTGCTATTTCCATTCTGTAATAGAATCTAATTTGGATATCTTAACATGTGTAGCAGAATGAATATATGTTTTCCCAGACAACATGAGTTGTGAGTGCTTCTCTTACAGATGGGTCTCAACCAGCCCCGCAGCAGTGAACTTGCAAACTGTCTCAGCGTAAGCCTGAACTCCCTCCATGGCTCCTAAATTTTGTGATGGACAAAGCCAAAACCTTGAATTTTTGTCCCTGAAACAATGCGAATATTTTTCATTGGAATAACTGGAATCCTGGCATAGAGTAAAAAGATGATCTCTATACAAAGCTTTATGATTTACACACCTTTGGAAGATGTCAATGGATGTGTAGAGATGAGAAAACTTTGGTTAGAATGATGGATAGCAAAATAAGCAAGCTAAACATTGTCTTTTTCTTTGATGTTTGTTTCAGTTTTGTTTTGTTTTTGTTTTGGAGCACCCAGGATAAAAGGAAGTTTTTCAGAGATTTTGGAGCTAGAAACATAGAATCATATAATTGTTGAATATCTGGAGTTGGAAGGGACCCACAAGGACCATCAAGTCCAACTCCCAGGGCTACATATTTCATAACACAGATTTTTCTAGATTTCATCTTTTGTTTAAGCCAGGTCTTCAGGAAAGCAGTTCATCCTCATAAACACTATAGGCTAATTCAAAAGTTAATTTATTTCTCAGCTTAATGCCAAGGCGGGGTAAAATGTAGAGCATTTTCTTCTCCTTACTTTCTCGCTATTTATCAAAGGGCAACAGCTGAGAAGAACAATGCTGAGCAGCTCCTGCCTGTTGTGTAGCAGAGAGCTGTAATCAGGGGACGAGAGGTTACACCAGGTGCAGCCAAATATCTTGTGCCAGGGCGGGCTGGCCCCAGGGCACCCCATACAGCCATGAATAAAGAGCACGTGCTGTGCCACATCTCTATCAGCACCAAAACTTTCCAAGTGAAGATGGACATAAAGAAACCTCCCCAGCATCCAACTTTTGCTGCTCCCAACATTTGTTCTGGTGTGAGTGAGGACTTTGAGGTTAGCTGCATGTTTATTTGTTTTTGGTCCTGGGATGCTGTGTGATCTTTTTTAAGCCTGGAGATGCAAAACACAGCTTTGTCTTCAACGGTTTCTGCCAGTGGCAGTGACTGATGCCTTTTGCAAGGGCACCCTGGGGGCCAGGAGATGTGTGTAGCTGAGTGTTTGTCCGGGTATTGGTTAGCAGCATTTGTACCGAGCCGCCTTCTATTATTCCATATGTCAGGAAGAACATTTGCGCTTCCAGGCCACTAGATGATGATGGTACTGTAATTACAGCTGCATCTTAATTAACATTCCCACATGAATAAAACATTAGCATGATTATTCTTAGGATTTTATCCAGTGGGCTGTGGTCTTATCTTATTATAGCTACTTTCTTAACCAAACCAAACCGCACACCCTAACAAATGAAGAAGAGAAGTAAGCACGGAGCACGCATGAAGTACAGCTCACCTTTTTCACATTTACAACTTGGAGTTGAGCAGGGGATTGGTTAAATAATAATGATCATTGTGTGGACAAAATCAGTCCCATAACATGAAGCCTATGAATTTTAACCCTTCACTACATGCCTCTGCTAAGTGTGTGATGGTTAAAACTGCAACTGAGGACTGCCAATTGCAAATATTGGACATGTAATTATAGCTTTTTCAAATGGAAAAACAGTTTTCACATGCAAATATTAGCACATTGCATTTACACAAAAAGTTAGGGCCACAGGCATCTGTGTATGAACTTGGAGTCCCAAACAGCACAAAGCCAGGTTGAGGTCCCGTTTGTGATGTGCTTGGGGTGGAGGTGTTGCCTTTCATCTGCGTTGCTGCCCTGCATTCCTTACGCCGTGGGCTGGACCAGCAACAGCCTACGGGAGCCTCAGGCTTGAAAAGATTTTTCAGGTGTTCATAAGCTGGAGCCAAAGGTGTGACTACAGCTCACAGAAATGTACCTGAGGTAGCTTCACGTGGCATGGCCCAAGTACTGATAGCAATGTGGCTACAGCAGCGTGCAGGTGGGCATGAGCTGCAGAAAACCACAGAAATGCACTAGTTCTCTTGCCTAAATTCAGTGTTGTTGTGGATGTCTGGTTTTCAGTCCCAGTTGGCTCTTGCTGTAATTTTATCTTTGCATTAGTGGAGGAAGAAAGGTATTTGTAGGTTTGTGAGTTAGTGGCTCTCATGCTAGGTGAACCTCCCATCGATGTGAAATCAAATTTGGTAAAAACAAGTACAAAACAAAGATGATGATTTCTGTCTTTCTGAGAAATCCATTAATGGCATCATAATCTTCTTTGATGGTTTTTGGAATTTTAGATTTTCCAGTCTTTACTGGCCCCCTTTAACTTCATTTTTATCTATAGTAACTTTTGAATCCTCTTGCCAGTTTCATCCAAAACTGACAGAGCCATAAAGGTCTTGAAGACACCAAGTTTTAGAGTTTTCATTTAAAATGGTGTTTCAGTAGACAAGAAAGAGAGAAGCCTCATCATCTTGCTGCCAGAGAAAACATCGGTAGCATGAATACAATTCTGCTATTGCACACCAGGGAATCTTCACCTGACAAAATGTGAGAGGAGAGGCTAGGGTTGCTTCAAAGGGCAGAGAAGCATTAATCAGAGCTCCTATTTTCTTAGATACAGAGGTCAGCTAATGACAAGACACCAAGCAACCACGTTCGGCTGCTCATGAACCTACACAGATAATTTAAGAAAGTCAGGTGAACTTCAGACTCAGCACATATATGCAGAGTGTTGGGAATAAGGGGCTTTTCCATTGTTCACAAAGCCTCAGGATGTGAAGGAGAGCACAGACACTGTCAGTATCTTTCAGTATTGGTTTGAGAAAAAATTGAACCCTATAGAGAGTCCACAGTGTAAAATCTGATCATAATGATAGGTTAGAAGTTAGTACCATAATTGCTGTGAATAGCCCGAACCCGAGTTTGAATCATTATAAGAATAATACATGTAATAGGTAGCTACATGTTCTCATTTTGGCTAGTGATAGTCTTCCAGGGGACACATGGCTGTGGCCACACTTTGCTGAGTGGTTTGGCTTCTTGAACACTGACCACAGAGTTGATTTGGCAATTATGTGAGCAAAGTAGAGCCATAGCTTCTTTTTATAGCAATCTCAAACTAGATCCACATACCAGCCTAGATGACATGAGTGGTAAAGCACAGCATCCCTAACAAATACTACAAAGTGGGTACCAGTGCATCTGTCTTAAAGGACTCAGCTCTTTCCATCAATAGCCTTTTAACTTTGGCTTATTATAAGCAACTTCACATCACATACAATGAAAATTAGTCATCTAACATGCCTTTGAGCAACTGAGTCTTAGCCCTGAATCTTTTACTTTGTGCAAGAATTTCCAGTAGCTATTGAGGACAAGGGATGACAAGAAAGTAAAGTGAAGTAGTGGCTGCAAGTAGAAGATAAGGTTCTTCGGGTTTTAGTATGGTTTCACAGCTCATATTTATGTCAGGCTCACATTTAAACGGGGGTTGTCAAAGGTCTTGTCTTTGCTGTTCCTTTAACCATATTTAGAATAATGTGACTTAAGAGTGTACCTTTTCTGCTGTGGAGATATAGCCTAATTAGATAAGGAAGAAGGTAAATAGAAGAAAAATGACAGCAAGTAATTTTTCATCTAGGCTTGAAGGAAGGGAATGTCTAGGTTCTTTGTGGCACTGTTGGCTTCAGGGGTTTGAGGGTCACCCAACAAAGAAAATGTGTATTGCTTTAAGTTGTTCTTTCCTCTTCTTTCCAGTTTTTAACATTTCCCCAAGCTTGAGTGTTGTCAAATCCTGTTTGCATTTATTCTGGGTGCCCAAGAAGGGGAAATTCCACCTGTGGTTTACATGGGATTGAGTCACCTGAAGTCTGGGAAACTTGAAAGAATATGAGTTATGCTTTGACACAGTGAGGCGCTTACCTTGCAAGTCCCTTCCTCCTATTCTATCCTTCTGTCCTTTCTGAGCCATCAAGAATTACAACAATGGAATTACTGACCTATCACAAATACCTGCTTGGGCTCACAGATTTTGCATGTAGCCAAAAGAAGCTGTACATGGTAGAAATGTTTAGGGAATATTCTCCCTCCTACATCTCAGCACAGAAAGCAGAAAACAAATTCCTTGTAGTCTGGAATGGCATACATATGCAACAGGAATGGTGTTCTCCTCCCTCTCAGACATCAGCAACAACCCACAAGGAATTGTGGAGCCTCCTGACACAGAAAATTTCAAATGTCAAGTATATGAAGTAAACTAAAAAAGACTAAAATTTGACACATTAATGGGAGGCAACTCCATCAGGACCATTAAACACACTGCTGTGGGTGCAGCCTCAGGCCAGAAATACTTATCTGCAAATTGCCATTCCCTAAGAAGGTACCAATGGGAAAGGTCTGCAGTGTTCCTGTCTGTTTATTTCCAGTTTCTCCTAAGCAGCTGCCTCTGGATTCTGACAGCAAGTGAACGGACATTTGGTCAAGGATTGTACAGCTGCTCTCACATCTTTTCTTTCAGGCAGGTCTGAAATAAGCACATGAATTCAGGACTGAAATTTTAAGGCACATTTAAATACACCATAATGAAGGTTCCATAATTCTGTAATTCTTCTTCTCTTCTCCTCAGCAATTGATCAGTTCTCACCTATGTAATTGGGTGATGGGAAGTTTCATTCTTCATCAAGTCTACTGTTTATTTCAGGTGACTTTCTTACACTCCTAGATGTTCAGTCCTACTGCAACCTAAGGTCAATATTATTCAGATTTAACCTGGAAACTGGACCAAGAATGAAACTATCACTGCATCTCCATCCTACTCTGGAACCAGGACGTGAACCCAAACTTCATGGAGGCCTTTATCTTTGTCATATCTTTGTTGCTGTCTGCCATCAACCTTTGGAACGTGATGCTGAACCTCTAAGCGAGGGTAGTTTTTAGCTAAACCACAGAAAAGGCAAATGAGTGTAAATTGAAACTGCCTTGGCTTGCCTTTTGCCCATTTCCTGGTATCATGGCTTTAGGGCTTTCTCCACTAAGGTATGTGTCCAGCCAACAAGTAGATGAAGAGATGTTTGAGAGCACATGGGCCAGGCTGAGCCTGAATCTCATCAGCTCATGGTCACCAGAACGACTGGGGTCTGGGAAATACCTTTATTACAATGAAATCTGAATTTTCTTGGTTTCCTATTCCACTGAGGGAGAAATCAAACTCTTCAGAAACTAAAAATGCAAGTTATAGAAGTCTTCTGGGGAGGATGATAGCTTTGATCACTGAAGCTTTCTTCCATAGTAATTTATCTTGTTTTTGTTTATTTACTTGTTTGATTTTAACAGTCACATTGGCTATAACAGGAGAAAGAACACCTTTGTGTTAGAAAAAAAACAAGCTGGATTAACCTCCTGAGAAACTGGCATGAGAATCTGTCTTTGCCATCCCTTAAATTATATACTTGTTCTCCCC
This sequence comes from Netta rufina, assembly GCF_964035555.1. Taxonomy (NCBI): domain Eukaryota; kingdom Metazoa; phylum Chordata; class Aves; order Anseriformes; family Anatidae; genus Netta; species Netta rufina. Next base: position 69,351,951 of record NC_140127.1, on the reverse strand, counting down.
CACTGCTAAGATAAAATACAATGAAAAAGAGTCTTTTCAATTTTTCTTTCACCAGCGTGTTAAGATATTGTCAGGTCAGCCCTGGTGGTAGGGTAGCAGATGACTAATAGCTATGTTTTTTAATTAAACGCTATCAGAAGTGGATGATAGATTAGCATTCCCACCCCCTGCATTTCCCAGAACATTTCAAAATTACTTTTTGAAAAATAGACTTAAAAAAAAAAAAAAAAAAAAGCATGAAACAATGATGGGAATTCCTTGTCCTTCTTTCTGGACTAGAATAAAAGCTTTCTAGCTGTCAGAGAAGGAAAACTTCATTTGTTTATTTATTTATTACATTTCAACCCAGTGCAGGCCTGACTTGTACCTGGTTGGGATTTCTGCAGCAAAGCTGGATCTCGCCTTCATAGGTCTCTGTTTTACTGCAAGTATTTCTACTGCCACAGGAAAGTTTTTATCCTATAAATCCCTGCAGCAAACTATCCTATAAATTATCCTGTAAACGATTTTATCCTATAAATCCCTGCAGCAAGCTCTGGTGACTCTGCTGGTGTAAACGATTTTGGATCCCACATCAGGTAAGTGGGAAGAAGCTGGCCCAGAGGTTTTATTCTGCTCTGCTTTGCAGGGCACGTTAATTCAAGACGTCCAATGATATTTAGTTAAGTTGCATGTTTTGTTCTGCTGCAGATGAACACTGAATACATCCTAGAGGAGACGGCATAACAGGCACGATTCATGTCAATAACTCTTACATCTGCAGTGCTGAATCTTGACTAAAGAGCCCTAATTCTCTCTATGGGCATGGGGAGAAAAAGCTCATTCTGGACAGTCCCAGGGTTCATACATGAGCCCAAGGACTTTTCCCACACCACAGCTGTAAAGTGGGAGAATTACACCAGAGTTATTTAATTTGGGCATAGTGATGAACATGGTGCTGTGGTCACATAAGCAGCTGCTTACAGACAACTCTCTGTAAGCACACAGGTGGTGACCATGTATGAAAGGCAAACTCTGTTGCCCATTTTTTCTTTACCTCTCCAGCAGAAGCGCTACAAAAGAGTGCAGCTCCTCTTCCTCTTTCCTCATTACATTATTATGTAAATCACTGTATCACTAAGAATAAGCACTTTGCCTATGCCTGAGAAGAGATGTTATCTGGGTTTCTCACCTTACAATACAAAAAAAAAAAAAAAAAGAAAAAAAAAAAGAAAAGAAAAAAAAAAGAAAGCATTGTATCCACAAAAGGAGATGCTGGCTTTCATGATATTTAGAGTGTAACCCCTGAAAATAATAAAACATGGGACGCTGAGTGAGCCTCACATTTCTACTGCTGGGATTTACTGTAGTGAATGGGGAGATTTACTGGGAGTGAATGGGGTAACATCTGAACCCATGGAATGTAAAAGCTCTCTTTCATATCCAGAAGTAACTCATAATTCAGGGCTACAGTTCTGCACCTAGAAGAAATAAGGGTCCAGAGTCTGAGACTGTGAGGCAAGAAACCAAATATCTCAGTGCAAGCTGAGTGGATCACCATTTTCTCTTGAAAGAACTCTGGCCTGTTTTGTTATGGCTATCAGTTAGAGCACTCAAGCCATGAAGACAGACGTGAGGTCTAGACTCTCCATCAGTTTGAACAGAAAGCTAAGAATGCTACCACCAGAAAGTAAAGTCCATTAAAGTGACTAAAGACTAAAGGGTTTAGTTTTAGGTCAAGCCCTAAAGGGTTAGTTTTGGGTTGCTTTTCTCAATATAGAAGCTTAGATTCTTCCTGAGCTAAACTTTAGGTCCCTGAGTGCTATTCTGGATATTATCCAGAATGAACAAGTGGTGGAGAATAGGGATGTAAATAAAATGGTCACATCATTATCTTTTTATCTTCTTTTTTATTTCTATTATTCAAGATTTTAGCCTGCAGAAGTTGGTGTATTTATAATGAAGGAGATGCAAGCCGTTTGTAAGGCACACTATAGATCTTGGAAAAGATTGGAAAACTGGGCTAGTGCCTAGATAGATGATTATTTTTTTAAAAATATGTATTTATCTCTCTCTCTTTCAATGAAAAGTTGTGTCAGTGCTTAGAGACATGAAAATGTTTTTTATCCTTTTCTCTGCTGAATATCTTATTTTTAAAAAAATTGTTTTATTTTATTTTATTTTATTTTATTTTATTTTATTTTATTTTATTTTATTTTATTTTATTTTATTTTATTTTATTTTATTTTGTATTTTTCTGAGACTTCTCCATCCTCAGATACAGCATGCATGTGCCATATAACACACAGTGTTTCAAAGCATCAGAGTCCTAGCTATCTGTATGATAACTTCCTGGATGCCTTGTGCAGTTCAACAAATCCTGAACTGCAGCACACATGCCAATAAACTCCTGCTTACATGCCGTGGTGAGTGAAAATACGATCTAGGCTCTTCCCTCTGCCAGCTGTATAACTTCTGTCCAAGAAAATTCAAGTGAGGTGCAGTTCTCCTGGAGATGCCAATTCATTTCTAGGCCCATCTCAAGTGTGTTGTTGCAAGAAAAAACAGAAGAAACTATAGGTTTTGGTATTTCCTTTATTTTTTTATTTTATTTTTTTTCCACTGGACCTGTTCTGAACTCATTTTGATCACACCAAAATACCACTTCAGGAGTGAAATAAAAGGAAAAGGCTGGTATGTTGCTGGAAAAGTATCTGCGTCAGAGTTTACCTGCTTTGCATGTAACATGGTGACACAAACAGAGGGGCCTTGTATGCTGGTCACAGTGCCCTGTGGCCAGCAACAGAAACAGGGGTATTTCTAAATTAATAGACCATTTCTGTATTAATTTATCACTCAGGTACACACAGGGCTAACTATTTTCCAGAAGCTGGCTACTGCACCTCATATAGCTGACTGAGCTTAAAACGGTATGAAAGAAATACAGTTGCTTTCTTGATGTGATGTATTTGGCCTCATGAAAGGGCATTTTGTTGAGGTAGCGCATAGAAATCTTAGAAAGTGCCTATGGACACAGATACGATCCCTGGGGGAAGGCAGCAAACCTGAGCAGGGAAAGTGGCGTAAATCACAGGACTTAATGTGCAGCTCGTAAATCCTGTGCTTGTACGGAGCCCTGATAAGGCAGGACGATGTCTGAGGGCTTTTGCTTCGCATAACGCAATGCATGGCATTTGCATCCGCACAGCAGCGAAACGAGCTGAGATTTGCATCTCATTTTGACTCCTCCACACTATGGGTGGGTCAGACTCCGATCTTGACTACATCAGTATAAATATGAGAAAAGCCCTTGGTTTCACAAGAGCTACTCCAAAAATAACCCCCCTATTTGAGATGAGGGTCTGACCCCCTTCCAGTTCCAAATTATGCTCGTTTGACGTGAGATAATAATATCAACCTACAAATTTATAAGTTGAACATCTGTGCTTGCTACTCACAATAATTTGTATATATGCGTATAAATGCTTATTTTATATTTGCATATTGTGTATTTGCATATTTGGAGGGCAGAATGCGAGATATTTGCACCAATAAGTTTTCATGTGCCTGGGGCTGTCTGAGAGGTCAGGTTGTTACTAGAGGATGGCTGGATGTTGCTTAGACAGCAAGAGTCTGGTGGCCACATAAAGTAGGCAGTGCATAACTCCTGGGGATTTGGGCATGGGATCTGGGCCTTTCTAGATAGCAAAATTTGCAATACTTTGGGTTTCTGGTGCTGTCAATGTTCCCTTCTAAATTTCTTAAATAAACCTTCCTGGATATCTTCTTTTTATTAATGGTGTGACCAATGTCAAAGGAGAGGTAGGAAGAGCACTTTGTCACTCTCTGTCCTGCCATCTGAGGAACATTTTCATGAATAACCTCCGTGTCCAAGGTAAGTTACCTGTGTGACCTGTTGTAAGGTGAGGGAGTTGCTATATGCTCCCTCTTCCTCTCCCTACATAGTGAAAAAAAACATTTTTTTTCTCAGCTCCCAGCATTACCTATGGTGACTCGGGGTGAATTATGGTTTATATCATCTCTGCAGATGCCCCCACCATAGAGAGAGCCCAGCAGCTGTTAGGGCTGTGGGTTTAGGCCCTCCTGTGTGCTTTGTGTTCTCCACTCATGTGCAGTAGAGACGGGATGGGATGCTGCCCACCACCCTGCGATCCCAGGGGATGTGGCCATAGCTCTGACAGATGAAGTGATCGAGGTCTGCAGGCTGGGTGCTTGTTTTTGTTTATGCTCATGTAAATTAGGAGACAGACCAAGGCCCCCCAGGCTTATTCCTGACCTACATCAGAGTGTGTCAATAGATTTTGACCCCAGGGACTGGACATTTTAAACATATTCTAGCTGGCATCATGCAGGCTAAACAAGTAATCAAATATCCTGTCCTCTTCATTATTTCTTCCTGCTCAGGCGTTGGTAGATTTATTAAATAATCCCTCTAAATTAAATCTCTCCCTTTTGTAAGCCCAACATGGATATCTATGCTTTCAGGACTTAACTGAAAGAGTGTCTCTGAAGCTAATTCATTTTCCTTATCCACTTTCACATGTTAACCATGGAAGGCAGTAAATGCTTTTTTTCTTCTCCAGCACAATTAGCTGTAACATATGTTTGTTGCATAGTAATTTATTCTAATGCAGCAAGACAGTATTTCCCTAATGATGTATGCTTCTGAGAAAAGATGAAGCGTCTCTCCTTTAACAAGCATAGGCAGTTGGATGAGAAGCCACTGTTTCCTTTAATCTGTCTCAGGCAGACCCAACCAAGTCATAAAAATGGGTCCAATTCTCTGTGTTCTCAATAAGCATAGCAGTGATCTCTTCTTCTTGTAGCATCCAGCATTTAACTTGTACTTTATGTGAGAGGAAATGATAAGGGAAGTTAGCCTAGAAGAATTTTTGTCTATTTACTGTCTACTATAAAGTTGTTTTATCTTCTGCAGCAAGCTGTCATGTAAAGTTTTGTGATTTGGACTTTAATTTAAAGAATTAGCCCCGTTTAAACAAAATGCTCTCCGAAGCATGTCTAGGTGCTGCACAGTTCTCCATATAGAAGAGAAAACTAGAGAAAACTACATAATAAATCTGGAAGTGTATGTTGTTCATTCCCACTTTTTTTTTTTTTTTTTTTTTTTTTCTAGTGTCTAAAAGACTTTTTCCTAATTTCCAAACTACTTTTTAAAAAATAATAAGTATTTGTGCCTCTAGGGATCTCACTTTACTCTGGTTGATGGAGGAGCCTCAAAAAAGTCATTGGAGGACCTATACAATGAAAAAACATATTAGCTCTTACTCCACGTTAAGAAAGGAAGGATGCTCGTTATGCTGTCTGAATGCTAGAAGCCTGATCAAATTCCTGGAAGACTAGCAAATATCTGTATCATCAGAAAACCATTGCTTCTTAAACAGTGCCAGCATGCAGTGAGCAGCAACAACTCAGATGTCAGCATCTTCCAGTGATCTAACCATTTACAGCTTCATGAAATCAAAGACGCCAAAAGTGATCAAAAAACAGCAGATGCCCAGAACAGTGACACAGCAGTGGAGCTGCAGATAGGGAAAGCCAACATCTGCCTTGTGCTGCTCTTTTGTACAGCGTAATGCCTCCACATGAGCACATGGGGAGATGCCTGAGCAGGTGCTCCCACTTCTGCAGATCTCTCACTTTCTATTCTGCCCCTGTTGCCTCCAAGGCTAGGAGCAATGCCTTGGCTTAGGCTTAGTTTTTGGCCCACATTTTTGGCCCACTGTTGCAGATATAAACTTTTAATCTCTCTGTGATACACTGCCTTTTCATTTTTTTTTAGGAGAAATGCTGCTCCAACACAATAAAACAGAATCTGTAAAACAGATTTCCTTTCATTTCTTTTATTTCTTTTCTTTTATTTCCTTATTTCTTTATTTTTTTTCCACTTTTCTCCATTATGGTGTTCCTCCTGGGAATTATTTAGGGATACAGAGGTATCTCTCCTTCATGAGTTCTTAAAACTTTAAATGCTTGTTGTCTGGGAAAAAGAAGCATTTTTCTGATCTAATGATGGTCCAGAATCAGCCTGTATTCAGCTTGATGGCATTTTAAAGGATTGGGAGTCCTAGCATGGCTTGTTGTAAAAGGCTTTTTTGGCAATGACAAAACTCAGCAGTTCCAACAGTGTGGAGGGGCAAGGCTGGGCACATAAGTGCCCCCAGCCCAAGGTGAGGCCAGACAGAGCAATGCATTGCACAGACAAGGCCTACAGCACCTCAGCCTGTGTAGAATGAGTTGCTATGAAGTTGGAAAAAATCATTGAAGTGCAAAGAAATATAATGCAAAGGATGAATCCCTTGGTGTTGAGCTCACAGGTGGTCACCAGACAGTGCCTAGAGGGAAGATGTAGTGTGTGGGATCTGGTGGCACCAACTGGTGGTCCCTGGTCCACACAGCCTTTCCAAACCTCTGGTGGGGCCTGGGTCCCTCCTGGAGTTTTGAGTAGCTGAGTTTCGGAGTATCAGGCTTCATTTATTCTGGGGATTTTCTTCTCTTTCTGCTTCCCCCCCCCCCCCCCCCCCCCCGCTTGCAGAGGTGCTAAGTATTAAAATAACAGTGAGGAAGGGGAGAAATCACATCTTGGCATTTCTCAGTGAAAGCCTGCCAGACATTTAATAAACTGTTTTATGTTGAAAACATTTGAAGAATGACTCTGCAAACAGTGATAATACTTAATCGTTAAGCTTTCAAACAGCCTGGCCTGACAGCCTTAACCTTTGCACTGTGCAAGTGAAAACATAAGGCACAAGTGAAACCCCTTCCTGTAGTAACTCCACTGGGCTGCGTAGCGGATTACACCAGGTATGAATTCACCCCCTGGCATTTGGTTCGTTTCTAGCACCAAGTCATCGTGGCTTAGATTAAACCCCAGTGCCCTGATATAAGGCTCCCAATAGAGTTAATTACTCAGCTCTTTATAATAATCCATCGCCCAGTCAACCCACAAAACATTTCATCACAGTAGCAGCCTGAATGTTCAGTTAGGGGGCCAATTAATCAAGTTGGCATTTAAAAAATATAAGACTGCATTTTATAATAGCATAAAACATCAAGGTATTAATTTTAGTTGCATTTGGCATGCACAGCCGCGTATACACAGTATCTCTCTACCATTTGATTTATTACATTTAAGACTGAATGGCTTTGGAAATCAATTTTATTAGACTTCATTATTTTCAAACATAAAATAAAGTGAAAGCATTAGTTAATAATAGCTTTTAAATTCTAGATAAAGATGCCCAAAGGGAAAATATATAAACCCTGATGCATTGTATATTGTACATTTTTGCACGAAGCAGCTTGGTGATTTGGAGAAAGAAATGGTGCAAATTAAAGAGCGTATAAGGGGATGGAGTTTGTAGGTATTACCACTCATCCAGCATGCCCAGGAATGAATGGAAATCATTTCATTGTCCCCAATGTGCTTTGGATCAGAAAACATAAATGCGTGGCATCTGTCTCATTTAACTACAACAATAACAACAGAAAGAGAAAATGAATGAGGAGTTGTCCTTTAAGAGACAAGAGAAAATCCCTTCTTTATTTGCAGATGTTTCCCCATCCAGAGCTATACTGGGGGGAGGAAGGGGTAGATTAGAAATTAATGAAAGAGAGAGAGAGATCTGTGCTGCAGCACTGAGAAACTGGCCCACAAGTCATTCCCAGCAGCCTGTAACACGATCTCTCCCGACTATCGGCACCTGTGCGATGGAGAGGCCAAGAGCAGAGGTTTGTTGGAGGTTTGTAGCAGCTAGGTGGGCAGCAATTCCCGTCGAGGCAGTCGATGTGCAGGTTGGTTGAGCAATCAGCACAGGTCACCACGTGGGGATCAGTGCAAGGCCTTCATTGGCAAGGTCTTGCTAGACAGTGAGCATGGCCTAGGGGGTTAAAAACTTTAAACACACACACAGGTATGTGTGTATGTGTATATGTGCATTTATATATACATTTTCCTATCCAAACATGACTACTTAGAATGAAATGAATGTTATCTATGGCTATTCTGTGCCTCCAAAGTAGACAAATGTGTATATAACATATTTTTTTAACAACTTACAGGTGTAAGTACACTTAATTTTGAGGTCTGCTGCTGCTGACATTACCACTGGGAGGAAGGACATGGCTCAGGAGCGAGGTCAGAGGGAACACAGGACAGCTGGACACAGTTTGATGCTGACAGAGGTGCTGCAGCAGGTGGCGGGTATATATATATGGCCAAGGAAAGATGAAAAGTCAAAGGCTGATTATAGCTTTACTGGTGAAGTTCATGTTACCCAGATTAACCTGTCCTGGCAAGAAATGAGTGTATGAATCCAGATCTTGAAAAGCAGAAATGGACCGTGCTGTTTTATACCTACTATTTGGTTAGTTGTTGTTGTTGTTGTTGTTTGTTTGTTTGTTTGTTTGTTTTTAAATTAGAATTTGAAGAGAGAAGAGATTCACCTGCTTTAGGGTGAGTCCTCAACAAACTCTGGGTAATGAGCTCAGCAGGAGAGTCTGAATTTATGGCTGAGATCAATCACTGTGTTATCATATCAGTCTAATCCTGTCAGCATTACTAATGCTTTGCACCAAGGAACAGAGCAGGACCAGTGGTGTTGGCAAACCAAGACCTGCCTGAAACCTGAACTCAGTTTTTTTCCCCATTGCTTGCAGTGGGCAGCTTCCCCGTGTGCTGCTGATACGGTGTGGTTTTACCCTCAGAGGGTTCCCTGTCTGCTTCCTATATTTCCAGTAAGCCTCCTTTTGCTGCAGTTTCAAATTCTCAAAATGCAGATTTATATCTTTTTTTTTTTTTTTTGGAGACGGCCTAATCTCAGGGCCTCATCTGAACTCTCTTGTGCTAAGACATTAATCTGCATTGCATAACGTTTCAGAGCAAACAGCGCTGGAGTGAAAGCAAGCTCTCCCCATCTGTATTTTACTCACTTTTCTCCTCTCGGCAAACACAGATGACATTTTTTGTGCACAATAGGCCAACACAAGAAATAGAGGGGCTCATTCTGGGAGGGTTTTTGTGTTTGCAAAGTCCTCCCACTATTTTATAAAATGAAGACAAGTCCAGCTGGGCCTCAAATGCCAAACAACATACCAAACAGCTTATTAGTTAAGGGGCAGCATCAGCCCCTTTGGGATGAGGTTAGAGGACAGTGGAAAATTGATTTAGGAGAAATGTGAACAAATAAATTATCTACCTAGGATTTATTAAGTGTATGCTTTGTTTTCTTTAATCTTTGTTTTATTTTCATCCCAAGGTTCTTCCCAGGGTTTGCAGCTGCTACCTGCTCTGCTGACTGGTGCTTGCTTGAGATCCAACATTAGTTATCCAATATTATAACTAATTGGATATTCATGAGGGTTGTACTACTGGGAGTTGCCTCAACATGGCCACTCCAGGTGCTGATCTGGGTGGCAGCTCCCTTAGCCTCAGGCAGGGACTTTTTCCCAGTTAAGCTGTCTCTTCTCCAGGAAAAAAAAGTCTTTTGGTGTCACAGAGCTGAGAAAGGGCCTTGTTGGAACCAGGAGCAGCCCAGGGCTGCGAGGAGACACAGAGTTGGCTGGGAAGGGAAGGGAAAGGGCAAGGCTGACGTCTGTGAGACAGCGACTCCTTCTCCAATTAGCATCCCTCCAGCCAGGGCTGCAGCAGCTCAGCTCTCTCCTATCTCAGTTTTATCCTTTTTGTCTTTTCCTGCCTTCTTGTGAGATGGTCACAAAAGAGGGTCTTGGCATCCTTGATTCGGCAGCTTTCAGTGTTGCACATAGGGCTGAGCTTGTCCTGTTGAGCACAGGACATTGGAGCCAGTCTGGGCTTGCTGAGAGTGGCTGTAGGATGTAGACTCCTCACTCATTATTTAGTCTTGACTTGCCTTCAGCACTTGCTTTGAAAGTGTTATCATCCTCTGCTTCTTACTTTCAAAAGCTCGCATGAACAATTCGCTACACAAACTGGCATCATCTGGAAACTGCAAGTGGGAAAAAGGACCTCATTGAAAAAAATCTCATTGTCTTGTGACATGGACAAATGTGCTACAAGGATCTGAACCCACACAACATTTCCTATCCCAGTGTATTTTAAAAATACCTTTTTGAAAGGCAGAATTAGAGTAAAAGGAGAATACATCTCCACTGGCACCACTAAAGATGGCCAGGACATGCCTCTCAGAGCACAAGCTAACCACACCCAGCACTGTTTCCTTCATGTGCTTTTATTTCTGGCTTTTCTGTAGCACTGAGATATATTTCTGCATTCCTGCGATGGAACTGTGATTGTCCTGCTGTTGGGAGGAGCTACCCAAATGTAGTAGTGACCCGGTACCTCCAGACCACTTGGGATTGTTTCAGCAGTGCACCCCTGGGAAGGGTGACGTGGAGGTCAGGCTGCCCTGGGCCACATTTGGCCACTGCCTAGGTTGCCTCTGGTCACAGCTGACCCTTGATAATGTTGTTGGCAGCACTGTCCAGGGAGGGCATGGCCCAGAGAAAGCTTATTTAAGTCTAGGTCCTGGTCACATGTGGCTGGGCACAAATGGAGGAGAGGAATTGCAGGTGGTTTTGCATGATCTTCTCTCAAAAGATCCATTTGCCATTGCTAGGACACTGGTTCCCTTAGAGAAAAAAATCCCTGCCCTCTTTGAGAGCTCCCCAAAAGAGCTGAAATCCCTCCCTCCTGCACGCTGCAGAAGTCCAAGCCCGTGAGACGAGCTGTAATCAGGCTCTAGCTGCAAAGTACAGCCCCAGACTTGAATTCTCTTGGAGTCTGGTGGATTCAGTGCTGGGAATTTCCTTCCACTCACGCCAGGGGTAAAAGGATTAGCTGCGAAGCCCTGATCCCACTCTGTGCTCCTCCCAAAGCTCAGGGCAGCCTGGGCTCCCGGGCTGAGGTTCAGGCCTCTGAAAGTGGTTAAATGGGAACGTCCATCACTCGGGCCGAATAAAAGCGAGCGTGGCTCTTCTAAAAGAGAGCGATGACTTGATCAAAATGCTGCTTTGTCATATCTGTTTCATAAAAATTTGCCCCCTCCGGGCCAATCCGGCTTGATGTCAATGGCGAACGCCAACCACAGCCTTGTCTCGGTGAGTGCCGCACAAAGCCTTAATTTCACAGCCTTCAAACAACAGTGAAAAATCACCAGGAACTCTCTCCCCGGCTCTGGGATCTCCCTAGCAACCTCAGGCCAAGCATACTGTAATTCAATTTACGCCTTGAACTCCCTCAGGAGCCTCTTCTTTAAAATCTGTCACAGTCAACGTGCCTTGGGAAACTATTACGAGCGCCTGAACCTTTGACCAGCCGGAGGGAGCGAGCGTCGGTATAAATCTCCGCGAGCACGTTTGGCCTGCTTTTTTTTTTTTTTTTTTTTATGTTTGCTGTGCGGTGCGTTTAACATTCAGCCCGTGGCCTCCCATCTCCTTTTCTGCTTGGGAAAGGCACCCCGCATCTGTCACGCCGTCCGGACGGAGGCGCGGGGGAAATGCCTCCGCTCAGCCAGAAGAATGGCTTTGTGCGGAGATGCACGGACACGGCCCCGGGCGCGTCAGGAGACGGGGTGTCATGGGAAAGATAAGCAGGAGTGACCTGGCAGGTTTGGGAATGTCTCAATCCGGGGCTCGGAGTGGGCTCACAAAAGAGTGAAAGCTTAGCAGGGGAACACAAGCGATAATGAACTGCTCGCTGTGTTTAAATAGCCGTCCCCCAAATAGGGCTGCAGCGAACATTGTCAAGTTGCCTCAGTCAAAGTGAGGTTTGGAAGCCCGTAATTTTCAGGGCTATTTGCTCAGGAGCCCTGTGTGAGCATCTTGAAAAAATTGCCGCTTTTGCTGACAAATGCCATTTTTAAATTAGCCATATGACACAATGTCTTATAAATAGGATCCTTTGCTCTGCGTTAGCTCCATGTCTCAAGTGTGGTCAGAAAGAGAAGGGACAGCCTCTCAATGAGAAACGCTTGACGATAAATGGGTTGGTGTTGTAAATCTGGGGGCAGATTTAGGCTAGGGTCAATCAGGGAAGAAGGAGGAGGAGGATTAGGAGGAAGATCTGCCCCCGTGAAGGTGCCGGGACACTCTCACTCATATAGGCTTTGATGGGATGGGCAGGTGCTTTGCACCTCTGATTTGGCTGCTGAAGATTTGCAAGTAATTGCTATCTGGCTGTATTCCAGCCCAATCTGAGCATTTTATCCCTCTCTCCATCACATTGGGTTGGCCAGGAATAGTGACGGGATTTTCCAGCAGGATCAAAAATAGACATCCCGTTTATACCCTGTCATCCTGCTGAGCTGCAGAAAGGCATCCTAAGTAAAGTGGTGTGGTGTGATAACACATCTAAGTGCTGGCAATTACCAACAGCTCATGTGAATTGAAATTGCTGCTTCCAGAGCTGAAGGAGGGGACCACGCTCAGCCCATGCAGCCCCTGCTCATGGACTGGGGAGGGTTCAATGCTCGGCGCAGGCACAGATCTGATCTCGGCACTCTTTCCTCACATTCCTTAATATGACCATATTTATATTTTCAGGCCTGCTGTTTGCTTTGATCTTGGGGAAGCTCTGTAATGCAGGTTGGGGACGGTATTTGGCCGGGCGGTATCTCCATCTACTGTCAGAGAACAACAGCCTGCAGCTTTTTCCAACACTTGGAGAAGTGCTGAGATAAGGACAGCATAAAATCAGTAAGGGTCTGAATTCTCATCTGCAGCTGAGTAGAGACTTGGCATCACTTTATGCTGGAAGAACCTGCTCTGACTTTAGTGAGGCTTATGGGGATTTGGCATTGCAAAATAAGTGGCTGCTGAAAGGCAGACAAGGCCCTTAAGAAATGACAGGGTAACATGCAAAGCCATGGGGCTGGAAACTGCAGTGCTGCGATTTAGTGCAGCAAAGCTGGAGCAAATGCCAGCTCAGGGCAAATGCAAATCTGTTGTGAGTTTTGCTTTCCCCCCCCCCGGCATTTCTTGCTTTTGTAGATCTGTGCAGAGCCGCTTTGCTCTGTGCTGTGTCCCTGTGTATGGTGACTGGTACGGCGTGGTGCTGGCACGGGGAGTGCGGAGGTGCAGTAACACCGTGTCACTATTCATCCATCACAAGCACACAGACATCACTGGAGTACCCCCGGGTTCCCATGGGGCAGGGCTGTCCTTCATCAGGCTGTCTCCAGTTTAAATAATTCCTCCCCGCTCAAAACTGAGCTGTAGGAAAAGCATGCATATTACTAATTAACCAGAGATCATTGTTTTACCCCAAACAATGATATCAAAACTCATCAGTTTCAATGGAACAGGACTATTTAGAGAGAGATTAATTAGTGTCACATTAGCAATGTTCCCTTAACTGTTTGTGCCCTGAACAGCAGCCTAATCATTACACAGGACACGGGGACAGATTTCATTCCCAAAATGGGTTACACCATCAGCGTTAAAGCTGGGCTCCCATTTATTTAAGATAAACCGTGCACAAGCAGCAGACAGAGTTGGGTAACTTCATGAGCTGCCCGGGGCTGCCAGCACTGCTCTCAGCAGAGATTTCAGCAGCCAGCCGGGGCACGGGGGATGCCTGGTGCTTCAGACCCAAACCTGAACATTTGCAAAGCCAGGGAAGCAGATCATAATAGCTGCTTTGCACCAGGGACACTTTGTTGGCTCTACATCAAGAGAAAAAAAAAATTAAATATCATTTATCTTTCTCTGGGGAGTTTATGGGCCAAGTTTTGAGGGAATTATCTTTTTCGCATCGCCTGTTCGCTTGACTGTATAAATACAATACCTGCTTGAGAAAGGAACAACAGTGCTCCTTTCAGCCTTGCAGGATTTCAATTCACAGTAAGTTTATCTGACATCTCTCATGATTAGCTGTGAACTTATCTCAAGCAAGAGAGAGGGGTGGGGAGAGAGCAAGAGCGAAGAAGATAAGTACCAAACAAAAGATTTTTGTCTATCTCTGTTTGCTGCCTTAAACAAGCCCAGTCTGTCAGGTACTGAAATACAAAGCAGCATGTAAATTTTGGAGCAGGGAGCAAGAAGAAAGCATGATATAGGAACCCATTCTGGACACCAAATACATCTTAAATGTTATTTGTGTCCCTTAACAAATTGTAGGGCTAATTTCATGTAGTCAGCGGGAAAAATTATGTGAGCAGGTAAGACCTTGCTTTGAGGTGCAGTGGAAGATTCTCAGTGATTTGGGTAGGTGTGGGTCAGAGCAGGACTGGGGCAATTTGCAGCTGAGTCCTGCAGCTTGCTGCAAGGTGGAGCTGTCCCTCTAAGGACTGCAGGAATCTGGAGGTGACCAGCTTTAGAGCCTGATCCACCTCCCAGTGGAGGTAATGAGAAAGATCCAGGTTACCTGAGTGGTTTGAGGAGTCAAGTGGGCATTTTTTACCATTTGTAAGGCCAGGGATTACTGTTGTTTCCACCACTTACAAATCAGAGGACATCAAATGAAATGATCACAGAGACATCCTAAAGCACACCAAACTGAGTACCTTTTCCCACCACCCATAGCCTCATAGTAGAATTCACCTCCACAGGGTGTTATGTCAAAAATTTAAATTTATTCAAATATGTTTAGACAAAGCTGTGAAGGAGCTTCAAGAGCAAGTAAACACATAGATGCAAATCCATCCCCAATGAATTCCCTGAGCTAGGCCCTGATATTTGGACACGTGTAGGAAGCATTGTGCTCATCTGATTGAGGCTTCTGTTAGCATCTGCTGCTGGTCACCTCTGAAGGAGGACACCAGCTGAGCTGCACATTGGTTCTATCTCTATTAATAAATCCAAAATAGAAGCAGAACATCTTTTACCAAAATTGCTTATAATTTTTCAATAGAAAAGAAAAATAGCTTTATTTTCAGTGAAGTGAAGCAGTGCAGTGTACACTACTGGCTCGATGCCTGCAAGATAGCTGTTTCCAGGATGCTCCACACTGTGGTGCCTTATATTATTCAGGGCCTTCTCCCACTGTAGACAAGAAGTTATTCCAGAAGAGCCCTGAAGGAATAGTTGTTCCAGAGATAACTGTCCCTGAGTAACTCCATATGTAGACGTTGTTACTTCTGGTTACCAGCATCTTCTGCGGGACTAATCTAAAATGTCTCTCTGTTCTCAAATATGAGTTTTCACCCATGTGTAATTCAATTATTATTGCTCTCTGAATTCACCTTGCCTTTACCATGAGAGGCCTATAAGTATAAAGGGGCCCAAGGACAGAAGTTCATGTGGTAACAGCTGGCACGTGTTGATTGCTCATCATTTCACAATATTAATTACGTTTTGTTCACAAATGGCTTGTGCTGGAGTCGCTGAATGTACTTTGAGAAATCACAGTGGAGTAAGCAGTCTTACTTCCATTGCACAATCAGGGAAAAGTGAGGAACAAACACAATAAGGCACAATTTTCCAAAATGATTATTAAGATGAGATATTCCATTTTGGGCAAAACTGAAGTGCAGAACAAGGAGAGTTGGACTTTGAGATAACGGTGAGCATCTCCACTTGGAAAGCAAGAACTTCTAAAGGGTCTAAGAATGGAGGCAACAAAGCTTTCTTGTCCCTCCTGATTATGTTGGCTGATACAACTTGTCACGCAGATATTATTAGCATCATTAATGTAGTTACAGACAAATATAGATCTGGGGATTCTCATTGCTCTACACACTCAGCAAACATATGTCAAAGAGTGGTCCTTTGCCCTAAAACCTTCTTCTCCAGACAGCAACACATAATCACAGGGCTGAAAGTGGGTCAAAGAAAAATAACAGTTGTGCAGTTGGGAGATGCTCAGGAAGAAGAGAGCGGCACGCTACCTGCTCAGCTGCAGTTTGGCTGCAGTTTCTTGCCGGCTGTATAGAAGAGGAGGGAGCTGGCAGGAATCACGGGGCAGGCTTTGCAGTGCTTTGGTGGGAACCTTTCCTGTTTCCCCATGTGGCAGGAAAAAATGGTCTGAAAAGTGATTGTTAGAAAGAGCGGAGCAGGCGAGTGGGGCTGGCCTCATCTCCCCCACCTGCCTAGCAACTTTGGGGAAGATTTGGGAAGCAACACAAAACCGTTTTCTTTCTCCCTCAGCCTTTTCCCCCTCTCGCAGGCCATAACCTGAATTGAATTCTGTCTCCTTCCCACTGTCTTTCTTCTGTTGCAACTCCAGTGGCGTATCCTGGCACTTTCCGAAGTGAAGTCAGATTTTGGCAGCATCCCTTCAGCAGTGATGAAAGTTACAACAGGGAGGATAAGTGGAATTTGATAACAAAAAGCCTCTCGAGGCCTTTTCATCTTTGAACCACTGGCAGTCCCAATAAAGTCCTGTTTCTGCCTCAACATCAACATTCACAGTTCTGCAGGAAAAAAAAAAAAGAAAATGGAAGATAAAATAAATAGGAATTACCACAGCAGATCCCCTAAAAGATTTTCCTTTTACTAGATTCCAACAAATTGCTTAAAACACATCTTAAACTGCCTGTATTCTCAGGAATGTAAATACACCGAAGGACAGATTATACAGTCACAGCTTTCGGGGCCGGCATGTCAGAAGTACCAAAGACGGGGTTGTAATCCTCCCCCTTGTTCTTCCTGGCAAAATATTCTTATGTGGTCAGAGTGACCTACCGTGCAGTCATGTCAGCTCCTAAGTGGTTTAAGATAAGTGTCCCTTGATCACAAGGGAAAATGTGTGGAAATTTTCCAAGACATAAGTGTTTGGAAAAGCTATTGATGGTTTGCAATGAAGAAAATACATTCTCAATCCCCACTTATTGCTGAATTTCTATGCTCAAATGTAAATATAATTTAAGTATAAAGCAATACTTTTTTTTTTTTCAAGCACCAACCTAAACAACTGCTAGAAAAGAGAAAAAAAATCAGACTGAACTCTAATGACCTTTGTGTATGTGTATTTGACAATATAGCATCTGTAGCCAAGGTTTAAAAATGGTTCAGTCTTGCATCAGAGGGTAGACTGGACCATATTTCTAAACTGTGCTGCAGTATTAGACATACTCATTTATCTTCTGTTTCTGCAGTTAGATTTCACAGAAATAAAGAGGACGTACTTGCCAAAGCACATGTTTCAGAGTAAATAACGATGAAAAAATGTCGCGTTTTGTTTGCCAAAGTGCAGTATTTTGTGTTAATGCACAGAGGACTCCCATGGTGGGAATGTCCAAACTGGGAGAATATCCTGGCTCAGCAAGAGTGGTGGTGGGGCTGCTTAGAGGAGCTCAGAAGGTCCAACACCAACCTGGAGAGGAGGCACAGGGCTGGCAGCAGCCTTCATTTTGCTCCTTGGATGGGGTCCCTTTGCCTCTGCCAACCCCTACCATCACAGTCTGCAAGAACTGAGGTAGAACTGAGATCGTTGGAACAACCTTCCTTGGAAAAATAGCTAGAAGTGCAACTTGGTATTTTCTATTTTGGTATTACTACATACCCTTCTTCAAGAGCACTGTGTTGGCTACCTGGAGAAGATCAGAAGATTGTGAATGTTGAGTTTCCCTCTCTTTCCCTGCATGTCTCCAGCTATATGTAGAGGAGAAAACTCTGGGTGAGCTCATTTCTCTACATGGTCATTACCATGGTGTTCTCTTACTGATGGCCAAAGCATTTGCCATCAGTTGCTAGTCTCTGAACACTGGGAGAAGAGAATTAGCCAGCCTGTGCTGCACACCCTGCAAAGCACTCTTGACTCTGGTTTTGTCAGCCTGAGACAAACTTCTGAGCAATAGCTGTGAAAACGCTTACTCAGAAACCTCTGGAAACTCATTGTCCATCAGGCTTTTGAGTCTGGGGAGCTTCAGGAATATGTCCTCAGGGTTTGCAGAACCATGCTGTCTCCTCTATGGTCTATTCACCCTCTCACATCTCAGAAGAGGAGTGAAGAAAACTGCCAAGTTACCTGAGACATTTTTCCACTGAAGATTTAGATATCTCATCATTATTCCAGAGGCAACTAAAATCTGGTATCTGTTAATAAAAACTTATTGTATATGAATCCCATTTGGGCTGGAATATATAAAGCTGCTCTGCTGCAATAGATTGTGTTGACGTGATTAAAAAAAAAATAAAAATACAAGATTCCAAGTGGAAGGACAATTTTCCACTCGATTTTGTTTTCATTGTTGTGGTGATAGTGATAGTGGTGATAGCAATAGTGATAGTGCTTTCCCCCTTCTACTGGTGTACTTTGCTGGCACTGCCCAGCTGGAGGGCTTCAGTGGCCACCAGACTTTGCCTTGTAGTTTTCCCGGACTTCAAGTTTCTTTGCGAAAGTCTTTGATATGAGTAATACATCCGCAATACAGTGACATCAGCCCAGGTTGGAAAGGGAAAAATGCTCTCAGGCCTTCCTTGTTTATAAGACAGGCGATAAGCCAGATTTCACCCTGGCTTACATCAAATTCAGGGCTGGATGACGTAATGTAGGTCAGGATTCAGCTGTGCAAAACCTGGGAGAGGACAGAAAAGACGATACTGACTTCCAAATGCCTTAATAAGGGCATCTTTTTTTAAAGGGAGAGTTAGTCTAAAGTAACTACTCTTATGCTAACAGTTATGACTAGGCAACTCTAAGTGTTTAAATCAAGTGGGATTTTCTATTCAAGGCACTGTGAAAGACCACAGTTTTTAACTGCTTAATCTGGTAGCCCAGGCCTGCTTGGGAGTGTCATTTGTTAGGGAGAGCAAGATTTAAAGCAGAGAAACGTATGTAAATGGCTTTAGTCATAAAAAACAGCCTGGATAGTTCATGAGCATCTTAACGTAAAAGTATAAATTACTAAACCCACAGCTATGCTTTAGGGAAAAAAATAAATTAGAAGCTTTAATTCAGCAAGGCCTGCAAAGCTTCATGCTTTCTGTAATTATCTGAAATACTTCAGAGAAGACTTTATGCTCACAGCACACACACACGCACACTCATACATGCAGATACATGGAAACTCACTAGTAATGGGTGTTTTGAACTGCTGTAACATCCCCAAAGCCTACAGAGCCCTTAGCAGAAGGGAATTGGAAATGTTTCACCTGCATTGCTCTTGCTGGGTTGCAACTGCATATTCATGCATTATAATGCCAGCCCCAATCTGATGAGAGTTTAATTCACCTCCTCTCTTGATTCAAGAAGTTGGGCTCTCAGAGACTGCTGAGACTTGAAGGGCTGGGGAGAGCCTTGCTGAGGGTTCCCAAAGTCAGTGCTTTGCCCAAAAGGTGCATTTGCCTCACACCTTTGTTCTGCAGCTGTCCAACAGAGGATAAAATAAGGGAAAATAATCAGGGAAAGACGCCAGTTGGTCTACAGCTTGCAGTTCATTTTCACCTGGTATAGACGTAGCTGTGTGGGCAAAGATTTATTTCCATTAACATTAAATATGCCCAGCCCACCTCTGATCTGTTGCACTAATGCCTGTCCACAAGAGAAGCATTGATGCAGGGGGCTCATTTCACCCCCTTGCTCCAGCATAATATTGGTGGGTCTGAGAAGAGATTTGCCCTGACACCTTTTGTCTGCAGCTCATGGACACCATTGTCTGTGGTGCATAATCTGATTTAGCCTAATCCAGTCCTAATGGGAAGGAACTCCCACCTAGGAGATGGGGGAATAGAGATACTGTGGGATTTCCACTAGGTCATGGTGGTCTGTTTTGTTTTCAGTTTTTGTTACTTTTTAGTAGCAAAATAAATAAATAAATAAGTCATGCCTGAGCTCTTGATGGATAGCATTGATAGTAAAGAAATCCCTAAATGTACCTTTTGTCTCCTTCCTCTGCAAATAGGTTTCACCTAAGACATGTCTCCTTTTAAAGTACAAAAGGCAACATTCAGTTCTGTTTACTATATCATGCTGATTCCAAGAAATAAAGAAACTCTCACAAATGAAACCCCTGGATAACATTAAATATATTTATCATCAGACTACTAACTGTTGTAGTACTAAATACATAAGTGAACATGTATTACATTAAAATTATTTCCAGAAGCAAAAGTGAATCTTCTTTCTGTGGAAACAAACAGCATTTTTAGACATTCTTTTTTTTTTATGTGCCCAAATGCTAATCATTTATTCTCCATTTTTATTATTTCTTTTTCCTCCTGTTAATCATCCAGGCTTCATTAGTTGTCACAACGTCTGTGTTTCTGTCAGAGACAGTTGCACACAGATTGCAGCCCTCTGAGGATGGTCCCAGATGAGGCTGAGACGGCAGACTGAAGGAAATGAGTAAAATATCACTTTTTCTTCTGAGAGAGCCTTCCCTGGCAGGGAGCATGAGAGGAAGCTCAGCTTCTTGCCTGCATCTCAGATTCATTGCTGTCTGCTCCCATCACTGGGGCTTTGATCTAGCGAAAGCCTTAAGTGTGCTCTTACCTTCGGATTCATGATGAAGTGCCACGAACTTTGCAGGGTCTCGAGCACCCACTCAAAAACAGGCACGTGCCAGAGTGCTCAGCTGAACAGGAATCCAAGGCCCAGATCCAGCCTGACGCACTTGGGAACCAAAATTAGTTCTCCCTATATAGTCAAAGAAAGGAAGAAAGTATTTCTCCAAAACCTTCAGGGATAATCCAGCCTGTCACCTGAATTAGACGTATTGGAGAGGAGCCCAATTTTTTACACTTGCTCCCGTTCTGCAGATTGTTGGCTGGCTGTACAGTGCTAAGAATAAATACCAAAAAATACTCACTCAGAGGCACGGTGGCTTTCAGAGAGGGTGTGTGGGGGAGGGTGTCCTGCCACACTGGGCAGGATGGTGGCAACCTGCAGAAGGTGGTCCTCTTTACCACTGCTGTACCCATTCCCACCCATTTATCCCACATCCCACAGCAAGGTCATGACAGGTCATGAATTTATCCCTAAGGTTGCTGAACCTCCTGCTCACCCTTTGGAGGGGAGAGGAGCATGGCCCATGGGCCTGGCAGCCCCCACAAGTGTGTGTGGAAGGAGGCACGGTACCAGCATGACCCTGGGAGATGAGTGTGCTCCTGGGGGGATCAGTGATCCCCAGCAACTCCCCCTGGTCCCCAGCAGAAGAGGAGGGAGGCACAGGGTGCCCGCACTTCTCCCCAGCAGCCCCTCTGTTTGGCTCCTGATGTCCTTTCACTTGGCACTTAGCAGAAAGTGATAACAACAACAAAACAAACTTTCAGCAGCTCCAATTAAATGAAAAAAGAGCCCAGTGTTTTCTCACTCAGAAGCACCGAGAGCTGAGATGTCACCCGGCTATCAGCGATACCTGGAAAACACTGTGCTCAGTGCCAGAGAACGTGATGTGTTTTTTTTTTTTTTTTTTTTTTTTTTTATTTTAATGGCAGCACTCTGAAAGAACTAGTTGTTAGGTGCATTGTACACCATGGGAATGAGGTGTGGGGTCGTGTTGGCCCTGGCATTCTGTATTTCTTTTCACTTATCCCAGCAATCTCTAAGGGGGGGAAGGAGGCAGTGGGTGCTCTGGGTCAGCCGGAGGGGCTCTGCCTGCTGTTCCCATCACACCTGTGTGGCTGAAGGGATGAGGAACTTCTGTTACACACACCAGTGTTTCACGGGGTGATTAAATCAAACGTTTTGTGCTGGCACAATAGACACAGTTAGAAAGATGTGCAAAGATTAGCGCATCACGCAACAGGAGAAACCTTAGAGCAGAGTAAGATGTAACCAGTAACGGATGGCATTGTCTCCTGTGTCCCCACGGAGTGCACGTTTGGGGTCAGATAAGGCATCCTGAACTTCTAGAAGAAAGAGCTGAGTTTAACATTGCTTGGGATAAATATCAGCTATTCTACTAAACTCATTCTCTTGCTGTAAAACCTGTTCCCTGGCAGAAAACCTGGGATAGTGAATCTGCTTACAGGGCAGCAGACTCCAAATATTGATTGTTACTCTAAGAAGTCCTCTCCTCTCCTCTCCTCTCCTCTCCTCTCCTCTCCTCTCCTCTCCTCTCCTCTCCTCTCCTCTCCTCTCCTCTCCTCTCCTCTCCTCTCCTCTCCTCTCCTCTCCTCTCCTCTCCTCTCCTCTCCTCTCCTCTCCTCTCCTCTCCTCTCCTCTCCTCTCCTCTCCTCTCCTCTCCTCTCCTCTCCTCTCCTCTCCTCTCCTCTCCTC
Source organism: Netta rufina (assembly GCF_964035555.1). Taxonomy (NCBI): domain Eukaryota; kingdom Metazoa; phylum Chordata; class Aves; order Anseriformes; family Anatidae; genus Netta; species Netta rufina. Next base: position 69,329,855 of record NC_140127.1, on the reverse strand, counting down.
TCCTCTCCTCTCCTCTCCTCTCCCTCTCCTCTCCTCCCATAGCACAATTCTCCAGGAAAACCATCTCCAATCATATATATTTCCCAGCTCTATCCTGAGACACAAACAGGAAATTAGCTTATTTTTCTCAGTGCTTTGTTCTAGAGTTTCTCCCAACCAAGCAAAGCAGTGATTGATGATTAGATACAACTTTTAGCTTTTAAGCACCCTTATAAGGCGCTGCCATTATTTCAGATTTCTGCTTTTTTCCCCAGGTGGACTGTGAGCTCTCATCTGTACCAAGGTCACCGCTGTGCACATTCACCAATTACAGGGCTAAGGATCCCACAGAAACCTCTGGGCAGCTGCAGGGAAGAGGTGGTGGCATTATCTACCCCTAGTTATATGTTTCAGGGCAGTATGAGCTGAGTTAAACCTCCTTGGAGCTCTGCACTGAAATGAGTCCTGCTGGTGAGCAATGCACGTGAGCAAGTGCCGAGTTAAGCCTTAAATAATTAGAAAAATTCCGAACAAATCCCTCCTCTGGGTTTCTCAGTCACATCCTGCCTTTCTGAGGCTCGACACGTAGAGTGCAAGTCCTGGGAGACAGCACTGTCTCCGTTAGAGCATCCTGGCCAGCACCGAGCAGGCTGCCAGCATTTAACTAAACGCAAAGCATCCATAACCGTAACAGCTCCCATGGTGCAGCCCACGCAGATATCGATTTATTCATAGCGTGCCCTGTTCTCTGCAACCAGCAGGCTAACACACAGCTATATTTAACAGCCCTGTACTACGGGCTGCAGTCTCAGACACGAGCACTTATGGTCCCAAAGAACAGGATGCATTATTTTATGAGGAATTGCTACTCTCACATAGAGTTAAGCTTCCCTTCATCAACCTGATGCTCTTGACAATGAACTTGCACCGTTCAAAGCTTAGAAGAGCATCTCTTCATCGTAAGGTGCTTCTACAAGGGTGACTTTGTGACACAAAGCTGCTGCTTAAAGTTAATTTTGAAAATAATTTGTTTTAAGCCCTGATGGCCTTACCCAGGAATAATCCCTCTTCTTTGTCCTAATATGAGTTTCTTCAGAAGTTGCCTCTTCAGAAATTCTTCAGAACTGCTTTCTTTTTCTCTTGGGTATTTAACAAAAATGAAAGCAGCATTGTTTTCTTAGTATCTTCTGCAGGAAAGTTTAATCTTCTCTCAATAAAGGGTAATTTATTTTCAGCAGAATACTGTGTTTTGTTTTGTTTTGTTTTTTAAATTTTATTATTTTATTTTATATTTTTTAAAGTCAGAAATGCTAACATTCCACTGTGCAGGAATTGCTATGTAAGTGCCTTATACTCACATTTGCCTCAATCAACCAGACTTGCTCAGATTCTCTTTCCTGTGATATACCGCAGTCTTCTGTCATGATGTGAGAAAACAGTTATGTTGTGGGAGATAAAACTTGGCCAAGCTCATAAAAGAGAAGAGGGGCAAAAAGGAAAGGATCTGAAAGTCCCACCATTTGCTGTGGAAAACAAGCTGGATCTAAAGATTTTTCTTTCAAAGTAAATATTTCAATTAAAGGAGTACTTGGCATCTTCCTCAAAAAGAAGAACTTTTGGAAATAAATTAGTTCAGAAAAGAAAAAGAAAAAAAAAAAAAAGAAAGAAGAAAAAGGCCTTCCCCTCCCTCCCCCCTTCTCCCCAAATACCTAACAGCTAATTTTCCACTGGAAAACATTTTTTGGTGGAAAGTTCTGATGATCTCCATGCTTGTGTGCTTGAACCTACACATGTGCTAAAGTGGCTTTGCTGATCAGGACCTCAAAATTTTGTATGATGTAGAATTCATATGTTTGATTCCAGCCAAACCATACCATATAAAAGCTGGCTTATTAGTAGCAATATTGAAGCAACTGGCTAACAAGGCATCTTGGATACTGCACACATACGGATGCTCTTTATAGAATAAATTCTCTGTGCTCTGATGTGGCAAATGAGGTCATTTGAGTGCACTAACTCCAGTCTTCCTCTCCGTGTTCTACTTGAAAGAGATTTGAATGTGAAAAGGTTTTGGCACTCAGGGCTCCATGGTTTGGAACGGTTTTCAAAATTGGAGGCTTAAAGGTCACTTTTCTCTGAAGAATTAAGGGACACAACCCCAATACTAGCCATCAAAGAAACTATTTAAAAAAAGATGTTTTTAAAAAACACACTGAGTCGGCTAGGGACGAAGTTATTCCCAATAAACATGCGAGACCTCTGCATTGAGAGTATATTGTTTTATCCCTGCAGCATGACCCCGTCTGTCAGATAAGGAGAAGCAGTAAACCAGGGAGGATGTGGTCTCTGTCTTGAAAGTTGGAAAACAAACTGAAGCACAGAAGGGTTGTTTTTTCTCCCCTAAAATTAAAACCAGCATTCCTGTTAGCTTTCTAAACTCCATCCAAACTCAGCTGATACTCCGACAGAGAAAAACAAGATTTCAAAAGCTATTCCACATTTGCCAGTGGTGACAGCTGGCAGGGAGGTGCTGGCGAAGGCACAGGACAGTAAGATTGCCTCGTACCACCTTTACATTCTCATTTTACACCTATACATTCTCCCTCATCTACCACCTGTCAGCTCTAAGGCTCAGCTCTGTGTCCCTGGCTCTGTGACTTGTTGAGGCTAATCCTGTAACAGTGACATGTATGGCCTGAACTGAGGAATATACAAGATAACACAAGTGTTAAAGATTACCAGTTTCTTTTACACAAATTGTAAATGCTGCAGTTTTCCTATTTTGACTCTACTGAAAATTATAGCTGATAATTTTCCTTTTACCGTAATGTCGACTTTTAAATTTTATTTCCTGAGCCTGGAGTCATATCTCAGACAAGTTTTGGGGATTATCAAATTGATTGACAGACTCTCACCCACATTCAGGAAGAGGTACAGTAGACAGCTTGCTGCTCTTTGAGGACTGAGTTGGTGGTAGAGTGAGGAAATTGCTTCTGAACCCCCCAAACCGCCTTTTCCATCACGCACTAGGCTGCACCCCCGTTGGGTGGGCTGACAGCAAATCTCCATGTTCAAGCCTACTGCACATTGAGCTGGTTTTAAATTTCCTGCTCTCTAAACCATGCTGCAAAACGAATCAAAACACTTTCATTAGAGGGATGAAAATAAATCCCAGTGAAGCTGGATTTTATCTTACGGATCTATCAGAGACTAGAAGACTGGGTTATGTGGGGTTCAAGGACATGGCCATCAGTCGCAGGAGCCACATGTGAAGCTGTGGAGGATCCATGCTGCATGCCCGGAGACCAGACTCAGCGACCAGTGCCACCAGCTAGGAGAGCCAAAACTGGCACACAATCACGCCATTCAGTTTTTGGGAAAAATTCATTCCCATCAATGGAAATGGGTCTGGCAGAATCATAAAAACAGCTTTGAATTTTGCTGAATTTCCAGAACTAAAGAAACATCTTGGTGGCATTTCTGATTGCCATCTAAATGCAAATTTAAGCCTTGCAGCACACTTTTGAGTAGGGGGGTGGGTTCTTTCAGGCATGCCTTCACATCAGGATGAGCACAAGCTCTAGCTTGGGAGCTGCTCCAAACCTTTTCCTTGCCCCCACTGAGAAATCATTCTGGTTAGCTGGTGCTCCCAGCTGGTACAAGCTGCCCCAGCAGGATGCATTGCCTGGAGCATTTTTTTGCTTTCACTTAGAAATCTGCCACTGCTCCGGGGAAGATTTGGATTACATTACTCAGCTGATAATAACTCTCCCATCCCTTCCTGCCACCTCCACCCATCCCCAGGGGAACAGTCCCAGTGTGCTGGGACAGCCCCACAAGGCACAGAGCAGTGTGGGACACACGTTGCAGCAAGAAGGCAGCTCAGCAGGACAAATAAGCACTTAATTTGGGGGTTGTGGCTGGGCTAATTTGGGGCTGATCCAACCAACATCATAGGTGGAGATGTTGCTGTTTGGAGACAGGTCTTTCTGGGAGGCAGGAGAAGGTGTTGTTAGCTTAGCACCACTCTGCCCTGATCATGCAGGCACTGGCTGTTTGCAAGAACAATTTCAAAATACCGTGTAATGTTCTTAAGTCAGTGACTGTATTCGTTGCTACAACAGCAAAAATGCACAAGCATGTAGACACAAACATACACAAATGCATATTATTATGATTTGCAGCTGTCAGAGCAGTTCCTATCACCGAAAGAACTAAATTTAATTACCAATCTGGAACGAATCATGATCTTAAAATAAAAAAGAGCAAGCTGCTTAAGTGTATCCACATTCTTTCATTATAAATCACTTGCCAAGAATAGAGGGCTGAATCCTCAGTTGGTGTAGACTGGTGTCAAATTTTGACAGCTAAATCAAGTCAAAAGAAGCTGTTTTTTCCTGATGGTGCTAGCTGCAGATCTGATTCTGCACATTTTCTAATCTATTCATGAGGAAGCCTTTCAAATGCTATGAGAATATCATAAGGGTGATGTTTATTCATTAGGGGCCACTTGCTTCCTCCAGCACCCATTTGGCTTGGCATCTAGATGGGACTGAAGAAGTCTGGGTTTTATTCCTGACTGAGCCCCTAATGTTCAGTGTGACCTTGAGCATGTCCTTCACTACCAGCCATAACATTCAGACCAGAGTCATCAAACTTCAGGTCACTACACAGAGCAAAAGACGCCCTAGCTCAAGACTAACCATTGCACAAATACGAGGCTGTACCCAACCTTATCCATCCCTGCCACATATGTTACTAGTTTCCAAGCTCAGACTCTGGATTGATGGCTCCAAGTACTCCTGCAAACCTCCCCTCCTATTGCGTTCCCTCTTACCAGCAACCTCAGATGACCCATGCTGGACATTTCTTGGTGCCTGAAGGAAGCATCTCCCCCAAAATGCAGGTTGATGCTCCTATGTTCACCCTGGAGGTGGCTGGCACACCACTAGCAACACATGAGGCACAGTTTGCAGCCCCCTTTTTTCAACTGTGAGCCCTCCATCAGGGCTGTCCTCCTCACTATGTGTTTGTACAAGACTTCATGCACTAAGGCCCCGCTATAAAACCAGCAATAAATAACAGCAGACCAGGACAGGGTGTTAAACTCACCGATGGCATCTGAGTCATCACTTCTCCCTCTCGATGGCATGACCTTGGAGGTAGGCTGTTAAGTCTGTAAAAAACGTTTAGAAAAATACTAAAAAGTCTCTCAGGTCCAGTGTCGTGCTCCAGTGATAGCACAGGGTAACAGGAGATTGTTGTTTTAATGTTGTGCAGCCTTTTGAGATCTTGTTTTTGTTTTTGTGCAATGAGCAGGACTTTATTGGCTTGTTTCTGCGTGCACACACGAAGTCTTTCATCAGTGCGTGTTTCGGTAACGGGCCCCTGGATATCAGTAACATTGACACATTCATACAATATCCCACTCCGTGATTTGCAGTGCTCCTATGACTTGGCCCTATTAATGTATGAGTGACTCTTTTCATTACCTTGCCATAGATCAAGTGCTGGCCTCTAATTTTGACAGATGATTCAAATACATCTGGTTTTCCTAACTTGAGCCCATTCAGCTCCTCCAGCTAGTGCTAAATGATGTTGTTTGCCAGAGAAGAATAAACTATTTTGGAGGGACGTACAAAAGGCACTTTGATGGCTGAGCTGTGGTCGGAGCTGGGAGCAAACGTGGCTGTGTCTGAAAGGGGGAGCTCAATGGGGAGAAAATCTGCTTGTGTGAATTTTTCTCCAGGACTGTTAATGTTTTGCTGGGGACAGACAAGCTTCGCATGAAGAAAATCAACAACGGTCCCATTTATAACCTAGGATGACCATGAGAGTTTCATTTTCTGCATCCAGTGAAAGGTCCCTCTATCTGTTGGGATTCCCCCAGACATTATGTGACAAACGCACCCCAGCGTGATGCCAGCGACTGCATTTTTCTTCCACTTTTGACATACCACATCCTAAGTTTAATTGCTTTAATTTGTGAACATTATTTTATACTTGACAAGCATCCTTTCTAAGGTGCTCACTGAGCCATGGCAGCTCGCTCTCCACCTTAACGCCAGTGAGAAACTGAGAGACCCCTGTTGAAGTCTGCTCCGGTGCTGCTGACTGATGCAGCTACTTGAACTAGTCTATGTATTTGTTTTAAATAGGAATAGGATAAAATTCTGGAACAAACTCCAAGAGGAAAAAACACGCTTTACTTCCCCTAGAGGAACCCAAGCTATCCAGGCACAGAGGTGTTCTCCTGTACTGCTTCTGCTCTCCCCAGCACCATACAGCTTGAATGCTCTCCTCCAAACTGGAGCAGTTGTAAGCAGGAGAGTTGAAACGGGCCCTTGTCACCCTCCACATGTTGTGGGGGAGGCAGGCACTGCCCCCCAAGATGGGAAAATAGGTGTTTGCACTCTCTAAGCCAAAGGAAGGAACTGAACATGGGTTTCTCAACTCCTGAGAACGGGCTCAGCTGATGTACAAAGGATGGGCAGCAAGGGCAGAGGAGGAAGGATGACTTCTCAAAGGAAGTATTCCTGGCTGTGTTTTGGGGATTGTGTTCTAATGGTTGTGAGGAGGACACGGTTCTGTACAACAGCTCTGTCTCCCTGGAGAATGCTTGCACTTTTGCCTCAAGCCGAAGACCCATCACTGAACGACTCTGGTACCAGTGACTAGCCCTGAAGTGGGCATAAAACAGAGAGAAGGACACCGAAGTTTACCAACAGTGACAAATTAAAGCTACATGCTGATCATACAGTGCCTTCTACTTCAAAGTCTTCTGTCTCCAACAGCATCCCCAGTGCATAGAACATCTCTAAGGCTCTACCAGTGCCCTGTCCATCTGGATGCCTCTGGTTGTGTCTACACTTCAAGGACCACATATTATATGTCAAACAAAAGTGGAGCTGAAGAAACTTTTCAGTTGGCTAGTTTGGGCACTGGAAATAGGGTACTCGGCATGGACTGGGTGTGGAGCTGACTGAGAGGCTGAACAAGTAGCCAAGGTAGCCTGACCTGGTCATATCCACATCCATGCACATCTTAGCCCCTGCACTGTCTGTGTGGTTGGCTCTTTGCAGCATCCCTGCACAGGGTAAGAGGGCCAGGCTGTGGTGACATTCAACGCCAGCTCTCAGGCTCGACCAGGGCAGAGTCACACATCAGAGCAGGCTTTGCATTCATTCTCAGTGTCAAAGCATCCTGACAGCCACAGCTCTTCTAGGTGGATTTTAAGCTGAGGAATGAGTAGCTAAGATAAATATATCTCACAGAAATGTATATACTGCTCAGCCAAAAATAAAATCTTCAGGAATACAAAGGGCCAGGAAAGATGGACTTTGCAACCCTAGAAACTTAATGTGAGGAAATCCTTATCCTACTCAGCTCTTACCATTGGCCTCAGAGAGACAGCACTTCACCCTGGGACTCTGGCAAGGCTCCTACCAAGTACCTGATGAGCTACAGAGGGCTTAAACTACCCAAAGACTTTCAGGAAAGCCTCGAAGGCATTTGGATTTGCAGGGATGCAGAGGGGAAATCTTAGGTACTTAGGTAGTTACATGCTTGACTACCTCTAAAGTCCACCACCTCACATGCAGTTAGAGAGAGCAGCCCAGGCCTCCTCATGGAGGCATTTATGCCACCCAGCTGGCATAAATGCAGTCCCTTGCCCTTGCTACCCATGGCAAAGCCTCCAAAACCTGTGTGAACAGTCTTTGCCCAGCTCAGGGCATTGGCTTGAGGTGTGGCCAAAACCAGGAGAAAAACACACAAAAAAGGAGCCAGGAGTTGTCCTATAGAACAGTGGTTGCCAGATCAACCTGGCATTAAATCCAATAAGCAATAAAAATGTTCACACTTTGGAGCCTAAACCCATTCCCTCTAATCGTCCACTAGAGGGTTTCTTGTACTTTCCAGTGAAATGCCTGGCATGGCTGGCTCTTAGAGACAGGGTTCAGGGACCCCAGAGGTGGGATGGCCAGCCCTGTGTGGCGATGGATGCAGGGACAGCCCAGGTACCAAGGACCACCAGAGCCTGAGCCCACACTGGCATCCAGACGAGGGACTGGTGTGTGTAGTCACATACCCATGCAGGCTTACCTGGGAGCTTGGGTGATGGCAAGGGCAAGTGCAGCCCCATCAGAAATACCAAATCCAGAAGTCCCAGGGTCCCAGGGCAGAGGCATAGAGAAGGGAGAGTAAAATGATCATTTTTGAGCTGGTGCCTAGAAGAGTGTTTAGCAGATGCCGTCATTCAGATTAATTCCTTGCTGCTGCTGGGCTTACAGGCGCCAGTCACACACACTTCAATTACTTCATGGGTGTGAGGACTTGACAGGTAGAGGGATGGATATGAGAAACAGTGGTGTAAAATACATCAGTGGACATTTTTACCAACGCTGTAGGTACAGGGTGGTAGGGTGTGGTACTGAAAGCTTTATTAGCTCCTGTGTATATACCCATAGACTTTCTCCATCTATCAGGAGTGTGAGCATTTTAATCTTCAAGCACTTACCAAGCATGTCAGTATCACTTTCCCCTTTAACCAGCAACAGAACAGATCTGGAAGGAGGTGACGTGTTTTGATTCAGGCCATCCAGCGGGCTGCTGACAAAGGTGGAGCAGACCTTGGCAAACAAGAGAAAAAAATACTCTAAGTTCAATGAGATATTTTGAGGTTGTTTTTTTTTTTTTTTTTTTTTTTGTTAATGAAAACATGAAATTTAAAACAATTTAGATGGGAAAAGAATCTTAAAAAAAAAATCAACATTTCCTTAAAGAGTTTAAGTAAAATGTTTTGATTTTTTGAAAAATAACCATCAAACATGAGCGCCTGGTTTTCTCCTGATGCAATCCGGGAAACCTGATTTTTTTTTTCACAGCAAAGTGGCACATTTCTGCAGATGTGATGGTAATCTCAGGCTCCTTGGCTGGCAGCTCCTTCGGGCTGTACCTGGACAGCAGAGCCTCACTTGTAGGGTGCAAGCCCATCCCCGAATAGCTGCACTGGCAAAGCCCCAAGCCTGGGCTGCGTCTACGCTGGGAGCACTTTGCCTGTATGACTATGCCATTATCATCAGACTTGTTTGTAAAATGTCTAGCCGACACTGAGCACGAGGGTCAGATTTTTAAAGCACGTAGTGTTCGTAATTGGAGCCAGATTTCTGGAGGAGCTCTGCTCCCATCTAAACACCTCCGGAGAGTGACTGGGTTGTCTCCCCCAGCTGTTCCCGCTGCGGGAAATGAGAGCTGCTACAGGCTGACTCTGGCCCTAGATAAATAATAATGAATGAAAGTCATTATAGGGGATGAATTTGCAAATATTTAAGGTTTCAAAGCATGAATTTTGTTAATTAAATAATGCTAATAATGCAACGTTGGTCTGACCTGAAGGTTAATGTGAAATCGCCGACGTTGGTGAGAATCTCTCTCCTCACAAATTCCCTGGGGTAAAAGAAACTTTTTTTCAGATTTCATCTGGCTTTGAAAGCTGAACTGATTGAACTGAAACCTTTCTATGGGGTTCATTCATCCCTCCTGTATGCCTCCAGACAAACCAGTAGCCATCAAGAAATAATATCGCCTGCACAGAGTATGGATTCAAAAGTTTATCTTTCTTTATAGCTTTGATCAATTCTTTTCTAGCTTGTTTTACACTGGGAAGGCTGATTTATAGCGAACCCATGTTAGGATGTTGGAAAACCTCGTTACTTGTGCAGAAAAAAAAAAAAAGAAAGAAAAGGAGCAGTCTTTCAATATGCAATGTAATTTAGTTTAAGTACTACCAAAATAATTCTGTGGCTCTAGTTTAATTTGTCTGGTTTTCCCCAGACCTTTCCATATGCAGTGAGAGACAGATACCATAGTGCCATGTGCTCTAAGGAAACTTTAGCTACAATATTAGAAAACTCTATTTAATTTGATTATGGATGTCGCTAGGTTCAGTAATATTTATATGATTTTGTAGCTGTTACAAAAAAATTGTTTGTAAATCCAGGATTGTATTTTTACTTTAGTGCCTTAAAGGGTCTGAATTAAAATTAACAAAAAGTGTTTTAAAGGCAGAAAGAATGCTGTGACTTTAGAGAGAGATTCGGGACACAAAGTCCCAGCTCTATCAGAGTCATCTTGGGTCATTTTTGTGGAACTGGATTTTTTTTAAATACAAATATGCTTTTTATGCTTTATGCTTTTGTAATCTTTTCAAAGCCTGACCCAAGACTTTGTGCTTCAAAAATCTTACCTCTAATCCCATATCTCAGAGGGTCGATGTGATGATAAACACATTCAAATTTGGGAAATGATTAGACACTACAATACTGGGAGAGGTGTGTTTGCCCCCTGCCTACAACTCAAAAAACAACTCACAGCACAGACGCCAGAAACATACAGTTAGTGGCACAGCATTTACCCTGAGATATCCTGATTTTGCTAAGGGAGGCTGATGATTTCCAGCTGTGAATGTGAGCTCCTAGCTCACTTCTCCAGGCTGTGAAGTGTGTGCTGAGGGATGTGCATCACACCGAGTGCCCTCTGGCCATGCAGCCCTCCTGCAGGTTGAAGCATGCTTCATCTCAGATCTCAAATGCCTGTGAGAAATAAGAAAAAGAGCAGAAACGTAAATCTCTGCTTAAAATTTTGGAGAGAAACCCTGGCTCCATCTCTAACCTCATTACAATATTTAGAAAGGTTGGAGTATTTTGAAGCCCCCTCCTAAATTCTACATGAGTAGAGCTGCTAGGCTAATGCAGGTGTACTCTTTTCGAGGTCCAAGCTGGTGCCAGTGAACTGTTACGTTTGGGCACTTGTAGTTTTCTCTCCCTGGGTCTCTTCATGCATCAGCTTACAGAAATGGGCTCTGCATCAGATGCAATTGGTGTTTAAAGTCAATGGATTCCACTATCCCTTTCCAAGCCCCTTGAAGACACTCCAGATAAGAAGCAGCTTTTGAAAGCCTGTGACTACATAGCCCTTATCATTCCCCTCTAAACACCCATCAGATTTGCCGTGCTGCTTTGGTCTGGCAGGGCTTGTATCTGAATATAGTATTTTAGGTCACACCGCAAGCTTGATATCACGGGTCTGCAGAGGAATCGAAGACCACACCGTCTAATTGCAACCTTGTCCAACCACTAAATAGCATTCTGTGGAGCAAAAGCCTATCTTTAGTCCTTCCCAAAAAACACTGAGCCTTTGCCAGGAGGTGAAAATGCTGGGAACATAAACAGAACTGAAGAACAAAAAATGGCAAGACTGAGAGGAGATTTTCCAATAGACAGCCTGTAATTTGCCATGGATGTGGTAATATAGCCAAAATAATTGAATTCTATGTGTTTCCAAAGGGTTTCTGTTAATTTTGTTGGCACACTTGGATTGGGTGGTTGGTAATGTGATATGAAATCTTTCATCTTGGGTTTGCTGCTCTGAACACCACCCCAATCATCACCAACAATAAGCATCGCCCAATCATAAACATCACAGTTGTTCCCCTCGGGTGGCTTTTTTCGGTGGTATACATGAAATGCATGAACGTTTCTCATTCCCAAATGGAGGAATGCTCCCCACATCCAAGAACACCATTGGTAACTGGTAATCTCATTGGACTTCAAGTTACCCAGCTCCTCTTTAGGAGTTTTATTCAAAATGGATGGGAGCCAGCTAATACGTTCAAGGGGTTTGAAGAGAAAGCTTTCTGCTGAGTGGACAGACAGCTTCCCAACTGCTTCTTAAGGGAAAATAAGAAACAAAGACATCCTAGTTGACTGAAAATATTTAGTAGGAGGAAAAATGGAAAATAAGGCTAGAAGAGAACTTGAGAAAGCTTTTTATCCATTCCCTGTCCTGAGGCAAGATTTTTTAGACCTGGCCAAGTCATTACAGAGATGTGCCTAGTCTCATGATGGGCACTGCGTGACTTGCCCAAACTCAGCCATTGGCCTCCTCTGGTCTTCTAGTTAGAAAGGCTTTTTTTCTAATGTCTAAATGAAATATTTCTTTTTGCAGTGTCAGCACCCCTCTTCTTGTGCCAAGGGAAAAACAGACAATGGTTTATTGCATTCCTGAGGTAGTGCTTTTTTTCAGTCCAAGGTCAACTGATAACGATGGGAAATGATTTGACACACTCTCCCTATGTGTGCAATGTCTTCCTATACCATAGGCATGGTACATAATTAAGCTAAACTGCTCCCAGCCCCCTTTTAGTGCTCCTGGAAACTTGCTGGTCTCACAGAGGATGCCATGTCCCATACTAATCTAGGCTCCCATTAAAAGGTAGTCAATGGGTTTATTTTAGGTAATGATATCTCCCTAATTCTCATATGAATATCTCTGCCACTGATGCATATAAGTGGACATCCTAAAGCTTACTTCTTATCCACGATCAGGAGAATATAACATACACATCCCCATGGCACAGAGAACCACAGCAGGTTCCTAGGATTGGAGTTTTTTCTTCCTTTTTATATTAAAGGAACACATTATTTTTATGGCCAGTAATTAAATGAGCTTTCCTGGGTACCACAAAGAGAGTGAGTGAAAACCTGAGTCTTTAGTTACTTATTGGAGTAATTTTCACCCTTTTTAAGATCAAAGGAACCCAATTCACTACTGTTTGCATTAAAAAGTAATTTAAAGTTACTTCACATGGAAATAAAATTTTGGATAATGGAGACTTTTGCTCAGTGTGTTGCAAGAGATGCATAGAAGGAAAAGATGAGGTGTGTACGTCTCCTGTATGTAGTCCTGGCAGCTTTGTGTGAGTAGTGGACCTATAGGTGCAAATAGGGAGTTTCAAAGTGCTATCAGTAATCTGCTGAGTGATCCTAGGTAAATTCAGTTCATCCCTTTAAGTGTCATGAAGTGGGGGTCATTTTTACTTAATTTTCCCTGTTTGAAACTAAGTGAAATTGTACCTATCAGTTTGAGCCATCCCTAAACCCCGAATTTTGCAGCTGGTTCTCTTCCAAATCATCATTTCTCACAGAGCAGACCCAGATACCATCACAAAATACACCTCTGTTGGGTTGTGAAGATGCCTTCCTTGCTGATGCAAGAAAGTAGAGCTCAAGCTAAGGTGTTAAGTAGTCCCTCTCTTCCCTAGGAATGCTGCTTCTTGTCTGTCTGCTGCTGTGCCTTGGTTTGCACCCGTGCATGGCTGAGGGCTGGGTCCCCAGCAGGGCTTGGGTGTTTTGCTGCCCCTTCCAATTTCTGTGCTGCATCCCCCTCCCAACTCAGCAAGGCTATGGAACTTGGCTTGAGAAACTCACAGGTGTTTAAATGAAAAAATAAAAACCACCCTGAGGCTGGAAAAGCCCAGACATGCCTTGTTGCCTTTCAGCTTTACCATGGCGGTACCGCCACTCACCTTATGTGACTTTCTCTGCTGTGGGCAAAAGGAGAAACAGAGCCAACCTCTCAGCCTGGTCCATCCCTCAGCGATGTTATCTGCCTTTTTCTTGCTTTTATCAGCCTGACCAAATGAAGTTCCCAGCATGGGTATGGCACCATCTGTAGGAGCAGACTCTATTGTTCTCTGGGCTGAGACCCGCTGGCTATTTAAATAAAACAACTTGTTATCTATGACTTCCTACTCTGTAGCCTACTGGTAATTTTGAATTGCTGTCAGAACATACTGTCCCCACAATCACTTCCCTCCTGCTGAGACATCTTTTCCTGTGTTTACCCATGTCTTTTAAGTAATACTTAGAGCCAAGTGTCCATGCTGTGAGAGAAACACATATTTTAATGGTTTAGCTTCTGTAATGCTAGGAGCACTCAGCAGAAAGGAGAGGGATCATTAAACTGCAGTGACATGCCTACAAATCCTGCTTTGAGACTACAAGGACGGAAACGAAAGTCATTTTGATAAGGACATGCTCAAACCGAACAATCTTCCTTCATCTTGCTAAGTGATTTTTGCCCCACTCAGAGGAAAAGCAGCACAGCCAAGCCTCGGAAACAGGTCCTGTAACGCAAGGCATCTGTGCAATATCATCTGGGTATGCAGTGAGACGCTGAAATGTCTGAAGAGTCCCTAATGTGATACAGCCACTGATCTTAATGTAGGATATTCAGGGAAGGTGGAATCGTGGGGTAGATTCTGATATTGGTGGAGCCATTCCTGTGATACCCAGGACCACCCTCCCCACCCCACCCCTACCATGTTTTAAAATCATGATGAGTCAGAAGCATCAACCTCTTTAGCATGCCACTGAAGCCTTCTCTCCTCAAAATGCTATTAAGGGGTTGTCTGCAAATAGGTACGGGGCAATATGTTTTAAAATATGTGGACCATTAGGGCACATATATGGGAGCTTCTGCCACAGATTTTAGGGAGGGGGGGATGAGCTTCATCTCTCCTGCCATGTGCAGAAAAAAAAATAATAAAATAAAATAAAATAAAATAAAATAAAATAAAATAAAATAAAATAAAATAAAATAAAATAAAATCAACAGCTTCTGCCCTTGGAAATTCCCTGCATGGGAGAAGCAGAGCAGGTGGCTTTACACAGGCATTGGATCTACGTAACTGTGCTTTGATCCTCATGTGAATACAAATGAAATAGTGGCTAGACACACTGCTTTTATTTCTACCTGCTTGGAAAGATGTGAAGGAAAGTGGCAAAAAAAATATTCTTTCAGTATTGGTGACTGAAATTCTTCACACTGCATCGTGCATTGCAGTCACGGAATGATGCATTTTAACTAGGGCTGTAACCAGAGCAGTTTGTTGCTTCCCTTAGCCCGAGCCTATAATGTGCACGTGAAATTGTACTTCAAAGCCAGCAGTAATGTAATGCTCAATAAAACTTATGCCAAGATCGAGCTTAATATGACATGGATCATGCAGTAAAACAGCAATGTGGGGAGTGTAAGTGGCTTTTTTAAAAATGACACTATATAAAATTAAAGCTGAAACATAATTTATCCCTTTACAGGAGAAGTAAAGAACTACTGACTGTACTATGATAAAACTAAATTACATTGGCCCATGACCGTATCAAGTACTGTTACAGACTTTTTGTTCGTGATGGGCTATGACTGGAAACATATGACACTTTGCTACTGTTTTAACAATTGGTAGAGACAAACACACAGAGGATCATTGTTGGTTTGTTGTTGCTTTTTTTTTTTTTTTCTTTTTTTTTTTTTTAACACTTAAGTGTGATTTCTGATTATCATCATGATGTAATTCCAAAAGGGAGTTGCTTTTGTCATTATGTTTTGCTCCTTTCCAGGGGACTATTTTTGTTTCATGTCCCTGTTTCAGCAGCTCCCTTCTGATTTTGGCTCTCCATCAGCCATGCTGAGGGCTCCAGGCTCGAGGAGTTGTGAAGTAATTCTATATCCTCCGAGGCTTCAGAGAGGAAATAGTCACCGATTTATTGGGCTTTAAGGGAATTCTGGGGGAAAACAGATGAAGGCATCCTGCATCCTGGATTAAATTCAGAAGAAAGTCAATATGTTATTTTATATAAAAGATGTCACTTAGGAAAGTTATTTTAGAATAAAAGTAAGATTGAGACTCAGAAAAAAGTAGCTGACAAAATATATTCTTATGTGTAAAATTCAGCATATAATTTATATCTGTGGGGGTAGAAATTTCATGTCATCTGATCATATGCACTTTTATTATGAAATTACAAACTCTGATTAAAGTCTTTTATTTATGAAATTTTCATACTGACTTCTATTTGTAACCTCAACTAAAGAAGAGATGATCTTTAAGGTGATGAGTATTTCAGCAGGAGGTAGTTGTGTTCCTGTCTTGCCTTTCTGTGAAGAACAGTTGACTTGTCCTGCAACTCGGGGTGAACACAACCCTACCTGTCACCATGCCCAAAGAAAGACACCATAGCTGCTGCTGCAATGGTGCAAGCGTCCAGTGCATGGCCAGCTGCTGCAGAAGCCAGCAATCCAGCATGATCGACAGAGAGCAATCCCCTCTCCTTTGGCTCATGCATTGCTGACCCCTGTTTGTTGTGGTTCATCTGGTTTTCATTCGTTTTCCCCAGGTGCCCTCACTGAACGCTTCAATGGCTGTTTAGGAAGAGAGTAGGAAGGTTTCAAGAGATATCTCAAAGGCAGATCTTCAGACCTTCCATAGTGTCATTACTCACAGTGATGACCTTCAGTGCTTTTCTTTTCCCTCACGGTTCAATAATAAATTGAGCTATAGCGTTTGACCCATGTTGTCCCCTAAAGGAGATGGAAACTATGCGTGCAGAGGAATAGCTATCCCCTCCTGTTAAGGAGCACTAACTGTGCTTCTTTGGTGTGTTTTGCCTGCCTTCACAGCTCCTGCTTGCCCAGAGCTATTTCTCCCTCTTAGCTCCTGGCAGGCAATTTGTTGAATTCATCAGGTAATCAATGGAGGAGCAAAGAAAAACAGTGCAAACCTTTTGGAAAGCTGCGCGTGAGGTTATCCCTTATTTAACCAGGATAAGCAACATCACAAACTTTTATTTTTGAACAAAAGAAGAAGAGAATGAGAGAAAGGAAGGAATATTTTGGGTTGAAGAGCACAGCTGCAAAAAGGGAAAATGGACACAACTTGGATTCTTGGTGATGGAGTCCAGCCACACCGCAATTCCTAGGAGGAGAAGCTGCACAGTGAGGGCATATCTGCTCTGATAACAAGAGCTGCTAGACAGTATCTCATCCAAAACTTGCATCAAACACGGGGATTTATCCTTGCTGTGGAGGAGCTGGTGCTGGTGCACTCAAGGCCTTAGGACATCCTCTGTCTGCAATGTTTATTGTAGTATTGTTTGTTTGTTGTTTTTTGATTATTTGTTTGCATATATAAGCACCAGAGCTCTGTGGAAGGCAGTGGGGTGTCTACACATGAGAGAGGTTGATCCTAATTTCAGCAGTGCCTCACAGATGTAACTACTGCCCCTGAACAAAGAAGTGGGTAGACTGAAACTCTTTCTACCTGAAAGCAACCAAAATCTTGGAGAAAGAGTTAGCTGCAGATTAATTTTCTGGAGGACTGACCAGACAGGTAATCTAAAATGCTGCTGTACTCTGAAACACTCCTGGGTAAAGGTGACTCCTTCATATGGTGCAGACCTGGTCTTGGGCCTTTTCTTGGACTGGGATAAATAGAGTTACAAGATTTGAAAACTGTCAAAGTGTGTAAACACAGTGCAAGAGCTCAGCTGGTTTTAGTTGGATGGCAAAGCTCTTCATCTGTGCTCACAAGTGTGTCCACCAGCTAGTCACATCACCAGTCAGCAAAAATAAAATGTTCTTTAAAGGGATAAATCTGAAATTCAATCACAAAAATAAGTTGTGGTGCTTCTTGGATAAACTTAATTTAACCAAACTTTAGGTGTAAACTATATAGTGAGTTGCCCTTGGCTCATCTTAGGGAAAGAAAAGTCTTGTCCTTTTCTAGGACAAGATTCATTTTGCTGGAAAGAACCATATGAAGTTAGATAGCCTGAACTGTGGAAGCTCCTATTTTTCTCCATGGAACATAAAGTGAGCTGAGGGAGGCTAGCTCTTCTGCAGTCAGGTCAGAAGGATTTGTTTGAGTCTGGGACCTCTGAGATGGTTCCTGTGACAGACGAACCAGTAAAATTTACAATTTCAAAGGTTCTCAAGTTTCTATTAAAAAATACAGAGTTGAGCTTCAAAGATGGCTTAGAAGCAAAAGTTTCTGAAAATAAAGGTTTAACCTTATTCTGCAAATGCGTTAGGGATATACTTAAAAACCAGCCACAGATCTCATTACCATTTTCCAAAAGCTGTGGCTCTGAGTCCTCTTCTCCTCTCAAAAATTCTAGTCATGATTTTGTCCTGAGAGGACAGTTAGAGTTTGCCAGACTTGTCTAAGCCCATCCAAAGTAACAGAGTTGATAAAATGTCAGCAAGAACTGAATCTGGACATCATGAGGTTGAACATAATGAAGAGTATTTGGCTTCCTTCACCGGTGGTGATGAGGCAAAAGAGGGAATGAATCCAGCTGGGAGGTTGCAGGGCTGCCAGGAGAGGGAAAAAATGTGTAAACATAAAGCATTTGCTACAAAATGAAGGGAAAGACTAGGAAGATGGAGTCCCAGGAGAGGTGTCCTGACAGTTGCCGTTTGGAGGAGAGATGGGTTTTGCATTAGACGATCTTCAGTGCATCTCAGCATGACCTGCCTTACTCAGGAAAATGGGTGAAGATTGATCTGCAGCATCCTGATACGCTTGCCCAGATGTGAAAATGTCTTTTCACACTTTCAAAAAGATCCAGTCATGCCTACCAAAAATGTGGCAGAGCTTACAGCCAAGTAGTTTCCTGTCATGTTGCCCAAGATCATCTCACTGTTCCCCGTCCATCTACACCCCAGTTGGTTCTTGTCCTGTTTATGTTATAAATATTTGATGGTGGGGACTTTCTTTTGGTAATATGTTTGCAGAGTGATGTGCACTTCAGAGCTCCCAGGGGGTCACTGCAACAATAGTATTATGTTTTGTTAACTTAGTACAACCTGCCCTTGTTCCCTGGTACAATCAGAGAAGCTGAGAGAAAGACAGGAAGTAATTTTGTAGAAAATGTGTTATTTTGCAATTCTAGGACCCTGTGATCCTCAGCATGATATTTATACATCACTGGGAAATTTGTACACTGAAGCTGTGCTTGTAACAGTGAAATAAATGTCTTTGGGAACATCTCTGGTCCCACAACCAGCCACCTGCTGGGAATGGTTCCTGGAGCACTTCAGCCTTGCTTGGGCACTTCCCAGGGGAGTTTTAGCTGGCACAGGGTGAAAGTTTGCAGAGGACCTCTTTGCTGGCTTTACAGGGTGGATGGTGGAGTTTCATTTAAAACAGGCACAGCCATGAGTCAGAGCAAGCAGTCTTAGCTGCAACAAAGTTTGAAAGATATGGGAGCCTTCTTGCTACCATTTCTGTACACTTACCAACAGAAAGTTTGATCATGTCAGGCACATTAGGCTTCTTGAGTGGTGATGAATGCATTCATCTGTCAGTGAAGTCAATTGCTTCCAGATAGCTCACTGACAGAAGACAAGAGTTGGAATTGGCTGTTCATAAGGTCCCAGAGGACTGGAGGCTTGCTGATGTGTCTCCCATCTACAAGAAGGGCCGTAAGGAGGACCCAGGGAACTACAGGCCTGTCAGCCTGCCCTCGGTTCCAGGGAAAGTTACAGAGCAAATCATCTTGGGTGAGATCACACGTGGCATCCAAGGGATCAGGCCTAGCCAGCAAGGGTTCATGAAAGGCAGGTTGTGCTTGTCTAACCTTATCTCCTTCTATGACTGTGTGACCAGACTGGAGATGAGGGGAAGGCTGTTGATGTAGACTTCAGCTGATGGGAACAATAAACTCCCAGTTAACCCTGAACTTGTGTGGGATTTGCTGCTGCACCTGAATGCATAGAGGTCCATGGTACCTGATGGGAGTCATCCCAGAGTACTCAGACAGCTGGTGGATGTCACCGCGGGACCTCTCTCAATTATTTTTCAATGACCTTGGGGATCTGGAGAGGTCCCAGTTGACCGAAAGCTGGCAAATGTGATCCCAATTTTCAAGAAGGGCAAGAAAGAAGATCTTGGATCACCTCTCCTGAGCTGCCAGCAATGCCATTCCCAATGCAGCCCAGGACAGCATTTGCCTGCTCTACGGCCAAGCCTCGTTGCTAGTTCATGGACAAGTTGGTGTGCGGCAGGACTCCTGGGTCCTTTCCAAGCACATGTCCCCAGTTTGTCCTGGTGCTGGGCTTGTTCCTCCCCAGGTGCAGCAATTTGCCCTTCTCCTCGCTGAGCAACTTGGGGTTCTCCCCAGATGCCCTGCGAGAGCAGCAGCACCAGGCGGTGACTGCACGGGTGGCATCTGGGTGCTGCCATGGTGAGGCCACACCAGCAGTGCAGGCTGGCAGGAGTGCATAGACCCAGCTGCGGGGTCAGAGGCTGTGGTGAGGAGAAGACCAGGCTGGGATGACAAGGCCGGGGCATGGGCTGGAGCCCCCCAGGCTAGAAACACCTTTCCGGGAGCGGCCAAGGAAACGAGTGGGTGCTGTCAGGGCAGCAACACAACAGGGCTAAGAGTGGGCACAGCATCAGGAAAGGGAGGAGAAAGGTAGGGGTGGGGATGGCAATGACCACTGTGCAGTTCACAACACTGACACGTTTTATGTGATTTTATTTGTACAATGTGTGGTGGAATAGGACCCTGATGACCTTTGGGTCCTTTGGGGCCGGCGTGTGTTCCTGATGCTGTCCGGCCCTCTTCTTGGCAGGTCTTCTATTGTCGCCGGCGGGGTGGCCTCTTGTTGGGTGGTGAAGAGGCCTGGGATGAGGTGTTCTTCCTTTTGGGGGCTTGCCGGGTGCCCCCAGGTGGGCACGCCCTGCCCTGCCTGGCAGTGGAGGGACCTGCTGTTGCCTCTTCTGGCTCCTCACGAGGAGCTGCCTGCTCCACTGGGTCTGCAGCAGGGGTGGAGTGAGGGTGGCTGGCACTCCCTTGAAGGCTGGCTCTTGAAGTGCCGCGCACCTCATCCCCGTTGGAGCTCGCGGGCTGGTGAGAGGGAGCTGGGTTGGGTGCAGGAACCACCACTTCAGGGCCGGATGGGCCAGGTTCTGGCATGGGGATGTCCTCCCGATGCTCGGCCACAGGTGGAATGTTGAGACCCAGCAGGCGGTGGGCCTCCCTGCCGCACTGTTGCACGGCAACGTTGAGGAGGTTCTGCACAAACATCGCCGCGTTCTCACCAAGGTAGAGCTCCAACAGCTGGACCAGCAGGTCTTCCTCCAGTCCAAAGAGGCACAGTGTCTCCATGATGGCATTCTCGAAGATGAGTGCCTCCGAATGCCGCCTCCGGAAGATGTTCCTCAGCTCCCAGTGTATCCAGGAGAGCAGGGGCTGGAGTAGAGCAGGGTGCCGGCGGAAAAGTTGGCCCCAGGTGTCCGGATGGAGGCCACCCACCAGAGGGCTGGGTGCCTGGGCAGGGGGCCTGTTGGCATCAATGGATGCTGCTGCTGATGGACTGATGACCAGCTCCTCAAACTGGTCATCAGCTTGCACCGAGTGCACAATTGATGTCAGTCTGCGCTTGCAGAGCGGGCACTCGGGCTTGCTATTAGCCCACCGCTGAATGCAGGGGAAACAAAACTGGTGGAAACATGGCAGAGTATAAGCGGCGCTGCCCCAGGTGTCCAGGCATATGGGGCAGCGGTTGTCCAATGCCGCATCCATGCTTTCCACCAGCTGCTGTGGGCTGGGGGGAGCAGTGGATGACAATGTGCTCCCTGGTACTGGCACTGCAGCAGTGGGTGTCACTCTGGAAGAGAGGAGCCACCATCATTATCTGGCCTGGGGAGGGTCCCTCAAGGAAGAACCCCCCCACTGCCAGCGCAAGATGTCCCCACACTACCCACCTCTGCTGCTGCACGTGCACCTCCGGAATGTCCCAGCTGCCTGGTTGGAGCAGGGCTGGGAGAAAGGCACAAGTGGCTCTGGGGACGTGAGTCTCTGAAAGCCGCACGAAGCAACCCCGAGATCACGACCCAGCACCGAGGCACGCCTAATTTCTCGCTCGAGACCTCGCACAAACGCTCAGCCGGACGAGAGGCACAAGGCACTGGACTGAGCTGCAGCGCCCGTATTTAAGCAGTGAGGGCCATGCAGTCACAAAGCATCGCCTGGAGACAGCGCAGGGCATCAGAGGGATGTCACAGAAAGCTGCCGGGCACACCACCGCCCACCAGCTGGGCACCTCGTTGCCCACCAGCTGGGGACATTGTTACAGGGATGTCGCAGTCCATCACTGCAATATCACAGTGGGCCATCCTCACCTGCAGCATGTTCTCCAGCAGTGCTTAGGCCCCAGCACATGTTTCTGGGGTTTCTGCAGTGTCACAGCCCACTCTATGTGCCACATCTTGTGGGCTTGGCATTGGTGTTTCACATTAGCCCCCGAGGCCTTGGCCATATCTTCCCAGGGCCCCTTCAGGCTGCTCTGCCTATGGCACGCAGCTGCAGGCACGTATAGCAAGGGGGTTGGTTTGCAAAACCCTCATGCTTCCCTCTGAGGCTGCAAGACAAAGTTGTACAGGCTCTCCCCATCTCCAGCACTGCTGGCCAGCCCTCTGTCCAGGTCCCTCCCAAGTCAAAAGCAGTCCCTGGCAGGCTCTTGGGGGTCTTTTCCTCCTTGCAGGACAATAAGAAAGATATAAAGCTGTTAGAGAGCATCCAAAGGAGGGCAACGAAGATGGTAAAGGGTCTAGAGGGGAAGACGTATGAGTGGCTGAGGGCCCTTGTTGTGTTCAGCCCAGAGCAGAGCAGGCCAAGGGGAGGCCTCATGGCTGCCTGCAGCTCCCTCACAGGGAGTGGAGGGGCGGGCACTGAGCTCTACTCTCTGGGGACAGCGACAGGACCCGAGGGAATGGCATGGAGCTGGGATAGGGCAGGGTCAGGCTGGGTGTTAGGGAAGGGTTCTGCACCCAGAGGGTGGTCAGGCACTGGAACAGGCCCCCCAGGGCAGTGGTCAAGGGACTGAGCCTGCCAGAGTTTAATAGCATTTGGACAATGCTCACAGATACAAGATCTGTTTTGCTGTAGTTGTTGTTTGCTTGTTTTGTTACTTTCTTCAGATTTTATTTATTTTTATTTTTGACAGTGGTCCTTTTGGGACCCAGGATTTGGACGGGGATCCTAGTCAGTCCTTTCCTGCTCAGATATTCTATAATTCTACAATCAGTGCTTCACATAAACCTTGCATTGTGTTCAACCATTGTTTTTCCAATGTGCTTGAGTGACCTTCCACATAGCAGTGGTATGAAATCAGTATAGTGTAGTATGAACCAATTTGCCAGCTACCACTTGACATGATCAATGCTTTCTGTGTTAAAATTGTCTGTCCTCATAGACTATCCAGCCCCAAATTTGTGTGTTTGCCTATATTATCAAATAACAGCTTTTACACAGCTTCTAGAAATGTAAGGAAATTTACAATTGGAAAAGACTTGAGAGCTGTTTTTATTAATATTCATCCACATGACAAGTTTGTGGAACTTTCATTTTTTAATTTTTTGTTTTAAACAAAACATTTGCTTAAAAGCCAATAATTCAAAAGCCAGCTCATTTTCTGGAGATTCATGATCACTGGGTATCGCCTGAATTCAGTTCCCTGAGGATTTGTGGTTATGCACAAACTCTCTTCAGTGCTGAAATAGTCTGCAATGCATGAGGAAAGTATAACATTGGATGCAATTAGTTTATTATGCCCACAGAGGGCTTTGTGGGTGAATTGACTCTATTCAATAACAAAGGCAAGAAGGAGAAATTATATGCCAGTTTCCATCCACAAGGAAGAATTTTGGAGGAAAATAATGATTCAGGTCACTGACGGCTTATGGGAAGGCATTTGGGACAAGCTGATATTCTGAAGCAATCTTTATGACCAGGCACCCGTCATACCCCTTTTCTGTTTATTCTGGGCAGCTTTGAGTGATCGATAACCATCTGTTTGAAAGGTCTCCGCAAAAAAAGGTTATTTCTAGACATCATTTCCCAGAGAGCATCACCACAGCTGACACTGGCTGATGCCTCATGATGCAAGAGGAGACTGAAAGAGCAGGAATCAAAACACCATTATATGTGCTAAAAGATATCCATGGCCTGATTCATGTGAGAAATCCATTTTATTAGGCACAGGTTTGAGTAGCTGTCCAAGCTCAGATGTCTAATTTTTTATTTGATAGAATGATATTTTGAGAAAACTCTAGTTCTAGAAGACATTTAATTTAGAGAAAACTGTGTTTATGCCATTTGGATTGTGTTCCGTTTGATGATTCCTCTAGATGCAGTAAGACTTCAGAAGAGTTATGGGGTAAGAGCTAAACAGAAACATTTTTTTTTCACTGGCATCAAACTTCTTTCTCATCAAGGTCACGGCTGGAACTAGAATGCATTTTTCACTTGATTTTTTTTTTCAAGCACCAAAATGCAGGTCTAGTTAAAGCAAGATGATTTATATTTTACATATTGGCAAAAAGAAGAAAAAAATAAAAATCTTTTGAGTCTACTTGACAAAATCTTCCATTCAGGTTCTTTAATTTGGTGAACAAACTTAAACTACTCCATAATTAATGCATTTTTGCTGAGAGCTACACAAATGTGGCTTCAACCTGTGTCCTATCTGGCTAAGTCAGTGAAAAAGTTGTGCTCCAACTTCCACATTTTCTTGCATGCTTCCCTGCATTCAGCTTCATTCCAGAATGTACCTGTCACTGGCCTCATGACTTAGCTGAAAAAATAAATATTTCTCAAAAATCTGTCAGCGCTGCTAAAAGAGCAGCTTGTCACAGTGCCGCTGTGCTGAGCCGCCAAGCTGAAACTGTCCTTTGGAAAAATTAGTTTCCCATGGAAAATAAGCATCAGCTTCCCATAAAATATACAGACCTGGGACAAAACACTTCTTGGTTCAGACTTGTTTAGCCTGAAGTTATGGCAGCGTGTATGCTTTACAGAGAAACCTCCCATGATTGGTCTTGTGTATATCAAGGTTGGTTTCAATTTTATTGGTTATTTATTTACTGGATAGGCAGACTTGGGCATTTTTCATTTATACGTAGGTAGCTGAGGTTGCAGTTCAACAACAACAACAACAACAACAAAAAACATTGAAAAAGACGAGACTCAGGAACCCTTTTCTGTACAATACTCATCAGCATAAAGCAGAAGCAGCTGTTTCTCACAGCTAAAACAGTCTCCTCTGGGTTTCATGAGGAAAACTCCTGGCCTTTGCTTGCCATAGCATGGGAGTATTGCTCAGCCCACTGACCTGTAGGACATTCCTGGGTGCCCACCCCACAGGTCACGGTTTCCCAGGAGCTCCCTCCTCCTCCAAATTACAAATGATTATGGCAGCTGACACAGCCCATCGGCAGGGCTTTCAAGAAACACAAGAAGCAAAATCAACAGAAATGCAACAAAAGAAAAAAAGAAGAAAAAAAAAAAAAAAGTAAATACCACACCGGAGACAGCACAAAATGCTGCCTCAGCCTTCATATATCATAGCAGCCCTAATATAGCCCTGGCGATGAGCCGTCCTCTGCGTAAATGCTGGGCATGGCTTGGCAAGCTGTGGGTCAGGAATGCACTTCATGCTCTCCAGCAGCCAAGGAGCGTTCAGTCCTCAGGCATGGAGTGGAGCTAGTCCAAATTGAAGCCTCCTGAAATACACAGAAATGTGGGTATCAAGTCCTTAGCACCATCTGGTCATTTTACCAACCAGCTCCTTGCTGGGGAAAGGCACTTGTCAGCACAAACAAAGCCTTAAAAGACATGGGCAACCTGGGACAAGCAAGTCACATCTTCCTGTGCCTCATCTTTTCTGCCTTGTAAGCATAGGTAATGGTGCTAACAGCCTTTTTTAAAGGTAGCTTCTGATTTTCTGATAATAGTAATGATTATCACAATGATGCCATTGTTCTGATATAATGATCATCATGGTCGGGAAATAGAAACTATTTTGCGTTTTTTTTTTTTTTTTTTCCTTTGTTACTGCCCTCTGGCTATCATAGGTAGAAAAGCCAAAAAGCTGTTTTCTTTGAAACACCACTCTACATTTAAAGGAGAGAGAAAACATAACAAATGAGAATTCAGCCATAATATTCCATATCTTGCAGAATTATTGTTTAAATAAAAATATTGGCAGACAGAAAATGAAATATTCAAATAGTGAGTGCTGACAATAACAGTTTACTTATGTTTAAAGATTTTTAATAGTGCTTACTGGGCAACTTCATATCTCTGTATGAAAACATTAGAGTACTGTAGTTTTTCATAGGAATATACAAATTCCTACAAATTGAATTTGGGGTCAGAGGGAATAGGGTGAAACTTTTACCTGTCCTTGAAAGGCTCTGTTTCTGGGCTTTAGGAGCAGATTCTCTCTTGTTCAGTGACTTACACCTGGTGACATGTCATGAGCAGAATAGCTCATCCATTGTAGACCGCCAATGATCTGGTAGTGAAGGAGATGACAAGAAACATATGGGATTAGTTTATATACCTTTGGTCAAATCAGGCAGAGTTTGTGTGTTGGGGTCTCACATCCCATAACATTACTTTATGCCAGGCTAAAGCTTGTTCTGCAGATACAGTGCTGCTTTTCACTGCTCTGAATGATCTCTTGTTCATCATGATGTGGAGCAGGAGCTTTTAAATGTCCAAATCTTGCTGGGATATAAAAATCTCCCATGGTCAACAACTCCCTCAAAGTCTAATTGCAGTGACTGAACATACACATGAGACTATCTTCAAGTATCAGGTTGCTCTTGGCACCACACTGGCATAGGCTCCGAAGAAACTATAGCCTGTGAATGCTGTGTTCTCATGTGATTTAAAGTAATCTCCATGGAATCCACTTAGCAGAACCTATGTAGCATGAGCCTCCCTTCAAAACTGGCTCCTGGCCCTCATGCTCACACATCATGTGGAAGCAGAGTGTACACCGAGCCACACCGGTTTGCTTTTTTCCTCAGTATTACTGGAGATGGCTATAGGTAAGTGATAAAATATGTTAGAATAAAGAACAGCCTGAGATTTTAACATCTAAACAAACACAAGCTAAGCCAAAACAAATGTTACCTGATGTCTAATTTCTCATGGTAGCTATCTGGCATTCCACAACTGTGTCTGACGGATGAAATGCCTGGGAGATGGAAATGAGAAGAGCAGCTTGCTTTATACCATTTGAGGGTGTATTTTAAATTACTAGGTTACATGCTCAAACATGCAGAAATAGAAGACAGGGAAATAGATTCAGTCAGAGAAAACAGGGCTGGTTTGGACAATTCACCCAATGGCCAGGCTTTGTCTGCTGAGATGGGTGTATTTGGCTGCTGGAGGAGTCTGACGAGAGGGTGTGAACACCTGGGGTGTTTGTTGCAGACAAGATTAAGTTCCTTCTTGCTCCACAGGCTGGCTGATCACTGACATCAGCAAAGACTCTGGGGGGGGAAAGGAGTGGGCAGGGGGCACGTAAGAAGACCTTCTAGGTCCTACGTGGCTGGACAGGGAGGGAGGTGACAGGGAGTCAAGCCTTCTTTCTAGTGGGCATGCAGCCATTTCTTCTATTTTCTTCCAGCCTTTTCTGGCACAATATGAACAAGGAGGAGAAGCATTACTGTATCGAGACCAGCTGGAAGCCCCAACAGGAGGCTGTATAGACCTAAGTCCAAGATGTTTTCAGGTAAAAGACTTTTTTTAAAAAAAGTAACACAACAACAAAACCTTCATAGGCTGAAGTTAATGCTCCCCAGTGAGATCTAAAGGCTTCCTCTCAAGTTCTGGGAAAGTTCACTCTGAGATCCAAGCATGGAAACTCAGATTCACCTCTAGCAACAAGACAAACTGTACTGCAATATTCCCCGACATGTATTCTCAACACTACTGCACAAATAAATCATCTTGATACACTTCTAATTCAATGTATATTTTTAATGTTTTTGAAATGGTTCTAGTTTCATTCCATACATTTCTGGCTTTATGAACTCAGGCTAGTTGTGTATATTAAACTTTATACTGAAAATAATGAGTTGAACTTTTCTTTGGACATACAAACCAAATCCTAACACCATGGCTGGAGGGAAATACATTCATTACCAGCTCAGAAGGCTCCAGTCTGCCATGATGGGAAATATAGAGAAAATTGTGTGTCACAACAAAGAGTTACTGCACAGTGTGTGTCTTTCCCTGTATGTTCTGGATATTGTGATACAAAGGAGGAGAGAAGCCAAAAACTAAGGAGCACAATGAGTCCTGGGAAAGCCTAGCCTCTAGTGTTGCTTTATCATCCTTTTCCCACAGGACAAATCATCAGCCTCCCATTACTGGAATGCTCTCATTGATAAGCAAGGACAGTGATTATGAGGTCTGTGAAGTGGTTTGAGGACAACCCTCCCACATGGGAGGTAGCTGAAATATGCCACCTGTGTTGCTCTCATGTCATAAACAACATATCTTCATACTAGTTCTGTCATAAGTTTTTTTCCACCTGGAGGAAGAAACTCAAATGCGATAATGCAAACAGCTTTACATCAAAATAATAATGGATCTTTCTGTCCGTGACAGCCCAAAGTGCTACACAGATGATAAGGGAGCAATCCTGTCCTGTGAAGTCTGTGGCAGTTTGCCAGTGTTACATCTTTTTAAAACAATGAAGAAAGCTTTTTTTTGTAATTGTTTTATTTTATAAAAGCAGCCTGAGGAATTTGGAATAGACAGATGTATGCCAAAATTAGAGACTCTACTGAAAGAGTTCCTATGGCCCCAATCCCAATCTGGTATATATGTATGTTCTCGTACAATAATACTGATAATATGAATAACCATAATACAACATGATGCCAATTCCCATTAGCTGTTACAGATACCATTCTTCCATTCCATGTGTGAACATGCAATCTGACAGCCCTTTACCACACAATTCCCCCTTGTGAAAACGAAAACTAAAACCTCAGGAAAAAAAAAAAAAAAAAAAAAACAGAAACAGACATGTGCAGGCAGTATAATCATCTAGTTGTATCTGTTAAAGACCTTTTCAAGGCATCTCACCATTATCAAGTTCTTTTTTTTTTTTTAATTATTATTTTATTTTTTTAAAAAATGATTATTTTGAAAAACAACAGAGAAAATACAGAAATCTTGACATATTTGGGCCTGCAGACTCAGAAGGAGAAAGAAAGCTGTGTCAAACTTGTAGAAAATTGATCCAAAGTACCCACTGATTGTAAGAGACTACCCAGCCATCCTTTACCCCCAACACACCCACCCACTGAGGTTAGAGTTTCTCTCGCCTCAAGGGCATGCATTTTTTGCAGTATTTTTTTTTTGTTTTGTTTTGTTTTGTTGTTGTTGTTGTTCCTGGAGTTTGAATTCATGCAAATGAATTTTGATAAGTTTCTCTGAAGTGTTTTAGCAGTGTCAAACACATTGTTGGACATCACGAGAAAACAAGGGTTAACTATACTTGGAACAGAGCATGGAAGGAGACTGAAGGAGATGCAAGGATTTTTGAAAATACATAGCATTTGTTCCACTCCAAAGTCAATTAAACTGAAGAGGATTTTGTCAAAAATGGAGATTTGGGACCATTATATTCTTGTGGGACTTAAGTATTTTATGTCCATGGGATTTCCTCTTCTAAACTCTGTGCCCCCATTGTTCTCCAATTTCTGACTCCTCTTTTATGGGCTAGCAATTAATAGCATTTCTCCCGAGCATAGTACCAGTTACTGCAGACTATGGAAATAAATTAACCTGGTTTCGGAGGCTTGGATCCATGTGTAGCTGTCACGTTCTGCCTAGTGTAACAGCCTCTGCCCAGCAGGAGCTATGCTGGTGGCTCCAGGTCAGCTGCTTTCACTGACTCCTGACCCCTTCGCTGCTGCTCTGAGGACAAATCATCCCAACATCAAGCACTGAAATGGCTGGGGGGGGAGGATTCACCAGGCTGCTGGGGTGGGATTTAGCACATGGATTACAACACAAAAATTAAATGTTAAAACATGGACCAAAGGCACAATTCGCAAAGGCGTGGTGCCATCTCAGTAGCTCTTGCTGTCCCATGTGGCTGCCTTTAGAGCACAGGTCTTCATGGACTGTGTCATACCTTCCAGCTCTGGGTCTGGTGCTCCACAGCATCAGAAAGGTCAATAAATGTCTATGTTAACGCAATCGAATCATGCTATAGACCTTTACTAATTTCTGTGGGAGATTAGGAAGAGCTCCTGTGTAGATACTGATATGTGTTTTTTTTTTTTTTTTCTTCTTAAATTTTCAAACTGTACCACTCCTGATAGAAAAAATCCACCCATAAAACTTACTGTAAAGGAAAATTGTCCTCCATCAAGGAGGAAGGTGGGTAAGGAAAATCTGCAGAGCAGTTCTATGATTCTACAAGTTGTTCCTTGTGCCCTGTGCATGTAAAATTCTTTAGCTGTTAGACTGCTGAGGGGAGGGTTGAAGGATTAATTAAATTACAGATCTGTGCCTTTTGGTAGCTTACCTTGACTTAAGGAACTGGCAGCACTCTGCACTCCCTGGTAACTTTTATCCTTGGTGATCTGATGTGTTTTGGGAGTGATCCAGGCCCTACCACCAGCTGGTATAGGAAAGCCCATCTTGCCTCTCCTGGCCTCCAGGACAGGGAAAGGCCTGCAAGCTGCCTTTGGGGCTGATATTCTTGGGTTCACTGGTGGAGACACATCTGCTGTGTCCTGCAGGAGCAAACCTGTCCCAGCTGGGACTGCTGGTGGAAGCATGGCCTAGCTGGGCTTGCTGATTCAAGCCTGGCTCACATGTAATGAGTTTAACCTTCACTACTGAGGAAATTGCTGCATTGAGAGTCTTCCATTTTGAGTCACAGCATTAATGCTGTGACAACAGGCTCAGTAGGAGCATGTCACCTCTTCCATGCAGCAGGAGCAGCAGGGGACATGCCATGCTTTGCTAAGTGACCTAAACACTCTCATACAGCACTCCTCTGGAAGACAAGGGGTTCTTAGCTTGCCAAAACACCACATAAATCCTTGAAGATTTGCTTCTTCAACTGCAATGGCAAGATCAGCAGTTTAGCTCCAGTGAGAAATGTAATCCAAAATTTTTTGTGAACTTGTCCACCTTTCCTCTCTGCTCCACTTGGCTTGGGAAATATTTCACAATATCTCCTCTAGTCTGCTGACACCTAGGGAGCAAGGGAACAGGGTGATTCAAAAAGGTAAACATGAATCAGACCTTTTCTTCCAAAAATCACGTCATCTATTTGGGGTAAAGGATCAGTTCTTGATTTTCTTGGACTTTTACTGACCCAGTTTAAATCTGGGATGACAACCAAACAGGCATGACAGCGGGGATGATCATTTGCAGCAAGAGAAGAGAGAGAGGATGGGCAGATGTGGATGGGAGCAGAAAGGCCCTTCTTGTGCTGTTTCCGCTGCTGGAAAGTTCAGCGAAGGCAGCTTCACACACACTGATTTTAGCAGGTGCCTGCTTTTGCTCCAGAGCTGGATCCAGCTCCAACATGGAGCAAAGACAATTCAGCCATCTCAGTGTTATGCTCCATGTGCAGGACTCCTGAAAGCTAACAGAAACGTTGACTTCTGATATCTTTTCCTTTTCAGTGAAGTGATTTTTTAGTGTAATATCTGCTTCCTTGGACCTTCCTTATTCATTTATTTGCCTTTAAGTGGCTGTCTCCACCATTGTGTCTGCTCTGCTTGACATATCCCTAATCTCTTTTCCAAGGAGTGGAACTTCCTGTCTTACTTTAAAAACTAGATATGCGCAAATCTCTAGGCCTGAATAATTTGACTGCTTGGTTATCTCTAGGATTGCCATTTTCATTTTGCTTGGCACAAAAAATCAGCACAGAGGTACTAAAGTAGACAAGCTGTAGTCCTCAAATCATTCGAGGTCTTGCAATAGTTTTTAGTTTCTGATAAACTGAAGAAAAAAACAGAAATCCTTTACCCTATCTTGTTACCAAGACACACCTCTCTGGCCCCAGCTGTGTCTCTGGAAGAGGCTGCTATCACCAGCTGATCGTTTCTCTCTCTCTCTGCACTGTTGCCATGTCCTGGCTTCTGCCAGCAGATTGGAGCATGTAAACATCACCTATGTCACTTCAGTAAGATGAGCCATGTTAGCTGAGCCCAGTAATTGAAAATGCTGGATCAGCTACCTTGGCTAATTTTCCTAGAGGTGGTGAACATGGCTTTTGCATAAACTGCTCTGCAGATGGGGCTGGGAGATTACCCCTGGCAGTGGACTGCTAGAAGCTGCCATTAGGGAGAGTGTTTTCTAGCAGTGTAGCTAGAAAAGCTGGAAGCCTGTTGTGTTTGCCAAAAATAAAAATGAAAATCTACTATTGGAAGAGGGTTGACGTCTGGCATTTTATATTTCTTAGAAAGAGATGGGTACTTTCATCCCACCCTGAGAGAGGAGGAGGAAACAGTTTTTATTGGAAAATGTCTTTCCTTCTGTCAATCATGTGGACTCTGTTAGACCAAATGTCAAGCTTTCTGATTGCTGAAGCTGAGTGAGATATCCCCCACTCACTCTGACACTATCTAAACAAGATATGTAAGGCAACATAATTATGAGAAGTGTGAGTGTAGACTGGTAAACGCCGTGGTATGGATCCTCTGTGTAACTGCTACAGGACATGGGATGAAAAGATGAGTGGACTAAACTTTTCTTGTCTGAGCACATTTACTTTCATCTATATCATAGCTACTATTTCTTCCCTCTCCCTAGCAGGGTCCTGGGAGATCAGCAGATGACCTGAAGAGAGGTGGAAGGGGCTGTTACTAATGTCCATATGGATGCAAAGGGTGAGCTTGTGACCTTGCACTCAATGACCAGTACAACCGGAAGGGAAGGGAAGGGAAGGGAAGGGAAGGGAAGGGAAGGGAAGGGAAGGAAGGGAAGAGAAGAGAAGAGAAGAGAAGAGAAGAGAAGAGAAGAGAAGAGAAGAGAAGAGAAGAGAAGAGAAGAGAAGAGAAGAGAAGAGAAGAGAAGAGAAGAGAAGAGAAGAGAAGAGAAGAGAAGAGAAGAGAGAGAAAGAGAAGAGAAGAGAAGAGAGAAGAGAAGAGAAGAGAAGAGAAGAGAAGAGGAAAAAAAGGAAAAAGGAAAGGGAAAGGGAAAGGGAAAGGGAAAGGGAAGGAAAGGGAAGGAAAGGGAAGGAAAGGAAAGGAAAGGAAAGGAAAGGAAAGGAAAGGAAAGGAAAGGAAAGGAAAGGAAAGGAAAGGAAAGGAAAGGAAAGGAAAGGAAAGGAAAGGAAAGGAAAGGAAAGGAAAGGAAAGGAAAGGAAAGGAAAGGAAAGGAAAGGAAAGGAAAGGAAAGGAAAGGAAAGGAAAGGAAAGGAAAGGAAAGGAAAGAGAGAGAAGGAAGGGAGGAAGGAAGGAAGGAAGGAAGGAAGGAAGGAAGGAAGGAAGGAAGGAAGGAAGGAAGGAAGGAAGGAAAGAAAGAAAGAAAGAAAGAAAGAAAGAAAGAAAGAAAGAAAGAAAGAAAGAAAGAAAGAAAGAAAAAGAGAGAGAGAGAGAGAGAGAAAGAGAGGATTCTGCCCCCTCATGTCCTAGGTCTTCCTCAGGTAGTTCAGCCTACACTGCCCCTCTCTCTTGGCCCGCAAAACTCCTTAGGCTTGGGCTGTGCGTGGGCACAAAGTAATATGTTATTCAAACAAGCAAATGTACAATTTGAGATGCCTGTGGCCTTGCTACATCCCAGCTAAATATATTAATAGGTCACAAGTTAAGCCTAGGTGTCTGCTCCCTAACATTTTGAAAATAAAAGCCTGTGTTCCAAGCATTGTCAATAAGGTCACTTGCACAAGGGATCTATTTAGTCTCAGAGACAGCAAAGCCAGAGCAGTGGTTTGGGAAGAAACAGCTACTTGAACTTTATAGGTTAAGAAAATCCCCAGCTAAAGGGGATCATCATTAATAAGTTTCCAATTACGTCCAAAGAACAGTCAGCACTGATGTGTGATCAGGATGGTGAGTAATTTTACCTACCCACATTTTTCTAGGCTTTGGTTTTACAGGGTGTTCCTAGATTGAAGCAGTGTTGTTCCTTCTCAGGTCCAATGTGCAGATTTCAAGTGCAAAGCAGAATTTCTCTCTTCTACTCATTCCATTTTATATCTAATCTACACTTAAAGAGGAGTCTCAAAGTCTCCCTTTTTTTTAAAGCAGCAAGTCATTGCTGACAACTGGGAACTGTAAACATGATCTTTTGGGCTCATCTGACCCCTTTTTAAAGGCTGAACTGAACTGTGACTTCATATTAAAAGTTTGCAAAAATCAAGCAGTAATTCAGTCATTTTCTAATCTCTAGCTTTTATGTCTGATGCTATAATAAAAGACCA
Organism: Netta rufina; assembly: GCF_964035555.1. Taxonomy (NCBI): domain Eukaryota; kingdom Metazoa; phylum Chordata; class Aves; order Anseriformes; family Anatidae; genus Netta; species Netta rufina. Next base: position 69,295,985 of record NC_140127.1, on the reverse strand, counting down.
CCTGAGGGACAGCCATAGCAGCATTTGTACTTCTCAGTCATATTTCATGTTTTTACTAAAATTAATTAATTAGAGCTTCCAGAGAAGCAGACAACTGGTCATGACAGACATAATCAAAAGCTTCGCTGAGGGCTGGCCAGAAAAATCACAGAGAGAGAACAGAGCAATGGGAAACAACACAGACGAGCCAGAACCCAGATCTTGGTGGATTTATCTGGGATAACAACCACGAGTTGGCTATTATTCTTATTGTATTTATTACTAATTTACCGCCATATATCCATGTGATACTTCACAAAACAAACTAACATCACACAACATAAACACTAAACACACTAAGATGATTTCTTTTTGTTAGATTTACACAGACAATTAGGTCAAAGATGAAAATGTTTATCCACACCAATGAGCCAGTCTTGGTTTCCTGATAGACTCATCAAAGAACAATAATTACTTTCCCTGAGACCTTTCAATCTGCTCCATTCTTACAGCTGGAGGAGGAAATTGCTTTTCCATCCTGGGAAAAGTTAGAAGATTTTGATTGCTTCCTCCTATTTAGTGGGATCTTGGGGATGTATCGTATTACCAGCTTCAAGCACCTACCACAAGAACTCGAGTCGAGTGCACGGAATGCCTGGCAGAATTTGTCCCAGGTATGGAGTCCCTCCTTCAGCTGGGATGTATCATAACAGGGCTGAAGTGAATGCAGACATAGCCTTCTCCAAAACAGTGAAGATAAATCTCTTGAAGTACTGTGGAACACTTTTTATTATTATTCTTTCCCTATCTCTGAGCTGTAAGAAGCCTTTGAGATGGGAAAAGCCTTTCATCTTCTCCAAGACAGAGAGTGACTAGAAAGTGAAGAGAGCAGCAGTTTCCCATGCAACCCCCAACTTGGGAAAGCAGGTGGAGTGGAGGGGAGAAGCCACCTTTCAATTGTGTTTTAATGAAGATGTTGTTTGTTCTTCCGTGTCCTTTGATGAATGGGTGTTTTCCTTCAAAAGCTGACGTTTGTCTTTCATTACGCCCAGCATATGCTCTACTAGGCAGCACCGTTTTTTCTACTCTAAATAAATAAACATGAAAATGAATTTATCTCGTAGAAGCATGTTCTCTTTCAAGTCTTGCACAAAACCGCCCTCTCCCCCAATAAATCTCTGGGTAAATGTGAACTCCTAAGCAAGCCCTTCCCCTTGTGACAAGTGGAGACATTTTGTAAGCTCCCATCTCTGCACAGCTCAGGAGAGCTGTCACTGACTCAAGAGGCATTTAGAGACAGTGGTTTAACTACAACTCAGAGATGAATTTGAGAGCTCTTTATCATAAAAAAGAAACTACTCCAATACAATAATAATAATAATAAAATAACCCCCTTTTCCCAGCTAGTGGCAGATAGCATTTTAACCCTCATATTGCAGAGGTGATGTGAGACACCACTGTCTGCAGGCTCTTGCATGGAATCTGCTGTTGGCTGGAAGTACAGTGATCCCTTGCTAAAATTCCCAATGTTGTCAGTTCCATTTAGTGTATCTCTGCTTGAAGTGATGCATGCAAGTTACGTGTTTCCTGATGCCCCACTGGCATGCTCTCTCCTTGGAGCCAGGAACCGTGGCTTCTCAGAAGTCCAATGAATTCCTCTTTAAGGAATAGCCTGTTCATTTGGTGCATGGACCCATGGATAAAGCTGTCTGGATTATTAAATGTAATTCAGTTTCCTTCCAGACTTAGTCCTCTGTTATTTTGCATGTTTTAGGTTCACAACCTGGTCTTGGTTTTCCCGCTTTTAGATGTGACAAAACATGTTCAGAAATGACAGTCCCTGAACCTTCCTGTCATTGTGTGCCTTAAACTCACTGCAGTGTACACTGAAAGCAAAGTAAGCTGGAGCTATTGCTACACAGTTTGCAATTACTCATCTTCAGTACATGGGTGATGTGTCTTTTGAACCAGTTCAGACAAAGAGGGGAAGCTGGATGATAGGCATTTTTATTTGTGGACAAATAATCACTCAACCTTATGTCAATGAAACTTTTGCAATTCGTCAGTATTTTCACAAATACCATGAGTAGTTTAATCAAATAATGACCCTGATTCATGAAAGCACTGAAATATGTGTTTGACTCTAACCTCATGTTGATGTCTACTTGAAGTAAATGATACCGAGGTGTATCAGTGATTACATGCACGTTTAAGTGCCTCTGAGTGCTTAACTATCATGAATAGGGACAGTATTAGTCATTCAGTAGCACCTGTCCTATTATAGGAAAGTATTAAATCAACCAGGTCAAGCTGTCTCTTAGCTCATCTATGAAACATGTTGTGATGGAAACCACTGAGCAGTGTGGCTCCTCGAGCAGACAGTATCTATTACAGCCACATCCCTGATGTGCAGGAGGTGGAGGGCAATTCAAGTCTTTTTGAGAAAATTGACTTTGCAACAGGATGTCCAAACTGGATCATTTTATCTGTTTCCCTCACTCAAGATTTTGGATCCTGAGGCACATAAGAGAAATTAGTCAGCATAAGTAAGTGTTGTGCTCACTGAAGCTTTCAAGCTGAATTGAAGTCAAACCCATTACACCTCTTTTGCAAGACCCTGCTAAGTTTCAGCCCCCTTGATTAAAGGGTAGCATCACTGAAAACAGCTCTAATCACTGCAAAGGTTAGTGTGATGTCTTAGCCTGGGACATTCCTCAGCCTTACCCTATGGTGACCCCCTAGAATTTGCACCACCCACATATCAGTAGTGGCACCATTGCTTATAAATTGTTTGTACAGCAAGGCAGAGAGAAAATCACTTTACTTGGCTAAGAAGTTTGACTGCATCTTTCCCCGTTAGAGGAGAATGACTTTGGCTGGCTTGCTGATGATTTCTTTCATAGTAACAGCTTTATTGAGAATATGAAAGTGTTAAGCTGTGTCTCAGCCTGTATTTTGCCCTTAACTGGATTACCATACAAAGAATGTTACAAGGGGCTCTGAGGTCTGCCAGGTCAGCTTGGTAAATGATAGCACCTCTTGAAGCTATAATGTATGAGAGGATCCTTGATAAGATTTGACACTTGTACTATATAAGCTGTCACAGCAGACATTTCCCTTTTTTCTTGATGTTTTTAAGGCCATAAATACTGGTCTCTAATGTTAAGTATGCAAACCTCACATTAATCACGCTGCCAGAGAGAGCAAAGAGCTTTGCTCATAAACTGAAATGGAGCACAGTTAATCTATCAATGTTTTGTAATGAGGATTATTATAACAAAGTATTTAGGTTGATTTACTGATGGGCTACACATCTCTGCTAATGATCACACATCAGTACAAGAGCAAAGGGACCATCTGGATCACCAGGACTTTGAGATTTATTGAATACTGTGCAGATCCTTCCTTATCTCTACAGCAAAGTTCTTATACGCTGTATCAGTTCACTTTCTCAGGATCATTCTGCTCACTGTGGCATCACTGCTGTCAGAGTGCTATGCCCAGCTGACATATCTGGGTAGCTTTTCAAATATTGCTTTTGGTTCCAGAGACAGGACAACAAAGCTGTTTTGCTTATCAGAGAGCTATTTCAAAATAAAATTGAAAAAGAATTAAAAGAAAAGGAAAGAAAATGAAAGAAAAAAAGAAAAGAAAAAAGAAAAGAAAAGAAAAGAAAAGAAAAGAAAAGAAAAGAAAAGAAAAGAAAAGAAAAAAGAAAAAGATTTAAAATGAACCAGCCTGAATACTTTTAATAATTCTTTATACTTTGTAATCTGTGCCTAGCATCCTTCTATAGACATCTGATTCCCTGTCAGGTGCTGCTGCTAAATAGACAGAGAACATATCTGCAGTCCCTACCCTGGGAACTCAAAATCTAAATGTAAGCAGGTATTTCAGCACAGTAACAGCCACAGGTGAATAGGTAACTGTACATCCTTTTACATTCCTGCCATGGAAATGCCTGTGCCTGAGCTACTTACTCATCCTTACCCGTGGACACCTCTGGAACATCCTAAAGCAGTGTCCACATGACAGCAGGTGAACCATGCTTGCCAAAGTATGTCACATCTTAAAATTATATTGGTTTTCCTCTGTATGGAGTTCTGCCACAGGGTCTCTATCCCTGTCCAAGCAGCACCAGGCAGCACGCTGCCTAGTCTAGAACTGGGCTTGAAGTGAACTGTCTTGGAGGTACAATCCTGGATATACATGGAAGGAACACAATGACAAGTGAAGAACCAGGACTCCTAAACCCCAAACAATGTTAATTTGAGGAGCTTTGTAAATGAGTCAGTCTTCAGGGCACCCACGTGAGAGTGTGAGTGAAATCCCCTGCTTTCAGCTCTGCTTTATCTTGGAGGAACTTGATAATGTTGATATGAGTACACTTGTGGTGGGTGTCAAAATGAAGTCACCGTGTTTATGCACAAGCTCCTTGCCTTTCCCACCAGGGATCATCTGTGGACCATCCACACAAGTATGAACATGGGCACTCCCTTTCTCATACAGAAATCATAGCTGTGCTTGGAGGCATTTTGATTACTGCAGGTGAACTCAGTCTTGGTGAGGGATCTGTGGGTTTGATTTTCTGAAACCAGCTGATAAAACTCTATGTTCCTTGAGGGCACCAGGTGAGCAGAACAGCCTTAAAAATAAAATAAAATAAAATAAAATAAAATAAAATAAAATAAAATAAAATAAAATAAAATAAAATAAAATAAAATAAAATAAAATAAAATAAATAAATAGTTTTCTCTGACTCCATTTGCACAAGCCAGCAGTGGAAAATATAGGACCTCTCAGTAAAACAAGGAAATGAATTCTCCAAAAGCCATATGCAACTGTGGGCTGTCAGGCTCCTCCCTACTGTGGATGTGCTCCTGTCACTGGATGCAAAGGAGTCAACTCAGCTGCACACTCATCCAGCCTGTGCAATGCAAGGCAGGCCAAATTTGGTTGGAGAATTGGGGCAGGACAGTCATTTCTTCTGAAAGGTCATCAGTAATGCAAACATACTTCTTAAAAGACACATAATGGCTCCTTAGTTCAAGTCTGGCTCCAGTTCCACAGGAGAGACGGTCCTGCATGCTCCTGCCCATTCTGTGCTCTGCTCTGTGCTGAGCATGTTGCACCACTCATCTGTAATGAAAGGCTTCCCTCTTCTCCAAGCTGGCCAAGGTATCAGAAAGGATGCCAGATCAGAAAACAGAAGTGGCCGCAAAGCCACTGGGACAAAAAGGGCCAGAGGACATGGCTGAGCAAAAGTGCATACTTCTCTTGCCTGTCACATCCACAGGAACCAGCCACGGATAAGAGGAGAAAATAATTTGCTTTAACTCACACTGGGGTCTCTGGTTAGAGTAAAAATAGTTGGTAGGCAGTGCTTGCTGCACCTTACACTCACTGGGTAGTGAGAAGTTATAAGTCTTTAGCAGCTTGAGAGATAGCTAGCTCCAATAAAGGAACAACATGGGCAAAGCAGTTAGAAGAGAGGTTTGAAAGAAAATTCAGCCAAAAAATAATATCATTCGTATTTAATAAAGTGCCTTGCTTTGTGTTCTTCAGGATGTTGTAAGAATTTTTTTCCCCTGCTTTTTCTCCTTTCCTTCATTTTCTCTTTCCTTTTTGTTCTCTCTCTCTCTCTCTGAAAAGGTATAAGCAGCATAACTTCCCACTCTGCATCTCTCAGATCTGAATACACTGGGAGTACTGGGTCTGAAGCTGAACTCAGATCCATATTTCACAGCTTATCTCTTTGCTTTTCTAACAGGTGATTCTTCAAGCAAATACCTTCAAACTGTGGGGGGACACAGACTACCTCTGAGCCTGTGTGCTTTTATTTCTCTTCTGATGAGAGCAAAATAATACTGAAGATTACTTTATTTTATTTTATTATTTTTTTTTTTTTTTTGAGCTATAGGGAGGGCATCTTAGTGAGGAATAGCCCAAGCCTAAATCCCCCATCTCCTCCTAAGCCCAGCTAGCTCAGGTAGCTCAAAGTACCAGGTACCTGGTACCCAACAGGTAGCTCAGCAGGTCAGTAATGATACTACTCACCCCATTCTGTGTTGCAGCCCCTACAAGCCACCCCCATGACTCCCCCCCCTCCCCCCTCACCCCCTCCCCAGTTAAAATCACTATTATTATCTGTGTCAGGGTAACATCTAAGAAATTTGATTCTTGTGCCTACCTGGCAGGGGATGGAGATAGCTAACTAGGCACAGGGGAGCAAGGTGATATGAAGATAGCTGTGACTGATATGATAAGGAGTGGTCAACATCTGTCTGATAACTGCATGGTTCACCACAAGGGTCATGGTAGGGGCAAGGTTTAGGGAAGGATTTGAAGGGAACACCTGGAGTTTTTCCAGGTTTGAACACATCATAAAAAATGTCAAACACCTATCAACAAGAAACTAAACACACAGTTGAAAATCAGCTGGTAATTTGGAGAATTTACATCCCATTGCTTGGACAATCCTTGAAAGAGTGCGTAAAAGGAAACTTCACTCTCCTTGTAGAGAACAATAAGCCCTGGACATCATTTTTTTTCCCCCATATATTCTTATGAGGGTCTACACTGAGCTAACCCCAGGAGACTGCTTCAGCAGCTTGTCTCAGTACCCATGATGAGGATGGGAATTTGCAATTTGCCCAAAGCTACAGCCAATCCCTGTCACAAGTCTTTCCACTGAGCAGAGGTGACCCTGGTTGGAGTGACATACTATAATGCTCAGTGGGCTTGCCTGGGAGAGCTAGTTATAGGCTTCATGGTGCAGGACCTAGGTGAGGAGACATCCAGGGAGATCTCAGCAGCCCCATGGCCTGGTGCATCCTAAGGAAGAGGATGAAGGGTATCCATGGAGATCTGGTAGCACAGTAGCTGCACTAGTACTGCAGATATATGGACAATCCTGGATGGCAACAGAGCAGTTACAGCAGGGTCATCTGCAAGCCTCACCTATAGAAGCAGCTGTGGGAGTGCTATGTTCTTCAAACAGTTGTTTGTTGGCTGGTGATCCTGACAGGAGGCTTTTGTAGCCTGTTCTGAACAAAGACATCTTGGTTGTCCCATCTCAAAGACACCTTGGGTTCCCAGAAGATACTGGGAAACATATAAAACAAACAGCATTTTTTTCTTGGTATAAAACACCTGTAAAGCCTCTGTTTATCTCAAAGGTGCTGAAGGAATTAGCAAATCATTTGTAAAAATGCCTTGGCCTGATTCATCTATTACAAGACTAGTCATTTAAGCAAGGGAAATACTCACTCTCTGGGCCATCTCTGCAGACTACAGCAACAGTCTAAGTTGACAAAATTTAACTTGGTTATTTCATTGGAATACCTAATCTGGGTTTATAGAAGTGCTGTATTCATTCTTTAGTAGTGTCACTGCCAATGCAGGTACTTAAATATGCCATCAACGCCTTTCTTTTACATTGACCTAGACTAGATGTTACATCTCTGAGATGCTAATGATTATAATGATTAATATTGTGTAGTGCCTTACAAAAGATTGTTAATTCGCAGGTAGGGATTGCTGGTAATTAGAATAATGCCGGGAATATTTTACCTTACAGTCTTCAGTTGAAAAGCCTTGTATGGAAGGCAAGGCATGTTACACTTTTGGCAGACAAATCATCCTGGAAATAGACTTGATATGTTAAAATAGCCCTGCTTGAATGAGGTTTATTCAACAAGCCTAGGGGCTGGAAATAGCTCAGAGAATATATGGCTAAGTATGGGCTGTCATATATTCTGTGCTTTAGAGACTGATTTCTCCTCAGGAGTCACAGTGTGTGTGCTCTCCAAAAATCCAGCTATATGCTCAGCTGCTCTAAATCAGGCAACTGCCCTGGGGTTTAGTTTGATTGTGTATTCAGGCAGTGTAAAGGGAATGGGCAGATAGGAATGTTGGACCCCATCTTTCATTAAAATCCCAACCACGTTTTCTTACAAGTTTCTCTACCAAAGAGGCTCTCCGGTGCCCCTGCTTTGTGTAAACAGGCTGGTGAAACCCCAAGGAGCAGAGAGATATATTTGGGGCCCAAATTTGGAGTTGATGTACAGCAGAGCCGTCAGAAAGGGTGTAAATCAAAGACAAAATCCCCACTTAACCCTGACAAGGAGGTCTAATGAGTGAGTGCTCGGCCCTGGCTCGACTTGTATGCGTTGCTTCCCTGTGGAGCTCCACAAGGCACCCTGCACCCTTACTCTCTCCTCTGCAGCATGCCTATTTTGAAGAGCACTTCTGTATGAATACAAACTGTGATTTCTACACCTTAAAAACCAACAAAATGAGGTGTGGAGTAAAAATAGCTCGAGAAGAGTTCGGCTTCTTGAGGTGGCAGGTGGTGATGGCCAAGCACCTCATGAAGTTGTCTTGCTGGTCTCCAGCCCAGCCTCTACACAAGTTATCAAATGCCAAGGTGTCAGAGAGGAGTGACACTTGTTATCAGCTGCAAGGGAAGAGAAAGGAGACACGACAGCAGTGAGTGCCTTGATGAGCTGATGAGCACTGGGGAGCAAACACGGGCAGCAAGTGCTGCGTGTCAGCAGGCAGAGGACCCTGTTTGCCCAGGGCTGGGGCAGGCGGGGATGTGAAAGCTGGCTCTGTTGTTATTGTCGTGTTGTAAGGAGTAAGTGCGCTGGATTCTACATGCCTGGGTGTTTGATCAGGAGAGCACCGCTGACAGAGGATAAATAAACAGAGATAAAAACAAGATTAAGCAGGTCCTTCTCCTTATCGCTGCCTCTTTATCCCTATTGATCTCTGCCCAGTCCCTTTTCATCTAGCCTGGAATTCCTCACATGCTTGAACCCTGAGCTGTCACATCTAATTAAAAATGTGGTATGAGGCTTAGCATGCAGCAGCGGGTATTTTCCAGTGCTGGGCAGCTGTGTGTTCATTAGGGCCTTTCACCTTCCTTTGCCTTTCTCTATGAAATCTCATTTTGCTTATGTGAAACCCACCTGGGCTGGTAGCCAAGGAATGGCAGAGGTGAACAGGAGGAAAACAGCCTGCTTTTTTGGTTCTATCTTCTTCAGGACAGATCCAGGAGGTGAATGCAAATGGTGGCCACCTTGTTTGAGCAATGCAAGTCTCTTGCCCTGGGACACAGAAAGTGCTATGTCTACCTCTACATCTTTGGTGGAGATGTTCCTCCCTTCTTTGGGTCCTGAGATCTCTGTTGCAGATGGACCAACAGTACACATAAACTCATGTCCTGTCACTGCTCACTGGCCATCACTTTCCATCTGTCAGGAACTTTCCAAAGAAAAAGTGGTCACTGGCTGTCCCATTTCAAGCCTATCCCTGCTTCGGAATGCTGCCAGTTTTCTTCTGGGGCTTCTCAGCTCTCCGGGTAACCTACTGCCTTCATACCCACCGAACCTCTCTGGATTCACTGAATGAGCTTTTAGTGCTTAGGACAATTAAAAGATGACACAGGTCAGTATCACTAGGTTGCTGTGTCCTTCTTCATAAAGGAGATGCCTTTCAAACACCAAGTGGGCTGTTCACATTTGGGTCCATAAATGACACACAAGTCTAAGGTCTGCCTGGATGTCTAACAACATCCAGGACATTGCTTCAGGTTGCAAATTAAGTCATGTTAAGACAAACAAGGTTAAAATAGAAGGTTAGCAGGATAAAGGTAAACAACACAGAAAAGGAAACACAAATAGCAAAGTTTATTTTCTTCCTGACTTTTTCCTTTCTGCATTTTACCATATTCTGTTTAAGTTTATTAAAACATAAATGATCACTTGGAAGCAGTTTTCCCTCATGCACTCATGATCTCTGGAAACTATTAGAACTTTGGGTTTGGCTCTGATTTTCAAAATTGGACAGTGGCTTTAGGTGAGACAAGATTTGTGGAGTGGGCAATGCTATTTGGCAGATTGGCAGAACTAGGGAATAAAACCAAGCATAGTTATAGGGACACAGCCACTTGTGTTTGATTCACTGTAGATGTAGCACTAGGCATCTTCATTTTTCCAAGGCTAAAACATGCTAGTAATTTTGAAACCATGTTGAGCAATTCCCCTTTCTGAAATCCAGCCTCTTGACAGTGTCTTAGGCTGGGCACCCAAAATCACAGGCATTTTGGAAAAGGTAGATCATGTCACTCCGTTGCTTTTGCAACTTTTTTTTTTTCTTTTCCCTAAGGATAAGACACTTTACTTCAGATTTACTATGTGAGCCAACAGGCAATCAGTATGAGCAGGGCCTTTATTTATTCTTTCCTATGCCATCATTCAAGGCCCCACAGTATATTGCTCACTGTTAAAACAATATCATTAGACATGAAATATATGTTGCCAGGCTCTCCCCCCTCTCAGCTCACTCCCTCTCCCTCCCCATCATTTTTTTTTTTTCTGAGGAGAAGGGAAAGAAAACTTCTTTTCAGGATACATTGTAGGGAGTGCTCATGAACTGGCAATTTATTTTCTCCTGAGTTTGACACTGCCAGGCCCTTAGTGCTTTTATTGACTCTGGCTAAACACAGTGACAATTATTTTTGTTGGTTTCAAATCGCCTTCTCCAGCAGAGTGTGAAGTCAGCAGGTTTTTTTTGCATGCTGAGCATACCCTTTCAGACACCATAAGAGGAGCAGAGGGAAAGAGGATGGCTTTTTTTTTTTCTTCTTCTTTTTTTCTTTTTTTTTTTCTTTTTCGTTTTTATCCAGTTGCACTTTGGCATTCCCTGAACGGACCTTTTGTTTCAAAGCAGGGGAAAGTAAGGGAGAGGCTTGTGGCTGAGACACGGATTGATAGTTGGGGGAGAAAGCAGAGCCAGAACACCCTTATCTGATGGGTGCTGCTGCAGAAACCTGCTTTTCCACACGTACCCACTGCAATGCATCCCCCTGTGTGGGATGGTGGGGGGTTTTGTGTACATAGGGTCCTCCCACCGCTCCTTGCTCATGTATGGTCACCCAAAGACCCAGCCAGCAATCTCCAGTCCTTCATCTTCCTCCCTCCTGGTGCCATCAGGAGTGTGGTGCCTCCCAAACCTCCCTAACCCTCTGCTGGGCTGTGAGGGGTCAGGATGGTGCTTCTCGGAAGAGACATTTAAACAACCCTTGGCAAAGGTCCCCTGGAGCATTCATGGCTTGTGGGATGTGCATTGACCAAAGTGTTTGTTTGAAGCATTTAATTTTATCCTCTCTGTTTCCACATATCTGTTACCAGCAGAGCCCAGGAAAGGGCAAAACCCAAGTATCAACTCTGTAGATTGAGCCAAGGGAGTGCTCCACAAACTGACCCACGTATCAGTAACAGCCATTCTGAATACGACCTATAGATGTTTGCAGACCAGTAAAGCTGCTTTGGAAGGAGATAAATAAAAAAGCCAATCTTTCAGTCTATCACTTGGATGAATTGGATGTGCTTCTTTATTGTCTTGTGTAATTTAGATTACAGACACTGATTAGTTTTTCTCTGCCTACCCACTCTGCGCAGAGGCTTTGACCATTTTCTGTCCTTCTAAGTGACACAAAAACCCAAAGAGCTTAAATCAGTTTCTGGCCTGGAAACACTGTAGATGAAAGTATGTCTTCTCTGGGAAAGCAGATGGAGAAAGGTCCGAAAACGATTTTGTTAATATTTCTTTTTCAAACATTTTTTGTTGTTTATAACCCTCTGCTGCCTAAATTCTGAGAAATATTAACAACCAAAACATCCCAAAGTTACGTGTAAAAGTAACTGTCATAGTGAGAATTGTTTTTTACTTTGATAGAAAAACTTCCTGTCAGTTAAAAAAGCATCTGTTCAAGAGAATCACCCTCTTCTAAATTTGTGATATTGAGTAAGGTCTGAAGTTTAAATTGCCATCTGAGGACTCTCTCATTATTATTGCCTTTGTAAGTGGTTTTATGAAATGTTAGGTCTGGAGGCGAGGTTTGCCTGAGATGCCCAGATTTCCTGGCAATTAATCATTCCTGCTACCGCTAGCCAGTGTGTAAGTACAGAATGCTGTAGGCAGATGCTGTAGACCAGATCCTTAAAACTGGGTTAAAAGCAGCCTTCCAAAAAGAAAAGAAAAAGGAAAAGGAAAGGAAAAATAAAAATAAAGAAAAAGAAAAATAAGAAAAGAAAAAGAAAAAGAAAAAGAAAAAGAAAAAGAAAAAGAAAAAGAAAAAGAAAAAGAAAAAGAAAAAGAAAAAAAGAAAAGAAAAAGAAAAAGAAAAAGAAAAAGAAAAAGAAAAAGAAAAAGAAAAAGAAAAAGAAAAAGAAAAAGAAAAAGAAAGAAAAAAAGAAAAAGAAAAGAAAAAGAAAAAAAGAAAAAGAAAAGAAAAAGAAAAAGAAAAGAAAAAGAAAAAAAGAAAAAGAGAAGAAAAAGAAAGAAAGGAAAAGGAAAAGGAAAAGGAAAAGGAAAAGGAAAAGGAAAAGGAAAAGGAAAAGGAAAAGGAAAAGGAAAAGGAAAAGGAAAAGGAAAAGGAAAAGGAAAAGGAAAAAGGAAAAGTGGTTCCATCACACCATGGGGCAGTGATTGTTGGGACAGTAGCAGAGTTGGACATTCAAGGTGCAGAAGGTGATGAGAACTTCTCTATCTGCCTTTGCCAACCTTCATAGACCCATCTTAGGCCACATAGGACAGAGATCTGAGTGAAATTCCCCTAAAATTACAGGCAAAGGCCTTAGTGGTTTGGGGCTGAAGTCACCTGGGAATTTTGAAAACAGGATTGATCCTGCCTCCAAGAGGATCGGTTACTTCAACAATGAAAGGGGGAATTTCTATTTATTTACACGAACAAACAAGCAAACAAAAGCATTTCTGATTTTATTGCCTCTCTGCCTTCACACAGAACCATAGCACAGGCTGTGCAGAAGTCATCCCTCCCTGTGCTCTTGCACCCAAGGGGATTTCTCTGTGAACTTGCCCAACATTTGGTGCACCACAACATGAGGGGCTTGTCCAAACTGTTTCTCCTTGGCTGCTGTTGAGCTCCTGACAACAGCTTTGCAGTTTGGATCAAAAATTGCTCATGATTTTGGAGCAAAAACAATTCTTGTACTGATTTTCCCCTTCACTCTCTTTTCCCTTGCAATGCCTGTCTTCAGCATCCAAAACTTTCCTATTCCTGAAGATGATATCAACTTCATGCCCTTGGCATGTACTTCAGTACGACTCTAAACTAGAGGGAGAAATAGTAGATGCCTGTATCTACTCCCAGTCTGGACTCTCTGTGCAGCTCTTACCATGTCATTTGATTTCCCTGAACTTTGTTCTGTGATGCAGAGACATAATTTTCATTGCCTCACCTAACCAGAAATGTACAGATTTAGATACTCATACCTGACCACTTTAATCCTGGTTTCAGCAAGTCTTCAAGTATATGCCATAATGGTCTTCTGGAGTACTATGAAAGGTCAATTTCCTTCTGTGTGTTTTTAATTCAATAAAAAGGACTTCTAGGTAAAAGAAATGTGACCAAGATGAGGTGCAGTATCTTCACTGCTGTACAAACACATAGAGCGAGAAGCAGTTCCTGCCTGAAAGAGTGGGCAGAATTTCTAACAACAGAACTGTTGCTGTCGTTGTTTTATAGATAGGACACGAGGGAAAAAGAGCAAGTCCTTTGCCACAATTCAGGAAGAAAATCATCAATGGGAGCAGTAAAAGAACTCACCTCTTCCATGACATCTTAAACTGGGCTGCATTACTGCACCTGCTGGAATTAATTCACCCTGATTTGAGGCAAGCAAAGGTGACAATATTTGGATCAAATGTTATATATATATAAGCAGTGTATGACTTCTTGAGTTTTTGAAGAACATGTATAGATTGGCAAGGAACTAGAGAAATACTTTGGATGTTTATTCTCCCTAAACTTCTAGACGTCTTAGTATTAGTAGTTGACATGAGCATTTCCAGCAACTGAACTTCGGGAATTATAATTCCGAGAACAATCCCATTCATTATTTCAGCCCACTTCACTTGGAACTCTGATTTCCAAATGAAAATTCAAGGAGGAAAAGCACACATTAAAAGAAAAACTAAATAGAAGGATTCCAACAACTGATTTTCATTTGAGCATCTTATATTTATTTTCTTCCTTTATAATTATGCAAAGCAGAGTGCATCTTTTCTTAATTAAGTGGGTAATGACTAGTTTGGTAGCCAGCAGAGCAGTGCCTTCGGAGAAAAGATAGTATTTGAATGCAGAGGTTACGCACAGAACCCTCTCAAACAGATCTTTGTGCCAGAGGCTTTGTTTTGATACTAGAAACATTTCCACTACAGCAGCCTCTGATGGCAGTCATGTGCGGGATTAGGAACTGACTCCATTCAAATAACAGACAGCTGTTTGGAGTGAAAACTCGTCTCTGTCAATTTGCACTCAAAGAAGGCAGAGGGAAAGGAAAAAAAAAGACCCTGGGCCTGGGAATCATTGTAGCTTAATCCCTCCTTTGGCAGGAGATAAAACTAGGGCTTTCCAATGCTCTATAATTTCTTGCATTGACCTGGAAAGAGATTTCTCTATTCACTGGGCTGTAAACCTCCTTTTTTATATTTACTACATGATGTACAAGAACTGAATCTCCAGCAGAGAAAACATGCCATGTTGGGCTAGGAGCCTGGGAAGAAACTTAGTCTCAGTTTAAATAACTGAGTGCAGCAGGGACACACAGTAGCTGTTAAAACCACTTGCAGATTGTTCTTTTAACTTCCAGCGGAAGGTTTTCTCATTTTCTGCAGAAGTGGCTGAGATTTCCAGAAGTGGTTGATGATTTATGGCGGTCTTCTCTTTGGATGTCAAACTTCAAACCCTAGAGCAGGGCCTGATTTTTGAGACTGGCTGCACAGCTCTTACAAAAAGCCGAATATCTTCTGTACATCTCAACTCCCTGGTAGTTCTAGTCACTTGTGTGATATGATTTAAAAAATAAATAAATAATAACATAAAACTACAGTGAAAAAGTGGAACCTCCAGAAAGTGCAACTGCAGGCACAGCTAAGGAATCAGCTGTGCTGCTCCCGTGCAGCACACAAGAATTTTTGGTTAGCATGGTGCCTCCTACCAGCATCATAAACAGGCTCTTGCAAAAGGTGTTTCTGTTGTTTTTCAGAAGAAAAATTGGCTGTGCCAAAGGACATCCCTAAATACAGCATAATGAATGGCAGAGCTATGGCCAGGACAGGCCTGTGAGCACCTGGAGCCATCCCTTTTCCCTTGTCCTCCCTTTCAGAATTTCATTCTAAAAAACAAGAGAACGGCATTTAATCTATTAGAAGTGGGTTTCATTAGGAAAGTAAACATCTCCTCTGAGGCTACCTGGGACAGCTTTGGTGGAGGTCTTTCATAGTTCTGTGTGTCATCTCAACTGGAAAGTTTTGCCAAATGATATGAAAAAAGAGGGAAAATTCTGAGGTTTTTAGAATGTGCTGTTTTGACATTTTGAAATTAAATTTGCATTGGCATTTCTTTTGGAAGTAAATTTGGATTTACATTTTCTCTTATCCCTTGTCATAGGCTTTGTTACCCAGCTGGCTGTGGCATCTCCATGCTGGTAGTGGAGAGGTGCTGGGGCATGTGGCTGGAGGTGGGCGTCGCATGGGGCTCTCCCATGCCCTCACCCACAGCTGACCCCTGTGGAAACACTCAATATCTAAAAGAAAACCCACCCATTTCCTTGAAATAAAACATTTGGAACAGGCCAAGAAAATATATATATTTTTAAATTTATCTATGAATTAATTAATTGATTTGTTTATTTGAATGGGGTGAGCAGTTTCCTCTATGGAAGACTGTGGAAAAGGCTGAGTTTCATACCCACGTGGAACAAAGCCAGTTTACAAAATCCTGAATCTCCCTGCAAAGCAGCACTTCATCCCCTGGGGGCTGCAGAAGCCCACGAGGAGGGTGTCCAAGCAGCCAGGCCACAGCCAGGAGAAACATCCTCTGTCAACACGACACAAGGAGAAAGAGTGGGAAGGAAGGGGATGGAGAAGCGATTTTGCATAACATTCTCCCTGCTTTGTTTGGATTGGAAGCCTCTTTCACCATGGCCCAGCGGACAGCCCTTGGATCACTTGGAAATTGTGCCCAGTTCATTCTTGTATAGAGGCGAAGCCGGGACTGTTTGCTGTGGCCAGTGCCAAGGAGCTCGGCAACCTACAGGAAGGAAGGTCTTGTTCTTAAAAAAAGCCCCAAACCCCCCTTGAGCTCAGGAGCAAGGAGACATGGATCCTGTCCCAAGCCCAGTGCTCATTCTGGGTGGCCTTGGACAAGTCACATTGCTGACTCTGTTCGGCTCTGCCTGAAAAAGCAGGATGAAGCACGGCAGGGGGGTATCGCTCCCTGCTCGCAGCGATAGCACTGAACACCAGGAACTGCCTGCAAAGCCCCTGACAGATGAAATGGGCTCTGTAGTATTGCTTCAGTTCCCTGCTGTTGTCAAAATCAGACTTCTGGTATATCTGCACAGTCCTTGGAGAGGCATGCCAAAGAGATGGCATGGGATGCTTCCCCATGGGCTAGCTGTT
Organism: Netta rufina; assembly: GCF_964035555.1. Taxonomy (NCBI): domain Eukaryota; kingdom Metazoa; phylum Chordata; class Aves; order Anseriformes; family Anatidae; genus Netta; species Netta rufina. The sequence goes on along the minus strand of NC_140127.1, from coordinate 69,279,512 downwards.
GTCTCAGGCCAGGCTGCAGGCAGGGAGGATCTGTATGCACCAAAATCTGTAACTTGGTGGGTACACCAGGTCCCAGAGCCATGTGGACCAAGCTGAGCATGCTATGGGACATTTTATGAAGACAGGAAGAATAAGGATTTCCATTGCCTCATCTGAATTTTCCAGTATTTGGTGTCACAGATTTCATGCTGTGTCATCTAGATCACTCACACTGACAAATAAAATTATTGACCATCTGAGTGCAATTAAAGCCTATGGCAAGATTTTCTTGATAGTATCCTTTGTATGGAAGCTGGTATTACAGAAATGGCAATTGGAAGTTGTCCAGGCTCAGTGAGGACGCTGGACCTCTACCATAATGCTCATGTTTTTTATGTTGTTAACCCTGTACACCTGCTTGAACAAATTCCCTAGCTCCTCAGTGTTAGCCAAATAAAATGTTCTTTCATGAAGTTCAAAATGTGGTGATAGATAATGATGAGTCCCTTCAGGGGTAGATGGAAAATGAGTGAATCTTAAATCCTGTTATTTTGGATTTTCTTCCAAAATGTGGAATGTCCCTTTGTGGTTTGCAATCTAGCATGAAAACATGAAAGCCTCTCCTTCCTTTCTTTAGTAAAGAAGAATTTTCCTCCCAGTCTTCCCTTTCTGGTCAGCCATTTTGCAAGTGCTCAGGTAAATCCTACTCTTACCTCAGCAGCGGCTACTTATGAGACAAGGCTCATCATAGCTGATCTTACATTCTTTTGGGTCCTGAACATCTGAAAACATACTCTGGGAATTTTCTTCTTTCCATCTGTACAAGCAAGTTTGAGAATACAGGTGGCCTCTCATTGCCACCCTTCCGTTGCTGCCATCCATCTCCAGGAGAGATCCACCTCTCCTGCAGCATGGGCAATACCTGTAACTCCATGTCTCTGGGGACTCACTGAATTTCAGGAATTACTGGAAAGTATTTATTTCTCTGAAGCAGCAGAAAGTCAGATCCATCATAGAGGTGGTGCAAAGCACTCACAAGGTGCAGCCGATTTCCATTTTTTTGTGTGTGTGCGGTAACAGAGTCCCATAATGTTGGTGTCTTGATAAAGACATAGTGCCAAAAGAGGAAACATACGTGGCTGCAAGGCCACACAAAAATGTTACTATTTTTAACTAAATAACTATAATTTATTTATGTGCTATATTTCTTCCTTTATTTACCACTGAAGAAAATATCAAAAATTGATATATTTTTTTTTCATTCCCAAATTTTTCTTCTTTTAGCCTCTGTTTTTTTTTTTTTTTCCCCAAATTATCTCTATATTTCAAAGTTCAAAGGCAAAATTCTGAGTGGCCTGCACTTTGTAAACTTGCATACATTCAAAAAGCTTGGAACATTGTTGGTAATGGAGCTGATGTTAATTTGCTATGTTGCCTTTTTGTAATTTTACCAAGCTAAAATAAATTTTAAGAAATCTACAAAAGGGGGAAAAAAAAAGGAAAGAAAATATCAAATAAACAATAAAACCAAGATGTTGATTTTATGAAATGTTCTCAATTAGTTTTTCAAACCAAGTGTTAAAACCTTTAAATGCTGATTTCTTTGATACCTCCCAGGCATGTGCCTCCATGCTGTAAGTCCTTACTGGATGCCCTGATCTCTGCACTCCTGCTCTTTGGCCACAAAACCATCAAGAGCAGCAGAGGCACAGGCAGATGATCTTACTTAGAGGTTTCTGTCTTGTGTACTTGTGCCAGGTCCTTCTCATTATTTCACTTGCTCCAAATTTGCATTGAATAATCTGTATCTGCAAGAGATTATTCCATCAACATTCATTTTGAGAGGAAGTCTGATCCAGTCAGAATAGAAGTCAGGCTCATCCTCTGTACACATTGTCTGTATAAACTGAACTGAGGGATGCTTTCTTCAAAGAACCATTTATTTACAGGGAACTTCTCTAATCCATACACTGAGGATCAAAACCTCACTGCAGACTCTCTAAACCACGAGACAAAACAGAACTTATCCCCCCGTTAGATCATTCATCTTGAAAAAACATGAAGGGACAATATATATATATATACTTTTTTAATCCCTTCTGATACTAGCAGCCACAGAGTCCCCAGTACTATGAGGGGAAATATTGTGAAGATGTGTACATAACTTTGAGTCACAAGGCATTGTACATACATTCACCTGGAGATGGAAGGGGGGGCTCATATAACTGTTAGTTACCCGTGCTATGCTGCTCTTTTAGTTAACCTCCCACTGCTCCCACAGACACAGCTGTACAAGCCCTATGCACATCTGGAGGTGAAAGCCCAGGACAAAGCAGTTTTTTACCTCATGGAGCTGTCAGTATGAACATAGATCATTCAGCTTGGCCTTGTGAACTGTTAGACTCTGTAGGGAATGGTGTCAACAGGTGAGAAGCTATGGGCTTGGCCTGCAGGTCTTCATCATCATCATCAGGCGACGAAGCTGGTGAGGGGTCTGGAGAACAAGTCCTGTGAGGAACAGCTGAGGGAGCTGGGCTTGTTCAGCCTGGAGAAAAGGAGGCTCAGGGGCGACCTTATTACTCTCTACAGGTACCTTAAAGGAGGCTGTAGCGAGTTGGGGGTGGTCTGTTCTTCCACGTGCCTGGTGACAGGACGAGGGGGAAGGGGCTTAAGTTGCGCCAGGGGAGTTTTAGGTTGGATGTTAGGAAAAACTTCTTTACCGAAAGGGTTGTTAGACATTGGAACGGTCTGCCCAGGGAAGTGGTGGAGTCACCATCCCTGGAGGTCTTTAAAAGACGTTTAGATGTAGAGCTTAGTGATATGGTTTAGTGGAGGACTTGTTAGTGTTAGGTCAGAGGTTGGACTCGATGATCTTGAGGTCTCTTCCAACCTAGAAATTCTGTGATTCTGTGATCATGTGCCTGCTGCCTTTGAAACATTCTGCTTGAGCTCAGGCTTGAAGCCCTCGGGCTAGGTGGCTCCCTCCAGTTGTCACCAAGCTGTCTTTTGGCTCCAAATTCAAGTGTTAGAAAGTCTGTCTCTTCAGCTAACATATCAGGACATCCTTGAATTTTATTAATTCTCTCTGGCATGTTCCTCCTCTTTGTATTCAGGTCACACAGACATGGGTTTGGCCATGTAACCTGCTAGAGTCACCTCGACATCTCATGCCCTTACCATCACAGCAACATGCTGGAAATGCTCTTGTGGCTTCATTTACCCCTTAAACTAGATAAACACAAAAACGTGAAAGAACAGAGAACTCCTCAGGTAGGCAACACCAGACCTCTAGCATATAACAGCTCTACTCCTCTGTCAGGTTAACAGCTGCATTAAGACTATTTTGAAGTGTTCATAGTTTATGCATTATCTGCGTAAATCAGTGGAGTGAGGAGTTTTCAGCAGCCTTTCACAACCATTTTTTTTTTCCCTTTTACATTGTGCTGTTTTTTTTTTTTTTTTTTTTTTTTTTTTTTTTTTTCCTGGAGAATTGCAGAGGATAACTGGCATTGCATTGGGGACGGTGTTTGTGAAGCTGGATGCTGTTATCTCCATGCTTCATTTTCCATAAGGACAAAAACAAGGGTAATGATGCTTTCCAGCTCTGTGAGATCCTTTGAACTCCACTGCCAAGAAGGGCTAGATAATAGTGGATAACATGGTTACCATGAGCTTTGTTGCTCAAACACATCCCTGGGGGAAGACAAATAAAAACAAACAACTCCACTATAAATAATTTTCTTACATTAGAGAAAAGCAATGTTCTGGCACCACCAAGCAGACTGCCTGATTGCTGAGTAGCTGGCATCTGCCTGCTCTCTAAGGGAGAGGTGGCTGGAAAGAAATGCACAAAAGTTTATCTGCCTGCTAGCCCGTGGGTCACTGGGACACCAGCACTGTCAGTGCTGCCTTGTGGACAGGGCAATGCCAGGTGACTATGCTAAGAAAATCAGAAGATGCCTAGAACTTTCTTGAAAGTGCTCATCAAAGGACATAAAAAGTAGACCCAAACTCATGTTCAGCTCCCCTGTGTCCACAGCATTTTTTTTTAGAGCTGGGCTTGGACGTGTATGTCAGGAGTAAGCAGGAGCCAAAGTCCCCTGGACATGTCCCTGTTCTGTGCACCCCCCCGCAGTACTCCTACTGAGACGTTCTGCCCCGCCAGGAGACGTGCTGAGAGAGAAAGGGGAAGACAAGCACAGCCCCAAAGCCAAAGTTTCAAATTTCTGAAATTGTGTGAGAAGAGCCCCCAAGCAATGGCTGGAAAGTGAAAAGAAGAGCATGGTGACTTAATTATTTTTTCTTTGTTATAATCATCTATGGACTTAAGCCTTTTTTTTAGTTCCCCAAATCCAATCTGTGTCTGATATAATGAAGTACTGTATATATTTATTTTCCTTTTGTGATCTTTCTTTTCCATTTAACAAGCACATTTAGAATCAGAGGGAAGAGAGAAAGAAAAATAAACTAAAACCAAAGTAAAAATTGAGTTTTATTTGTATCAACAATCTGATAGTTTAAATCTGAGAAACCAAGCATATCTTAGTTCATTTACCCACTGAGTTAATAATTACAGTTCCTAAATAATAAGACATTCTATAGCCTGAAGTCTTCATTCTGAGTATATATTTATATTAGCAGTTAAGTATACTTTTCATGGGCAATTAAGACGTTATTCGCTCCTAGCTATTCACAGACATCTCAGGAGGCATTGGGGGGAGAAGGAATTGTAAAGTCACAAGGATAATAACAGCCAAAACCCTTTTCCTCTTCTTGTGATATTGATTTTCAGAACATAAACAGAGGCACAGAAAGCTGAATCTTGGTAATATACCTATTTTAAATGCCAGTTGTTGAGTAAATAGACCTCTGTGGGGATATGTTTGTTTGAAAAGTCCTCTGGGATTAGAGAATATTAGCCCAGCATTCAGCCTGAGACCTATTTTGTGAGGCGTCTTTGTTACTTTGTCAGCTTTCTAAAGCCCTTTATGATAGGTCTCAGCCCTGGTGATATTTATTCAAGTAAACCTAAGAATCAGAGTTAAGATGCAGCTGTTCCAACATTGTGGACATCATTGGTTCTCAGTGCAGAACATCTCGGAGCAGACTAATAAAGTATTCATATTCAACATGCCACTGAGCCATTTTCCACAGTCAATACTTTTTGCTAATTAATTCTGGCCCTGTATCATTTTGCTCGAACACATGAACTAGAGAGTTATTTACCTACCACTGCTTTGCACACAAGGCCCCGATTTTTAACGAGGCTAATTCTGGTGCTCCTGTTTGCAGCACTGCATTCTGCCCTTCCTCCAAGGAGTGGAGGGCTTGTATTTTTGTATTTACCAGCCAAAGAAAATAAAGTTGTTTTCTGCCAAAAGGGCATCCTCTAGCTGCTTGCTTCACAAATTCATCTTTGCTCATGTGGTGCAGGCCATGTAGGAAGAGCATCCCTAGGCTAGACCAGTCTTCCCTCTCTTGCTCTTCTATAAGGCCAAAAGATAGCAGGGACATTTGAGTTAAATCAGTACTTAATAAAAGGCAGCTCTGATTAATTTTTTCCCATTGTTCCTCGTTCATTTTAAATGTCAAACTTTACCTGAGTCAAAATGCATTTATTTACTGACTTTGCATCCTGATTTGTTTAATTCAGGCCATAGAATAAGTGAGTACAATCCCAGTGTGACCATGACCATGTCTTAACTCAGAGGTAGCTGCCTCTAAACATGCTCCTTGCCTTGGTTTGAATATTTTATAAAGTCCTTGAAATATAGAAGAAGTTTTGTGCTTTTTTTTTTTTTTTTTTTTTTTTTTTTTTTTTTTGTCATTTGAATGTGTTAGTGGTGTCCAGTGTGATAAAAGGAAAATTTATAATCAAAATGTTCAATAAGCCCAACTGGATGACAGTAGGTTTTCTCTACTTGGTGCTCCTCCTCTTTCATGTGTCATGCATTAGATAAATTGAATGTCAAAAATACAGGATCAGTTTCATAACAGAGATCATTATTTGAATTTTTCTGCTATGCTGTGTCATGCAGTGAGTGGAAAACACAGGAGTGCAGCAGAGTTGGGCAGTCAGAGCAACCTTTGAGGGAAAAAAAGCAGAAAATAAGGACTCCCATAACAGCCCATGTTGCAATCCCACACATTTTACCTGTCCATCTCTCTCTCTCTCTTTTACTGACAAAGGGCAGAAGGAATTTAAAACCACAGGAGTCCTCAATTTTGAAGTCTCTCTCAAATGTAGGAGCCTACTGAGGCCAAAAATAGCATTTCAGTGAGCACTGTGGTCACAGTGAAATCACGGGTGTAATGGGCAAGGTTAAGGAGACACCACTGCAGAAGTAAGCAAGAGAGCTGCACGGCTCCTGATTCTGGGGACTTGGTGTGAGGCTGACCTCATGTTCACAACACAAGATGGATCTCAGGGTAAGCATCTGTATAACTTCAAAACTTGTATTTTCCTCTGTCCCACCTGTGTATCAGGAGGTCTATGATGTCTATCTCATGTGTGTTTGGTAAATGAGCATTTGGAAGGAGTTTTGAATTCCCTTTGCAGAAGAAACTACCCACCCTGAGTGTTATCATGAACATCCAGCCTCCTGCCCTGTATTTGGAGAGCATGGTGTTTCATTTTAATAGCAAACCCACAGCTGCAGCGTTGTTTGTTTCCACAGGTGCACTGAAGTAGATGCTGTTTTAATCACTGAACCCAACCATGAGAAATCATAGACCCCAGTTCCAAAGGCAAGATCTTCCACAAACACAGGGCTTGCTCTGGGAAAGCATTTCTCTGGGCAGAACACAGATGGATTGTAGGGACAGACAGAAACCCACTGTTAGCGAGGCTGAAGAGAAAAACCTGGGCAGAATCCAGAACTTAACTCAGGTAAATAAAATGGTACATTTCTATGAAAAGCTTCATGAATAAGCAAAGATTTTTTAAAAAATAAACCCTTTCTGGAAGTTGCAGCATATGGTATTCTCTTCCAGGAATGGTACTACAAGACACAAGCATTACAGCTTTGGTATTTTCTCATTAAGTAACTGAACAGAAAATGCAGAGATACTGCCCAAACTGGGCAGGAGCTGGAATACCAACTTCAGCCTGCTCTGTTCTGAGTGCTAACGTAGCATAGGGTGGGGTTCATCCCCCTAAACTCAGTTTCCTTCGAAATCAATTATCTATTCCACATGGTCTCTTCAACTCATTTCACAGACATGGCAAGAGGCAGAAGGTGATCTGCCGTGTGACGTGCCTGTCCTTGGGAAGCTCATCTCTTCCCATTGGCAATGCAGGGAGCCCAGCCACAACCTCCCACTGAATTTGTAGGCAGCAAAATTTTAGGAATTCCACCCATACTGCACCATCTCTGGCTCTGGGACCAAGTCTCTGCTCCATCGTTCAAGAAAAACATATGTAAGTAGTTGTTCAACATGAGCACATACCTGAAACTCAGTGGAAATTAGGTGGATGAGGAAGTGTCTTGCTTAAATGCACAGTGCATGAATATGCAGGGGGAGGGAGGGAGGAAAACCAGACTTTTTACATTCATTTAGGTTAAAACATGAATTTGAACTTGACCACAGCCACTTTCTGTGAATATTCAACAGCTGAACTATCTGAGCATGAAAGTTTGTTGACAGCAAACGTTCAGCTATTTGGTGAAAGCAAATTTGGGAGTTTAAAATGTGGGTTGTGTTCAAAATTCATGCTACTTTCAGGAACCAGAGCTGTGTATTTCTTCATCTTTGTACAGATCTGAGCCCACTGGCAGCACTGCCAGAAAGAAAGAACAATAATTCTTTCATGAGATCACCAAGTAAATATAAGTATCATATTCATGGACTGTTCATATAGCAAAAAATAACAATAATTCAGGCGCAGATCATCTCTAATGTAATTAGAGCTCTGCACCTCCCAACCGCCGTCTGTCAATTCTGGCCACATTGGCTATTTATGTGCAGAATTTTTTACTGGTGTCTACATAAAAGAGAGAATCCTCTCCTTGTGGGTCAATAGGGAGAGCTAATTAATAAAAATAAATCCAACCCTCAGAATCTAAATACATCTGTCAGTAAATTATTAAATTCAACAACCTCATCATTTTGTGCTACACATGAATTCCTGAATGCTGCTCTCTATAGACTCGAGAGGACAAAATTAGTTTCATGAGTGTATCTTGAATGTAGATAAAAGCTTCTCCCACACTGCTAAATTGTTTTTGATCCATATGGAAGTGTCTGCACTAATACAATAATAATCCCACACTAATATAGTAATAATCCCAGGCTTTCTGATAAAGACAGCAGAGTGCGGAGGATGGATTAGATAGTGAACAGCGTCTCTTTCTCTCTCTACTTTAAGTACAGAGGGTCCATGTGGGGCAACCAAACTCCTAATCGCTCTACCGGCACTTCAGTAAGATACATAAAGGAATTTGGGACTTTCCTCATGAAGTTATCAGCCTCACATTCTAGAACAAGCAGACCTTCTTCATCTATCCGGATGTATTCCCTGGCTCCCTCCAAGCCCAAAACGATTGATTTTCACAGGGCAGGCTGGAGCATGCACTAGCACTCAAAGGTGCTGGGTGCTGCTAAGTGCATGCAGGGACAGGACTCAGGTGCCACTGAGGTAGCTCAGATTTTTAATTTATTTTTTTTTTTCTCCTGTTTCAGTGTCCTTACCCTTTTCTTCTGGCATCACCACATAATGCAAAACACAATAGGTTTATTTTGATAGGTAACACAAGTGCAGCATTTTTGAGCACTGCATTGCTTCTCAAGAACCCTCAACAGGTGGTCTCTGTCTCTCTGTCTTCTGCACTTAGGGCTCTCACCCTGCATCTGGCAGGACTTTTTATGATTTTTCTGGAGACAGTCGTTCTCCCTGACCAATCCCTCATTTCCAAGGATGAAGAGCTAGCACTTTCCCACTAAGTTTTCCTCGGGGCTTTGGTTGCTGCCAGTGAATATCTGGCTCCTGAGGAGGACCTTCATCAGGGAAGATATAATACACCCTGTAAAGCTTGAGACTGCTCATTCTCTCACTGTTTATCTCAGTCCTCTGCCTGTGTTTATAGATCAGTGTGTCTTCTTCACCCCTTTCCTAGGACTGAGGCTTATTGCTAACAGTGCGTGAAATATCCATTTCCCAGATGAGGCTGAGTGACTCTGATGTAATCCCAGAGGAAATTCACTGAAGTCAAGTCAGAAAAGGCATCAAATTTAGACCAGGTCTGAGGCCTCCTTGAAATAAAGAAGCAATGTTTATTTTAACAAACACTGAAAAAACAAACAAACAAACAAAAAACTTTTTTTATTACTTTTTTCTTCATTAAAAAAAAAAAAACATAAAAAATTTGGTCAGGTAGACTCTGGACTGAATTTGAAAGACAGCAAAGAACCACTCCCAAATCTGCAGCTAGAAATGAACAGACAGATGTCCCAGACAGATGCCCAGGTCTCCATACCTGCCAGGAAGGAAGCTGTGGGTGTAATTCTCCCAATAAAAATATTAAATAGTTAGACATGGATATTGCTGTGGCATGTCCACAGAGACATTTTGTAGCACATCTCTGCACCAAAAAAAAATTAATCAAGAAAATATGTAATGTGTACCTATATATCAATTCAAGAACAAATTCTTATGGTTTCAGAACATGCTGTTTCCTTGATGTGTTCAGCTCTCTATCACAACACTTTTCCCACAGAGATGCTGTGAGAAACTACTTAAAGTGGGTTTTCACTTCACGTACAAAGAACCATTATGAGATGCACTTAGGCTGTGCTGCAAACTTCCTCATCAAGGTGAATTTCTTGCCATGTGTGTTTTTACTGCAGAATGTAGAGAGGTCGTTTTTAAGCAGTTCTTGTATACACATGAAGCACAATTGCTCTGCAACCAGCCAAAACTCAGAGTCCAGAAACATTCATGCTTTTGCAAGTGGTCCTGGTAGCTCAGTTCAACAAGTAGAGCCACAGGAGGATACGTTCCTTGCTCCTCCAGGGACTTTAATGTGTTTTGCTTTCCCTCTGGAGTGGGCTGAGAGTGCCCATATCATCCCTTACTACAACTCAGCTCCAGGCAGCAGCTCCTTAACCTGCACCCTGCCGTCCTCTTTGCTTGCATCTGTGTGAACACATCACCAGAATTACTTTACTTCTGCACCTTGTTTCAGGAGCCTCACACACGGTTTCTCCTGCACTGTACCCAGCTTTTATTAAAGCTATTTCGGTTGGAGCTGGACCCATTTAACTTGATCAGGTCAGATCAATAAATTACAGGGCTGTTTCTGACAGCTTAGAAGAGTGCATGTGGGAAATGTTCCTTTTTGAAGCATTTGGTAGGAAGTGTCCCAGACACACAGATGGGGAGCATGTGTCCACTGAAATTAAATGGAGCTGGGGCTACGCACCCAGAAAGAAACACTCAGCCCTTTGGTAGTGGAAGGATGTTAAAAAAAGCTCGGTGATGACACTCATGCAACCTAATATCTCCACTGATGATATACACTTATTTCAACCACCTAATGAAATTGGGAGGTTTTATTTTTTATTACTTTATTGCTTTCTTGAATTTAATAACATACGAAGGAAAAATTAAATGACCATTTTCTCCATGGTGGAGTCTCTGTTTTCAATTGGTATCTTGTTTCACTCATTTTCTTCATTTTTAAATGCTGTTCTACCCCCCTACGCTGGCAACTTTTGAGCAAATATACAACCCACAGAAACTTAGGAAAAGGGTTTCTGGTTTCCAGTCAAACCTTATTGAACCCAGTAAAAGCAACCCTATGGAAAGATTCAGGAAATCTCTTAAACATGGTCATACGTCCGTCCTCATTCAGAAAAGCCTTTAAGCACTTGCTTAGCTCAGCTTCACTGGGAATTATGCACATGCTAAAAATGTTTCCTGAAAGAAGTCCCCATTTGTCCAACACCTACTTGGGGATGCTCGGTATCTTCATCACTCAGCCGTGTAGGACAGAGTTTTGCTATGGCAGATATACAAGTGCTAACTGAGCGATGTTGGAGGGCACAATGAGGGGCTTGGGGAGGGACAGAGTATCTAGATTTTAAAAATAAAACACTGTGAATGATAAATTATTTAATCCTTAAGCTGCCAGACCTTGCATGTTTCTACCTTTATTTTGTTAGAGCTACCTACCCCTCAACATTGCCCATAGTATCTCACTTTTGACCACTCTGTACCCAAAGGGTCAAACCTGAAATGGACCATTCCAGGACAAAATACTCATGTACCCAGCTATAGGAGAGATTCTGAGTTTCTCCAAGGTCTGGGTATTTTTTCCTACCTGCACACCTCAGGGGAACAGTAAATCCATCATTAGTGCCATTACACATATTTCATCAATGAAGTACTTAATGCACTGCAGTAGAAATGGGAATCTAATAGCGTTAAAATCCGTTTGTCACAGAAGGAGCTGGCAGGCTGCCCTGCTCAGTGAAACAACAAATTGACATCACTTGTACTCACAATTAAACAAGTCCAACAGCCAAGTACAAGGCATTGCTCTGAACTGGCATGGGAAGGTTATCAATTATTTTATCATGAAAAAGAAAAAAAAAAGCACAAAAATAACTAACATCTTGTAACCTTTAGCAGTATTCTGGACAATGTGATTATTGCCCACCCACCAGCTTTTTGGGGCCATTTTTGTAAAGCTGGAGGCCACATTCATGGCAGCTAATGCCCATGGGGCTCTTGATCTGCAGATGGGAAGCACTTATTTGTATAAAATGCACTGAATTGAACACAGAAGTCCCATGAAGAAATGACAAACGGTCTTGTGAGCTCCTAGTCTTCACTTCTCTCACTCTGCATCTCTGGCTTCTCCTGTTTCGTGGTCTCCATGAGCAGAGAGGAGTATCTCACATATTCCTTTAGATGTGAGAATCAGCTATGGCCAAGCTAAGGCTCTTGCTTTTTCTGGGTGAAAAAAGGGGAAGTTTAAGTAACAGACACACCTGCAAATTAACATCATTCCTTCCTATGGGATGTGAGCCATGCACTTCCCATTCACTCTTTCCCAGTGAAAAGGAGATGCTCAAGATCGCGAAGACAAATGTCTTCTGCGTATGATGGGTTCAAAATCCCTTTCAACATTTAAATATGCAACTTGGTCACCAGGCATCATCTGATCTGTGGTAATGAGCCATGTGTGCTTTCTAAGGCTGCTGCTGCTGCTGACAAATTAAATACATTGGTTCAGGACTCTTGCTGAGGCTTACACTCATGTTTTACTTCCCCTCCACTGCAGGTTAGCACCATGCTCCAGGCTGTCTGCAGTCTTTCCGCGACTTGGGACCTCTATCTCTCAAGCTCCTTCCCTCTGCATTTCTCCTCTGCAGGTGCCAGCTACCATTTCTTTCAGAAATGGGCTATCATACAGTCAGCAAACTCTGAGCAATTGTTGCCCATTTCCATTTCACTTTGAAGTCTGCTGCTTCTATTTCAGACTTGATGAAGGTCTTGCACAGCCAAACACTTGTTTAATTTTTCCAGCTGTGCCATATGGTCTAATAAAAACGAGTGTCTCATTCTGCTAGTCTTGCCCCCTCATCCAATGGATATTGATGCTGAGGAAGTTGTGGTGTATCTATCTGTATCACAAAAATGTGCCTCTGTACCAGATAATGCTCCATCCAAGTTAGGTGTTAGAGACTGTGACTCTGTGACTTATTACCAAGCGTGTGCATCAGTCAAAAAGGTACCCTTTAATGTATATATAAGCTTATCAAAATACACAATGATTAGTGAGGTCCTTGGCTGTTGAACTGTAGGGTGGGGAGGGTCTTCAAGTAGCTGGCTAGGTCACATCTGGTTACCTAGAATCATTTATAACTAGGTCATTCTCCACAGGTTTGTTTCACCTGTTCTTAAAGACTTTTGGTGACAGAATACATGCAGCCTGCCCAGACAACCCAGACCACTGCAACCCTGTCCCTTTCCTCAGAAAGCCTATTTTAACCTGAAAAGATATCTTATCTTGACTTAATTTAAACCCACAGCTTGTCATATTCATCACTGCAGTTTCATGCAAAAAATGTCTTTGTACAGTACTCATTTATTTTATGCCTTTGCTCTTCTCTATTTGTTTATTATTATTATTATTATTATTATTATTATTATTATAGAAAAATCTTACCCATGTGGGACCTGAACCTCTGATCACTTGCTGGGTGACCAATTGTGCATGAGACCACTGGCACTGCTTCTTTCAGTTTCTAGGTTGGATCAGAAAGATCTGTTGAAGTTCCCACTGTGCCGAGCTCTCTTCTTTGGAAGTTAACAGTCTTAGACAAATTTTCACTTTGAGTAATTGAGGAAAAATCCTGTCATCATCTGCAGGAGTCATTTAGGTGCATCTTATCAGATGCACTACAATGCAGTACATATATGGGCTTGATTCTGATGATATAAATAGGACACTGGTAGGAACATCTTTCCGGTTTATGTTACATAAGTGAGAAAAGGTGATCTGCACGTTTCTACAATCAGGGAATGTTGTCCATTTCCTGATTCTGGCGCCAACTCTGTATTTAAATTCTAACCATATTGTTACAGTCCATTAATTCTTGTAGACTGAAGCTGTTGCAGTGCCACACAAGGAAAATATGTAACACAGATGTGTTGGATGTTATGAATTTTTCTTTTAGAAATAGCTTCAAAATACAATAATAATAGAAACACTCCAAACAATCCATATTCAGGCTAAAATTAAATCCATCTCTCTCTTTGCCCAGTTGCAGATCTGTAGTGTTAAACTTGGGACCACTCCTGCCACCTATTTGCAGTGTAATTAGAGTTCATTTGAAGTCTGATAGAATTTTGCTCCTACTCCAAAGGACATCAGTTGCAATAAATGACTTTCTTGGACCAAAGAAAAGCTATTCCAAAAATTAAAAAGCAAAGGGCAACTATGCTGCAAACATCTGAGATGGTCTAGCTTGCTCAGCTTTTCATAGCTGAAATGAACTGCCATTAAAAGCAGCTCTGGAGCATTTGCTCCGAGGTGCTTGTCCTATAAAGTGCTCAGCTTGTTGCAGTTATTCTTTCTTTCTGTGGCACTAATTTTGAACAGCAGGATAAAGGTTGTTGGAGGACTTCACCTCAGCAGGCATAGGAACATTAGTTGCCAGAATAATTCCCTGCATTAGGAGGATGAGATAAAAAGGCACAGGGCCAATCTTAATTTATAATAATGCCTCTGCTAGTCCACGACATATGGAAAAAAAACAATGAAGCTTGAATGTGGTACTTCTGTCATACAGCCCTCTCACTGCAGCAACAGGAATGTTACTTTCTGGAATTACACTGTAAATTAGCCAGTCCCTGCCACCATTTTCCATTGGAATTTGCTGCATAAAAAATGAAAATTGTGAATTCATTTACATTCCTTCCAGATCTGGGGTATCATTACTGTTTTATATGACTACAGTTTGTGTATTATTATTATTATTACTATTACTGTTACTATTACTATTACTATTACTATTACTGTTATTATTGCCTGGTCATTAGCAAAAGAATGACTAGGATATAATGGAATGTCCTTTGCAAATTTCTGTTCATCCCTCAAGCCAAAAAGGCACTTTTATATCCCCAAAAGGCTAATTTAATATCCTTCACAAACATGCAAGATATAATCTATATAGTTTACAGACATCTACAAGCTTATAACAAGCATATGCCTATATAGATATAACTGCCAGTGAGTAGAGTTATCATAGGAAACAGAAGGTAAGTAGATTTCTTCTAGTGAGTATTCGTATGCTTACTTGAGAGCTATACAAGTTCAATATAAAATAGCACATTAGACTCCACCGCAGCCAGCAGATATAAATTTATTGTACCAAAAGAAAGCTATATATAGGTTCAGTAGTGTTCTTGTCATCTTTTCTTATATGGTTCCATGTTTTTTTTTCTTGGTGAAGCTTCGTTCAATGTAGCATGGCAAGTGTTGTCATCGTGGTCCCGATGATTTAATAGGGTGGTGACAGTTTGCATCTGCAGAAGATGCATCCCAGAAGAAACTTCTTTTGGAGTAAAGTACTTGTGTGGCCAGGGTTTATCAGGAAAACCTTTACAAACAAGTGTAGAGCCAAACAAGATGTATGTATTGCACTGATTTTGCACTTTACTGAGTGAAGTGACAGACCTCACCAAAATACAATCTCTTCTACAGTCTCTGAGTCATACTTAGCTGTGTCATCAGAAGTAATCTTTGTAAAAATGAAGAATTTACCAAAGCTATTAAAATTGTAGCAGTAAAGCTGAAAATCTTATAAAGTGGTAAAACAACTGAATACAATTCATTTTTATGATAAAACAATTCATTTTTATGATAAGACAAGGAGCCAGACTGTTCCTGGTGGTGCGCTGTAGGCAAGAGTCCATGGAGACAACTTCCAACAGTGGAAATTCCAGATAGATATTAGGATATTATTATTATTATTATTATTATTATTATTATTATTATTCACAATGAGAGTACTTAGACATTCAAGCAATTTACACAGTGAAGTTGTTCAATATCCACCCTCGGGGATATTTAAAACTCAGCTGGAGTAGGTTCTGAGCAACTTGATCTAAACTAACCCTTCTTTGAGCAAGTGGTCAGACTGTGATTTCTGAAAGTCTCTTCCAACACACATTACTCTGCTTCCATGACTGCAGTAAAATTTACACAGTTAACAGGAATAAAGTAGATCTGCTGTGTTCCCAGTTCTGAATCAGACTTCTCCAACAGTGATGGGAAAGCCACAGGAGTTAGTTTTAGTTTTTCTACCTGAAAATTGGAAAGTAGAATATTCTTTTAATCACTGTGCTGTTTTTGTAGTATACACCATCATTGTTTGCCAAGTGTTCCTGGTCCTTAGAGTATTATTATGAAACATATACCTAAACACTCCATGAATAGCTATTAACACATATATAACAGCAACACAGGAATTTGCTTTGAGAAATAATACTCAGCTGTTGGCAAATGGGGCATAATTCCCAAAAATGTGCTTGTAAGTACTGCCTGGAGAGCTGGGACAAGCCATGGGATGCCCATGACTTTTCTGTGAAGCCTGTATTATCCAGAAGAGGTGACTTTCATGCCTTCTCCTGCACCAGTGTATTGAGACTGCTCAAGCCCTGGTCTGCAAGGCTTCAGGTGCCAAAATAAGCCAAGCCGGTCCTTACACAAGCAATGGAGTTCCCATTATTTGGAGTACGTGACTGGCTTCTGAGTCAGCTCATTTTGCTTTGAGCCCTTGACTGGAGAGACACTTTAAAATCTCAACATCAGTAAGCAACCATCAATGAATCCGGAACGAAGCAGAGTGTGAAGAAAGCCTGAGTTTTCTTATGCACAACTACCCTGGCTCACTTCTACAGGGCAGGTATTTGCACAGGCTTAGCTCTACCTCAGCCCAGAAGAGGCATGGAGAGCACTTGAACACTACTTAGACTCTTAAAATAGGACTTAAGTGGGACTTAAGGGCTGTTCTGGCCCTCTGTACGGGTGGGAATGCCACCTACAAAGAACAGCATGGCCCAGACAAAGACCTGTTCATGGGAGAGCCCACAGATAATGAATAACAAGAGGTTTCAGTGTAGCTGAGACATGCAGCTGACCAGAATAGGAAAGAGATGTTCAGTGCTCTACAGGGACCCTGCATCCAGACCATTATAAGTGTGTGTGTACGTGTGTGTGTGCATACAACTATACAGAAAGAAGAAAACATTTATAAAACATGGGCACACACACTAAGTAATTATTATGATTATCTTAGCATGCTTGGGAAGGTTGAATGAAAAATAATGTCAGACTTGTTCTGCATTCAGCTATGGAGGATGAGAAGCGCTGCTGCTAATAAAGGCAGATTTGGCAGCTGCGGAGCCTTGGCAAGGGTACAGAGTTCCTTCACAAGCTACTGAATGGCTCCAGCTGTGCAGAGCTTGAAACGTATCTTGAAAGCACTGAAAGACAGCTGTCCTGCTCCACTGCCCCACTTGCCTGGCTGAGAGGGGATGAGGGGAGTTAATTGTAAGCTTATGCTCTACTCTGGGTTCTTCCCCTGCCCACTCTCCATCTTCCTGGAGAAATATAATATATTTTCCCTAATAGAAAGGGAAGAAGTTATATGTGGGACAGCCATCAGGTGCGGTGTGACACAAGTCATCCCAATGCAGGGTGGATGCTACTGCAGGTTTGGTCTAGATTCTGTTGGCAAAGTGTTGCCAGAGGCATGTGTTGTATTACAGCTTGGCTTTGCTATTCACCTGCTTAGTAGATTACATGGATCCACTGTTCTGCTCCATCTGAGAGAGAAACTGAAACATTTTTTTAAACTATGTTTGTAATAAAGTTAGCAAGGCAAGAGGAAGAGGAAGGTATGCTACAATGCTATGCCTTCCAGGGGAGGAAGGTATCCTGTATCCAGAAAAATGTCAGTGCTATTTAACAGGGATACAGTCTTAAAAGTGGCAGCTGTGTCCCCTGCTAGAGCAGTAAAAGCCCAGGGCCATCCCTGCAAAGCCTTTCAGGGTTTGCGCAGCTTTGCATGAAGTGAAGTCGGGGGATTAGCCATATACTTGAGTTAAATATGAGCTCAGCTGCTGAGAGGCTAAATTAGGGCTTAACACTTTCTAAGTCAAGTAGCAAATATATTGGCCACCAGTAAAGTTTTTCTCATACAGACTTTTTGGGTTCCTCAGATGGTCAGGATGGGCACAGCCTCCTGCTCCCACTGCCATCCCATGATACAGCCTCACAATGCAACAACCTGTTTGTCTCTGCTCTTTCCACTGGGATGCTGCTGAAAAATCTCAAGGGTCAGATGATTAGAAGTCATCTTCTGATTTCCAGACACGAGCTTACTTACAGTCATTTTGTACTTTTTTTTTTTTTCTTCTAACAATTTGTTTCAAATGCCTCTACTTCCTTTAGGTATTTCCCTGAAACATTTTATCCAGGTGAATGGGTGTGCATATTAGATGTGTGCACATGAGCTAAGAAAACAATTTCTCTAGAGCTGTTCTGGCAAGGCTGATGAGTTTATGCATAGTTAGAACTTTCCTTCCTGTTTATTAAGTCAATGAAGAGTTGGGATTGAGTGAAAAACATACTTTGTTGACTCAGTGCCTGAAACAGCACTTATTAAGGCACACAGATATCTCATGGCTGGGAGTTACCACCTCAGTGCTGGGCACCAAGCAGGACAATCTGGACCGCTTTAAACAAGTAGATGAAGAGTCACTCTGGAATGACAATGGTGACCTTAATGCCTTGTTTTACATAGGTCAAAGTTGGCATTGGTCATGTTCATGTTGCTCATTAGCACCTTGAACCAGTTTCTCCAGCAAGAAAAAAAAAGTGTCAAGGTCATCAAGCCAAAAAAAAAAGATATTATTTTGAAAAAATGCAACAAAAAGATTTTTCTTTCTTTTCCTTCTTGCTCACTGAACCTTGGGATAAAGGCAAACCTGTATTTTTGTGTCCTTTGAGATGATTTGCAAGGTGAAAACTAGGGTTTAATTTTGGGCAAACCCCAGGTAAAGGTAGGGATTATGGGATTAGAGTCATGGGGGCCAGAGGTGCACTAAACTGAAAGCAGTGTTGCTGGAAGATAAAACATGGAGTTGAAAAGAATCCTAGGGAATGGGCCAGCTTGATTAGAATTCTAGTGGGGTTGGAAAAAAAGTGCATTAACAAGCTGTTCCTTAAACACTGGGACTTAGGAAATATTTCTTGGGCTTCTTGTGGCTCCCTTCCGTGTGGATTTTCTCATGTCTAATAACTATGCTGAGCTTGCACTGTGACCTTTCCCACCAGTCTCTGTCTTGTACCCCACAGGTAATTTTCCTGAATATTTTACACCATAATATTGTGATGCCTTTCCTCTTCCATCAAAATGCACTGAAATAAGCTAACAGTCTCCATAATTATTAAGCAGGGGGAAAACCTGACAGACAAACAAACAACTACAGCACAGCTGCATAATCCTCATTTCCTCAGGAAATGAAGCAAAATATTAAAAATATTGTTCATGTATTAAAGCTATGTAATATTTTAATAACAAGGATGTAGATGGTCCCCCATTGAGACTTTAGCTGGCTTTTAGGCTGATCTTTTTGTCTTTCTTTCTCCTTCCTCTGAAGATTAAGAGCTGGGTTGCAGCTGGATATGGGACACTGAAAATGTCTGTCTATACCAAACCACCTCTGAGGATTGCATATGCTGGGTTAAACTCACTGCCAGGTGTTGGGTCCAAGAGTAATTCCTTGATGTTCTTTACAGGGTAGAGGATTGAGGCTTTCCTAGCTGCATCCATGTATTTTTATTTAGGAAATTCTCTGATATTGCCAGGGCTCAGGACATCTTTCTTCTTGTGCTCCTGCATTGTGTCATTGCTCCAAAATCACCAATGCTGAAACTCTGGCATTGTTTGGTATATGTTGTTATGCACCTTTTGGACCTACTTTATATTGCAAGATCACCTGCAAAACCAAGGAAGGGGGACTTGGTGACTCAGATGGTTCTCAGGTGGAAGAAAGATTTACACTGGTGTCCATCGCTTTTCTCTTCCTCTCTCCATACTTTAAACTGAATGATGAGAAAGCATTACCTCAAAGTTTCTTCCCCAGCAAGTGCTAGGGACCTTTCCACATTGGTAATCTAAATCAGGTGACTCTGAGTTTCAGACAGCAGAGATTTCAGCTGAGTAAACTAATTATAAGGTGACAGTATTTTGTGGTCTCATCAAATCAGCTCCATATCTTTTGAGATGTATTTTCTGTATTACTACTTACTGATATTTTTGTTAATCATTTAAATTACAATGATGATCAAGAAGTTTGTGATGCTTCCTGGAAACAGAGGTTCTTATTCTGAAATAGATGTGGTGGAGAGGAAAAAAAAAAACACAACATGTAAGCATCTTGTTAGGATATAAATGGAAACATCTATTAGCAGTGTCATGGAAGATTGCAGGAGCTACAACATGTCAAGAAACAAAGGTGATACTTATAATCCATTTGATGCTTTAGCAAGAACCAGACAAGTACTAGGAACTTTACATCTTGCTTGGGGAGCACATGGACCTGTTTCTGCACAGGAAGTCCAACCTAATGGGATGGGCACCACTAACACGGGTGGGAGAATGTATATGATCTTCAGTTGCTGGTGTCTATATAACAGAGGTAGTAGCTCTTCATATAGCTTGTCCCTTACTGTTGGTTGCCTGTTTCATAGCAGCTGTCATGGTGGTGACTACCATCTCTTTGGTTACATAAAGATAAGAGTCCGGTGTTCTTGGCAGGCTACAGAAAAGTTGTTTCCTCAGAAAAGTTATAATCTACCCACTTTAGCACAAATGTGGCTTTCAAACTTCTCAACAAGTTATCTACAGGCTCTATTTTATGGTAACATTTCAGTGTTCAAGTCTGTGGAAGCTGGAAACCAAAATTTTGTCACTAAATACAACATTCATCAGACTTGCTGAGAGGCCAGAATAGCATTTTCCAGCATCAGATGATGGGCAGCCAGCAAATATAGCCAGGAGTGTATGACTAGCTGAGCAGTCATAATTTTGAAGTGAAATCAAGTTGGACTGAGGGAGCTAACAGCTTATTTGGGACACCCAGACCACATGTCCACACTGCACAGTAATGTAGTATACTGCATAGTCTCTTCTTTTCCCCCAGGGAGTGCAATATACACTGTGACTGTCCCTGTAGCAGACATAAAACAGGAGAGGATTTAACTCATCTTTTTTGGTCATCAATTAAACTTGATCTTTCTCACTTCAGATATGTGAACCAATGTGCATAAGGTGTCAGTATAGTTATTTTCGCTAGCTAATAGACACACAGACACCTCCAGAGGATGAGGCAATATTTCAAGGAAGGGAGGATTTAAGTGCCTCAGGCAGGCTAAATTTTGGCAGGATGCAGCTAAGTATTGGTCTTCCTAAAACCCTCTAAAGCCAGAGGAGAGAAACTGGGTTCTCTGGAGGTTCCTTCAAAGGGGTAGCTTGTATCAGTTGCTTTAAAACACTCTCTGGAAGAGCCTTTCCTCTCCTGTGGCAGAAGATGAATACTAAGGAGCTCAGCCTATTCACTCAGGCACCTAAATTTATAGGAGGACAACAGACAGTGTGAACAGTTCCTTGAGGAGGCAATCTGGATTGTGTGCAGTGTCAGAAGGCAGTTCATGGCTGGGCCCTATGGCATCATTGATCCTCTTCCACAATGTGCATATGTTACAGACAGCAGACAATGCAAAGTCCTTCTTATGGGGCAAAGGGACTCTTAGCAGGTAGAAACTGGACAGAAGAATAGCAGTCCCCTCCTTCAGTGGAATTTAAATACATTTAGGTGTAGAAACAAGGTTTAAAAAAGAGTTGGAAGGTATTAGTAAATTTATGTGATGTAGCATAACTCTTTCCCAGAACACTGGAGCTTACTAAAACAGTAGAAAATGAGTAATTCCATGTCATTCAGCACAAACATGAAGCAAAAGTTAAGATTCAGGGCTGAAACCAAACTGCTACAATTATCTAAGGCTCTGGCAAGAAGGCACCTGCTTTGAAATTTAAGACAAAAGATAAAATTCTCAAGTTTGTGAGTTTCATGTCTAATGATTAATATTTACACAAAAGAGGGTGCCTGCTTTGTTTTGTATTGTTTTTATGTTACATCACAGTGATATTACCAAAGTCTTGATTTGTCTTTTTAACTTTGGTGAATCCTAGAGATCCTGTCTGATTCAGAGGTCTTAGCACCTAACACACCAGCATGTAAATAATGACCCAGTCCTGAAACTTTAGAAAAATGGTACTGCTCAAAGCCTGGGAGATGGGATAGTAAATGTACTACATTCCACATCCATGCATTCTTTGAGATCCACAAATCTGAGCAGCTTTGCTGGTCTTTCCCAGTCTCAACCTACCTGGAACTTTTTCAGAATAATGACTCAGGACAAAAAACACTTTCTAGCTAATGCAGATGCTGCTATAAACATACAAACAGGAACCAGGGCAAAAAAACAAACTGAAGGTGAGGTCCAAACATGATGGACCATCACCAGTAGGAACAAGTCCATTTATAGTGTGAAATGGCTCTTTGTGTTCGGTTCTCCATTGTTCTAGTTGCCTAGATATTTTTATCAGGTGGCTTCACACTGTACCTATTTGGTGGAAACATAGGAAAGCTGGAAAATATGTCATGTGGTGAGATGGCAGCAAATTCTCTATGCAGTCACTTCATAATCATCAAGATGTCAGGAAATCGTGACCTCATGGCAAACTTTGTCAAGAATGCAGTCATCCAGGAGCCAGTAATAGTAGTGGTATCTAAACCACCAAAAAAGAACAATTCAAGACAGAGAGAACTTATATTGCTTGAGAAGTCAAATTAAGCCACTTCATAAACCTAGACATTCTTATTGAACTGCCTAAACTAACACATCTTGCTATTTCTAGCGTTCCAGTACAGTATATATATCCTAAACCACAAGGCATAAAGGATGGGGTTTCTAACCTCATTGGCAGCATGTTTTTTATAACACCATACAGTTCGTAAAAAGTTTGGCATGCATTGCTGAATTCATTTATATCCATTAGAGAAGACCAGATGAGCTTGACAGTTTTATTTTCACTTGAAGATCTTGGTACTGCAGGCTGTCCTGATGGCATCAGGCCCCCAGTGACAACTGAAATATTGCTCACAAAGAGGAATCAGAAAGACCATTGACCATACTGGCTGGAAACAATGGTGTAAAATTGCATGGAATTTGCATGGAAAGAATGTGCTAACTAAAGCTACAACTTCTCTGTCCTTGGACACGATCCACAGTCCCAGGGAAAAAAAAAAAGGAAGATGTTCCCACCCAATTTCAACAACTTTACTTTGAAAATAAGTGTCCAGCTTGTCCTCCCAGAATCTCAAATTCTTCAAACCCCAGTGGTAGTCCTGGTTCACACCCATGAAGCTGAGCAGCAAATACTCTTTTCCCTCTGTCTGCAGCCTCCCTCTGATATAGCTCTGAATTGTAACTGTGTTAAGCACTTATCTCTAATTTAATTCTGAGGACTAAGTGCCTCCTAATACACTGGAATAGAGGGAAGAACGTAAAATCAATTTTGTTATTTACTGTAGTTTTCATGGGAGGGGTGTACTCTGTTTCTGTGAGGAATGTATCCAGTTTCTAAAGGGTTGCATTAGAAAAGTGACTTTAAAGACATTTTTAAAGATACAAGCTCTTGATGCTATACTTCCACTGTGTCATGCCTTGCAGTTCCTCTACTGAGTCCAGTGGGAGTCTATAGGTCTATTAAGTGGAAATATCAGAAGCTGATAATTTAAGCTTAGTCATTAGGTTTATTATTAAAATTAAGACAACTCTTTGCTAGGCTTGAACCTTTATTAGACATGGAGTTAAGCTTTGTTCTGTAAATGTAGGATCTTCTCTTCTCCTTTCTCATTCCAAGAGAGAAACATTAAATGAATAGATTTTGCATGATAGAGCTGTTGAAGGACAGGTTTTACTAGTCAGGTTAGAAACAGAAGATAAACCAGATTCTGAGCTGATGTAAGTGAACTTCATTGAGACAGACTTGATGGAGATAGATGTACTGAAGACCCACTGCAGTTCTGGACCAATGATTGTCAGTTTCTTAGGACAAGTGACTTCCAGTGATAAAATGAGCTGTTTGCCTATTTACTGCAGTGACTTCTGGATTTTGTCTTCTTTATTAAAAAAAATATATATATACATTTCAGGTAGACTTTAATAGCTTGGATAAAATAGGACTGCCATGATTATGTTTGGAAGGGAATTAAAAAACTTACATAGGTCGTTCCCAAGAGAGGATCAGTCCTACATAATATCAGCCTAATATTTGTTTATCCAAGCTGTTTTTAAAGACTTCCATTACTGCAGATTCCGTGTTAAGGCCAGAGGTAATAAATCAAGCTACCTTGTAGAAGTGGAGTGAGGGGATTATGTCTTAAAAAAATCATGAATCTTCCTGAATTTTTGGCCACTCTAAAGTTCTCTTTGATTTGTGGGTTTCAATCTGGCTCTCCTGAAAACATCATGCATCCTCAACCCATACTCATTATCGTGATAATTTTGCTATTGCTCTCCTAGAGGTTTTCCCCAATAGCTCTCCCACAAACCACAGACAGATTCAAAGCCTTCTTTTGCCTTTGATCATGGCATGTTGTTCAGCAGGCAGTTCAGGGCCAAGACCTTTTATAGCAATTATTTAAAAAAAAATAAAAAAAGTAGACCAGATTCTTATTCTAGGATGATTGCACATGCTACATTGAATATCATAATGTGTATGAAATTCATGACAATGGGACTTGCAGGTCTCAGAGCCCTAGAGAGCACAAAAGGCAAACAGGCACTCAGCCTACCTGAATGCTCTTATAAATCCTATCCACAGCTATGTGCACCTGGATACTTTAAAGGAACTGTCTATCAGGATGGGATATTTGACTTTAGTGAGCAGTGGATTGGGAGAAAGTTGTAAAACTTTTCCACTCCTGCTCTGTCTTTCTATTCCTTTCAAAAGTTTTTGCACCTGAAGATGCTCAGTTACCATAGGGGACTGCTGAGTTAAAGTGGTTGAAAATTTCAGGTATTTAAAAAAAAAAACATCTTCAGGCATTCACAGACAAAACTAAACTAGGAATTAAGGACTGATATTATACCAGCAAAAACAAGGTTGAGCCAGACTCTGCTGGTGCAAATTTTGGGCAGCCCCACTAACCATCAGGGAGCTCCATAAATGTCAACAGCTAAGGTTTAGCCAGGGCATACTGAAATGCTGGCAGGGAAGATGCAGTCTGCATCTCCCTGGCAGTGTCAGGCACTTCAGAAGATTAGCATCAAAGGCACATCTTCCCATGGTTTTCCTTTGAATTAAGAACTGTGATTGTTCTCTTTGTAATCTCTGTTTTCACAAAGCTGCCTCTCCCCAAAGAGCCCTAAAATATTTTGCAAGCCAAAGGCCTCATTCAGATCTCTCTTATATTGATATAAATGAAAATTAGCCTGATGGTAGATCAGAATCAAGCCCTTTGTGTAAACAGCATTCTTGAAACTCAGCCTTCTCTTGGGCAGAAATCAATCAGCATGCTTGTTTGGCTTTAACCTTGCTGTCATAAGCAATAAACTTCTTGCACTGGGAATTGAGAGTGTGCATCCAGTAACGACTCTACACATTTAATGCTCCAGGGTTGACTGGGCGGGTGGGTAAAATTCCTCAGGACAGGAACGGCCTCTTACAGGAGGTCAGAAATGGCAAATATTACAAATGCAATCTAGTAGAGGGCTGTCAGTCCTAGGGTCTCTCTCCAGTTTCAGTGCAGATGACCTTGCAGAGTTGCACCTTGCTATAGAGGTAACCAAGCATTTTGATTTCCAGATCCCTGTGCTTTTGCTCAGGGATGTGCAGACCCTGAGAGAAACATTCCTCGACTTTCATTCTCACAAGTCCTTAATGAGCAATTCACAAGTCCAGAGGGTTGTATTGACTTGTAGGTTGAAAACCATGGCTTAAACCACCAGTCAACAGATGAGTCTTCAAAGTACTGCTGTGACTTACTGAAAGGGCTGTGAGGCATTGGAACAGGCTGCCCAGGGAAGTGGTGGAGTCACCATCCCTGGAAGTCTTCAAAAGACGTTTAGATGTAGAGCTTAGGGATATGGTTTAGTGGGGACTGTTAGCGTTAGGTCAGAGGTTGGACTCGATGATCTTGAGGTCTCTTCCAACCTAGAAATTCTGTGATTCTGTGACAAATTAAAAATAAATAACTTGTATGGGGAAAGGCGATGAACCACTGCTAACCAAGTGATGTTACTATTGAGCTTTCAGGCATTGGCTTTCTCCAGTGCATGCATTCTTCTCTGTGGTTTCAGTTTCAGAAGCCATTTGGGGACAAGGGCAGTCTTTCACTGAGTTTTGTCTTTAGATAACTGCAAATGTAAAAAAAAAAAAAAAAAAAAAAAAGAGAGGGGGAGTAAAACAAAAAACAGGTATCCTCCCCACTTTTCTCACTTCACTTAAGCCTTAAATTGCTCATCACAAAACACTTCCCATTGGATATCCCAGGGTATCAAAAGGTCTTTTTTTAATTCACTGGCATGTCTCAGCTAAGGTAGGGAAAAAAAAAAAAAAAAGCAAGGGAGCATGTGCATGTGTAGGGGGATTTGTAAACAAAATAAGTAACCTGAGGAAACTCTGGAGAACAAAATAAACAAACATATAAATAGATAGCAAACCAGTTTTGCTTTCAAGGTGGGAAAACTGCCAAGGAGAGAGTTTGCTCACAGTTCCCTGTGGGGTCTTCCTAGATTTTGCTCTACACAGAACATGGAATACATTGAGAGAAGCAGGCTCCCACTCTGGGTTCACATTCTTCTTCCCCTGTAAACCCTTAAATTAAAATGCCCCTACCTTGGAAGCACAGGGCTCATTCTGAGGTCCTCAATGGAGAGCTCAGATCTCTTTTTTGCTTTCTCCCTAAGAAGGGTTTCTTTAAATAAATAATGATGTGCTGTAAATAAATCCAGGACTGTTTTCCCTGGAAAGATTTCTGAGCAGCATGGGCAGGAGCAGAATGAATGTGGAGGAGTGTTTCAAACCAGAACGAAAAGATATGCAGAGCTTTAGCTAGCTTGCACCACTAAATCAAAAGGGTTAACCAAAAGGTCCTTTTCAATCTCAAGCAGTGCACACAACAGCAGAAACTCTCCTTGTAGGTGCTGCTCCCACCATTTGCTCCATTCTAGCTTCCTCTCCCGATGCCTGAGTATGCCCAATGATATGAGAATACACCCGGAGCTGTTGGGGCTTACGTTTACTTAATAGCATCGATCGTTTTTAATTATCTGGCTGCAGTTAGGCTGCTCTGCCTTAGTGTCAGACAGTCCCTGGAGAGGCAGCGCTGACGCCTCGCAGCCCAGTCAGCCGAAGCCGCATTCCCCAGTGCTGGTGGCAATGACACAGCTACCAGAGGAACTCAGACCCGGCAGCATCTGAAAGCAATAAAGCAAATGAAAACTGCGGGGAAGCGTAAGCGGCAGGCATCTGGGTGGGAGCAGCCAACGCGTTTGGTTGTATGGAGAGAAGTCATTAGCAGCCATTTTTGTTCCAAAAGACATCCTGGTCTTGGAGATAAGATTCCTGTTGAGATATTTCCTTGTCATTCCCAGCTTTTGATCTCTAATTTTAATCTTTGTTTCAATTTGATTGAGCTCAGATGCCAGACTCTTCTCTTCCTCCTCTCACCAAATGACTTTGCAGTAGCAAGCCTGTTGGAGACCCAGACTTTCTACCACTACACCGAACATTCACGGGCACTCCGAATGTCTCTATTCCTGCAGCAAAAGGACATATATGTTCCTCCTGCCAATGCAAAAGCTTCCCCAGCACAAGCTAGTGGGAAAGAGACTCATAGCACATCCTGGAAAACACCACCCTATGAGGGCAGCAGGACTAATACCCATTCCCATAACAAAACTACCTGAAAAACAGACCCTGGCAATGTGTGTAAGCTTTGTTTGCATGAACTTAACTCAGAAAAGTCTCAGTGGTTCATTTTAGCTACAGACATGTCGTGCTTTTGATTTCATTGACAGAGCACACCACAAGCTTTCTTTTGATTCAGATTCACAGGATAATTGCAACCTGCCAATGTTTAGCACAAGCAAACACACAGGCTTCCAAAATGCACTGGTATCACAGCCTGCAGCCCATTATTTCCACAAAGACCATTAAATAATAGCAGGCAGATGGAGCAACAGCAACAAAAAATCTGGAGCATCCATGAAAATTCACATCTTGAGAGTGCAAACAAAGTTGCAGCAAGCTATTGTTTGAATTGAGACTCACATTAACTTTGCATACTTTTGTAGCTCAAGTAAAGAGAGTGAATACAACTTATCTTACTCATCTGAACATAAGTCCTTCAGGCGGTTTGTCCAATTTAAAGGTCAGGGAGGCATATATGATGCTGTGCAGGATGTATATCCGTTCCCTTTTAGCCTTTTGCAAGTTCTCCAAACCATCATGAACCAGAGGAACATTTAATTTCTGTTGCTGTGGAAAAGGACTGCTGTCTGATTTCAGAAAAGTGGCTTCTCCAGCTCATTTACCTCAAGCATACCCCTTGGAAGAGGAGCATTCAGATGTCCTATTGCTTCTTTCCAATTGCTGCTGGGGTAGCCAGCTGTCCTGGGCACATTGGTCTCTCTAATGTTTGACTAAGCGTGTTAGAGTAGGTGTCTCTGAGGCAATGCCACTTTTGAGCATAAGATGAGCCAGGAATGGACTGGATGTGCTTGACCCAGGAGATGCTCAAAGGGAATTCATATAGGAGGGAGTCTGAAGCCTTGAGAAGGATATCAAACCTCTCTATTCAGAGCAGAATTTAACACAGATTGAAAATTCTTTGTATACTTCAAGGCTTTTTACTTCATTTCCAGGGATGTTCTACATGCACGTCCGCCCTAATTAAATCATTCCCAATAATTACATTGTTTTTGAAGACTATTTGTCAAACATATACATATATATATAATTTGTAACGTACATGATCATAGTAATACATCAAGTTCCTGAAAGTCATTGAGCCCTGCATCAATTGCCTTCAGTCTAAATTGTTTTATGCTATTCAATTGGGTTATAAAACCTTGGCCACCTAGTGAATCTGGTCGCGGCTATAAATCTCTGCAGCTGGGAAACTGGAAGGCAGCCCTGCCTACCTTACAATGAGGAGAAACCCTGCTTCCCATTCCAATTCAGCAGTTCCTGCAGAGTATAAAAACCTTTCTGAGAAAAATCCTTCAAAAATAGTAATAAAGAGCTGAGGGGAGCCCAGGGAAGAACACAGAATTATAGATGGTATTAGGAGGGCTCTGGTGTATTTTGAAGGACATTTTGAAAGCCACGGCAGTGATAGGATGAGATTTTGCTCTGCAAAAGTGTGCAGGCGTCCTGCTGCAAGGCGTATTGACAGCACACATGCAGCACCGCCATTACACTGCCCAGTGATATCGATTTGTTGTGCCCACTGCTTGTAAGGCCCTTAGAAACCAAGCAAGCTACAGTGAATGTTGCTGAACATCCATTTCCCAAGGCTATTGAAATGGGATTTTTTTTTTTTTTTGGTGACTGGCCAATGAATAGAACAATCCTGACGGAAGAAAACCGGCCAATTCCTGGCTTCTGTGTCAGGGCTGAATAAAGAGGATCAGCTCACACAGTAGGCAAAAAGGATACAACATACTTGTGATAAAATGGTTGCCTTTTATTCCTTTTTCTGTTAACTTCCATGTTTTCAGTTTTTCTTCCTTCAAAAAATTATTTTAAAGCCTTGTATAACATTGAGGTCAAACTAATGGCTCTGTAGTTGCCCAGAACATCTTGTTCTCTCCCTGCTTTTCTTACTTAACTGTGGAGACCAAATCCTATTTTCCAGTTACATGAACTACCCATGACTGAATGAATGCATCATTGCTGCTGGACTAGCCAATTCACATGCTTCTTCTTCCAGATTTTGGGGACAGAGACTATCTGTCCCCAAGCCTCCCTTCCTCCTCCTATGTGGTCGTTCCCTTTTCTATAGCTTCATCCTCATTTGCTTTCACTTGCAAATTCACCCATGCCCTTAATCAAAATAAGGGTGGTGCTTTCATGAGCAGCTGAGCCACTCCACCACCACACAAGCTGCAAGGGGAAGATCCTGCCTCTCTCCTCTCTTGCATGTTCCCACTCATCCCTTGCACCAACTTGGGTACTTGCAGAGCAGTTTCCTGAGCTGAATCAACATGCTAAAATGGCAGCCCCATGGTTTGCTGGGGTGGTTTTCTGGTGAGTGAAGGAGCTGGCACAAGACTTAGCACAAGATTAATTGACTAACGTGGGGTGATGTGAAAGCATGGCAGGGCCTCTGCTTGCTGGCAGAGGTAAGTTATCTCTTAAGCCATCTTGCCCCATATCACAGAACCATACCCTGAGGCAAAGCATTTGTTCAGTTTTGGTGCTGTATTTTCAATCTCTTTGCTTTCACTGAGTTGTTCTCCCTTTTTCCTATAGCTCAAAAACCTTCTGCTTTTGATTTTAATTTCCTTAACAAGGTTTAACTCAGCTTGACGGTTGGTGGTTCTCATAAGCCCTCTGCGCTTTCTGACCTCTAAGACATGATTTCTTTTGCTGGTGAGGTCTGTTTTCACTTTCCATAACCCGTCCTTCTGCTTACTCCAAGTATCCTGATTGAAGTGGGACTTACTCTTGGTTCAGTTCAGAGCTTTCTCCATGATACTGGTCCCTATTTTGAGCAGGGCACAAGAGCAGAGGTGGTGTTCCATTCTAGCCTGAAAAGTATTCTGTACATCTTACACACAGCAAACCTAGAGCTCTTCAAACTCATTAATTTTATAGCTAATTCCTCCAATTTCTTTAAATATGCCCTTTTGAACCTGAATTGCAGATTCCTTCTAAAATACTTTCATTTAAATTGATTCATCTCATGATCACACATATAATCTCTTCTCAAAATCTTGCAGTCTACAAAAACAAAAATCTCATAATCTCATATTTGTTCTGTAACTAATCAGTGGATGTGTCAGCTCATACCCATGACTGCCTGGGCCTGACCTTTCTTGGTAGTATTTGTTTTCCAGTACGATGTCCAAAATTTAAGCTTCTCATGACACAGTTCTCACTTGTATATATTGCTCTCTATATCTTTAGCTACCTACAGTCCAGCCTGGGAAAATATAGGAGATTCTTTGTATAACCTAGCTTGAATGTCTTTAGCCAGCTTACCCTATGTCAGTTTAACCCAAATGTGTTTTGCTCTTCCCACAGAAATCAAAATCAGCTTATATTTGTTCTAAGCCTCTTCCAATGTAACTGTAGAGCACACATCTCCCACCAGTCTTTGTTTCTGTCTCTTTTGAACAACATCTATCCCTCATTTCCCATGTTCCATATACAATGGCTATTCTACCATATTTCTGTTATCCTTATAATATCCTGTCCTACATCCTGCATTGGTAGCTCAAGTTCTTCTATTACATTGCTAATGCCTCTTAAAATAGCAGAAAAATGTTTCAATGTTTTTTATTGGCCAATGTTGGCTTTCTATCTGCATTAGGCAATGTCTATTTATTATCAAATTACCTATTTGATTATTGTTTGCAGCATTAAATTTCCTTTCCACAGAAACTGTTCTACCATCTCACATCCCAGTATGCACCACTTTTTCCCTAATGCACTGAATCTCTTCTTCCTCTGTGCTCATTCCAGGTGTGAAGTTTACACAGATGTCTCCCAAACTTCCTTCCTCATTTCTCATTTTGAATTTCTCATGAGAGCTTCGTACATTCTGGATTTAATCCTACAATAT
This sequence comes from Netta rufina, assembly GCF_964035555.1. Classification (NCBI taxonomy): domain Eukaryota; kingdom Metazoa; phylum Chordata; class Aves; order Anseriformes; family Anatidae; genus Netta; species Netta rufina. Next base: position 69,248,086 of record NC_140127.1, on the reverse strand, counting down.
AATTCTCTTTACTGAGGTGAAATCAGTCCACTGAGTTTCTTTTTCATTAGTAATTCCCCATAACCAAATGTCTCATAACCATCCTTTCTAATGAGTTGAGGCACTTGTTGACCTCCATGTAATGACTTCACTTACAGTTTTTAAGTGCTGAAAGAATCATCCGAGAATCGTTTCTTTAAATGTCTCTTCTAAATGGGCATAAGTATCCTTGATTCCTCCTCATGTCCTTTAGGGATTCACTTTAGCTTCCCCATCCTCATTATATTCCCTACTCTGTCTGGTCCCTTTCTAATGACAAGTCAGTAAACCCTTCTTGGGACTTTCCCATCTCCTGCATTTCTGGGACTGGTATGAGTCAGTGTTGCTATTTCTCCTGCCTGGAGACAACTGGATGAGTGAATAATCATCTGCTCTTTCTCCACTGCTTTTTATCTTCTTCCATCTTTGCAGCTTCTTGGGTAGCCTCCAGGGTAGCTCCTGGATAGCTCCATTTCTTTTGTTAGTTAGTTTATTTGTTTATTTTTTTCATGTTCTTCTTTTTCCTGTTGGTTTATTCTCCCCTTCCTGCAATGCAATGGACCTCTTCCCCAGTCCTGTTGCTCCTCTGCTAGCCTCTGGACCCACTCTGTCGGTGGGGGCTCCATGCATCTCCAGCAAGGTTTTAGCTCCCCTCCAGAACATCAATGTTCTCTTCATTGATACCCTAGATTTTATATGTCCTCTTTTTTTGAGGAAGACAAATAGCATGCACAAAAGCCCCACTATTTCTGAACTAAGATACATACAGCATCTTCTGTGTTCACTATATCACCACTTCTTTTGGTCACTTCTATTTCTGCTTCAGTGGTCCTCATCATTCCTGTTATTAATTAAAAATAGGTATCCATGCTCAGCCGTCTGTTAAAAACTCCCTTGATTATGGTTTCTACTATGACAAAATTTCTGCAGGGCAAGTTAACCTCACCAAGCATTTTGTGTTTATCATGGTGTCACTCCTCCTGGGCTGATGCAATTGTTGTGAAATATCCTTATTCTAGATCCAGCAAAAATATACTTCAGGACCTACTAGGAGTTGGCCTTCAGTGCCTATATGAATAAGCAACCTTGCCCCCTGTTACATACATGGAGAATAAGCGTGGAGAGCTTTGCTTTTCCCTGTAATGTGTCTGCCATATGGGGATAACTGGCCAAGATCACTTCCTCCTTCTGGTAATTGAGGGAACCAGGGATTGCATTGTAGCTTTTGGAATTAAAAGCTGGTTTCATTCACATAGCTTGAGCAGCAAAGTAGCATGCTACTCATACCTAAGGGTTTGGGTTGGAGCCACAGGTATAGTGTTATAAGAAATGTTCCTCAAACAGCAGATATCTGGTCTCTAGGTAACTTAATTCTGGGTTTTGTGTTTGGTATTTGTGGGATGAGTTACTGTGCAGAGTTTCCAGTGTTTATAAGGGCTCTGCTCACAGTGCATCTTTCTTGTCATTGCTATCTCCTCTACTCAAACAACAGTTTTCAAACAACTTGGAGGGGTTTCATATCATGAGATTCTCAAAAAAAAGAAAAAAAATAAAAAGGGTAGAAAAAAAAGTTAGAACTGACTATGTGGCTGAGTAGTTATTTAGGAAAAACAGCAAACACACACATGCATACACACCCACAGAGGCACATGGAAATCCCAAGCACATTAGAAAACCAGGCAAGAAAAAAGTATTAATATTTATTCATCTTTAGCTAAGCACTGACAGCACGGTAATGTATTATCTTTGCCAATCTTCTTTTCACTTGAATGGTTTTCCTTTTATACCCTGTGGTGTTTAAGGTCTTCCAAAAGAAATACAAATGATCATTGGAAATGAATAGCTGGTTGTGCATGGGTGTTGGGAGAGTGCTGAAAATGGGCTTTCACTCTGCATTCAGTGAGAAAGTGAATCACTCTCACACAAAGCTCAAGCCTCGAATGCAAGGGGAGAGAATGAAAGCAGGATGTGATTCGGAGGTGACATTTGGTGCTGTTTATCTAGTGGAACAGTGCATAGATGTGGTGTAGAGGAAACACAGCATCTCACTGCTGGGGAGCAATTGCATTCATTTTGAAGTGATCTATTAGCTCTCAGGTCCTTTAAGAAAACCATGAATAACATGAGGAGAGGCGGAAAAGAGGGGAGGGGGGAAGTAGAAGGACCAATAGAACCAGTCTGAAGGCCTTGGGAGTCTGTGGAAGGTCAGAAATCAAGTTTTAATAGCTGGTGTCTGCCTCAGCTATGCCTGTACAGACAGTTTATTCCATTCTTGAACTTTACGTAGAAATCTCAACCTTACATAAAAGTAGAGTCCCAGAACAGAAGATAAGGGATACAGGAGCTAGCCAGAGGCTTTGAGGCCATATGGGGTTAAAACCGACCTCATAATTCCACTTAAAGCAAGGATGGGCTTAAAACACAGTCAGCTGTGTGGGGTGTGTGTATATAAATTTGGCATGCTTGAAAACTGAAAGTGAGTTCAAGTGCTGCTCAGCAGATGTGCTGGATGGGATCGCTTCCTCTCCTCTTGCCTGTCCTCTGCTTGGCTTCTCCATCTTGTGCCGATGCCCACCCCCAGACATTGCTGGTGCCTCCAACATCCACCAGCTGGCCAAAAAGGCCTTGTGCCTCTGCTCATCACCAGTTTGAAGGCTAATACTTTGAGTATGTAATGTCTGGCTGCTCGTGGGTTCAAACCCCAGCTGATGTAGATCAATTCATTGATTTCAGGGCCACCAGCTCAGCAAAGCCAGTCCCAAGTGACATGAGCACTATTAGCCTCATTTAGCTCACCAATTTCACCACTGTCCATATACAGTTTCACCTGTATGTTCCTGCATTGGGTGAGTAATGAAAAAAACAATGAATCAAAACCCAGAGAAATGTGTCTTTGAGGCAAGATATTCTAGCAGCCACAAAGAGGAGCAGATTCTCAGTTTGTAAGAGCAGAGACAGCTAGATCAGGAGTCACATCTACCCACATTGTACCCATTACGGACCTTTAGCAGGGTGTGATAGTCACTGACATCTCCTTCCAGGCAGTGTGGCCCTGACCAGAAATGAGTGCCTCTAACTGGCAATACCTTTTCTCTGGGGTAGTGGTGAGCCCTTGTAGCACGAGTTCCTGTATTTTTTGTAGGTGTGGACACTTTGGTAAAAGGATGATGATGAATTTAATAGAGTAGGAGAAGGCACTGCCCCAAAGCTTGCCATCTGCCTGCTTAGGTGGGGAAGACCAGAGGGAGATGTGCAGCCTGTGGCTTTCCTACTGCCAGCTGCAGGTGGGTCCTTGTCCCTCCCACACCGAGTGGGCAGGGGGTCCAACACAGCCCTGTGGGTGATGGAGAATGCTGTGCCCCTGCCACAACACCACAGGGCTTGGAGAAGGTGCTGAGTTACAGACCCCTGCTCACACCACACCCTCATGGCAGCATGAGCTGTGCCCAGCAGGTGCCTGCCTGCCTGCCTGCCTGGGAAGTGCGTGCTGTAAAGCTGGACTTTATGGCCAACCTCCTCTAGCTGCAGCAGAAAAAGTCAAGCTTTATAGGAATCATTATCTGCAGAGAGTGGGGAAATGTTTTTTTTGGGGGAAAGGAAATGTTTTTTTGGAAAGGAAATTTGAAAATCTGATTTTCTGATTTCAGTGCTATGGCATATCTGAGTTTATCCATCTGGCTCCAAACCTGCAGATGGGAGGGCTGTATCCCGGCAGGGTATCCCCAGGGCTGTTCCCCCTCGCCAGGCTGAGCACATGCCAGCACACCCTCTCTGGCTCTGAATTTACTTGAGCTGTCCATGCTGACTGCACCATCGCAAAAACCAAGCCCATCCTCACAGAGAGCAGCATACCACCGAGTTTCTGGCTCCAGCACTCCAGCAAGCACTATTTGAATTAAGCACTTATTTTAATTTGTAGGATATTCACAGACTTTAATCAGCACTGGAGTTTCGTAGAACACAATTACTATTTTCTCAGTCTCCTTTTCACTGGTACAATGGATAGTTATTGATAGTTTGTCAAAGTTATGTGCAGCATCTGTCCTGCACTGTCCAGTGAAATAAAAATCCAGCTGCCTGTTTTGTAAAGCAGCAATTTAAAATGACTGGTAAAGGTGCTTTTGCCAGGTCAGGGTGGGAATGAGCACAAAGACATCTCACTTTTCCTTTTTTTTTTTTTTTTTTTTTTTGGTGGCAGTGTCTGGGTGGTGGCTCATTATCAATTGTAAATTAGAGGGGGCGGAGAAAGGGACATGAATGACAAAGTTCAGAAACAGCATCTGCTGAAGAAAAACAAATGAGGTGGGGGGCAAGGCAGGAAAAAACAGATGAAACACTGTAATTGCTTGGCAACAAGTTGCTATTGTAATTTAGAAAATTGGAAGCATCCGTTCTCAAACAGTTCAAGCTTTATTTTGTTTCTTCTTTATTTTTGACTGCAGCCCTTGTTTTGCGATCAGCTGTGTCCTCCTATAGGATTACTGGCTCCCCCTCACACGGAGTAGTAATGGACCCCTCGTGTTTGGTTATGGGCCATCGAAGAAAGCATTTTGCAATTGTTTCGCAGTGCAGTCATTTAACAAGATTAGAGATAATTTGCCCCTTGGAATGCAAAACTGTTTCTACAGGTGCTTAAGCTTCCTGGCTTTTGGATTAGAGGCCTCATTTTGTTTTGTGCCATTGCATTCAGTGAGGTCTCCGAGGACTGTAAATAAATGAACAGCTACCCGCTGCAGCTGTGAAACTAATTTTCTAGACTGAGCTACAAGAGTTGCAGCTTACAAAGCTCAGTGGTTGTAGATAAATATGTGCATGCTAATGTATTAAACGTGCTGATTAACTAATACTGACTGCGCCTGAATACAAGCCATTTATTTGCCAAACAGGAGACTGGAGAAGCAAGCCTGACCAAGGAGAGAGCAGGCTGCTGGAGCCGAGCAGGAGGTGCAGAGTCATCGGAGCTCTTCAGGGTGGTAAAAGGGGTGAAGACCATGCACTCTCATCCAGGCAGACCTCCTTCACACTTTCCCACCTCCCTCAGACCTCCTTCACACTTCCCCACCTCCTTCTCCCACGGCGAAGAGAGCAAGCCCCAAGCTTTGGCTGCATCCAGGAGAATGGGAAGTCTGGTAGACATCCACTAAGATGGGAGACCTCAAGGACATAGGGATGCCATGGACTCCTTCCAAAGGAAAGGAAAGCCAATGCATGTTCCCCCAGGGAATCTCGTGCTTTGCATCCAGATGTGGTCTCTGGACAGTTCTCCAAGAAGTATCATGGATGCTTGGAGGGAACTGGGTCATAGGTTTCTTACTGAGGATTGAAGGAAGCCTCATTCATTGGTTTTCTCTCTCTTTTTTTTTTTTTTTTTTTTTTTTTTTTTTTTTTTTTTTTTTTTTGCCATTCCTTTTCTTTTAATGTTCCTCTTCCATCTTTGTGTATAATTTGTTCATTTCAGCAATACAGAAATTGGATTCATGATTTCAAAAAACATTTTATTTTTATTTTTTTTTTCCCAAAAGTTGCTTTTTGTTCAGAGGTAGAATGAAAATTAAACCTTCTGAAATTCCCCACAAGAAAAGATTATTTTCCTCTGCTCAGCCCTGTGACAATTCTTGGTTTGGGAACAGTTTGAGGGAAGACTTGATAGGATCCAAAACCCTTTCTGCTTCAGACACATGCAGTGGCTCCTGAAGGCTGACCTGGCTCTGACTCTGTGTGAAATTCAGGAACACCATGCTTCTGTAATTTCTGGCCCTTGGAGGCCCAGAACCCTGCCAAGCTAACAGATGAGGACAGTGGGCAAGAGTTGAATCCTGCATGGCAAGTGCAGCTCCATCAGGAGCATGGCCTGATGCTGGTGAAGTCCTCCTGAAACTCAGCTGCTTCCATGCAACACTTTTATATAGGTGAATCAGCAATGTCAGGGGCAATAGATGTTTTGTCATGATCAGATATTAAATAATTTCTCATTTGCACAAGACTGGAGGCAGTTAAAACCCTGCACACAGTAAAGGACTTGCTTTCTGTGCTACTTGGTAGCAATTCTATGCACTGAGCATAGATCCCCAGGCTCTAGGAGGGTGGCAGGTCCCCAGGGGGATTGCTGCAGGTGGGTTATGTAAAAAAGGCCTCATGCATTATTTCAGACCATGGTTGTCCTCAGAGAGTTGACGACAAGGAAGTAAGATCTGTTGCTGTTGTAGTTTGAAGCCAGTATTTACTCAAACCTGATACAAAGCCTGTTAGTTAGGCTGAGGATGTATGACCTCAGTGGCTTTCATTCAGGTAAAGTTTTTTTTTTTTGCTTAGGTAATTCCTGTATCTCTTTTAAAAGATCATTGACAGAAATGAATACCCACCTGTTAAAAGAAACATAATGTTTAACCAGCAGAAAAATAAAGGTGGAACCCTCCATTCCTTTTTGTAAAGCATCTCTGAAAAGAAAAAAAAGGAAGTGGGTGGAATGCATAAGAGATGTAGTGGAGATGTAGTGAGTGTATGTTTATTCCTGTGTTCTTGCACTATTTATTTTTTTTTTTAGATCTTCTAAGTCTATGGATGGTGAGAGTTTGGAAGGGAAGAAGTATGGCCAGTGACCTGGGGACTAATCCAAAATTTAGAAGATCATTGCTTAAGATCTTGCACTTGCTGTGCCAAAGGTCTTCTGGCTACTTTAAAAAAAATGCTGAACCTAGGTGCCTAAGGGACAGAGGACTTGAACTGCCTGAGTCTGGATAACAAAGGATTTTAGAAGTGATTTAGGAGAGATTTTTAATAAAGATTTTAACTATGTTCAGGCAGGCATATATGAAAAATAAATATTTCATTAGAGCAACTGGAGATATGTTTAGCTGTAAGATGCCACTGGGAGGGATGGTTCTATTGCAGCCTAACCCTCGCTGCTTCTTTCCACCTTCACCAAACTGTGCAGTAGTGGTGAAGCTTTGGTAGAGTTAGCATTTGGGAGCTTACAGCGAAGTCAAATGAGCACCAACACCAGACAGAAGAAGCAACAAGACTTAGCAGCCATAGGTGAACATGACCATCCCTTACAGCACCAGGTAGTGCTGTGGCTCAGCTGGATGGTGAAAAAACTCCTAAAAGTTCTGTTTGGCTGCGTATTTTTGGTTTTTTATTTATTTATTTATTTATTTATTCTCTTTTTAGAAATAAGGTTAGCTAACTTTTTCAAAATCTTGAAAAACTTTTTCACCCCCTAACCCAATAGATTCAAGAGAACAGACAGCTTCAGTTGATCAGAAGTGTATTTTTGGCAAACAAAGTATCTGCACAGAAAAATTTGCCCAGCTGTATTCAGAAGAGTTATTGAAAGCTTTTCTCACAGTTCTTCATCTAGTAAAGTAGCAAAATAGGATGTCCTTAATTGACACAGAGATTGCAAGAATAAATGCGTTAAGAAATGTGATTCTCACACTGCAAGAGCCAAAAAGACAGATGCCATAAATGGTGTCCCTGAAGAAATAATAACAATAAACAGTTTCAGAGCCTGACATGGCATCACATGAAAATAGCAAATTCCACTTAGTTCATAGCTTCAGACAGCTGAAGCCCTGGACTTGCTGATGCACAGTTTGGTACCTGTCTTTAGTGATGCTCCCAGCTCACAACTGTGAAAGCAGATTTTGCAGAGGAGGCATTTCTGCAAGAGGAATGACATTGAAATTTCCTACAAATCTCCTACAAGCCACCAGGCAGTCACTTGACAAGCAGCAAAGTTCATACAGCAGCAAGTAAAGAAGGGAGAGGAAAAAGCAAAGGTAGTACTAAGAAATCTGTCCAGAAACCACAACTCAAATAACCAGCCCTACTAACTAGACAGCCACATGGAGAGCACGTACACCTTCAGAGCAAGGTGATGCCAGCAGGGAATGTTCAGGAATAAAGTTTCCAGATGGCTGCATATATTGCTCAAACTTCATGCAAATACCGCTTGCGTGATTTTAACTGCTTGTGTACAGAAATCTCAACCATCGTCCTTACGAATGCTTATGCAAAACAAAAGGAACAATATGATTGGCAGCATACCAGTAAATATGCAGGTTTTTTGTGACCCAGTGCTTGTGGATATCTGATAGCAGGCATCGGCAATCTCTAGTAGGAGCAGGGCAGAGAGGACTGCCGGATGATCTGTATTCTCAGGCCACTCAATCTTTCAGGACCCAGTTCAGCCCAGTGCAACGATTATAGGTGAGAATGTGCCTAGGTAGCATCCTGAATTAGGGTTTAGCTCCAGAACGGTATTCCAGTTTAATCTGTAGTCTAACCCATTAGCCTTAATCTTAATGCAGCTTTAACCACCACATATAACCCTGAGCATCTATGAAATAATCCTATTAAACACAGGAAGTTAGCATGATGCTAGGTGGGTGTAAAAATGCTAAAAAGCAGCATCGCAGCATCTGAATGTTATGCATTGATTTGGCCCACATAAGCTCATCTCCTCAGAGGAAATTGGTCCTGACATTCTGTCCCATGTGTCACCAATTGTATCCAAACCTTGATATTTCAGTCTGTCCTGGGACTTCAGGACTAACTCTGGTCTTCCCCAGGAATTATCCTATTATGTACACTCATGACTAGTCATCCCTCAGCACCCTGAGGCATCTCCATCCCTTCTAGTTCCTGGGCACCCAGAGTACATCAGCAGTGCCCAGTCACTTTTTATATTGCAATAACACTTTAATATCCCAATCAAGATTTATTTTTATTTGGTTACACAAGCTGCCACCAATCCCCATAGTTCCCTAAAACCAGAGTACAGGCAGATGAAAGCTAAGAGAAGAGAGAAACAAGGGCATGGGAAATCAGGGAGATTTGCTCCCTGTATAAATTGCTGTCTGCTGTTGGGAGAAGTTTGTGAGTGCTATGACAGAGGGAAAAGGCAAAGAGTGTGGATCCTAAAGGCTGCTCTCTTGGGAAGGAGGTGTCATAGAATCATAGAATCACTCATGTTGGAAAAGTCATCTAGTCATCTAAGATCATCTAGTCCAACCTTTGACCTATTACTAATGTCCACCACTAAACCATGCTACTAAGTTCTAAGTCTACACATTCCTTGAAGACCTCCAGGGATGGTGACTCAACCATCCCAATAGACTTCCCCAAGCAGCTTATTCCAATGCCGCACAACTCTTTCAGTAAAGAAATTTCTTCTAATACCCAACCTAAACCATCCCGGCACAACTTGAGGCCATTTCCCCTCGTCTTATCACTAGGTGCCTGGGAGAAGAGACCAATCCCCACCTCGTTGTAGCCTCCTTTAAGGCAATTGTAGAGCACGATAAGGTCTCTCCTGAGCCTCCTTTCCTCTAGGCTAAACAGCCCCAGTTCCCTCAGCTGCTCCTCATAAAACTTATTTTCTAGGCCCTTCACAAACTTCGTTGCCCTCCTTTGGACACATATATCAGATGGCTCATCTCTCCAGCAGGAATTCCACCTTTAATACACAGATGCATCTGACAGTGTTAGGAAAGCCTAAAAGCAAACCTGTGATGTAGCACTGTATTTGCTCTGCACTGTCTTTATTAGAGGGCCAGGGGTTGCCTGTGGCACGTGAGCAAGAACTGTCCCCAGCAGAGACACCGAGGGGCTCTTCTCATTCAGCTTCTCCAAGGGGAGAGTCTGCAGGTGGAGGCAGCTTGGCCAAGCCTGGCTTCACCACACCTAACTTCAGGCAAACACCAAGGTGTTTGTGATAGGATCCTCTCGTGGCATCTCTTTATCACCTCTAGAAAGGGAACACGTCCCCTCCAGAGGCCTTTCTGTACTGATTATATAGGGGCAAGACATTTCAGACCTACTGGTGGGGCAGCAGACTCGGCTGGGCAGCACTCACCGCCTGCCCCAGAGCAAGAGTCTTGCTTCCTCCCAACACCACAACCAAGTATTTTAGGGCAGGTTATTTTTTCCTGGGAGTTGTGTGCAGCCCCCATTGCCCAGAAGGTCTGAAGAGCATAAGTGAGCATTGTTTCCCCCGCATTGTTCCCTGGCTCTCCACTTTTCCCAACTCCTTCTTACCTCATCCTCCCCTTACTGGCTAGAGAGCTGTAAGCCGCTGATTAGCACTTCATTTGACAAACAGGAAGTCGGGAAGAAAAGCATCATTTTCAGAATTAGAGCCTCGGAATGAATTGAAGAAAGAAAGGGGGAAGAAGGAAAAAAAAGAAAGCGAGCCCTGCACACTTTCCTAATTGCTCGTTAGAACCAATGGCCTTTGTGGTTCCTTCCCCCTGTGTCTTCTTTATAAAAGCGTTTGCACAAGACATTGCTATTGTCTGCCAGACAGCCTCAGGGTAGGACAAAATGAACTAATTGATTTGCAGTTATGTCGCGGTGAATGGTGCTAAACATCCATCTGCGGATTCCTTGTGAGGAGTGATTAATAATTTGCACTCCTGGGCCTAGAAGCCTGAATACCCCTTTTTCATGTAAAACTGAAGCGTTTCATTCTCTCAGCATCACAGATATCTCGTCTACATTGTGGGTTACAAGGACGAGGTCAGGAATGGCTCGCTAGCAGAGCCGCATAGGCGTTTGTCTTCGGAGGGGTGAAACCCAGCACGGTGATGGGATTAATGGGAATTTGTAAAGCTGACACGCGGTACTGTACAGCAAGCCCGCTACAGCCATTCCTGCGCAGATGTTCCCAGTCCCCTGTCATTGTTCCAGGGATGGAGGATTTCATATGTGTTTTCAAAGGGAGCACTGGGAGAGTTAAAATTTCACAGAATCCAAATCTAGATAGAGACAGTTTGAGGAATTAGGACTTGGATTCAGATTTCTTTTTTTTTTTTTTTTTTTTTTTTTTTTTTTTTTGGTGAACACCATTTCTTTAACCACAGGAGGGAAAATCCCAGTGCCAAACGTGTAATCACAGAGATGTTTAAAAGGTCAGTCCAAAATACTTCACTCAAATACCACCTACATGTTGAGAGTTACATGCAAAATACCTCAACCTGGCTGGTAACAGGGAAGTCTGCAAGACCTCTCCATAACAGTTTCTGCTCATCGGCCTGCTTTTTTTTCTGAGACATTGCTTTCACCCTCCAAACTTGCATCCCTGTCAGTACTGCACATTTAAATGGTTTAATGGTGGGACTGAGGCTGTAGGCACACTGCTCTTATCTGAGTTCTGTTGGCTGTGACCGCCTGTGGTCCCAACTACCAGCCACGTCTCATGGTCTTTGTGGTTGTGTCCTCAGCTCCACCACTCATTCTTGGTCCTTTCTGCCTCTACCTGGAATGAAAAGCTTGTAGCTGCTCTCTGAGCCATTTCCTGCTTCCTAATGAAATCTATTGGCCTCCTGGGGGAAAAAAAACATCAACTCAGCCAACTCTTAATGAAGTCATCTGTTTTCATGGTGTTATTGGTGCCGTCTACTTTCCCAGCTCATTAAAAAAATTAACAACCTTTGGATGTACCCAAAGATTCAGAGATGAGATCTACCTGGTCAGAGTAAATTACATGCAGTGAACAAGCATTTTTCTTTCCTTTGTGACCCATTTTTATGTATTCTTATATTACCTACATCTTATCCCACACCTCAAGCATTTTGTCTGGGTACACCTACATTGAAGCCTTGACTCGTTGTTAACTTGTCCCCTGGCTGGTTTGGAGTACTCCAACCAGCTCCCTCCAATATCATACCAAAGTGTAGTACTGGGAATGACACTCCAGGAACTGATCCAGTGTCTTGGATTTGGCAACCTTTATTTATTTATTTATTTATTTATTTATTTATTTATTTATTTATTTATTTATTTTCTCCAAAGTCCTACACACCTATCTCAGCAGGTTTTGCACTTTTAAAGGCTCCCTGCTACTCCACTATGTATTAACCACTGGATCCCACGCCACAAAATACACCCAGTGGGCTGTCCATGTCACTTAGACTCAGGGCCAAGGACTGACAGATGTCCTTTGTGAAAAGTGTGAACACAACTTATATGTCTGAGGCAGGTAGGCATGAAGTGCAAGACACACGTCAGGTTGTGCCACATCTGAGATTGATTTCCTTCTTAGAAGGCTTGGATGAAATCTTTGCAAGCACTTCTCCCCCTGCAATAACCAGAAGGGCATACGCAGACAAAGGTTTTTAAAAGAGCACACCCATCCAAAACACTCTGATGCTGAACAAGCAAGGAACATTTATTCAATTTTATCAGACTCCAATAGTCAGCATGGTGACGCCTGGTTGTTTTCTTCTGCTGGTAGGTAAGAGCTGCTGGAGAAATTAGCTCTTCTGAGTGCTACACTGTAGTGTATTAGGTAAAAGTAATTACTGTGAGTGCTTTGTGGGAATATCTTTAGGTAATGTATTTGATATAGCTCTGGAAATTATTTTGTGAGGAAATAATGAGCTAAGAGAATAGGAAGAGACTATTTTAGAGAACTTTCCTTATAACCTTCTGGGGGTCACAGGCTCTGGCCACTCATTAAATATAGTGGGAAAGCTTTATAAATGTATGGTGCTGTAAGTGGAGTGAGATTAGATTGAATGAGGGTTTAAATGAAAAAAGTATCCATTTAGGAGAGTGTTACAGATTCAAGATTGATGGTCCCAGGGATTTCTGCAGACCAAGGGAAAGAGCAAGGCTATGAGTATGCTGCCATATTTTGCCTTTTCTTTCTCATTCTGGAGGGCTGGGTCTAATTTAGCACACAGCGATACAACCACCTGAGCATAAACAGATGGAGTAGACAGGCCTGGATGCTTCCTGGCAATATAATTCTTATAAGACCATGGCCTCAAACAACAGTATTAAATCTTGTTAATCCATCTCTGAGTTTCTGAGTCTAATAGATGATCAGCATGTCCATGCTGCTGAGCTGACTGATAAAACTCATTGCTACAGTAGATTACTGAGGCCAGAAGTATAGTCCTGTAAATAAAATCAGTAGGAACAAAACAGAAAATGTCGTGACATTCATTTGTAGAAATCTATACAGTGCCCATATCTTGAATACTGTAAGCACTTTGACTCTGTCCTCTTCAGAGAGAATACAGTAGAAGTAGAGCTTGTATACACAATAGAGACAAATATGTTCAAAGGTAAAGAACGGCTTTTGTACAAGGGTTAAGGGCACAAAAATTCTCTCAGGTTTGCTCAGATCAAAGTAAGCTAAAGGAGACAGCTCTTCACCTTATGTGTGGTTCACGTCTGGAACCCCCTATTGCAGGAGCACTGGGTGTACAAAACAAGTTTAAAAAATATTTACATAGAAGAAAATAATCATTGACAACTATTCAAGTATATAGCACCATTAAATAAGAAGATCTCAAAGTCTCAACTATCAGATTGCTATTGGGTGACAGGATGTTGTGGGTTAGCATCACTGCATATTACCCCATGCTTGTGCTCTTCCCTAAGCACCCTCTCCAGCTACAAAGAAGAATCAAAATCCACATCTTTAGTCCTTCCCCAGTGACTGGGAAGCAGACAAAACTGAGCTGAATGGAATTTACTCTTATGTCTAGTTGGGACGTAAAGTCTGGGCATTGTTTAGTACAATAAGACACCAAAAATATATATTTTTCTACATTATTACAACCTGATAAGCAGTTAAAATAAGAAAGCTAAAGCAAGAAGGGCAGTATGTTGTCAAAGCAGAATGATTGTCTGGGAAATCTGACTGCCTTTCACCATCAGGGGATCCCAAAGTGGATGGAGAGTGGCCAGGCATCCCTCTGTGCAGGAGGAGGGGAAGGGCTGGGGGACCCGACCTGGTTAACCCACTGGCATGCGTGGGTCCCGCACCAAAACAGCTGTAGATGGCCATAGGACAGCACTGGAAGCCCACCAGCAGCAATAAGCTGGAAAACCCTCCTGTTTCTCTCAGCTTTCCCGTGCACCATGCAAGGCTCAATGACACTGGGGAGGGAGGAGGAAGGTGGCCCTCTCTCCCCAAAAGCCCTGGCGTCTCCGGCCACTTCAGACAGAGCCACTGAGCTGTGCATTGTGCCCCTTTCCAGAGGGCTGCCTCCTCTCCGTTTGTTTACCACACATCCTGTCTTCCTTTCTGTTTGCTTCACACATCATCGCCTTCATTAATCGTCCTCCCCGCTCCCCATTTGGGCCTTTGGATTTTTGGCTCGCCATGGGTAATTCTAATTACCTCAGGCATAAAAAAAATAAAATAAAATAGGAGCTTAAGTAGGTGCACTTCATTCTTCAACTGCCTTTTACAAGCAGTTCAGTGCTGGCTACTGAGGGAATCTGATTAAACTAATTACCCTGATTGGCTTGTTTAATCAACTGCTTGGTTTAATTGGGCCTCGCTAATGCGGAGTGGTGGAGTCCGTGGTGCGTAATGTGAGAACCAGGAGACCCGTAGCACCGGTGGTGACACCACTACAGAAACCAGCCCGCATTCCCAGCCTAACGGGTGGATTTTAATAAATGCAGACCTCAGCTGAGAGCCTAACTGTATTCTCAGGAGCCTGAATGGGCTGGAGGTTTTAGTGATAATTAAAATTGTCAGAAAAAAAAAAAAAAAAAAACCTTTTCTCATTAAAGGACTTGTCCTTTCCCCCTCCCCCTGCTGGCTCTGCCCTCCAAACTCGAAGCAATATCGGGAATCCTGTCTGCCTCTTTCAAACAACACTTCAATTCATCAGGGCAAAGAATCCCTCCTCCTTCATCTCCCCCTACCCTTGAGGTTTTTCAGCCCCATTTAGAGCATGTACGGCCCAAAGCAAATACACAGACAAGGGGGTTACAAATTACCTTGCACTAGGTAAATCCGTTCTGAGTAGCTGGGGAGGTTTGTGGAATACAAACAGCTTCTGTGTAAGCATCCTGGGAATAATGGGAATTACTATAGCTCTAATTACTGGAACAATAATAACCTGGAGAGCTTCGCCTTGCCTCGTCCTGTCTCAGCTCTGACCCCCCTCTCCCTTCCCTGCCCTCCACTTGCTCTCGCAGCGTGTGGGATGGGGACGAAGAGCTGAACACACGCCTTGTTTTGTAAAGTTCCACTCATCTACGGGCAATGTATTTTACGGTGACACACAGACTGAATTTGTTACTCCCTGAGGATTTTCTTAGAGACAACAACAGACTGGCAATCCAATAGATGTGGCCACGAGTGTTGAACCCCTGAATTCAACACTTTGTTCTGGCACAGGGTTTCCCCATGCCATAGTGCAGGACACTTGGGCATGAACAAATTCATACACCACTGTCATAACTCTCTTTTTTCTATCTGTAAAATGGAGACAATTAACACTATTGTACTTGTGTGGATGAAAAAGTGTGGGACCTCTGCAAAGATCCAGCAGACACAGGTGCAACCACTCACAGCCATGTTAGCAATCCTTGAGATCTCCTAGAATGATTTATGGAGGTGATATTACCAGCTTAAAATCTGAGGGTCAAATGAGCTGGCAACATTCAAACCCCCAGCATTTCTTTTGAATTGTCCACGAAGCAGCCTCTCTTCTTCACTGCAAGAATAGACACCAAGCTAAGGCAAAATAGATTTTCCAGGGAAACCTATTCTCACAGAACCACCCCAAAGTCAGACCACGGGTCTGAGAGTGTTGTCCATATGCTTCTTGAACTCTGGCAGGCTCGGTGCCATGACCACTGCCCTGTGGAGCCTGTCCCAGTGCCTGACCACCCTCTGGGTGCAGAACCTTTCCCTACCACCCAGCCTGACCCTCCCCTGTCCCAGCTCCATGCCGTTCCCTCGGGTCCTGTCGCTGTCCCCAGAGAGCAGAGCTCAGCACCTGCCCCTCCACTCCCTGTGAGGGAGCTGCAGGCCGCCATGAGGCCTACCCTCAGTTAACTAAATGAGTTTGACTCTAGTTGAGGGATGTATACAGCTGCTTTGTTGAGGTGGGAATTCATTGAATCAATGGGCATCTAGGAGAAGAAGAAAATAAACTCTTAAAGCAGGCCTTATGCAGAATATCTATTTAAATTTCAGCTGCCTCAGTCCTTCATCAGACAGAGCCACTAGAGAAGGATTTGTCACAGCTAACTTTAGCCACAGAAAATATAAGTTTATATACTTGAAGTAACAGCTCTAGTCTGCCTTTGTACTTGGTGCAAAGAAATGTGCCTTTCTGCCCGTTTCAGGTGTCCACTTCAGTTTGCCCCAGACGTACCATTTTTTTTCTGCTTTGGCTACAGAGGGAGTTGCAGACAAGCTTGGAGCTACACCACGGACAAATGACCCCCACCTTGGCTGCTGCATGGGGCACCTTAGGGAAGATACCAGAGCTCTCCACAGAGCCCAACATATGCTCATGAGTGCATTGGAGACCTGAGGTCTCACCAGGCTGGCTTTCACCCCTTACAGGCAAGCAGAACCTCTCCTGCCTGCCACCAGGCCCACTGCTGTCTTTGTGAGCTCCATGCACATGTTGGCCCAGCCTCCCTGGCATTGGGCAAGGGATTATCTGTACGCACAGAAGGGTTAGGTGTTATATAAGATGGCAAATCCTGAGGAGAAAAAAAAAGACAGTTCCTCCAGAACAAGTTGAGTGAATTTCTTATTTAGGCAGCATACCTTCTGCTTACTGTCACTCTGCATCTTGGTACCACACACAGTGGGTTGCTTTACCCCCACACCTCCCATTGTCAGGTTTTCATTCTGATCAAAACTGTAACGATGCTCAGATTAGTGAAAGATGTGTCTGAATTCTGTAAAAATTCAAATACTTGGTTGGTTTTGGATCATACATTTTGGAAGTTTCCTTTGCATTGTCTCACCCATAATCCACAGCACGTGAACCCTGTGGTTCATAAACCCAACTCTAATTGCTTTGGAGAAGTCTCTCCTTTTAATTTTGTGGCTTGCTCTGGGCTGAAAAATGTCCATATAAGTGAGTAGGTGAAAGCGTTTTAAAACCACAGGGAGCCCCAGTGTTGAGCTGGAAAGGAAATCAAAACTTTTCTTCATGGACAGGGTATGTTTTATATTCCAGCTGGCCATTCTGGAAAGGTCATGAGGCACTACCCAGCTGGGGTTATCGCAGCAACTGTCCCAAAAGCACCAGCTGCTAGATGCCTAAATTACAGTGACAGCAAAAATCATTACAGTTTTTACAAGAATGAGCATGGCATTTTACACCAGAGTATAGCTGGCCAGACATGAAACAAAGGAATAAACAGCAATAACCACTTGCTAATATTTCTCTCGTTTAGGGTCGGTTAGGATAGTGGTGGGGTAATCTCCCTCCCCATCCTTCTGCCTGGCGGCATCTGTCTGGGACACCTAATGAATGATTGGTAAACATAACTTTTCCCAGCAAGACAAAATCTGTTTCTAACTCATGACCTACTGACACTCGTTCATTATGTAGCCTTCTTCTGAGAGACAGGCTGTTTAGGAAAACCATTGACTGGCTACATGCCCCATACAGCCATCCCCTAATTACCAGATAGTCTGTGCTAGTAACTGTGTGATGCTAAAGGGCTGCTGAGCAGATGTTATGTATAGGGTATCACGGACACTTAGGGCACAGCTCAGGAAAATGATTCTCTAAGGCGATGCAGTGCTGTGGGACCTGTTGCAGAAGCCATGGAGCTGGGGGAGACATCCGTGCTGGCTCTCATCACAGCTGAAATGGGGCCGTATTTCACCAACAGCACTGCCTCCTGCAGCTGTCCCTGCTCTTGTGTAAGGATTTCATCTAATGCCTATGAAGACCAATGGAAATTTTTTGTTGATTTTGGGTTAGGCATTATTTGAAAGTATCTTGAGATATATCCCAGTTCTTGTTAAATCCTCCATATTCACAGCACCTGACATTGTCCTTCATGCAGGTGCACTGGGAAGTCGGGAACAGAGTTCATCAGAGATATTCATTCCTCGCAGGTGATACCGCGGGCTCAGTTAAACACACCAGCATGTGCAGCACCATGTGGTTTTGTTTGCCTGTTGCTCAAGGATGAGGCCATAAAGGCTAAACAAAAAGATTCATCTAAAGCTGATCATTTCAGCTAGATATTCATTCCTGATGGAATGAGTGGCATTGCAGAGAGAAGAGCTGCTTAACAAACACTCTCATTTCTTGCTTTTCCCACTGAGCTCTTGGGAATTGATGCACACTAGAGATAATGCATGTTCTTCTCTCCTCAGAGAACTGTGGTTCACCTGATGAGGTAAATCACCTCATCATTCTTACCAGCTTTAGCTAAAGACCCTAGTAATTTGGAGATGTTGCAAACTTTAGTTTTCTTTCCAAAAGCTATTTATATACCTGTTTTTTATCTTTTTTATCTTTTTTTTTTTTTTTTTTTTTTTTTTCCCCAGTTCCAAGAGGTAGCATTATAATACCTTATTATCGATAAGCAGCTAGCAGTGGAATGTCTTCATCTGATTGGAATGACTCCAAGTTATCATTACACTTTTATTGCATTTTAATAACCTTCATGCTTTCAGGGCTTTTCACCTTGGTATTAGTAAATACTGAAAATCCTAGAACTGTTGAACGTCGTACCATTCCTAGTGACCTCTGTGTCTCAATACAGATTTCCTAGCAGCTTGAAAGCAAAGGGGATTTGACCAAGGTTGAATGGAATCAAAACAATGGAAACACAGACAGTTGGCTCTAGAGCCTTGGCAGTGCCATGAGTAAATAAAACCACTCTGTGTTTATCACTTCATTCAGTCCAGATGGGTTGTTTTCCTCATGCTGCAGTTGTCATCCTGTACCAATACAAAGCCCCGAATGATATTTCTGTAGCATGCTGCTTCAATGAAGCTGTCCTAGAGTGGCTGTACTAGTGGTTTTGAAGTTGCCTCTGGGTGTCTCATGTGGTTAGGCTTACAGATGTCTTCTGTGGTCTCTCTTTCTCTATCAGTCATCATTTCATTCTCATGTCTTCCAGATTTCCAGATACCTCCTGCCTGTGTCTGCCTAAATGAAGGCTCCCTGTAAGCCCTCCCATGTACTACAGAAAGATCTGCTTCTGGTTTGGCTTCACATAGTGCAATGTATGTTTTGTGAAAACCTAGGAACTGACAATCAGATTATTGATCACAGCAAACAATTCTGGCTCCACTGTGTCTAATTCTACACCCCCCCGGAAAGTGGTTTTAGATTTGTTGAATGAATCCGCAGCTGATTAAAGGCTAAGGTTGGACATGTAGGCCTGAACCAGCATACAGGGAGGAGCTTCTCATTTTGTTTGCCCATCTAATTAGACTCAGCCACAGCCTGTATCCTTTCTGCAGCTGAAGCCCCCTGTTTTTCTGCAGAGAAGCTTATATCCTCTCCATGTTCTGCACATGGGAAGTTCAGGGCACTGAGCACATCACTGCACCTGCCTGCTGGAAGTGAGGTTCATCAGACCAATTGCTGACAGTCGTGTTGGCTCCCTTTGAAAACAGACATCTACTCCATGAACAGATCAAGAGGGAGCAATCCATGCCAGGAACTGGGCTTTGAAAGCCTCAAAGTTCAAGCTCCTGCCTCAGCCATAGCTCTTGTGTGAAATTTAGGACAAAATGTTTATGGCACAGAGTAGAAAAAAAATCTGAGTATATCTTGGAACAACGAGAGGTCCAAGAGGACTGAAACTGCATATATGTGGGGAGATTTCAAGCTCACCTGGCTCTGCTCCCAGGTAATATTCTTCTCCATTAGCAGTAAGCATGTTAACAAATGGCTTTGCTATTATTGACATAGAAAAAACACTCTCCTTGTGTGTCTAGACATCAACTGAAACCAAGTTAGCGCTTGTGTCTCTGTATTCTTCTCCTGAGCAGACCTGATTATCTGGACATACTAAAAAGCTAGCAGGAAACAAAACTGCTGGATAAAAACATTAAAAAAAAAAATCTCTCTCACACACACACAAAAAAATAAAACAACAACAAAGAAAACACCACAATTTGTAACCCAGTAGCATCTTCCTCCCGGAGTCTCTGATCCCACAAGGGAGCCTGCCCCACAAGTTGGTTTCAAGGTGTTTCCTCTCTAAAACCCTTTTTAAAGAGCTGAGTAACCTCATGGGCTTTGCACTGGGCTCTGCACTGGTGTGAGCAGGGCTGCCGGGGGATAATTCGGTACAAAATATGACCCTGGCTTAGTGCAGTCTGGCTCTGGCAGGGCTGTACACAAAGCCACAGAGCCTGTGTGAGAATGCCCTCAGTCAGCCTCATAAAATGTTGTAGTTTGCAGCTGAGAAGGGATAAATTAAACTAACAAGCATGACAGCTATTTAAAAATAAGAAATCATGTTTCATAGAGTAAAACAACATCTGAGGCCCCAGAGAGTCTGTACTTTGTATTTTTAATAGTCCTTTCACTGCAACAACACTCTCCCCTCCACTTAGCTGGGCTGAAGACCCCGAGTTCAAACATTTACCCACTGCTCTCTCCACAGTTTCCTGAAGCTCTCATCTTTACTATCAGTCTGGATAACTTTTCTTTTTTTTTTTTTTTGAGGACAAGGGCTCATTAGCTAGGAATTGATAAACAAAGAGGCGGGTGGAAGCAGAGGTCCGGGGCTCCCTTGGGGCAGTGGTGGTAGTGGCTGTCCTGCGGTGGAGCCTCCCACCCAGGACGTCTCGGCGCGGCCCCCAGCTGCAGCTTGTCTGCAAACGTGTCGGAGGACAGGCTGTCAGGGCTGAGCCGCCACGCGTCGGCCCTTCGGGGAAATCATGTGCCGAGGGTATGAAAAACCTCTGTTTCAACAGACTTGCAGAGGGTGAGGGCAGCTGGTCTTGCTTTGCCAGCGTCTGGTGGGTTTTGGCACCCAAGCTGCTGGGTTCAGCGTAGCACGATGGTACCTTTGGGTGTAAGTGGTGGTAAAGGCTCAAATTCTTAATGAGATGTGAACCCCGGTGCTGAGGACTTGGGGAGTTGTCTTCCACAGAAGCCTGTCTCTTTGTGAAAAGACCATGGCACCCATATCCATCTGTGCTGCCTGGGTGCTTTTAGCACTCTGATGCTTAAAGGAGGGCTAAAAGTAACCAAGTGAGAATGCAAATGCAGCTAAAAGTAGTTTTGAGGCAATTTGGCAATGGTCATTAATGGCTAGCTTCTTCAAAAAGTGATAAATTCAGGATAAATTTCCTGTGCAAACATAATCTGTGGCAGGATTACATCAAGGAAATAGAAACCATCATGCAACCAAACAACTCATTATACACATTCATTTAGTTGCCATTTCTCCAGGAGACCAAATATTGCTATTCCCTGTGGTCCTTAAAACCGATAAAGACAAAAGACAGGGTGTTAATATTATTTAAGGCAAAGCAGAGACTTTCAGCCTAATTTCTCACGCAGTGACAGCTATGGAACTAGGGAAGCTGAGGCAGAGAATTGCAAGGAGAAATTAAGGGGTTAGTTACAAGGGAGGTCATGGTTTATTTGTATGCCTAAAAATTTCATTTAGGTTTATGATTTGAAGCTATGCAGATCAAAAGCTGATTATCTTTTTCTGAAGCTCTAATGGAAGAACTCAGAGCAGAGTATTTCTCTGTGTCATATCCTCTGCCAACTCACAGAGCCCCAAAGATGTGATTAAAATCAAAGTTTGGAGGAGCATGCTGCTTTCATCTTGCCTTCTTTCCTGAAAAATAGAAAGAGTTTGGGGCTGTTGATCTAAAGAAGGCTTGAAGACAAGCAGCTCATTAGCCTGTTTGGTATTGCAATCTTGTCTTCCCAAAGGACAACAGGAACAGCAGGTCCTGAGTGTCCAGAACCAGCAGACACGGCCTCAAAGCAGGGCAGGTGAGTTTCCAGAAGCAATTGCTTGGTGAAGCTGAGCAGAAACAGAACTATCTCCAGCCATCTGCTTTCTGCAAACACCCTCACTCTGCCCATGGATTAGGAAGTAATTTTTCAGGGGCAAAGACTGATTTTTGGTCTGATGACAATCTGCATGTGGTCTGAAATGGAGCTAAGCTGTGTGCTGCGAGTACAAGCCAACTACAGCAAGCTTTCTGTGGAGTTTGCTGGAACATTTTTCATGAATGTTGTCTGCTTTTCATGAAAAATAGCTTCATAATTGTGGTAGAATTTTTCATGGGAAATTTATTTATTTATTTTCTATTTCTCAGATTAAAAAAATGAAAATTAAATGAAAGCAAAGGCTCTCTAATGTTCTGAAATTAAAATGTTGACTTACTTTTTCCTTTCTTTAATTTTTCTCCCTTTTCTTCTTTTACTATAAGGAAAAACACATTTCCCTTATTTTTTCTTTCCTTTCTCCTCCTCTTAGCTGAAAAAGGAAAATCAGGTTAGAAATAGAGAAAATTATTTTTTTTTTTTAGAAAAAACCCTCCTCCCTCCCTTCCCATTTTCCCATTTTATTAGAAAGTTTAAAAGTTTAATTTCCTCATGAATTTTGAAGCCATTTGCTCTCCCTCTCTCTCTCTTTTTTTTTTTTTTTTTTCTCTTTAGGACAGCTTTGACTCCTAACCCTAACATTTTTCTTCACTGCTCTCAGTGCACTTGGAGGAACATTTTCTATAGCTACCAGGGGACTTATCAGAGTAAATCTTATTTCATAAAATAACACAGGCACTGGGGAGCTCAGATTCAGCTGTTCTCTGTCTCTTGTGCTGACTTGCAAGAGTTGAGCAACCCACTGTCATACCACTGGGCATTTCCACTGGCATTAACCTAGTGCACTGAGTTAACAGCAGCACTTAGGAGCAAGAAACCAGGGATGAGTGGTTGCAGCCTGCCCCATGCATGGTGCTGAATCCCCTGGGTGTTCCAGCTCAGGCTCAACATCCCTACCACAACCCCTCTTTTCCAGGCACAGTGCAGGCAGTCAGAGGATGGTTTTGTCCCTGTCAGGCAGCACCTGGAGCAGCACAAATGGTAAAGGCTCTACTAGTCTAGGATTTTGACCCATGGGATCAAAGATGGTCTTTGTTGAAAGCAGAGAATTCCATGAAAAGATGTCAAGAAAAATAATTAGATCTAATGGGAAATGAATTCACCAGCATGAGCTTTATGTTGCCTGTATACAACTTAAGGAACATGCAGCTAGCAAAGTACCCCTTGATACAGCTGTAACCTTGAAGCAACTGGCAATAGCTGGACGCCCATCTAGGCACCTAAATTTTCAGAAACATCTGACATCTGGCAGCTCTCTCAGTGAGTGTGAACCTGAGCGTTTATATCCTGGTTGATCCACAGACTGCTCAACGGCCTCGTGATGTGATGAGAGGCAAATGGACCTGAGCTGTGCGGACCCTCTTGCATCAGGTTAAACCATGTTTGCTTTCCACCTGCAAGCATGCTGCAGAGCAGGGATGTCTGACAGGAGTCTGGCTGTGTAGGTCTGGCTTATACTTGTCCCCCTTTCATTACTGAGCCTCCAAGTCAGGACTTTCAGGGTGTGTTGAAGATTAAGCACATGCATGCCCTAAGATGCAAACTATTTCTGTATGGGCAATGGACAAATCCCAGAGAATAAGAGTATCTCTATTTTTTCACTTCATCCTTGTAGACAGAGTTTACAAAACTTCTCTCCTTGTAAATTTTGAGCTATTTTTATGTCATGGCAGGGAGGGATGATGTTCTCCTTGCTAAATATTAGATTTTCTTTTGAATTCATAATAGAAAGACTCTTCCAAAACTAAGCAAGTTGTTAAAGATATCATACACACTCACATTCACATGTGCTCCATTTTATCACTGGAACACAATTTTTTCTGCTCTTTTTTGTCTCTGCCGTATTTTTCACCCTGTTTGTATTTTTTTCTCTTCTCCCCATTTTCAATTCCTTCACAGTAAAATGCTCCCTGGCATATCATTTTGTTACTTTCAGGTGGATTTGAAATTAATCAAATAAATTCATCTATCCTAGTTATAGAGAAAATGTTCAAGTGGTATTTACCCATGTCATTAAAATCCTAGAATTGATCAGCACTCTCCTCCAGCAAAAGAAGATGTTTCTTTGGTAAAAGAGTAGCAGATCATAAGGATTTGCAGTAAACAGCATGTGAGGCTGTCAGCCAAAAAGCAGTAAACACCCAAATGATGCAGCACATCAGGAATACTTCAAAACTGTTTCATAAAACATCACCAGGTAGTCAGTCGATAGCAATATGCATTGCTTCCTCTTAGCTAACTTAACACCACTTGGTGAACTTATGAATTTCTCACAGTTTCAGTTAGCTATAAATTAATAAGAATGGTAGAGGAAAACAGGATTTAGGGTGTTTATAACTAAAACTAAAACTCCTGTCTCTGTTTTAATATGTAACTGTACCTCCCCTTCTCAGAAGTATGTCGGTAACCCCCAGAGTTAAAGTGTATTGTTTATCTGAATTGTGCAGACAACTCCAAAAGCTGTTAAAAAGCAGCAGTCAGGAATATGATCCCTCAGGGCTTTCTCAATGGGAATTGCTATTCTGTTTGTGAGATAGAGGCTGTGGGAATTCCCCTTATCAAACTCAGCTAACAAGCTTTCATTGAAAGCTGGCCAGACTGAATGATAAAAAGGTTGGAAAAAATGACTGCAATCCCTCCATCATTAAGCATTAAAATACTGAATTCTAAAGCAAAGGAAAACCTGATACTCACGTAGGTGAGAGCAAGCACTTATTATCACAGTTTCTCAGTTGCCCTGAATTTCCCATAGAATCCACACTGTGCTGGAGACATCTCAATGCTCAGGAGCCATATATCAGTATATAGTGGTCTTTGTGTCTTTTCCCTTGCTGTGGGGCAAGGCCAGGTGGTCCCTCTGTCTTAGAAACATCTCCTGCTTGATAACTTTCTGCATTTCGGTCACATTAGAGCAGTTCTTGGGTTACTCCATTCCATACCTGCAGCTAAACCATTATGGTCAAGAGATCAAGATTGACAAAAGCATGAAATTATCTTTCAGCCACTGAACTAAATGATGAATAACACTCTAGGTCTGGCCCTGAATCTTCAATCTGCTCATTATTTGGGCCTTCATTTCCCCCTCCATTGCTGGAACTAGATGTGTCAGAAATGTTGTAGATCAGCTTTTGATTTCTAGGAGTTCTCAGTGTTGTTTTAGGTTGCACAGGCATCCCACCATGCAGTACATATTCAACTCCCCCCACCCCAGCTCAGATCTTTGTAGATTCACCATCACTTGCGCCATAGAGACTTCAAGCACCATAACTCAGCTAAAAGTGGTTTTAAGCCCAGTGTTCCTACAGGTAATGCAACTCCAGCCAAGGGAACTGCGAATGCTGCTGAGTGATGCTGAGATCCAGTTGACCAAGAGCCAGTGCTGATGTGGCCCCGCCAGTGCAGCCCATCAGGGATCAGCCTCTCCTTGATGTAATTGTGGAGGCACACAGTGAGGCACGTTTCCCACGGATTAAGGCCGAGCCTCCTTCCCTAAGCATCCCCCAAACAGCCTGATGGAGCAAGGTGCACATGGAGAACAGCGGCACATGCACACCCTGTGAGTTATGAGGCGTTAAACCCCTCACAGAACTCTGGTGACTTCAGAAACCACAAAAATGATTAAATTATTTCCACATAATGAGAAATGTTTCCATCTTATAATTGAATACCTTATAGGGACCAGAACCCCTGATTTTTTTCTCATTTCCTCTTTGTAGGCTCCCAGAAATTTCTCTCTTCTGCTCCCTGATGTGCAGATTGTTCCATGTGGTTTCAGCTTCTCCTGGTGCTTTCACTTGCAACAAGATTCTTCTGTCTTATCACTGATACCTCAGATATGCCCTCAACTGTTCCTGAACAAGTCTCTCCAGGAGAAAGGTTGCAACAAAGAAAGAATTTGGTTCCTTGATATTGTCAGTGGTAGTTCCTCATCATCTGGTAATTCTCATGCAGAGGAACTGCACATGAAATGAAATTCAGAGGAAAAGCAGCATTTACCATTCAGAAATTTGTCTTCATGTGGTTCCTCACTTAGAGCCAACAGCTGAAAGCTGAGTCACAGTGTTTCTTTCAGAAAGAGATCCATTCCTGAGAACACAGAATTTACCACAATCTGCAAGAAACTAACCCAATATCTAATTATGCTCAGTGTAAAAAATTTACATTTTATTTCCTATTCAACTTTTTTTTTTTCCTGACTTCAGCTTGCAACCACTGGACCCTGTCGTGCCCATATTTGTGTAATTAAAGAAGACTGAACCTTTACATATCCATTGCTCTTGCACACAGCTGTGGTTCATGACCAAGACACCACTTAATCAACAGGCTAGAATAATTTACAATATCCTAAATATGCATACATTAAATACCAAAATCAAAATACTGGGAATTTGGAACTATATTGCTGAGATAGCTTAATACTGGATCTCAAATATGCAGTGTATACATAAATATGTATATTTTAAAGTTTAAGCAATTAAAATACCATGCAGACAGACTGCAAATTAAATTTAACAACACAGACTTTTGTTTAGCTATGCTATGATTCAATTTATCATGAATTTTTGGTGCTGTCATTTTGTTTTATTTGGACATTTCCTTAAGCCTTAAAAAATTAATTTCCATCTGTGTTGTCAAATGAACCACAGCCACATGGAGGCTGGATTCTTCATCAATACTATGTGCCCACATGGCCCAGGACAGGAAAAAAAATGTAGAAAAAGCGCAATTTTACATTTCAACTGATCACTTCTTCAGGGCATTGGTCAGTAGCTTAAGCACAGGCACATGAATACTCTTGGTATGCTGCTTCATCCTTGCTGCAGATCCTTCAGGACTGATGACACCTTCATAGAAGGTAGAAAGAGTTGTCCATTATAAGTAATTCACCTTTCATGCAAATTACTCAAAGACTGGATTTCGCTGCCAAGATCAACAAACTGCAACAAAATGGAGTTTGCAGAATATATTGTTTCAAAGGGATAAAGAGCAAGAAGTAACACAGTGTTTCGGAACTGAAGTCCACTTAGATTTCAGACTTACCTACTAACCTTCTCTCCCCTCTCCTCTAGTCTCACTAACATCCCTCCATGCTTTTGGTGGTTTACTGACAACTTTTCTTTTATTCTTATTCCACCTATAGCTTCCCATTTCAAGTGTCCAAACTGAGTCGTACAAAGCCAGGAGTGAGTGTGAAACTGGGTTTGAAAGTGCAAGTATGTCATTCACTGGGCACAAAAGTGACCAGGATGAATGTTGGCATAAAGTGATACCCATCCATTAGCTTTTACAGCAGTTCAAAAACACAAGTTTACAACCAAAAAGAAAAAGAAGAAAAAAAAAAAAAAACAAAGACTAGATGTGCAAGTGTAATGGACCAGTTCTAGATCTACTACTTTTAGAACTAAAGATTCCCAGAAGTGAACAGATTGCTCATACATTACTCCTTAGTATTATCTGGGGGCTTGAGGTTTCTTACATGATTTGCCATGTGTTCAACACTGTAATTGGTTAATTGCATTTCTTTATTGGTTATTCCACAAACCACATTTAAAAGTCCTAATGCCAGAAGTGGTAAGGTCATTTCTAAGTAAATTCTGGGAAGCAAAAGCCAAAAATTGGAACAAACTGATAAAAAAAAAACACCAGGCTAGTACAGTATATTTTCAAGTACTACAACTACTCCCCTAGAGTTATTGCTGTGTTCTGAAAATATTGTTAGGACATTGTAGCACTTCTCTACGTGGCATAATTCCTGTTTGCAATAACACACTAATGTATATTAAAATCAATGAAAGACCTTCGTATCCAAGTCATGCAATTGTCAACGTGTCCATATTTTAGTCACAATCCCTTGAGTGACAGGAATGTGATACCCCTTTTGAACTCATTTCCAGTTCTTTTTGTTTGTAAATAGTCTGAGGTCATTAATCAACACAGCTTCCTCAAACCATTAACAGAACCAGTGCTCCGCTTGGCAGTTTCTCTTTGAAGAGGATTACAAAACCATTTGCTCTAGTTTCAATTCCACATGGGTTCCCCCTCTGAATTGCACGCTAAGTTTTGGGACTGAGCAAATTCTTCATCTGGTTTCATGTCAAAACCATCTGAAGTCACAGAGTTCTGCACAGAAGTGATGCAGAGCCGTAAACTGTCCAACTTCACTAGAGATTGGTCCAACCATATTTGCTGGAGAAGGCTGGGAGCTGAAGCAAAACCTTGAGGGAAAATGAGTTACATTTCAAACAAAGCTAAAAAACAGGCAGATCTTACACCATTTAAGGTTTCACAGCCAGCATAGTTAGAACACTTTTCCCTATCTTTTCATCCAGAAAATGGGACCTGGTCCATAGTGTTCTTCAGAAAGGCTAGCAGATCAGCTGAGATAGGGAAATGTGCCAAGTTTCTCTCGTAACTGGACAAAGTCCTACATTTTGTTAATCTAGAGTAGTCACTCTTCTTTTGTGTTTGCTTTCCTAAACAGCCACGCATACAGATTGGTGAACCTGACGTGTCCTTTCCCATATTCAGATATTCAGGCTGGTTATAATTGCAAGTAGAAGCAGAAAACAAAGGAGGATGCCATCTTTTTTGGGGAAAATTCACAGAGCTAGTCAATGTGCACTGGGTGTTAAGGATCAAAGACTGAGAGAAACAACTGCTAACTTATCAAAAAATAACTTTGAAAAAAGAATTCTGGGAAAAAAAATCACCTTATATTTAACAAGTGGGACAAAGGCACCAGGTTACATGCTGTAACATGGATCTCACCCATGTATTGCATGCATCCAGGCCATTGAATCTGGACCAAGAGTTTATAAAAGACGAGACATATCAATATATGTTATACATATATAAACATATATTTATCCAGATTAGTTTCATCTGGAAATAAACTTTCAAATGTCACCAGAAAAGTGATATAAAACAAATAACTCTCTCTTCCCCCCAAACCTTTAATAAAAGAATATGCTATTGAGGTGTTGGAAATAGGATATTAAAGGTTGAGCTTCCTAGGCAGAGATATGTGCAGGGCAGCATATAACCCCAGTTATTGCTGTGCCAAACCAATCGGAACTTAACTTGAAAGAAAGCAGATCTCTTGTAAGTGCTGAGATCCAAACCCAATAGAGTTCTTGGGCTCCTGATGCTTATTTGGGCACCTAACTTCATACTGAGACAAACAGGAATGAACTGCTGGTTCCATGCCCATATGATCTCTGCCGCCACAAGTACATCTGGATGTCTTCACTCAGAAGGGATAGCCACCCAAAAAGTGACACTTCCAAATTTTTTCAAAGCCTCATCTAAGCCATGAAACTTCCAGGAATAGGAAATGCAATCAGCATATTCTCCTACAGTTTGTCTGTGTTGGATGGTCATAACATTGGTACCAACCTTCCTAATGTTTCTCCGGGGCTAATCTTTGGCTCTGGGGGACTCCTCCATGTCATGAAATCTCATGAGTTTTTGTGGATTTTCAGTTCTTGAGTTTGGGCTGGAGAGTATGATCTAAAGCAAGCGTCTGCCCAGCTACAGCTGCATCTGGTGTCAACTTTGTGCAAACCCCACAAGTTTTTGTATGATATTCACAGAAATCAGTAAGGTACCTGCTGTCTGCTTGAATCCTAAAAAGTCTGGGGGAAGTTTTGGACTTAGGACGAAATCTTTTCTGCTGGGTCTGATTTTTTTAAAGTTCTTCTACAACTAAATCAAAGTTCCACTATCCGTGCACACCTGCGTGTTTCCTTCTGAACAACTGTCAGTATTAAGCAGTATTAAATTAGTCTTGGCATTTTAAAGTTCATTAATTATAATCACATCTGTTGAAGAGCTGTTACAGTCATTCTGTAGAGGGATGAATATCCAAACGTCAATGTGTTTGATGCATGTGTTTGTTTCCCCTTAGAGTGACGGTGGGATAAACACTGCTTTAAAAATCTGTAATCTTCATTTCTCTTCCAAACAAACGCAAATTCTCCCTCAGCCCCCCTGGAGAATATAGCTGGGATATAGAAGACTCTCAGGGAAGAACAGAAAGCCCGAAGGCAAGCCTTTTTTGTGAATCTCTATGTGCTTGTTAAAACTGATTTAAAATGAAAATGAAATTCAGAGAATGAAAGAAAACTGAGGTCCATGCAGAGGTCTTGTGCTTGGGATCAATGGGAAATAGCAGTCACTACAGCATCAACAGTGTGGATATGTGCATCCCTTCACACTTTGCATGGTCAAGGGCCATGTGCAGCTGTAGTGTTGTCTTATTTTACCTCTTGAACTCCGACTCAAGCCCAGCCTCATGTTTCTGGCATTGTGAGAGAACTGCCTTGCTCAGAAACAAGTTCATAAGAAAGATTTTGTTATCTATTTTAGCAAAAAAAAAAAAAAAAAAAAAAAAAATAAGCACCGAGAAAGGTAGAAAGGTTTCAATTTCACTTACACAGGTTTCTTCTTTCACAGTAGACAATCTTAGCAATAAGACCTTCTATTCACAGAAGAGTTTTAATATTCAAACAAATATCACTTTACCACACACAATGAGATATAACTACTTGGTGGTCTGAAATCCTGTGAATCCTGTGAACCTTTGTGTTAATGTGGATAAGAACTGATGATCCTGGAGGCAGTCAGGCTGTGCTGGTTTCACAGCTAGCTGATATGGGTCTCTCTGTGTTTAAACTTCAGAATGACACAGAACCTTTGCTGTGCTTCACATGAGTCCCTCCTTGACCGAAATACTTTGTCTCCCTTAAAAATAAGGTCCTCATAGTTAGTTAAAAGCTATTGGCAAAAGAGCTGGTTCTCCAGAGATACACCATCTGTTAGCTTTTGGTCCTATGAACAGCCCCAGCCTAAATTTCATTCCATGGATCCATCATTTATATCTTGCATTTAAATGTGTTTAGCCATTGACAGAAACTGCTTCAGCCTCTGGTGTCCAGCAGCCATATTTTGGGACAGGGAACAGCTGGTGCAGAGCACGCAGCAATTTCACCGGGGACAAGTGAGCTGCAAAGGGATGGCAGGTCATGCAGAGCAGGCATCAGCCTGCTGGTGGTTTTGGAGCAATATTCACCATTAAATCAGATGTACCAGAATCCTCCTGTCTGCCTTGCAGTGGTGAGAGCCCCAGCAAGTCAGCAGAGGGACAAACTTGGTATATTAATGACTAAGGTAATGACTAGGTATGCTCTTCTTCAGACCCTGGAGTTGGATGTGAGCAAAATGGCTGTCTGATTAAAAAAGGACAGACTAGAGGAGGAAGAAGTATTCCTGCTATTGTCTAGAACTCCAGATCACATCCTTAGAGGCCATGATGCAGCTTATTCAGAGAAGGAAATAAAAACTGCCTGGATAAAAGCTTCTTACATGTTCCCATGCTCCACTCCCTTGTGAAAGTGATTTAAGCATAGGACTGCACCACTGTAATAATATGCACTTCTTCAATAAAAAGCATGAGTCATGCCTCTGCACAGGAGATTAAAGATGTGTGGAAACCATAAAAACACTAATCCAGCATGCAAAGCCAGATTGCTTATCTTTGTGGAATATTTTAATGTCTGCCTTGTTCTTCCAGGAATGCTGTGGGACCATTTACACCTTTAAAGAGCCTCAGCCTGTAAATAGGTATCTAAAATATCTTTCCTAAAGCTGGTTCTATAAAACAGCTTTAAAAGAAGACCTGACACAGGATTTAATAGAGCGTTCTTGGCGTTAGCACCCTTGGTGTAATATTAGCCATACATTTCTCATCCATAAATATAATGGTAAGGAGACAGAAGTGGATAAAAAAAAAAAAAAAAATCTGGGAGAGCCATTGGAGTCTTGGGGATCCATCAGGCTGACTACATTACAGATGGGAACATTTTGGGCTCTGACTGTCCATGAGATTGAGCCTTCTGGGTCTGCAGGCACACAGCTTATCACACATATATGCTTACACACACACACATCCTTACTCGCACACTGGCACAGCAGTTGCTGCCTCTTCATTGTGTTGAGGGTGACCTCAATTAAAATGTGTCCTTGCAATGTGCAGGTATCTAGAGAGTGCCAAGTGTCCTTGGACTTTAATGACGTTCATTACAGGCATCTGTGCAGCTGATGCAGAGTTTTTATTAATCTTAAACTTGTCAAAGGTCGACACAGTTCTGTTTTCTCCCTGCCCATAAGCATGGCTTCACTCAGCTCCCAACCACCTATGCTTTTATGGTGTATGGAAAAGGGAATGCAGTGAGGTTATTAAATCATTTTTTTCTGCTTGTAAGTTGTTTCCACCATTTACTGCACTTTTATGTGTCTTTTTGCTAGGCGTTTGACCACTGCTTTACATAGCCCAAAGGATTAAAACATGTTTCTAACTCCTTTTAAGTGAGGAGCAAGTAGTGAACAACAGTAAGGATTCACTTCACCAGATGTTTTCCCATTCTTCAAGGTTTGGACTTAACATTCATTGGTCCCATAGAAACAGTTCACACAGTTGTAGAGAGGGGCTCATGTTAGCCTTCAAAACAGGGCTGCCCTGTGGTCCTGCAGAGGTCTCTCGGAAAACTGAAATAGCAGCCCTTATTTAAAGCCAAGTAGATGCAGATGGTTGAAGGAGGCACAGACACCTAATGGTCTTTGGGGTGGTTTCCTCCCATATCCTACTACAATATTCTTTCATTTTAAGGGAAAGACATACAATAATTCTAGTATCCTTTAGAACATGACCCAGTGCTTGCCAATGAGAGGCTCAGGAGTGGACCTCTACTGCAAATGTGGAGCTGGTTTCAATACAAGTGTGAGACTGAGAAAAGAGATTTTGGGTGCTGTATCTGAAATAAAACATCTTTGGCTGGTACCACCACCAGAAACAGCATCTTCCAGCTCTAGATCATGCCACGTATCTTGTTGAATGCAGTCGTGTACATCTAATGGTACATGGAGTATAGCCTGGGAATTCGTCTATGGAAGATTTATAAAAGCAACACAGAGTGGATTACTATGTGGTTAATGTTATTCATTGCACTGTAATTTATTGATGCTGAATAGCAATTTCATCAATCATTTCTGTCGTGCAATACTTATAAAATCTGCAGCTTTACATAGAGAGGGAAAGCAGAGATAGCTCTATGGGCCATAATGTTTAGCAAGGGTAAAACTATATAAAATCATATGGGAGTCCTCGTATGCATGAAAGCGCTAGCGTGATTAAAGCCATCTCTGTATAGTATGATGCTTCAACATATTAAGACACTTAAGCACATGTTCGTGATGAGTTAGATACTGTCCTGAATTGCATGGTAGAAGAAACATGGGGAAAGTCAGACCCTGCAGGGAGGGAAAATTTTTGAAGTCTGTCTCCTAGTTCTTGGCTTTCCAGCAGAAAATCTGCTGTGAAAGCCTACTCACAAGAAGAATATTCATGGCTCTTCTGTTGGGACAATTCTTTAAATTGTGTATTTATTCCCCCAGCTCCAATAACCTTATAGGCATAACAAACCTCACCATCTTTTCAAAGGCCTTTTGAGCTGCTGGAGCTGCAGACATTACAGAAGAGTGGAGGGTTAGTACCCCTCCCTCAGAGGCTGCTGTGTGCTAGGATATTTTACACTGGATGCCATAACTCTGAAGAAACTCTATTTAATGCATTCTGGAAATGAGAGTAATCACTGTCAGGCAATGACACACACATGCACGTTGAGTTATTCTCCTGCAAATGGTGTTGTTGTGCTCAGCACGTGGAATCAGGAGGAGGAGGTGAGACCCACAAATATTGGCCTTTATTCTGGCCCTGGGGGACAGTCTGGCACCTCCCAGAGTCTGGCAAGACTTCTGATGCCTTGGCAGCATTTTCCCCTGTAACGGATAGATTTCCACCCATCCATCTCTCTCTGTCTTTCTTTTCTCTTTCTGTCTTCCCTTCTTTCTTTCCTTCTTTGCTTTTCCTGCCTTGGTGCCTTGCCTTGCCTAGCCACCTTCCTAATTCAAAGACACCCAAGTTCCAAAGTTTATATCTGTGAACAACATCTTCACATGCACAAAGAAAGCCAGTTCCAAGCTTTGGTGCTCGCAGGAGTTGAGCCTGAAGTGTTAAAGTACAAACACTTTCTGATCAGCCATTCCCTTGATAACAGATGGCCCAATCTATGCTCCAAGATTGTCTTTAACTCTGTCTGACCCAACATAAAACCAAATGTTCATAAACTGCAGTTCCCCATATCCCAAGATGTCCATTTTTGGCTGTAAATCTGGAGCACATGCTGTTATCTGAGATTTCTAACAGTCACGTGCGATGCAGGGAGGCACGTTAGCTAACTTGAGGGGAATCTAATCAGCACAGGCAAGTCAGTGCTCCCTCCAGCAACTTCAGCTTCTTCCCAGAAACTTTCTCTGTCAATATTGTCAATGTGATATAGTTATCTTTGTTCTATTTTCCTAATAATACCTCATCTTATACCTGGAGTAAATGTACCAAGCCAAGTGTCCTGGTTTCAGATGGGATAGAGTTCATTTTCTTCTGAGCAGCTGCTATGGTGCTGTGTTTTGGATTTAAGATGAGAATAATACTGATAGCAGGGTGAAGGTTCGGTCACTGCAGAGCTCACCCAGAGCCAAGGACTTCCCTACCCCTGGAGAACAGGCTGGGGGTGCAGCAGGGACTGGGGGGGACACAGCCAGGGCAGATGGCCAAGGCTCTCCCAAGGGGTGTCCCACACCACAGGACACCCTACTCAGCAATAAAATCAGGGGGCTTGCTGCTTGGAAAATGCTGTTGTGGTTTAACCCTGCAGGCAGCTAAGCACCAGACAGTCTTTTGCTTATTCCCCACACTACACACAGTGGGATGAGGGAGAGAATAAGAAAAAAAAGAAAAAAAAAAAAAAAAAAAAAAGAGGACAAACAGATGGATTGAGATAAAGATAGTTTAATAGGACAGAAAAGGAAGGGAAAATGATAATAATATTAATTATGATAAAGGAGTGTACAAAGCAGGTGATGCACAATGCAACTGCTCACTACTCATCAACTGGTGCTGCCAGACCCCTAGCAGCACACCCCTCTTGACCATAGGAATTAAATGCATTAAAGACCACAGGAGTTGCACTGCACTTGGATGGAAAGGCTCAGCATGTATCACACCAGAATTTGGGTACAAGATCTGCAGGGATGAATGCAGCCTCTTTCCATCAGCATTGGTGTCTCATCGAGGACAGGTGAGCACAGAAAAAAATGCCAGGTCCAGAGACCAGAGAGGCTACTGAAATAACACCTTGGTGTTAATGAATAACGAGGAATCAAGCCATAGCTCAGATGTCTGTGGCTGAAACCACACTTCCTCAGCACTCATTGAAGGTGCTCCTAATGGGCTGTGATTTTACACAGATGCTGCAAAAGGAATAGTGAGATAGCTCTGACTGGGTACTTGGCACCTGCTCATTTCAGGAGGAAAAGGGCTGGATTTCCTAGTTTTTTCCTAATGTCACAAATTTTGTTAATCGAGAGAAGAACTTACCCTTCCTATACCCTGTGAAGAAATTTCTGCTGCTTCGAAATAGGAGATAATTTGTTTTTTAAAGAGTCCATAAAATAGACAAGTGCTCAAGTTTCACTGATGTGAAAAAGGGCCTTTTCACAGGCATTACTTTTTGCAGGGCAGGGTGAAGGGGAGCTTCTAATCTGTTTACACTAGGATTAATATTAGAAGTGAGTTAGTTTTTCCAAGGTGCAGTAGAGCATGAGGGGGAAAACAAAACAAAACTTATTTTCAGGAATGTTTACCAATGGGTTCTGGTCATGACTTGTGTTTTGAAACTTGGGAGGCCAGTTTTTGAGCCTCACCGTTAGTGTTTAACTTTGGGATTAGGAATTATTGAGTTAGGTTCATTAAAATAGCCGGGTTTTGTCCTTCGAAAATTTAAGAAAACATGGTGTAAGCCGTGGAAGCAAGGTCCCTCTCTGAGTAACAACAGAGTCATTCAGCTCCAAGCATATGGCAGTCTTTGTTTTAGAAACCTGTGTGAAAATGAGGGTGACGCTCCCCATTCCTGCAGAATCATCAGCTCTATTCTCAGGGATTTACATTGCTCTCAATAACTCTGGTTTAAAGCCTTGAGAAATCAGCTGAAGCCCCAGCATATTAAAAGTACTGTTAGGGTCATGGGAGTCAGTTCTTCCCAACATTTCATGCTCAGCTCCCAGTTGGAGGGAGGAAAAAAAAAAAAAAAGCTGACGTTATGGATAGAATAAGGCTGGCTCTGAGCTGTGTGATGGATAAGGATATTGGAAAGTCTGGAAAAAAGAAAGAAAAAGCCTTGAAGAGAGACTGCTCCCAGATGTCAGCATGAGGACGTCCTCTGGGATCTCACGAAGAGGCCAAACTGGGTTGTCCTGCTGTGATGGGTTGTGCTGCAAAGGGCAGATTGCAATTCCCTGCCCGGGCACAGGCTGAGGACAAAGGCCCCTCACAGGCAGACCTTTAGCTGCGTGGCCAACTTGCAGCAGTCCCGGTGGCCGTGTGCCCACTGCATGGTAGGATCTTTGCGTTTCCATCCTCTGCCTTCAGCCACTTTAATGTAACCGAATTCAAAGCAGCTGCCCCGTTACAGCGCAGACTGGGGCTAGCCCCAGCCTGTCAATGTGTGGTTGCGCTCACAAATGTCCCATTAATTGAGAACAGTCCCCAGTGGGTTTTCATTTCAAGAAGAGTTTTAGAAGTTTGGGTCACTGCAAACAAAATCGTGCTTTCCTCTGTTTTGGGTGTTTTACAGCAACTCAACTCTTGTTTTAATCTGCAGCCCAACCAGCTGACTGGAGCTGGCAGGAAGACAATGAATCCATTTTACGACAACTTTCAAGGTTTCAAAATGTGTTTTGGATCTGCCTTGGAGTAAAAACAAAACCTTCTGAACTTTTTCATGCAGTGAAGTCATGTCAAGACCATTTTTGCTGGGGAAGGCTCTGAGATTGTCTCCACAGTGTGTAGACTGCAAAGACAGCCCTGTTATTGTCACTGGGTGTCAGGTGGCTGCTTATTGCTCTGAAAAGAGCAGCTCATCACTGAATAGATAAACCCCAATGCCCTCAGCCAGACAAGCCAGTTCATACTCTGGATGTTTTCTCCTGGAGGGATACTTGCTATTTTTTTTTTTCCCTTGGGAATGCTGAAGTTCCTCCTAATGGTGTAAGGTCACTTTGACCACAAATTTCTGTGACAGTAAACCAGCCATGGGCAAAGTGGGTAGGGAGCCTAATTCCCAGCCTCACCTGCCACTTGTACAGATACCACCAGCTTGGTGATGCACTTGTCACTATTCTCTGGTTTCTACACTTAACAGCTACTTGTTGCACTGTAAAATAAAATTAAATTAAATTAAAGTAAAATAAAAAAATGTAAAATAAAAAAGTAAGAGAAGAAAGAAATTGTTGTATCAGTCCCAAAACCACTTCTTTTTACTTCCTTGTTTTCTTCCTTCTTACAACTGCACTGCTTGTTTCGCTGTTTAAGACAGATAAGCTCACTAACAAGTGCAAGCCCCAGTCCAGAAAGTACCAATTCTATGGTAATTATTCCAGGCAAACCCTGACTATATTAGAGCAAATGCCTTATTAGTGCTCAGTGGTATATCTCAGCTCTTACATAGGTTCAGACCTGCCAGGTGTTGTACCAGTGTTGGACTATAGCATACTCCATTTGGAAGAGAAAAGGCTCTGATACCGTAATCATTATTTAAACCATACCCTCTTGCTTTGTGGAACAGCAAGCTCCCTTCTACACATAGCATACAATAGGGCTTGCCTTTGGAAAAACTCCTTTTTTAGTTCTTTATTTTTTTCAACCAAATTGCTCATTTTTCATTTAATAATAATAATAATAATAATAATAATAATAATAATGCAACAAAATGATTTCAGCTGGGGGGGTGGGGGGAGGGGACAGAAGAAAATTGTGCTGTGTACTTATTGATCTTTAGAGCACGGAGGTTTCCTGGCAAACATGACTCCACCTGTCAGGTGTTGTGAAAACACAAAATTTCTTCCTGAAGAATTTCCAGTCTGAACAGAAAACTATAAGAAAAAATGCATTTGTGGTATATCTTTATTTTACTGATGAAGAAATAACATGGTGAGGAATTGGGTGTTTAACCAGAAGTATGTCTTGTTGAAAAGAAATTCTTTTAAGGCAGAAATTCTTTTTAAGGCAGTCAGCTTAACTAAATGTAAGAATATCTTTCTTAGTTATTATGTTTCCAAAAGATTTCACATAATAATTTTTGCCATTTTGGGTGATATCACATCAAGTGGAAGAAACAACCTACTTGTCAGATAATTTACTAGAGTGGACCTGTCACGAGTTACCCTAAGGATGCATTACCTGTTTGACATCCATGAGGACATTGTGAAGTTCATGAAGTTCATGGTTCACCCATCTTTAACTTCCACACATCCATTACTAGCTCCTTTTACTTCACATCCTGATTATTCCCATACGCTGCCGTAGAGCTCATCTTATACACTAGGACAAACTAGATCTGCAGGGTTGGACATGAACCTGGTAGCTGAACATCTGGACATTAAGGCATTGTCCAAAGAGCTGACTTTGCAGCAAGCAAACACTAAATACCCCTCAGTTCTTCCACACCTAAATTAGTTGTTTTTCCTCTGCCTGTCCATCTTCTTTTCCCCAGTCAGACACAACTGGACACCTATGATTTCTTGGCCGTGGAGTACACAGTTTATATTCAAAGAGAACCATTTGTAATAAAGATGACGGACTCACGTAAGCATCCAGTGAACTCATACAGTCTTCTTCAATGTTTATATTCACATATTGTGCTCTACTGTTCTCAAATAATTACATAACTAGCCACAGCCATTTTAAACAGCCCTTCAACCCACATCAGCCTAGTGTATAAACACTGGTGCTTATGCAGTCATTTTGTATGAAATTTGTCTGCAGGGCAACAGTTTGCTGTACCGTATTCATTTTGTGAGATGATTCATGCAGCAGTTAAGACTCAAAGTGCTTTTGATTTCCTTGCAAACAGTCTGTCTGCTTTCCCTGCTATCTGTAGCCCAAGATCTAAGAAAGGGTTGCCCAGTATGGTCTGTATCCAGAGTCCTGCTAATAAATCAGTGTGCTGCAAATAACAGGCACAAACAGATCCCAGGCATCTGGACCCCTCACTCTGTAACTGCAGACACAAAGTCTTCAATCATTTCTTTTAAACAGGTCCAATTTCAGCTCAAGCACCCGCTACTAGTGGGTCAGACACTGCAAGTGTGCATTTATATGGTTCTGTGCCCAAGCAACATTAATTTTTGTCTGATTTGGGGTGATTAGATTGGGTGCAGCCCTGCCTGCTCATAAATGAAGGAAGGCTGAGTCTGCCTGCAAAGGCTCGGTGGCTTTCTGTCCTGTGAGGAACAGTCCCATGCAGTAAAATTAAAAAGGTATGAAAAACAGCCTGCTCCAGAAAATGGTGCAGGGCATCCTAGCTCTCATGGAGGCAAAGTTGCTGCTGCTGGAAATCTTTAGGCATGTTCAAAAGCAAGAGCTTGACTGGAGCAAAGTATGTAGGGCATCATGATCTGACTCCCACATGGCTTTTGGACTGGGATGATGTTGGAATGGTCCAGTAGAAAGTGAAAAAAAGGTCTCATCCTGCCAAGTCTGCTCAACTCACACAGTAAAAGCTGCCTGGGAGGCAATGAATCCCATCGCTGTGAGCATTTAGGCACCGTGGGTAAGGACTAGCAGAAGGCATAAGTGTCATGTAATTCCAATTTAAACCCTTTTTAAACATCATTAAAGAGAGACCTGAGCAAATGTCTTTGGCAGGGGGACAGATTCACGTCTCTTCACCTTCATCCTGAAGGGGTGCAGTTGCCTCTCAGAGGGAAGAGGACATTGCACAGCGCCAGCCCTTATTCTTGCTTGAAAGGAAAGCTAGGGGAAAAAGATCCCAGGAAATTGTGCTGATTGTTCACAGAATATGTAAAAATGGATGCTTCTGCCTTTCCTTTCACTAGCAGGAGGGGCTGTGCTCTGCTTTTTGGAAGGGAGAAAGAAGAAAAGTGAGTGAAGAGCATTTTTTTTAGAAGATGTCTCTTCCTCAGTGACACGTCCCCTTATTGTACATACATATGTATGCACACACATATGCACACACACACATTTTCTCTTTCATTAAAAGACATTCTGGTAACAATCAAAGGCAGCTCATAAATGTCATATTTTGAAAATCATAATGCGTGATTCCCTCTTTAGAGCGGTTTTTATGACAAACAGTATACCAATGTTTGTGTATCATTTCTGGGACTATAAAATAACTTTTTATGGCTCTTAGGCTAATATCTGAAAAGCACGGTGCATTTTTGTATGAAATTCTTTCACAATATTCAAAACATAATGCTCCTTGTCAGTCTGCCCTCCCTCCTCTCCTCGTTTCTCTTTCTATGCAAAATCATGTGACAAAAAGCTAAGTGCTTTTAAGAAACATACCTCTGGCGCAGAGCCAGCCCCTCTTTTTCTTTTTCTTTTACCTTTTTTTTTTTTTTTGGGGGGGGGGGGTGCCAGTTGAAGCTGACAGATATCTATAGCAAACAGTTAACATATATAAACATGTCAGATATAAAACAAATACACTTTGAAAGAAAACAGATAGCTGGAACAGCTCATGCTGCAAGACAACGCTGGTGCAATTAGCAGGAGCAGGGTGTGGGGTCTTCGGGGTGGGTTTGGCAGGGCTACCCCAAGGTAGAAGTACCTTTCTTCTTCACTCTGTCAAGGTCCGTGTGGATGGCATGGAAAAAAGACAGGCCCCGGAGTCACAGCCACCATCTGGTGTAGATGAAAAGAAAGCATAAGCAGTTTTTTATGATGACCGGTAAGGCAATGTGTGTGCGAGACATCTGCAGGCATGCGTTTCTGGAATACGTTTCGTGGGCTGAATAAATTGGGTCGTGGCTGAAAGGCAGCCACTTAGGGGCTTCATCCTGCCAAGCTTCTGTCGGATGCTGAGCCCTCTGCTCCAACAAGGCTTTCCGCCGCCGTTCGTTAGTGCATGGCACTTAATGGGATCATAAACGGCTGAGACTAAATTAATTACTTAGGGAAGAAAAAACAAGTAGCGGTGTGGTCTGGTGCTGTACTCTGAGCTTCTCGTGCTGATGTACCTCGCTTGCCCACAGCACCAGGGAAGTCACCACACTCTGGAGTCACCTACAAGACTGTGAGACGTTGATCCTGGAGGGATGCACCAGGCTGGGGCAAAAATAACCAGAGAAAAAGGAAAAGGAACCCTGCATGGGTCTGCTTCCCGCAGCCCTGGGGCCACATGGCTTCACAAGATCATTTTCCACCCTCCACTCAGATAGGGCAGAAGGGTCCCATAGGCACGGACTCATTATTTTTGTTATTCCTGTCATGAGAGTCAATGAGGAAAACAGCCTTTTGAGCCTCCCTGTCAAGTGGACGAGTGGGACCTGCACCCTTATACAGCAGTTTGGGGTGGGCTTTGGTGTCTGAAATGGCACAGGACAAGAGCATCTCCTTCTTGGTGGGTCCTATAAAGCACTGCAGCACAGACCAGACGCCAGGGTGGTTCCTGGCCACCGAACCCTAACAATAGGTTAAGAATAGACTAAACAGATAATTAAACAGATTAATTCGGCTCTCATACAGACTAGGAGCACAATTAAATGGACTCAGATTCTTCAGGCTGGGAAAGACACCGCTGAAGGGGATATGATAGAGATCATGAGTAGGCTGGAAAATATGAATAGAAATGAGTGCTCGTTGTCTCCTCTGACACAAGAGCTAGGGGATGTCAGATGAAACTAGTTAGTGGCGAGTTCAGAGAAATAGAGAAACAAAAGAAAAGCCGTTTTCCCCAGTGTGCAGTGAAGAAGGGGAACTCTTTGCCACAGGGCTACCATGCACATTCATGGAAGAAACATGATTTCAGGGAGACTGAAGACAAAGATGCCTCCCTGGGCTCCGGGCAGCCGTGAGATCACTGCTCACAGCCCAGCAGCCACAGGGAGCATGGGGCAGGGTGGACTTGGGATGGAGGAGCCCATGGGCTTAGGACCAGTGCCTGCTTCCCACCCAAATAGCTTAAATTTCACATTTCAGTGACAGCTGAAAAGGCTAATAGCAGCATGGGTGCTGCCAGGAGCTGGACGGGGAGGCACCGCCACGTGCTCCTAGTCCTTAGAAAGCCCAGCCAGCAATACCTGAACATTGAGGGGGCTGGATCACCCCACAAAAATAAAAACTGGGATAAGGGGGGCGGTTGTCATCCTGATGCCTCCCAGGGCCACAGACGGAAACTTTATTCTTTTGTCAGCGGAAGAAAAGAGGGATTAACAGCTGTGATGGGTGAAAGGCAAACACTTTGCAGGTTTCGCTCAGTTTGGGTAAGTCTAAAACAGATCTGTGTTGGAATTAAGGCAGTACATGGATTTCAGTAAACGCCTTCTATCAAAGTGATCCCCCAAGCCTCAGCTCACTTTTATTTGATGCGGAACTAAATAAGAATAGAAAAAAAATGTTTCTGGCTACTCAAATACTTTAGACACAATTCACCAAAACAGAAATATTATGCAGAAAAATATTTGTCAATTATGTGTTTTAATTTTTACCCTCCTCCCCCCCCCCAAAAAAAAAGTGACATTTTTTTAAAAAGCTGTTTTTTAAGTGAGTTAGATTTTTTCTTCCCTTTCTTCTTTTCTTCCTTCTTTTCTAATTGCTACATTTTTTTTCTGATCATTACTCCCTCACCCTACTCCTTCTGCTGTTGGAAAAAGGATGAAAAACATTTTTAAACCCTTAGAGAAAACTGCTGTTCATTTAAACCTACTGAAAAAAAAAATAGAAGAAAGAAATTTAAAGTGTGAAACTGCGTGGAGGGGAAAACAAAGCTGCCTTTTAAAATGCCTTTCTACCAGAAATAAGGGAAAAAAAAGCACACAGAATACTTTGGAAACTGGGATGCCTCTGCTTTTTCCTTCCTCACTGCCAACATGGGGGACTGGGTAGCTGTCATCCAGTTCACAGAGGGGAAGCTGAGACATCATCCACTAAAGGATGGTATTAGAGATGCCTTGTTCCTTGGCTAGATTTGCTTTTGCAGACACACAGGAAGTCTGGAGCAGGACAGGAATTAAGAACAAGACTTAAATGAATGACCTCTCCCACCCCAGACCAGCCTCTCCCATTTCTTTCTCTATCCCAGAAGAAAACACACTGTTGACAGGGATGGTCAGCAGCCCCAGAAACCACCAAGCTGTTTTGGGGTGATGAAGCAGCTTCTGCCATCCAAAGCAGAAGAATAATTGCAATTTTCATTTTTTTCCCTTTATTTTTTTTTTCAGAAATAAAAACACACCTGATCTCCCTCCTGCTCCAGGCTTGGCATGGGACCTGCTAACCCTCCTGATGGCCCAGCGGGTCTTGGTGGCAGTGGTGTCTTCTTTTCTGGACCTCTGCCTCATGGTCACCACCCTTCATGGGCCAGATCCTAAGCCAGTACATGTTAAGGAGATGCTGGTTGACACCAGCTGAAGATCAGTCCTCAGAGATCAGA
Source organism: Netta rufina (assembly GCF_964035555.1). Classification (NCBI taxonomy): domain Eukaryota; kingdom Metazoa; phylum Chordata; class Aves; order Anseriformes; family Anatidae; genus Netta; species Netta rufina. The sequence goes on along the minus strand of NC_140127.1, from coordinate 69,204,660 downwards.
TGTTAACTTTCCAGCTCCGGTTTCAGGGTGGGATTTTCCAAAGCACCTGTTTTTAGTACAAATATGTAACCAAGCAGGAGAAACTGCATAGATGATTTTATCCCCTTCCATCACAAAACATAAACAAGTTCAGTCATATATTTTAATGCATGAGAAAGTCACCCTCCAAATAATAAAAATAGCTTTCTGTCAGCTCAGCGTAGCAGCCTGCGCTTGCAACTTGCTGTGAGAGAGCTGCTTCCAATGAGCTCCTTGAGAAGAGGCTGTGACCCCAAGGCAAACATCTGTGGAAGCTTTATGAGAGCCTGGACCAAGGGAAAAGCCAGTATCAGACATCCATAGTCTTCTTTTGGACCAAGGACAAGAGATCCCAGTGTCTACTGCATAAGGAAAGATGGAGGGTCTTTGTGGGCTTCATGGCTAGCTGGGAGGAACCCCCCACAGCTCCCTTAGCTCAACCACATCATAACATCATATTCTTGTATGAAATTTCCTTAAAGATTAAGAGAATGATTGATCTATAGATAGATAACTCTATACTATTTCCAATAACCTGGGTCTTAACACCTCGAGTCTTAGCAATATTGCACTGGTGATAGCCATACTGGACTGGTCACTTAGCACCCGCACAAAACCTGGGCACTGTTCAGAATCACAGCTGAAGTGCTCAGAAATTTCCCTGTCTTAATAGCAGCAAGGAATGACTGTAGGACTTGGCGCACATCTTCCAAGTTTTGGACAGTCACAATCCTAGACCTAAACACGTGTTCACATGGGCTTTTTTTTCAGTAGAATATTGGCTTCATTTTGCCTCAGTTGCACTGGGAAAATCCTCAGCCTTTGGGACTGAGCTCTGAGATGCTGAAATCAGAATCATGTTTACAAGCATAGATGTGACCAAAGCATCTCACCACAGCCCTGAATTCCATTTCAGCTGAGCAGGAGCCTGCGACATCTGGGGGAGAGGAAATGAGCTTGCGCGGGTATTTGGCTGCCGGTATCTTTTTTCACCCCAAATTAATGTCAATGGTTGTTGATGCTACAGGTCATTTCCTGCCCCCTTCATTAAATCTGGAGCTCCAGTGGTTTTCCCAATGGTAAAGGGAGGTCTGGCCAACTTTTCATCCAGCTTTTCAGGCTTAGTACCCTTATACTGAACTTTGGAGAGTAGTCATGGAGCAGGCTGTAACCCACGTCACAAAAAAAAAAAAAAATATATCAGAAAATAGGTTTACAAGGCTAGGAGAACGTGCTGCTATTTGTGTGGGGGTGCTTCCTATGTAGCAAGTAATGATTGTCGTCTATGGGTAATCAATGTTTGACAGTGTTACTCTCAGATAAATATTACTCTCAGATAAAACACTCCTATAGATCTAAACCTTAAAGTCAGGGACCGTAATACCAAATTACAAAGAAAGACAAAGAACCATTCCAAAGTTGTCACCTTAGAAGCTCAGGTTGGCCTCTGGATGATCTTGCAGATCATCAAAGCTGTTCAGGCACCCCAGACATCATCACTGCTTGCACAGTGAGCTGCGTCCCCTTGTTGTGTGTGTGTGTTGTGTGCCTTTGGGCAAATACATGCTGTGTCCGTGCAAGGAGCACAAAGATAAGTGACCACAGGAGGCTTCATGGACCGCTTGGCTTCAGTTTGTAATCAAGAGCCCATTACCTGAGAATGTCTCCTCATTCAAAGCACATGGGCTAATGAACCAGCACAATGGTAATGATGTCTAGCTTGGGATCAGGAAGACCAAGTTCTGTATTCCAATACCACTGTAAATGTGGAATGCCCAGTTCTGGAGCCACCAAGCAGCTCTGGGGTCCTTCACTGCCTGCAAACTTATTTAGTCCAGCTGGATTTGCTCAGTCCAGCTTTTGTGCCCCTCCCTGACTTTTCTCACTGAAACAATCCAGGCCTGTTCACTTCCCACCCCTGCTGTACCTGTGGCATTTCCACTGTTTTCACTGTGCTTCATGAAATTTCCTCTCTGTTGGGAGAAAATGTCTGTGGGCATACTCAGAAACCCAGCCTGAGGCACCTAACTGAGCTGGTTGATCCTGCGGCTCCATAAATAACTGGGGGAAGCTCTACCATGGGCCGTGTTATGGTTTCTGCTCTAAACTTTTTCTCTGGAGGAGCCCATTACTCCAAGGTTACTGTGGAGGACACCTTTGGCTCAGTCCAGTTCCTAAATTTGGGTGGGGTGAAAACTGTTGTCCTGCAGATGTCAAAGGGACTTGAGTTTACATGGGACCGGGAGGCACATGTGAAAGCACAACTCTTTCTGCTGATTCCTTTGTTCCCTGTGCTCTGACCATACAATAAAGGCTGGGCTCTTTCTGTGCCAGGCACCACATAAAAAATAGAGGGGAAAGTTTTCTCACCCTGGAGTTGGCAGTCTAAACAGACAAAGGGGTACTGCAGAAGAGTGAGCAGAGTTTGGCTTGCAAATAGTGTGTTAGCTCCTCAATTTCTTCATGGCTGGTTGGGTGGCAGATGTACTGCTTTCTTTGAATGGTTTGGGAGGGGTACCCATGCACGTCTGGGAGGGGAACAGGATCTTGTCTTTATGGTGAATTTGGCATGAGGAGATGTTCCCAATTAAATCTGGGCATAATCAGATGAGCACTCACAATCCTAGTAGAATTATTTCAAACTGAATTGGTTTAATTTGCTACATACAAAGGATCGTGTTCATTGGAAACCCCTTTTATTCCAGAATTAGGGCATCTCCACGTGGAGTTTTTCAGTGAGAGCTATTCTTTCTCAAATCCACCCCTTCCCTTAATCTAAATTAACTTTCCTGGATAGAAAAGTGTGTGTATATGTAGCACAGAAGGGGCCAGGGGAAAAGCAGGAAGGGATTAGCTGAAAGGAAAAACAAAGGAAGGGGCAGAGATACGGAGGGGAGGGAGATAAATTGGCTGGCAAGAGGGAAGGAAAATGAAGAGCAGCTGGAGGGAAGAGCCTGAACAGGCCAGGATCTGGGCAGAGGGACGCCTGGCCAGTGTGCAGGGAGGTCACCATCCCCATCAACCTTTATTCCACAGAGCAATCAGTTTCTGGGGACACACCATTTGTTGGGGGGCTTGGCTCTGATGGTTGTTTATTTTCTTTAAGAAAACAAAATGTCTCAATTGAAGGAAAACATTTTTTTTGGTAAAAATTGTAAACAACCTCAACATATTTGATGCACCACAGCAAACTCTTGCTTATTGTATTTTTGGAGTCAAAGGTATTGAAGTCAAAAACCTCTTAAATCTTAAGAAGTGTTTGTTGTTGTAGTTATTGTTTAAAAAAAAGAGGGGAACCAATATCTTCTTTGCTCAGCCAAATTCATTGTTGCTACTAAATGGGGCAGAGGGAGAGAAAAAGCTTGCTCCAAATCCTGGCTCATATCAAGCTGGCAATGCTGCACATCGCCTACAAGAGCCCCCCTCCCCACATAACACCGTGCCATGGGGACACAGCTCTGTTCTCATTTTGCAGTGATGCTGTTGACTCCGACACCTTTCCAGGTCTTGTTGCAAACCTGATGCCCTGGTGCAATGGACAGACTGCTGTCTTCACTTCAGCTAGCCCTCATCTTACATAGTACATAGCTCCTGCAACTCAGGGGGGTGAAGACAGCAGCCTACACTTGTGGGTCCACTCTCTGCTCTGCTATAGGTTTTCTAGATGGTGTTGGCAAGTCACTTAGACTTGAGAAACACAGCCCCATCTTTCCCTGCTGGTCCTTACATTTCCTTACCTTTTAGAAGCTGCATATATTCCTCAAGGGGGGTCCAGACTGTGCTAAAAATGTTGGTATTTTCATTATTATCCCTGTATTTCTCCAACTGTGTTCTTTAAAGAAGAAACAGGAAGATGCGGTACTTGCCCATGCCTATATCACCTGCACAGCCAGGGCTTTGTCTAAATGAACAATACCTTTTGACAGATTGTATTTCCCATGAGCAGGAACTGTTTTTGGTATGGTGCAATGCACAGCCAAAGTTCAGTTTAAAAAAAAAAAGAAAAGAAAGAGAGAGATGGAAAGAAATAATAACATTTTATGCATACCTCCACTGAGATATAAAATGAGGCATGGAGTTGCTGAGTGGTTTACACAGCAACAGTGTTGAACACTGAAATATTGAACCCAGGAGTCCATCCCTGACAATCTCATTCTGCTTCAAATACTAGCAGAAAGTGTTCTTTCATTTTTTTTTTTTTTTTTTCTGCCATTCCTATACGCAAGGACTTTTATCCAAAAGGCATAATTTTCTCAGTAATCTGATTTTGGAAATGTGAGATATTTGCATGGAAAGGAACTGAAAAGTTTAAGACTGAAAGCAAGCACCAAGAGATTTCAAAGAGGAGGGTAAAACTGCAATGTCTCTCAAAAATATCTCTTTGATCATGCATCCAGATCTTATTCAGTCAGTAGCCCAAAGAAGGCTATGTTTGCTATGGCTGATATGCACAGCTCTGGGGATGATAAAAACAGATCAGAAAACACGTGTCTTCATGGGTCTGCTCTCCACTCCCTCCCTCCCTTCCTTCCTTCCTTCCTTCCTTCCTTCCTTCCTTCCTTCCTTCCTTCCTTCCTTCCTTCCTTCCTTCCTTCCTTCCTTCCTTCCTTCCTTCCTTCCTTCCTTCCTCTAAAAATTACAAGTTCCCTCTTCAAATACAAGTTTTAGTATGAATGAGGATTTTGAGACTCAGTCTTCAGAATTACGAGTCAAGGGTTATTAAATGCTTAAGAGGCAATTTAAACAGGTGCACCAAGGGTATCAATCTCCACCAAGAACATAGCAGTGCCTACTGCTTCCCTCAGTGCCTACAGAGTAGGGCAGTTATGATGGGGGAAAAGTACATTCAGATCCTTTCAACCTTAGAGGATTCATCCCACATTTTTTGCTTTTCAAGATATAGAGGTATTCTTTCAGGATATGAAGAATTGTTCGTTCCCAGAGTTTCAGCCCATGTTTAAGTTACATCACTGCCTTTCAAAAAAGGGTTTTGGTGAACAAGAAAGCAGTGTATGTGGCTGTCCAGACCAGGGTGTCAGCACCTTCTGACAAGACTGGAGAGTGCCATCGATTTTCCCAGCATTGTTCCACACAAGAACCCTGAAAGAGCCCTTGAAAGCCCTTGAAAAGTGAGTAACATCACTATTCACTAGAAAAATCTGTTCTGTCTAGAGCTGTATGTTATTATATTTATTTATTTATTTTGCATGGGGAGACAGTCTCCCCCCAAGGCAGGGATGTCTCCTGGGATGCACTGTGAGCACCCAGATCTCTCCAGCAGTGCAAGGAACCCCAGGAGTGGAGCTTAGACACTGGATTCTGCTGAGAAGCCAAATGTGAAATACTGGTTTCTGAGTAATAAGTGCTGTGGCTCCTGAATTTTTTGGATCTGGCATAGGTCATCCTTCAGACATTAAGGGCATGTCCAAGTGAGAATTTCACCATTGGTCTTAGTACAAGGAGGCTCAAACTGCCTAAGGCCATCATCCTCTGAGTTACTCCACCTGCACAGAAAATTCTGTGAGAAAGACTGTGTCTGTGTCTAAACTGAAGGACAGAGAGGCAGACAGACAAACAGACAGGCAGTCATTCTCCTTGAACAGCAGAGATACTTTTAATGGTAGAATCAACTCCAAGAATTCAAATACAACCTCTCAGCCCTCCAAATAATGAAAATCAGATTTGCAATTATTTATATACATGTATAAATCTACAACACACACTTATATAAATAATGTACATACACATTTTTATATAAACATAAATACATTTTTGTGCATATATAAAATACACTTTTATATACACACACACGGCCTCATCATATTATAAAGATTTCAGAATCCTTCACAAATGAAATAACATTGTCTCCAAATCACTTGAATGCAGAAACCAGTTATTCAAGAACAAAATCTACAATGTACTTTGATCCACCACTACGTCAGATATTCTGAATATGCAATATTATGGACCTTGTGCTTTGCTGTTGCTTGTACAATGAGATGATAAAAAGGCAGAGACTGAGATGTGGTACGTTTACTATAAAAGCTGTGTCTCTTTATGTGTATTGGGTCAGGGAAGTCTCAGAGGTGGTTGTGACCTCCTTGTATCGTTCAGCTGGAGGCAGGGGTGACCCTCTATATCTGCTCCAGGAATGCAGGGGACCTAGGTTTTCCTTGCCAGTGCTGTGTATCTCAAGATGTTAGAGGAGATGTTACATCTAATGAGTTTCACTTAACATATCAAAGGAGGTTTGTGTTCTCCTATGGAGCAGTTCACACTCCTGAGCTCTCAGGTAGCACCTGGTTCACTGGAGGTCCTAAGATGTACTACGTTATGTGCAGCCATTCAAACAAGGCTCTTTGAACTTGATCTCACACTCAGCAAACCTGGCTTGCTCCAGCTCTCCTGTGGGCTTCCTGGGTGGCATTTGGAAATGCGTTTACCCATCCAATGCCTCAGTTCTTCTCGCCTGAAAAAACGGGAACTGTATTTTTATCTCCCAAGGGACTGGAAGGTTAGTTTTTTTACAGACCGGGAAATGCTAAATCAGAGGGCCAGTGAGGTATTGAGACATTACTTCAATCTCGCTTTCTTTTATTACAGCGTGTTGTACGTAAGTCAGCTGCTCCTATCAGCATAATACAAAAACAGATGTGTGAGATGTGCAGCTAAATTTTCTAATGTTACTTTTTACTGTGCCTGCATTTTTCTTTTCTTTGTGTAAAATTATGACCTTTTAAATATCAAATAGACTATATATTATTACAGAACAGTTGCTCGGTTTCTTATACGAAACAAATATGTTTTCCATTATATTCACCAGGTGCATTCTATAAAAGGGGCGTTTATGGTAGAATCATATATATTTCAATAAAGGCTTAGTAGTTTTATGTCAGAGAGAGGTAGTCCTGAAACCAAAACCATACATTTCAGCTTCATTGAAATTGCTTTTTTGTCTGAAATAAGGTAAACCCTCAAATAGGAACAAAACATATTGGGCATTACAAAGCTTTTAGAGAGAGTCACTTAAGATTTAGTGCTGAAAAAAAATATATGGATCATTTAGATGGGATTAAGGAAAGTTGGAAAACAGAATAAAACCCCGTAAAAATAGGCAGAGAGTTGCATAATACTACCAAACCTGGAAATTGATATCCCTGGTCTCCATTTTTATTATTTGGAATCTTCCTTGAGAAAATGGTTAATTAAAACTAAACCATTGAAATGGTAATGTACAACCCTGTCTGGAGCAGAAGCTTGAAACAGTAAATTCTGGAGCAAGGCTGTGCATCAGCACAAAAGCAGTGAACAGACACGACTGGAAAAGCTCAGCTTCTGCTGTGTTGCATCTATTAATCTAGTATCTCTGTGTATACAATTCAAACCATTTTACAAATATTTATCATTTGTAGGAGGAGATGTTGCCAAGACCTATCTTAATACTGCAACCATAAATAAAGCGTCCCAACGCAGAGCCCTGAATTTAAAACAAACGGCGTGGAGAAGGTGGGGACAAACAATCTTTGTGAAATATGAGCCAGCCTTCAGTCTTAAGTCACACTCAGAAGAAATTTGTGATATTGAAAAATCTAAAGGACTTGTGAAGATTTCAGTTTGCACCCATTATCCATGACTTCTGCAAGTGTTTTGCATCATCAGAGCTTTATTCAATATACAGATATATATTTCATCAAGTTCTTAAACCAGCCTCACCCTCTCTATCTCTGTGCTTTCAAGGAGAACATCAAAAAAAGGTGTCTAACATGCCGGCGGAGGGTGGGGGGGGGTTCTTCTCACTCTTCTCTCCAGCATGAGAAACAGGTGAAACCATCTTATTTGAGACAAATTCCAAAAAGAATTATCCATTACTTACAGAGAACATCCACAGCAGCTATGAGCCAAAATATTCCTTCTTCAGAGGGAGTGCGAACTCCTACAAACCTGAGCAAAAACCACCTACTATCAGGGCAAATTGAAGCTTTTCCTATGCATAATTTATTTCACGAACATTTGCTTTCTTAAATGTTCTCCTGTGGCTCTTGTGAAGCGCTGCTGTCAGACAGGATAATCAGACGTATTGTCAGGCATTGAGCTATCATAGCAGAAGTCTTTGGATTCATTAATAGAGTGGACTGGCCCTTTCTGGCTGCTGAAACCTTTAAGTGTACTGCATTAGTCTTGAAGTAAGACACTGTTTTTGATTCACACCAAACATGAGAGGCATCCAACCCTGGAAGATGATGCCTTCGAGAAGTAGCTCCCTTTGGAGAAGAAAAACCTGTGTGCTGGCCATTTATAAACCAGAGCCAACCCTGGCACATCTGCACTGTCTGTTGGGAGCAGATCCTGGGATAAATTATTCCCTCAGTCACACCCAGATTTTATTTACTTATTATTATTTCTTTTTGTGCTGCAAAGTGCTGAAATCCAAGTAGGAGCCCAGAAGCAAGCCACCATGTGTTTGGTGTGAGCAGCCAGAAAGCAGAGCCCTGGAGCAAATGAAACTAAAGAAATACATGCCTCTTTTTTTTTTTTTTTTTTTTTTTTTTTTTTTTTTTTTTTTTTGTCATGGGTGGATTACTTGGTGCTTTCTGATGCTGTTCTGTGCTCATTCTTTCTGCTGATTTCGATCTCTGCTGAACTGAGCCTTGGTTTTGGGAATAGCTTGTTATTGCACATCTGCAGAACTATTGCACAATATTAACTTTCAGCAGCCTTGGGCCAGCGTGCCCTTTGTGCGGCTGATGCATTCTGCTGGCCTTGAACCATGACTGCAAATAATCAAGCTGTGTTGACTCAGGGTTTATTTCTGATAATTCTGATAAATCTCAGAATAAATCTCACCCCCCATGCCTTTTTTTCATGCCTAATACCTAAATGTTTTCTCAAAATCTTTAGCCAGATCATATCCAAACAAAATGTCTCTTTGCTGTTAAAGGTGTCCCAATCCCATATGAGTGCAGTTAGCAGCCTGGGAGAGCAATCACAGATTTATATCGTAGTGATAGGTAGGAAAATTGTAGCATCAGGTATGTTTCAGTGCTGGGCTCACAGATACGTGTCTCACCCTTGCTCTTGTCTTGATTTATTCAGATACTGTTAAAACTGGCACAGCTATCACTTACCCCATCCAGTTCCTACTGAATTAACCTATCTGTATAGCTCTTAGATTTAAAAAAAGGTATTTCAGCATAAAATCTATGTGGTTATACAATCATGAATGTCTTTTGAAAGGCTGGGAGTCCTTTCTCTCCCTGGGGTTCACGGAGTCAGGGCTGTGGTGGGAAGCAGGGACAAACACCCAGAGCTCACACCACCACAGCCACTGCCAGAACTGGGACCAGTCTGACCATTGGCAACCAGTGAGCCATAGGGGTTGGGGCACTCACCTTTTGCCCCTTGGTGTGCTTAGTGGTGGGGACTCATGCTGAGGCTACTTTGAAACTGTGCTTTGAATAAGAAACTTTCTATGCAGGTCCCAGCAGAACAGATTCAAATTCCTGCCTTCCTTCACCCAGAGCAGCACTTTCATCCCAGATCACTCCAAATTAGGCAGAGAAAGGATTAAATCTGATTCTCTGCATTCCCAGCCAGTAGAGTAGCCTTTAGCAGCTGAGTCTGTCTCTATCAGACTATCCCCAGCCCTTCCTGCTATGAACCAATGTATCTCGGCAAAACATTTCAGCTTTGCCCAAGCTGCCTTTCTGGGAGTGGAGGAGAGAGATGGCTGCAGGCAGCTTGGTTACAGCTGCTGACTCACGGCAGGACAGATGCTGATACCCTTTGCCCACGTTCTCTATCACCATTACAAAAACCAGGGTGTGAATCAAGCCTGTGCTATTTTGGACCCACTCCATTGCCTGAAATAGGCAGACCTACCCAAGCTTCTTGGGTTTCTTTCCTTTTTTTTTTCTTCCCTCCCCAAGCAAAGGGCTGTTCCTCCCTCAAGATACTTGAAAATATCCTGAGCCCAGCACAGCTCTGCAGGGCCGTGATTTATACCCAGTGCTGCAGATGCACTTTTTAAAGCAACCTTAAAAATGACTCCCCTTAATAGAGATTAAATATTGATTACCTAAGTAATAGCTCTGTCTGCAATAGGAAATAGATGTGGAACAACCCCCACACATCAGTTGCACATTATCTGAGGAAATAGCGTACCAGAGAAAATGCTGAAAATTTGTGAATTCTGTTCTAAAACCATCCTCATCTTCTATCTTGGTGCATGCAAATATGTATATATACATATATATGACTGTAAATATAAGTATATGGCTATAAATATATATATGTACACACACAAACTCATCCTTTAACTTTCCCTGGAAATCTAGCTCATTTAACTTCCCTGGTGATTACTTAACATTTTTAATCACGCCGTTCCTGCATCTTCCCTCACTGCTTGGCACACTGTGTGTCCTCACCGATTTGGAAAGCGCGCCAGCCCCCGATTTGGAAAGCAAATGGTACAGAAAAGTGGGGCTTGTTGCAGCGTGCCAGCCGTGTGACAGGAGCGTGCCCCCTGCCAACGGGCTGCATCGTGTGGTGTGGCAATGTCATCGGTGTTGTGTCACGCAAAGATGGGGAGGACATGGTGTGAGATGACCACAGTGAGTGCTGGGGTGCAGCACAGTGAGCCCCATGGACGTGTTTGCTATGTGGCATCAAAGAGCTGGAAAGAAGCCACCAGGTCCCTGGGGGAGAAGATGTAGACCCTTTCTTTCTCTTTTCCCCTTTGCTCTTCTCCAGTTTATGGATATTGGGGTCTCCAGGGTTTCAGTTACTCAGCCAGCTGGCCCTGGGCTCCTATCAGCTCTGCAGCTCTCAGAGCTGCTCAGCCCAGTCTTCATGAGTTTGGCTCCTGTGAACCTGCCAAAGCCCGTGGCTGATCCCTGCTGCAGCAAGCTGACTTTAAAGAGGCAATCTTCTTTGCCAACTATTATTGCAGGACTTTGCTTATCTGCTCAATTTGTTGGGAAAAGATAGCAATTTTCCCTGACCTTTCCCTTCAGAGATAACATCAAAGCAAGGTTAGATGTTAGATAAAGCCCAGGGACATGTGTCCTCCATTCCAGTTTGCAGCAGCGTGTCCTGTCAGCAGAGTGCACAGCATCTTTGAAGCACATGAACATCAGACAGAAATTGGAAAGATGTCTGCAACAGCAGCATTGGTCTCGTTACTCCACTCATCTTTCATGAATCATGAGAGCATAAAAGGCTTTTACCCTCCTGCAGGACTTCCCCTTTGACTGGTGCTGCAGCCAGCTGAACACCTGTCTGCTGGAAAACTCCAATATTCATGGGAAATTTCCTTGGTCAGTAACACCACCTGGCAGCATAGCAGGATTCCTGCACTGGACAGTGCCGTGCATTCCCACCCTAATCTAGCTTTCCAACAAAGTTAAAGGTGATGTTTTACCCCATACCCTGCGCAGGTGTAATTTTCTGTATGGTTGATGAGCATTAGATAGGTGTAAATTCTCAGACACGATTTTTCTCATAAAGATTTATTTATTTGTTTTACGTCAGAGGCAGATTTCATAATTTAAATTGAGGTAGCCTAGAACAGAGCTGACAAACTTGTCTCTGCAGAAAATTCCCCCACCAGTTTTCTGATGCCAGGAGTTGTTTGTAAGGGACACCCACTGCTGACTTCACTGCAGGATTTCTCAAGGCCATCCTCTTTCCAAAGATCTACAGGTCTTGGTTTCCAGAAGCTCACTAATAATGAACTCTTCTGCATCCTTCTTAAAGAAATTAGCATAATCATGCTGTCCTTCAGGTGAGTAAGCTATAACACAAAAGCAGTTACAAGTAAAACAAAGAAAGCTGGCATTCAAAGATGAAAAATCTGCTTGGTGCCTGGCTCCATTTCATCCTCCACAGGAACGAGGCATCCAGCTGACACACATCCACAAGCAGGCAACAGTGCGAGAGTCCTGCCAGGAGAAGCTGAATTAAGACTCAAATTGTGTGAGCCAGGCCAGCAGGCTGAAAAATCACTCATTGTGTTGCCAGATGCTTTGGCCTGAGCTGGGGATAGTAACACGGTCCTTTTTAGCACTTGTCTGAAGCAGGAGATCTGGCAGAGAGGCGCCCAGAGCAGTTCAGAAACTGGAGTTGTGTGTCAGCAAGTCCCTGTGAATCTGAGTGGGACCCAGGCTGGAGAAGCAGTTTGTCAAGACCCTATAGCAAATACATGTGGCTGCACCAGAAATACTCTTTCTTAGCACTGCTGCACCTTTCCTGAAGATATATATAGAGAGAGATGACAAGAAAAAGAGTGGAGTGATAACAGTTAGCTGGGGGTTGGAAATATCCTTCTGCTCGCAGGGGCTGCGACTGCACCTACAAAACTCTCAGAGTGGCCAGAGATCTCAAAATACGCCTCTGGCTTCTCTTTGTTTTGTTTTCAATAAAAGTTTCTGAGATTATTGGTCTAAGTGTAAATGTGATAGAAATTATTGATCCAAGCACATCTTATATTACCAAAGGTGATATTCAAGATATGGGTGCCCAGGTCCAGATGACAGCATTCCTCCATCCTACAGGTGTGCTGCAGACACCATATGGGGAACCAAGAGACAGAAACACAAAGGACTACAGAGACTGCAAAGTGATGCAGTAAAACCTATATATGACTGAGCTTGTACACAATGAGCATGCTTCCAAAAGCCAGGCACAAGAGTATGAGCTCGGGATGAAATAACAGCTTTTCAGCTCAACATGCCTGAGCATATGTTGACTCTCTGAGGCTCCAGCAGCTTCACGTGGCACCTTTTGTACCAATGTGCATTTATACCTTGTATATACACTTTTTATTTTTTCCACACCCTTGAGATCCATTGCAGACCTCCTAGAGGAGCTCTGAACATGTAAAGCAACCACCCTCAGAGCTCCCAGAGCATGTGCTGAGGTGAGAGGTCTCTGAGGGTCTGCAGGAAAACATCCCTGCTCCCAAAGAGTGCATGGCAGCAGTGCACCAAGAGATCCTCCTCGTGGTATGCAATTCTCTGAAGTGTGTGAAAAACACTTGCAATTCAACCTCAATCCAAATTCTAGCAGGAAAAAGGAAATTTTCTACGGCCAGGTGTCTAAAACTGGTGTTTCATTAACATATTAGCTCTGTCCCAGCTCATTAAAAACATGTATTTGTCTTCATTTTGTTAATTCTGTCTGTGGCATCACAGCTGGGTTATGAATCTGTCCTCTGATCTGCCCATTTCCTTGCTTTTAATATTTCAAAGCCATCATTAAAAATGAATATAGGCAGAAATTTCAATCTCAGATAATTATCACTAACCATTAATTGGTTTTCAGCTGGCATATTGTCTGCCAGTGAAACAGATGTAAAAGAGATATTCCTTCAGCTGTCCTGAAAAGTATACTCACCAGGAAAAGTCCTGATACTTTCAGCAGAATCAGGTTTGTCCTGTGTTCCAAGTAATAGCTGCAATATTTAGTTTTCAACTCTATTTAAATGCATGTGAGTTTTTAAGTAAAATAGATATTTCTATGGAAAGAAGGACCCATCGTGAAAAGGTGTTTTACTGAAAAACTAATTTTCTGTTGAGGGAAATATATTTAATACTTTCTTTTTTATATCAACCTTTTTATCCTTACAGAGATGTGTTAACTGCTGTTAAAACTGATGAAAAATCTAAAATAAAAAATATAGTTCTATTGTGTGTGCTTTTTTAACAAGGATTGAGGGTGAGAACATAGCCTGAAAAGGAAGCTCAGCACCAGCAAGAAATCGAGCTTGCTTGATTTTTTAAAGCACATTTAAATAGTATCAAACACAAGCAAACATAAACCATAAGGAGTGAACAGAAGTTTGTCTTTTCAGAAGTATGGAAATTAATCAGGAGGAGGAAAATTGAAGTTGTGACCAATCCACAGTCACTGGGGATGCTTTTTATTCTCATGTGTGTGTATCAGATGCCCTGATTCTCCTTTCATTGACACAGTTGTGAATTGGAAGCAAGTTTTGGGGGAGTTCGCCTGTTACAGCCTCAAGAGACCCGAACAGATTGCACCGACGGATTACAGAACAGATCCTTTTGCATGAACACTTGTATAAATTGTCTGAGTGTACTTAGTTATGAAGAAATTATCAGGAATATAGACTAGGTGCTATGCAACTAGATCCTGTGAAGCATGGAGCACCTGCCTATCCTGGTGCATCTCTCCGAGGGCCACCCAGTGAGTTCCCCATAGCAAGCAAGACCCAGCACAGCAAACATCTGCCAGGAGACAGCGAGCATTCAGCAAAAAACAGCGAAGTGAAAAATGCACAAGGGAAATTTAACTTTTTGCTGAGGATTTATCAGATTCACAGACAAAGGGCTTGGAAGCAAGGGAGTATGGAGACTGTGAGATCCTGTCTGAACACGGCGGTCCCGTCTTCGTTTATATCTACAGAGAGTTTGGCCTTTCTCCATATTGATTTTGGGCCCAGCCCTCTGAAGGCAATGCTCTGCTCTTTAAATCATTGCAGTGACGAGTAGGAGCAGATTAAAGGCGTCAGGATTTGGCCCTTTGTAGATTAATAAAGGCGTGCTGAATGGGAATTTTGTCTTTGTGATTTTCTTGGAAGTGGACGAATAAAGTGCTTTGATCTAGAAGGCAAGTGTGAAAGGTCACTGGCTAAGCATGTGTGCTGAAGTGCCCTGAGCCATCCAAACGATCAGCATAAATTAGAATCTGACTGCCCAGCTTTATTCATCTTTATTGATGTCTATATAGCTGCAACGGCAGGCTACAGCAATCCCAGCCAGTGTAGAGAACCAAATGGGGCATGAAAAATCCATAAAATGTTTAGTATTTCCTCATAGAAGTAAATATGGTAGTATGTGTTAGTGATGCACAAGCCTCATAATTTTAGCATTTGCGTTTTGTTTGGACCTGGATCTAAACCTTTGGAAGCTTATCTAAAGTTTCCAAAACTACTTGTGCTTGCAAAATTGCAGCCAAGTTTTGAGAGTTTATCATGAGATTTTTCCATTGTTTCTAGCCCTGGCTGAACCAGTAGTAATCACTGCCATTAATGCCTAACTGCAGACCTATCAATATAACATGAGCACATTCTTCCAAATAAACCAATACATTGATTACAGCCCTGGGGGAAAAAAAAAAAAAAAAAGAAAAAAAGAAAAAAAAAGAAAAAAGAGCTACACAAAATTGCACAACACTGTTGCAGGGGGAAAGGCTTATGATGTCCAAAATTTCTGCTTCAAGGTCACTTTTGGAAGAAGGAAGAGGCAGGTTGCTGTATAAAGCATTCTTCTCAGTCCTGCAGTACAAAACCTTCCATCACATCTATGTCCACATCTGCCTTGCTCTCTACCAGGCTACCCAGATTTCTTCTTGGTAGAATTCCCAGAAATATGAACTTTTGGGTTTGGAGGTCCTCAGCATGTTACTTAAGCTGCCAAGCAGCCTTGCAGAATGGAGCTTTCCTTTTCCAGAAATATTGCATCAGTGATAAAAGGGAACCTTTCATTTCTGACTAACTGTTTTTCTCTCTGAAATGAGCAATAGGCAATATTCAAGGCTCAGTGATTTTCAGAATGCAAGTTTTTGAAAGCAAAATGTACAGCAGATATAATCAAAACTGCATATCTCTGCTAAGGAGGTTCCCATAGTCAAGGCCCGACAATACAAAAACCGTGTCCCAAATGGCAGTCCCTGAGCCAGAAATCTTAAGGTTAAAACCACTGTTTGGATCATTTAGCCTGACCTCCTAAGAAACAAGTCTTAACAAGCAATTCCTGCCTTAAGCTCTAATGTTTGGCATATATCCTCTGGAAAAAGCTACAGTGCTGAGTTAGAGATCCCAAACGATGGGAGAATCCAACATTTGTGTTGGCATTTTCTTCTAATGGCTAATAATTGTCATTGCTCAACACAAAAATGTTCTTTTTCTGGTTATACCATCAGGGAGCAAATATTGTCACCATTGTATAGAGCTAGACACCAGAATACAGTTAACTCATACTTGCCAATTATTCAACTGTACTGATTTTCATTTTCCCACTAGAGAAATATTTCCTAAATGAGCACTGAAATAGCATAGTTACTATAGATGCTGAATAGAGTCTGAACTAAGCATCCAAATGGATTTTTGTTTTTAAAATTGGAGAAAAAAAGTTTATATTTACAACACATGCCTTTTGTTTCCCTTTAAACTGGAAACACAGTATATAATTTGCAGTAACCACAGTGCCTCTATTTTTTCCGACCACAAATTAACCATAATTCAGTGCAGTGAAATGCAGTAAGACCGATGGAATGCTTCTGCCTAAGGGATGACTTACCCCTAACAAAAATTATGTTTTGCTTCCTATTTGTTGTGTTCAATAATATTGCCTCTCTAAATACTTTTGGTTCAGTACTGACACCAAATGAAGAGGAAAGCCTCCAGAATGTACAGACGTGCAGGATTATGTTTCGTTTGTCTTTGTTCGTTGTCTTAATTCAAACCAGTCACCCAACCGCTGACTTATGACTCTAGGAGGCATATTGTGGGCTTTTTAAAATGTGTTTCACAAAACCACCCAAACTCAAAGGGTAACATTCTGTCCTCAGCTACACCCCTGCAAGAGCTGCAAAGTTTATACATTTGCACATATACACCAGAGATTATTTTAAGAAACCCTATAGATTGCTTTTTTAGTTTGTTATGTTTGATTTACAAGTGATTTACTCCAGACATGCATGACCAGTTTCTGCAAGGGGCCAATAAACAAAATACAGGTACTTTGTACATCTAACAGTAGATGAGCATGTTCTGTTGGTGATGAGTGGAAATCTATTGCCTGAGGATTCGTTTTCTCATCCACTTGTTTCAACAGACAAAAATGTCTTGTTAAACATAGAGAAGGGGAATAAAATTCAGCTTTTTCTGCTACACTCTCTGCTCTAGGTTGCATATCTGTCATGAGAAATAGTTTAAAATACTTTCCAGATGTTAATTAAAAATCTCACTATCCATTAGAATTACCCCTTGGTTTGTTTTTATATCCAGTCTCATAGCTGATGAATGTGTGAGAACATGCATTTCTGCAAAAAATAAATAAATAAAAAGAAACATAGTAAACATAGTGAAATCCAGTATTGGGAAAAAAAAAAAAAACACACATTCCCCATCAGTAAATGAGTCCTGATTCCCCTTTGCAGAACTGGCAGCTGAATGCATCAAATGCATACCATGGTTCTGAAGGCTGATGTGAACTTGCAATGCTTCTGCATGTAAGCAGCTCTACTGAGATTAATGGGCTCATTCAAGCAAGAAAATATCATGCACACTGGGTGGCAGGATCAGGCCAGCAGTTTGCAAGTCCCTCAGAGTTACAGTGACTTCTTTTTCCGATTTAGCTACTGCGAATGCTATGGAATTTCCATTAAATTTTATCCCTCATATCCCATAAGAACAGAGACTTAATAATACAATAACAAAAAATAAGAACTTGCAAAAAATAAGTTCTATAATGTGCAATACCCCATCACTGGTGAAAAAGTGTCTGTCATCATTTTATTACTACCTGGTTTTAGCTACTTTACTTGAAATTTAATTGAAATTCAAATAAGGATTTACTGTACAAATCCTCACCTGCTCAAGTCTCCACTAAGTTAGAAGAGTGAACTTTTTCTCTTAAACTGTAGAGAAAGGAAAGCTTGCAGGGAAATATTTGAGCTGTCAGCAATAGATTTGAAGAAAGAATTAAAATTCAAGAACCTTCATAAGGAATTTATCTCATCTAATGTTAGGCATCTGAAAGTGGGATTCGAGTCTAAACTTGTTGTCTCAGATGCCTCTGCATCCAGATGAGAATTTCCATCTTAAAGGAACTGTCAAAGATAGGTGAAATCAGTTATTCCCTGAAAATGCCTTCCCCCCTATGAAGGTAGAAAGCTCCTAGGGAAGCAGCTAGGACCAGGCATCAGTTTTAGAAGGCTAACATGCAGCAAGAGTAAACTTCTGCTTGGTGTGTATTTGGCCTCTTGAGCCTTTCCTGGATTTTCAATCACAGAAAGTGATTTCAATCAGCAAGTAGTACAACTCCCATCAGTAACTTGGCTTGGCACACTGGGATGAACTGTGCTGATACATATCTCACTGCATGTCTATTGTACATCCATCCTGTGGTAGCTACCCACACAGTCCAGATCCCAGGCGCTGAGGTCTCAGCCCGTCATTTTGATTAGCCCCAATGAAATGTATGTTTTTGCGATCAAATTCAAGATTCAGCTTTCTTTATAACTTTGTAGATTCAGGCTGATACTTGCTCACAGGCAGCG
Source organism: Netta rufina (assembly GCF_964035555.1). Taxonomy (NCBI): domain Eukaryota; kingdom Metazoa; phylum Chordata; class Aves; order Anseriformes; family Anatidae; genus Netta; species Netta rufina. Next base: position 69,186,339 of record NC_140127.1, on the reverse strand, counting down.
CATTTTGATAATGCCTCAGCTGCAGACCTGGCCGATTTCCAAGTAACAACACAGTGGTCCCAGTTGAGCTGTGCCTGGAGTGTTGGCTTCACTCTGATGATAAGCCAAAGGAGGCTCTGGCTCATAATGCTCCATTCTGCCTGAATAGCTGGACTCAAATCCCTGAAAAAATGGTTACATAATCTCAGGAACAAACCTCAGAAGAATTTCAGTTTAGAGCTAAACAAAAATTTGCACCCTTCTCAACCTCCTTGCCAGACAACACGCTCATATGTGGTCAGAGCATCACAAGCTCCTCTGAAGAATTCACTGAATTACTACTACAGCATTTTCTTTAGACACCAGGATGCTGCCCTGCAAACACCTGGAGACACTGTCTTCAGCAGACAATACTTGCTGGTATACCTTTAGGTATATATCCATGTGGAATGGTTTTTCCCACCAGCCTGACTTCATTCCCCAGACACCTGTTTTTCCGAAACACAGGACATTCCTTCCATTTTCTCATTCCTTTCTATTTTCTTATTTCTAGTTTTTTACCTACACCTAACAAGACTAGACCCTTCTTTCTTTCTTTTTCTTTCTTTCTCATTGTGAATCCAGTGTTTATCTCCTGACATTTAACAGCCCTCATGAATTACTCCTTTTATGAGAAAATACTGGCCAATGGACTTAAAACCCATATAACCCCTCAGCACCCAGTGTCTCCTGACAAGGAGCTCCAGAGCTCAGGTACTCACTGAGTACAGGACCACCATCTCAGTCTGCTTTCAACATGCCCCAGCCAGTTTCATGTGGTCCCCTCATGGTGGGTGGATGATGAACAATTGTTCAGCTCTCATCATCTCCAGCACACTTTTAACTCCATAAACTATCTCCATTTTTGCATTTTCTGATTAGAGTCCTGCTGAAATTATTCTCTATACAGAGTAGCCCAGGCCTTTGACAATGCCTATCACCCTCTCTGTATCTTCTCTCCTATTTTTTTTTCCTGAGACAGGGAGATCAAGACTATGCAAAAAGGCTGGCACATTATGGATTTATAATGGGAAAAAATACATTGTTCTTCCCTCTATTCCTTCTATGATAATTTGTAACATTAGATCTTTCCATTTTTGATCTATATCAAGCATAGAACTGACGTTTCTCATTGAGCTACCTGTGCAGTAAGTCAGCTTTGACATCACTGAACATGACAGCCCAGACTACCCAGGATTATTTAAGAATGGGAAATGGGGAGAGGACCTTATCTTGCCTTTAATTGCTCTCCTTGAGTACTAAGGACAGCTGCAGACTTTGTGCTCTGAAGTGCAATCAAAAGAAACCTCTTTTGGAACAAATATTCCCCCAACCAGACATGGAGGAGTGAACAAGAAGCTATTTGGAGCCTCCATGACTTTTGTGGTGTCATCATCTGCTGTATCACCAGCCCCCATGGCTGGACTTGGACTTGTGTTGCAATGGATCCAGGAGCTGCTCAGCCCTGGGAGGCTGCCTCAGTCCTGGCTTCATCCCCATGCAACTCTGATCCCAACAGGCCAGGAACAAATAGGCGCAGGTCAGGACAACCAGCTGTCTGCAGTACAAGCACTTTATTCTCCTCTGCTTGCTGCAGTCTGATTCCTTTCAAGTGCTGCTGTGAGCTCCTGCACTGCGCTACCAACACCCTTCTGCTCAAGCTAAGGGAGGTAAAAGGAGAACAGAATATCCTTGCTCTCCTGTTTTTCCTGGATGTCTTTCCGTCCACCCTCAGCTGTGTTTTCTCCCCGCTTGGGATGACTAGCATTCTTTGGGGCACATCTCTCCTCACAAATCTCAAGGAGGCGGAAGCGCTGCAGAGCTCGCTGCCTCACCAAGAAGCACCGTATTCCAAGGCTAAGATCTTATTACAATCCCCTTACTACAGCAACACATTTTTTCCGCTCCTTTCCTAAACCTCAAAACGCTGTTATGGCGTCAATGGTAAAGAAGTTTAGGCTTGCTTGGATTTCAGTCTGCTGGCCTCAGATGGAGGGGAAACGTTATTTCTCCAAATGCATGAACCCTTATGCACACACACGCATGCATGTCCCAGGACTCCAGTCTTGCAACAGGATCTGCTCGTGCGCAGCCTCGTGCCCGTCTGGCGCTGCACTGAAAGCAAATCAGGCACATCTGACAGCACAGGCTGCTGTAACACCGCGCTTTGGTGACGCTGCTGCTAATGCAAGCCAGGAAAAGAGCAGCGTGCTTCAAAGCAAGCCAGGAAATGGTCACAGACAAGGTAAAGTTAATACAGAGATGGTAACATTAATAAATGATGCTGCAGGGGATCTATGCACCTCTACCTTCAGACCAGTGGGGGAAAATGCAGCCTGTGCTCCCCATCACAAGGCAGAAGTGGGAGAAGTGAGCCTGGAGCTCATCCTGGTGCTTATCCAGGCAAGGAGGCAGCTCCTCCACCACAGCACAATGGTGTTGAAAAGCACTTGTTGCCGTGCTTCCCCAGCCCTGTGGGTTTCCCCCTCTGTATGCGTGAGGTCCTGGTGCTGCTGTGGGCTCCTTGGGCTTGCTGTTTGGGACCCCATATGCAGCTCCTCACCACTGGGCACAGATCAAGGCAAATGGATGAGTCTGCCCCATCTCCTAAAAGATCGATGAAGCAATCCAGCCCTCCTTGCTGATTTTCTCAGCACCCCAGGCACCTGAGCACCTTTTGGCCTTCAGCACATTTCTTCCTTCAGCAGCCCCGATGTAGGATACTATTTATCACATACAAAAATGAGGTATGGAGGGAGGCATAGGCAGGCTGCTAAAGATATTTACATGCCTGAAGATGCATCTGGTGGAGTTTGGAAACACATGGAGGCACTTCTCTCCTGCTGAGCTATAGCCAGGTCCTGCTATGGGTCTGGACTGTGTGAGGTGGGAATCAGGCAGCATTTATAACAGGCTCTTTTTGTTGATGAGGCTGTCAAAACTCCCTCTACACTCCAAGAACAGCTTGTTCCTTACCAGTGAAAACTGTTATTCTCGCACTGTTGTTTCACAAGTTCTGTTTCCAGCAATGTCTGATCACAGATAAGACAAATATAATCTCAATATGTACATCTTGGGCTTTGTTTATCCAGGGCCAGCTAGGCATCACGGTGGGAAGAATGACATTTCATTTCTTCCTCCAGCAGCACCTCCCCTTCTCTGTGTCTTAATTTTCTTCCATTCCAACCTGAGATCAAAACAACACTGAAAACCACTGGAGCGAGGTTAGGATAATCCCCCGGGCTGGAATCAGTTTCAGTCTTGCCAGATGGACAGGTACAGATCTGATCCAAAAACAAATCTGAGTTTCCTGAAGACTGCACTTTACCAGTGGCTTCCTGCAGACTCTATACCATTTAACACCTCTCACAGATGCAGTGACTGAGCCTTACACCCCAGCTCCAAAACGTCTTAAACGCCTAGCTCAGGAGCTGATCTTGCCATGGTAGTGGGGAACAGTGATATATCTGGGGCTTGTTTTGTCCATAACTGCTACAGGCCTGATCATCCCAGTGGGTGATTCACCTGTGGCTGGATGAGAATCCTCTGCTAATAACTATTTCGGGCTCCTGAACTGATGAAGGTTTGCTGAAGAAGCACTTGCATTTCTGAATCTGATTTCCAGACAATGTTAGCTTTTTACAAATGAGAGAGAGAATGACTTGACTCAGTTTCCCCCTGCCCCAAACAACAAATGTTTAGGAGATGGGCTCGAACCTGCCAAGAGGAGGCTGACTGTCTTTCCTTTCCTTTGCTGCTATTGCTGCAGAAGCCAAAAGAGCTAGTTCATATCTGGATCTCATTTCATCCTGGCTAACAGGACTCGGAGTGAATAGTAAAGTGCAATGGAAATCTGTGAGCCAATCTTTACTTGCCCTTGTTCCTCCAAGCCTTGCAGTTGCACAGAGCACTCTACGGTAATAACTGACAACTGGTCTTCATAAGGATGGAAACCCTCCCACAAATTAGAAATCATTCATGTCTTGTCAAAACCTGGATGTTGTTTTCTACCAGCATTAACCTGAGACATTAAAAATCAGACAGGGTGCCAACTTAGACTAAAAATAATAGTGTGAAGCATGCAGTGTCCACCAGTATGGCTAAGAAGCTTCTGTGTCCTCCTCCCCATCATAAAAAGTAACCTGAGAAAAGGCAGTGCAGTGCAAAGCAAGAGAATTAAGTTGCACTTACCTTGAAGGAAAGGCCAGGCAGCAATTGTTTAACCCAGCCCCTTGACCTGATTTCTGACAATTGGAGAAAAGCCTGGTGAAAGCTGATATCCCTTTTATCTTAAGAGACAGAGGCTTGTTATTGCTCCTCTGATTTAAGTGTTGCAAGCAGAAGGATCAGGGAAGAGAGCAGCCTTTGCTCAGTCACACACGTCAGCCACAGCTGAGCATCTCCCTGGTATTGAAGCATGGTGGTAACACCAGGATGGAGAGACTGATTCCCCCTTGAGCAGCAGGCATAGTCCCAGCCACACAGCACTGCTCCAGGAAGGCAGGGTTCCTCCAGCCCTTCTTTTTAGCCCAGCACCCTCCCCCCCACAGCTGCTTCTGGGTTGCAAATTTCACATATCTTCACAGTGGAGAAGCCTTGTCCTGAATGATGGGACCTGCTGAGTCTTATTTCCTGTCATCAGCACGGGCACCTGTGGTAGCTCAGCTGAGAGAGCTAGCTCACATTGGAAATAAGAAGATCACAGAATCATAGGATGGTTGGGGTTGAAAGGGACCTCTAGAACTCATCTTGTTCAAACCCCATGCTCAAACAAGGATACCTAGAAGGGGTTGCCAGGAATATATTTGAATGGTCTATGGTATAGAGTCAAAAGAGAATTTTGGTCTTTTACTGTAACATCTTCCTATCTCCTCTCCCTAACAAATAGGTCCCTTTAGGTGCCTGGCTTTGTTGGCCAAAGGCCAAGGTCCCAGTTCATATGTCCTGTGAGTGCTTCAGGGACTTTCTCACGTGGTGATGACCCTGGGAGAGCCCAAGGCCTCCAAAACATCCCCCAGATACCTGCCTATATGCCAGAGTCTGCGTTTAGCCCTGGGCTCTGGACTAAATCTTATATCCCTGTAATTTGGAGAGAAGTAATGGTTCTCAGAGGGCAGGATGCCCATTCTCAAAAAACAAACTGCTGCCTGTGCAGAGTAGACCCTGAGAAAACCAGAGTGAAGCAAGAAATGCAGACCTCAGGAAAAAAAAAAAAAATATATATATATATATATATACACTTGAGAATCCCTAAGTGATAGTCTTCCTTGTCTAATTTTAATTGACTTCAATGTTCTTTTAGCAGCCAGATTTATTTTTCCAGTCTCATGCTTCTATACTGGTGTGCAATATCTGGCCGCTCACTTTGGCTGAGCTCCTGCCATGAAGAGCATCCTTCTGCAAGCAAAGAAACCAAGCTCTGCTCTCCCACCAGACACATAACAAAAAATAATAAATATCCAGCATACTGGAGGAGAATTCCTCCTTACACCATGCAAAATACTCAAGAGGTCTCCGAGTCTGAAGGGACATCACACAGGGGGAGGGGAGGGAGGTCAATTTTCCCAGCTGAATCTCCGAACTAATCCCCAGAGCAAAAAAATGCTCTGGAGTCCTCACAAGGACTGCTGTTGGCACACTTTACACAAATGGGGCACAGGCAGATGCCACCACAAGGGTCCTCAGTGTTTCCCTCAGCTCCCGTCCCTTGTCTGCAGAGGAGCGATGCAATATTTGGATGTGAATGGCGCTCGCTTCTTAGCTGAGAAGCTGGCATCAATCTGCAGCCTCCAAGCTGGAGCTCCTGCAGCTTCCAGGCTTCCCATGGGAGCTGCCTGGGAGCAGGGAGGGGAAGGTGTACTCGGAGGCCAGGCCCTGGCACAGCAGGAGTAATCGAGGCATGGGGAAATGGCTGCAAGCATTGGCAGAGGGGAATTATGTTTGCAGGAGCTCCAAGACCTTTAGGAATCTTCTCCTGCCTGTTGTTGCCCGCAAACAGGTTTGATAAAGCACCCCAGGCAAACCGCCGAGCAGCCATTAGCAGATGTCAATCTTTCTAATCTCGTCTTTGGCCTTGAATGATTGAGGCCAGTTTGGTCATGAAGCATAAACCAAGAACACATGAGTTCTGCGAGGAACTAAAAGCAGGCAGCAGGCTGTGTCAGAGGAATAATAACTCTCACAAAACTGACGTGTATCAGACCTGGCTTCCACTGGATAGCCTCAGATTGGATTTCCAGTAAATATAAATCAGCACAGTCCTGCTTAAATGAATGGTTTTCCACACCAGCTGGAAAGCCTGCCAAGATACCAGAGATGGCTTCATCCACCATCGCACAGTGGTTCTGCCTCTGGCTACCTCCCATGGGCTTCAAACGCTGCTGGGGAAGGCAAGAACCTGCCTGACAGCCAGATACCCAAAGCACCAAATTAACAGAGCCCTCTGGGTCTTGGGTAAGAGTTAACTTCCAGGTTTCTTTCCCTTCAGAGAAGCTGTCATCATCTGGTCCACTTCAGAGGGGACCGCTGATCTCCTGTCTCTGCGTCTTCACCGCGGTTATGCTGGTGACGTGCGCTGGGTCTTTCTGACACAGACAACAGCTGCTTGCTTTATAAAAAACTCAACTGAACTCAAACTCCTCTGTGTCGCTGAAAAATAAGCAGGTGGGCTAAGAGCTTGAAGTGATTTAGCAGTTCAGTAGCAAGTGCTACTAGCCCTCCATTAAAAATAGGTGACTCGTGTACGGTAAGGAAGACCAACTCCTACCGAAGCAGGTTTTTATTAGAGGCAGACTTAAAGCATAAGTCTTTAATAAGGTTGGATACATAGCTAGGACTAATACAGTTCTGTCTCAGTGGAGCTGCTTCCCAGATGCTGACAAATCAGATAATTTCTTCTTTGGCTCGGAGATCCTATCAAGTAGTAAAACTGCTTCCACATGTTCATTATGTAGTGCACTATTGCTTTTGTGGTTATTAATGCACATACTGTGCAGAGCGGAGACCCTGGACTGCTTAAAAAGCGGGTCTCCTCTCACTGCTAAGTGTCTGTCTCCAGCAGCATGTCCTCTGATGTGGAGAGAGAGAAAAGGCCCAATTTTCTACCCCATGAAATGAGTAATAACTCAGATTCTTAAATCACTTCCAAACATTTTGTAATCCTTAGATTTAAGGCATACAATATTCCAAGTTAGCCAGAAAGGGTCTGCGAAGGTTAAAGACAATAAATCAGAAGACAGGAAGAAGGATAAAAAATGAATAAAAAAGGTAATATAGGGCTTGAAGTAATCAATTGACAGCGCTGAGCAGAGAGGATTTGGTGACAGTTTGATGGAGAGAAGCTTTAAGTAAAAATGTTCATCTAAACCTACTTTTTCCCCCCCTCAGGTGTTGAATTTTGCCTTAGAAAATTCATTGTAACTCACAAGCAAATGCACCTCCAACAGTGGCAATAACTCAGTCCCAGTTTATGGCTGGGGAACCATGTTCAGGGGTTGTGATAAAAAGATGTATACGTGGCTGCTGAAATGAAAGCCAACCTCAATTATTTCTACTTCTGATTGCAACTTCCAACATCAGCCTTGGTAAGTCTTGTAACCTCTGTTCCTCAGTTTCCTCTTATGCTATGCACCTGTAGCAATAATTGTGTTTTAATTCAGATCAAAGTGAAATATGAGCATGAGAGGTGGCAAAAGCATGGTCTGAGCCCAGGAAGACTTCAACGGTGTGTTAAAGGTGATTTTTTGGAGCCGCAGAGAAACATCTCGTTACCATCATGCAAAGCAAAGGTTCAGCTTCCAGAATAATAACCTTGATGCAGACTGCAACAAAATCAATGGAAAATCAATTCTCCCACTATATTCAGCAGCATTTGGCCTGGATGGTAAAAATGTCATGTTTACAGTGCCTTTTTACTTCTCCATTCACAGCAATGCCCTGGCCAGGAGTGGAGTTCATCCTTCATGCACCACAGGATGAGAGAGGGAAGGTCATACATGGCTAACCACAGGAATTGTTTAGGAGGCCAGGAAAATGCTGCTGGTTGCCTTAGGTGACCATATTTGCAACTTCAGGTAAACACAGCCAATGAAAAGCTTTGGCTGCAGAAAAGAAATTTGAAAAATGGTTGTTCAGATATTTTTTAAAACAAAACAGCTAATTTGAAAAATATAATTTAGACGACTACCTGTATTTTTTATTATTATTTTATTTTAAAAGTTAAATATAGTGTCAGGAAATGAAAGTTTAGTTTGGGGTTGGATTTTGAATCATTTGTCTTTGCTCTGAGTGAATTTCAACCCAATTTTTTTTTTTTTTTCCATTTAATTTCAATCTGAAAACAACAAAGCCAGTTCTGTTTCAGGACAATTGTAACTTACATTTTATATTTTGAGTTTTTAGTTTTAGTTTTTAGTTTTCTAGTGACCACATTAGAAAAGGAATTATTCATACAATCTTAATTATAGCTGTAACCGGAGTCATTTCAGCATCAATAATAAGCAAATAATGTCTTGGGCTGTCTTGACTGTCAGTGCAGTATGAAAATTATTCCGTGTATTTCATATTTAGTTCATATTTCCTTTGTAAATTAATTTCTCTCACTTCTCTGCTGTTTTTACAAGCATGATTATTGTGCACTATAAGAGCAGAACAATGGTGCAAGACAGGACAGTGGGAGTTTTGGAGACACAGCACACATGGCCCACTCCAGGCAAAAAGCAGAACCCAAAGAAACACTGACTGAGCAGATTTATACACACATCCTTATTTAAAGCCTCTTAATATCTAACTAAAGCTTCTAATTTCCCAGGCATCAGCTGCTTCCTTCAGGGTTTATATTAACATATTAATGCACACACAAATGGTAGCAGGAAAAAAAATGCCATTGACTTCCAGACCTTATATCTGTAGTCATTGTCAGTCTCCTAGACTGTGTTTAAAGGTGTTCTGGGCACAGTAGTCAGCAGTGTTGGTACACGCATTGGGTACCTCCTTTCAGAGCTGTTTCATGTGTACATGAGGCTCCATGTGAAAGCAGATCCCCAGCAAATCCTCTAGGAGTCCTCTCCATGAAGGATCGGACAAAGGTGGAAGGGGTTTTCAGCTCTATTTTTTCCAAAATAGTCATGTTTTTAAAAAAATGAAAGATAAGTCTGCTGACACAGAGAATGTAAGAGGTGGAGGTGGAACAGGATGCTAACATAAGTCTGTGGTGTCCTGTGGGTCCCACCTCACCTGAAATGTGTTTACACCCAATCTAAGCTACTCCTTGGGGCTTCTTCTGTTGGCAAGTGGTGAAAGAGAAAGCTTCCAGAGGTGGCTCAGCCTCACCTGAGGTGGATCCTAAAATAGGTAGCGAGTTACTCCAAGCTGCTTGGCCCACAGGGACATTCCTGTCTGGTAACTCTCTGTGAAGTCTCAGCTTTCAGTAAACGCAAGGGTTGTATGCATGTGCCTGATGTGAGTGATAGGAGCTGTAGCCTGAGAGTGCTGCAGAATCCCCATGGTGGTGCAGATCACTGCCCACAGCCACGGGCCAGTTTCAAGATACAGCCCAAGAAGTATGGTCATAGATTATGCTGCTGGGGTTCCTCTTTACACCCAAGGGTGGGCAGAAGAAGCCTCGCTCCTTGGGATCTCCTAGTCTACTCACACACAGTGAAGACTTCAGAACTGGGGTATTTAAGCAAAAACACTGCCTATTGTGGTGCTGCATCCCAAAACCCAAGCCATTTTTTTCTTTTTTCTTTTTTTTTTTAATTAAAATAGATGTGGCAGAATAAAATCTTTTACCTTTCAGGTATATTTAAGCTTTTTAGTACCGTGATTGCTAGACAGTTAAGGTATTATAAAATGAGATATTTATTTGACTGTGAAACTACTGCCATGTGAAATCACTGACAGCAAGATCTCTGCAGTGTTAAGTTTAAGCGTATTTATGTATGTCTATGTATATATTGGACATGACTGTTCTCATCCATAACTGCTGGAGAATAAGGCCTGGATGCACAATGATTTTTGGAAGAGACACGAACCTTCATGATTCAAGGCTGTCTCCAGTTACTGAGTTGAGAATGATTTGTTTTTTTCAAAGGCAGGTCAGTCCACAGTTGCTTTCTTCAGGAGCAGTCAGTGCTGGCTGTTGTTGGACCTAATGGCCAGACAACCTGGTTTAGCAGAATCAGGTCTGATTCAGCCTGGCAATGCTTCCATTGCACACAGTCATGTCTTTTGGAGCAAAGTAACCCTTTCAATAAACATTTTTTTTCTAAACATGTTATTGTAGCAATTTCTTGTAGGCAGCAAAAACACAAAGCCTGCCTTTCAATTGATTTTTCATACTTCATTAAGAACATAATTGGAATCTTCCTATACTGAAAAACATTTTGTGAGAGATTACTAACGTTGTGCAGACCAAGGATAAAGGTAAATTTAATCACTGTTTTTTGTTATTTTCCTGAACAGGGTTATTTTCCATCATCCTAACTAGCTTGAATTGCCACAGGCTTGAAATAGTGATGATGGAATTTCCTGGGAACAAGTTAATGTGGAAGCACTGGGATATTACAGTAATAGTGTACTGAAGGAATGTGCCTTTTGCTATATCCTTCATCGTATTGATGTATATCTTGGCTAATGCCAAATGTCACTTGCAAAATGTGTATACTGTGCTGTGGACCATGTTTTCCTGGCCGTTCTCAAGCTGAAGTGGGGAGCACTGCCCTGTGTTAGCCACTTCTGATCTCGGTCCTGCAGCGCTTTCCCATGCAGGCAGGACTCCCACTGATTTCCAGGCGGGCATGTACAAGCGAGGGCTGCTGGATCTGTCCCTACCGTGGTAAAAATAGACAGTTACTTGCTTGTTTTCATTAAAAGGAGGAGAGGGAGAGCATTATATAACAGGAGGGCTTTTTGGGGAGCACTGGTTTATTTAAAACCTCCAGTGATAGCTGCTTTGCCTGACAGGAATTGGCTCCACAGCAGGGCACGAAAGCTGGGCTCCTGCCATTGCTGGAGAGCTGTGCTCTTTTCTTTATTAGCAGACAATGAGCCACATTCAAGACATGCTAAAGAGCTGGGAGACAAGCAGCCAAAGCAGAGAAATTCAAAGTGAGGGCTGGTGCTTGGGAGCCTGGTGTTTGCATATGCCTGCAAGGGAGAGGCAGACACAACTGGAGATGCGGCAGCTCTTTGCCAGTGCTCTTGCTCTCTGGGCTGGTGGGAATCAGGAGGCAGACGGTTTAATTGCTACCTGTGCTAATTGCTAGCTTTTATTAGCAAAAGGCTGCAGCAACTGTCCCCTCCTGACCCACATCCAGGCCTCACCTACTGAGAGGGTACATCCAGTCCAGAGGCTTGTTTCTTGTTCGTGGCAGAGGCCAGGAGATGTCTGCAGAGAATGAGAGCAGGGCTTCTCTAGTTTGTTCCCGTTCCTAGATGTTCTCCTGGCTGCTGTGGGTTCTCCTGGTCTGCGTCTCTTCAGGAGAGGCCCGGCTCACCAGTGGCCTGGGGAGCACTCCTCACCTGAGGCCTTGTACCAGAACCCCCGTGTTGCAAAAAGAAGCAGGTCTGCAGGGCAGGGTAGGATGCCAGGGCTCTGATGGCAGCACACTGGGTGTCCTCAGAAGCCCTCAGACCAAAGCATTTCACATTGTGCGTGCGTTGATCGAAAGCCCAGTTTTCCTATTGTTTTCAGTGGCATTTGGTTTGGGCCACAAGGCCCTGAATCAACACAGTGCTGAGCCTGGTAAGTCAGAGACTAAAGCACCTGATTAGCACAAGACATTTACTTAAATTACTCCATGTAAGACCCCTGGTGTCTCACATGAAGTTTAGGGTCAGGGTTAGGACAAAACACTGCCACTTCCACAGGCTGCAGCAAATCTTGGAGTGCTTCACTGAGTACCTGGTTGTGGGCTCTAAATGTAGCCCCTCTTCCAAATTATTTGCAGAATATTCTCACTGGGAATATTTTCACTGCTCTGTGTTCATTCCCTGAAACATTTTTTGTTGGAATATTGGGGTTCACAACACGCAAAGGCACGGGAGGTGGCGGGGTGCTGGTTGAAGGCCATTTGAAAAACCTTATTTCATAATGGCCAGCGGAAAAAAAAAATAATTATACAGAGACCTTACAAAAATGTATTTCAGCACTGAGATGCTAGTTGTCAACATTGAGCCAAGTGGCATTTCTCACATGTAGTTTAAAAAAAAAAAAAAAAAAAACAGTGGCACAGCCTTTGCTGCAGTGGTTCCAGAGGAGTGATTAAACAGGAGCCACTCAGAGCCAGCTCTGGGGAAGGCACATGCCTGCGATCTCGGAGGGGGAAGGACTGAGTGCTGGTACGTGTGCATGTGTGCAGACATTGTTTTCTGATTTACTTAGTAATATTTGTGCATTATTTTCCTGGGTGTCCATGGTGCCTTTATTCAACAAACAGTTTGGAAGGCATATGCTGTTGAGCAAAGGAGAGAAAAACTCTCCTGATCTTGTTTTTTTATTGCAGTGAACATGCAATTTTATTATGTCTTTCGTAGGGCATTTTGTGACTATCCTTTACACCACCTGGCTGGTTTAATTCATGAATTTTCTGTTGATTTTATAGGTGGCCCAAATGTTAAGGAGGCAAATACTTGAAGTTTGCTCCCTTGTTGTGTGAGTGGTCTCTGTCCCAGATCTTGGCAGTGTGGATAAGCCACTGAGACATTCATTTTTGCTCCTTCCTCGGATGTTCTGGATGAATGATAACCATCTTTTTTTCACTTTCTCATATTTTCCTCAAAGTTTCTAATCCTTCATCCAGTCTGCGCCTGCTATGCATGCTTACAGTGTAACCCACCTGGCAGAGGCTGTGTGTGCTTCTCACTGGTATTGGAGATACCTGAACTTGGTATTGGAGAAGCTGGTTTGTTTCTGTTTGCCCAGCTGTGAGGCATGCCCAGTGCAGCATAACACAAGGAAAGAGGAGCACATTTGAACATTTGGGCTTTGAGGTAGACCCAGCGGGTCCATTTTGAGTGTAAAAACACTGGCTTGGACCTGAAGCACGTAAAAGCACATGAAAGTATATAGAAGTATCTCTACAACTACTGAACCATCTTGGGGACTTATTTTCCATTCTATTTTGCACAGGGAATGGAAAAAAGTTTCCAACGCCACAGTTGGAGTATTTGGGCACCAAATGATCATCACCACAGCATGGCTAAAAAGAGTATGATGGCCTCTGAGGTTGTCTCTGCATGGATGGGTATTGATAGAGAGGCCCACCACAAGTGATATTTAAACACTTCGAGTGCTTAGAAAGCAGCAAAATCAAGGACAGGAGGAAACCTCTGCTGTTCACTTCCATGCAAACTGCTTAGTAGTTTGCATCCCAGTGAAGCTGCCTGGATCCAGCCCATGTAAGAGACAGGACATCAAGCCCAGATCTAGCCACACTTTTGGCTCCGGGGTACAGTTCAGATCAGTGTCCAAGCTGCATATTGTGGGGCTGCTCTGGGCTGAGCACGCTGCACTTCTTGCCCTAGACAAAGCCCCATATCCACATTGGCTGCATCATATTTATCCCTATGAGAATTGTCCCAGGAAGATTGTTTCATCTTTGGAAAACTCTCTTTAGCAAACCGGCATTGTGCTGGGCTCATCTCTCCTTTCACACTCCTTCCCAAGGCAGTTACTTGTCTGCTGTAATTTACTCTTTAATGCAGCACTTTCCTATTCTGTGAGACAACAATCATGAAGCATTTAAATTCCAATTGAGTAGGGCTGGAGTGCAGAGGGGCTGCGGCTTGCACAGCGAGGATAATGGGAACCTGAGACAGGGGACACCAGTTCAAGGCCCCCCAGGAAGGAAGGCTACAAGCTTCTCCCTCACATTCCCATCTCCCTAGAGATGTAAATCAAGAAAATGAAGGGAGGGGAAGAGGAGGAGGGGGTGTTTATAGAAAGAAAAGGGAAAATGGATTGAGTTGTGCTGAATTCTAAGACAAGGATCAGCTACACAAGAGAACTATTGAATAGCTGTGAAATCTGGAATTGAGCCATCAAAAAAGCTGCTGAGCTGCATGTGAATCAGGTTGATTGTTTTTGAGAAGCACCTGATTTTTTTTTGCCCCCCCCAGCCCTCCCCCCCAGGCTGCGTGCTTAGCCTTGGAATTTGAACATGACTGTCGATGTGCTGAACTGCTTTCCTTGAGATAGAGACATTTTAGGGAGCAGGAGAGGAGGGAGGGCAGGGGGGGGAGCATCTCTCTGAATGGGAAGGCTGGGGTTTTGACAGGTTCCCCACTGCCCCCAGCCATCACAGGGAGGAATTCACACTACTGGCAGAAAGCAAGCAGGAAGAGTACAGAGCTGTCAGGCCCTGGGATGAGGAGGAGAGGGCTGCCCAAAGGACTGTGAGCTCCTCCGGAGCTGGGTTGCAAGGCATTTTGACCACTCATCACCAGCTTTGTGCTGCTGGGAACTCATATATCTTACCTGGTCTCCTAGGAGTGCCTATTGCCGGATTCCTATTTCCTGCTCCTGTCCTGTTGGACATTATAAAATGAATTGCAAAGCCCCAGTTTCATACTACACTCACTGTCACAGTGTCTGGTTCTCCCATGTGCATTGGTGGAGTTATTATTCTCCCTGCTGCCTTCACCAGTGAGGGGAGTTAAGCAGAGGGATGCTAAGATGCTGCTTTTCCAAAGAGCACCACTGTGATTTCAGAGTGCCTTAAAAAGGCACACTGAAATGAAAAAAAAAAAAAAAAAAAAAAAAAAAAAAAAAAAAAAAAGAGAGAGAGAGAGAAAGCAAAGCTGCTTTTAAAAATCCAGCAGTTTGCCCAGGGTTATGGAATGAGCTGGTATTGCAAGAGTGAAACCTTGCCTTTCCTCATTTGGTATGGCTGAGAACCATCTCTGTTCTAATTTATTATTATTGTATTGCATTATTGTGTAATTTTATTGCATTAAAAATCATGTGAATAGCACCATGGTGCTCTACAAACAGAGAGCAACACAGAGTCACTGCCCCAAGGAGCCTTGTTAAACTGCCTCCAGATTTGACTCAAGAGACCTATACTCTATTACCTTATGCAGAAAGCATCCACATTGTTTTATTGTTGTTTATTTATTGAGCACGGAGGGTAAGCAATGTCAGGCAAACTCGTGCAGTCAGGACAGATCTGTCAAACTTCACGTCTCCTGCATGGGATGTGCTCATGTGGCCTCTTCCTCCTTCTCTCCTGTCTCAGTGCTATAACTTCAGCCTCTCCAATGACCTCTCTGCTGAGACCCAGGTCCCCCCCCTGCCCTTGGGGTGGTGCCCAGACCCTGTACACCATCTCTGCCCATAGACTATCCTCTCTGCTCTCACACCAGTCATAGGCTGGTAGTGGAGCATCCCTGGGGTACCTGAGGTACCTGAGGTCCAGCTCCTTCCACACCCCCCTGTGCAGCACCCCCATACCAGGGCAGCATTAGGACAAGCTTTAAAGCTTTTTAGGACAAAGCTTTTTTGTTTGTTTGTTTATTTTGTTTTGTTTTGACACGAGATACCTAAATGAGACATGGAGACCATGGCTTGGGGCTGCAAACAGGGGAGGTTTGGTGGCAGGGGGGAACCCGGTGCATCCTGCTCCCACAGCCCAGAGCTTGGCAGGCACCAGGCTCGGTCCTCAGGGGGTTATTTCTTTCCTTTCAATGGAGAGGATGAAATACGTTCACGGCAGGGGGCTGGGGAAGGAAATGCCCCGCTGACCTCTCTTAGCTCCTGATCTAATTTTTTGCCCATGATCTCTGAGCAGACCCCAGCCTCCCCGCATGGCTGGGCAGCACCGGTTGTGTATGAGGTGCCATCCTGAGAAAAACTGGCAGCAATTACTGAGGAGCCATGCCACCAGGATGAGGGAGCTCTGGACGTGCTCAGCTCTGCAGGGAGGTCAGGATCGGGGCAGACAGAGGGATTGCTCCCCACTGCAAACTGCAGCTATTCATGCAGGGCCCCTTGAAGTTAATGAAAAAGCTCCTGGGGATGTCAGCGGGCTCTGGGTTGGGCCCTCAGTGTGCAAAAGCAGCTCTGTGTCCTCCGTAACAAAGCAAGCCCCGTAAGCTGCAGCAGCGCTGAGCCACCCAGGCTGAGTGGCTCTGGGATAGGTGCAGGAAGCATCTTCCTACGGCAGTTGCTAAAGCACCTTGGAGTTTGGCAAACATTATATTTATTATTTTTTTTTAGGGGGAAAAAAATAATTAACCTTCATCTCAGGTCGCAGCTCGCATAACCACAGATCAGATTCGACTAATAATTTGCTTGTTTAAGTGACTCATAATAAACACCGCGCGTTTACTTTTGCTTTGAGAGCAGCTGATCTTTGGAACAAACCGCCCACAGGCGTAAAATCGTGTCACCCGTTTGCTGCTTTAACCCTCTGAGTGCACATGCTGTCTCCAGGCCCTGCTGAATGGCCGTTTGTGGGAAAGCTCGGTGTCTGGCAAATTTGTCATCAAAACTGAAATAATATCCAAGGAAGGGAGAGATTTCTTCACCCATTTCAGGCTGGGACGCTTTGCTCAGGTCAGTGGCCCCAACACATGGGCACAGAGAAGTGGGGAAGGCAGAGACCAATGGTCCCATTTGAAACTGCTGACCAGCTAGTTCTGCCTTTTCTGTGGTGACATATTTTTCTTATTACAAGTTCTTCTGAGAATCCCTTACCCATTAATTATAGATGAGCACGCTCCATCGTCATTCCCTTACATGCTTGCCTGAGCCTCAGCAGCTCTCAGATGGGGTTTGGAGGGCGCTGAGACCCAGCACCGGTGACCTCAGGCTGAGCGAAGGATCCTGGTGGGATGCCATGAGCCACTGGTCTGGTGCCAGTCTCAGAAGAACACATCACTGCCTGTAAATAAGAGCCAGGACCTGTTTCATAAAGCTCAACTCTTTTCCCATCCAAAGCATGGAGAGCCTGAGGTGCACAGATGGTGCTCAGCAGAGGCCCCACTGCAGTGCTGTGACCCCACACTTTTCCTCCAAAGGGAGGAAAAACACAGGCACAGACCTGGGTTTGCAACTGCAACACCAGCAGTGACACCCTGGCACACCCCTTCTGCAACATTTGAGGCAGGCACACCTGGTACCACAGCCACAGCACGGCTCGGCGGGTGGAGATAACCGAGTCTGCCCCGACTGAAGGGTTTCCCCAGGGTCATACAGGAGAGCCCTGCCCTGTAATGTAATTCAGGCATCAAAACCCAGCTCATGGGGCACGCTCCCTTCCTGTGCATGTGTTTTCCCCTGTGCATTCAGGTTTGTAAGTGCAGCAAGCTGGCTGCAGGCAGCTGAACAGCAGCCTTCTGCGCAGTCATTAGACTAACCAGGTTTTGGAAGAGAATTTTATTTCTGTCCATCCCCAGCTTATGCTTTCAGCCAAGCAAAAACCTGCTTGACCTAATTTCTCCACCTTGCTGATCAAAGGTCATGTTTTACCAGGATTATTTCTGTCTTCATTGTAGGCACAGCTGGTAAACAACGTGCAGATTTTACAGTATTTAACTTTCTGATAGATTTATGGAGGCTCCCTGCCTGATTTCCTTTGCTTCTTTCAGAGCTTTTGCACTCACTCGCCAGATGATGCCATGTATTGTGCACCTTAAGGCCAAAACCCAAGCTGAGCCGGAGAAAAGAGCCGTGGGTCGAAGATTTGCCACCTGCCCTCCCCTCCTGATCACCTGCTTTCATCAGAGTGGTTGCATTGGATTAGCAATAACTGAGACCTGCTTTGGGGCTGAGATGGGCATTGCCAGGATGCCAACAACAATTAAAACAGAGGGAAGGCACTGACCCCTTTATCTGGACTGGAGGAGCATGTAGACTGGTCCACAAACTGGCATGGAGCTGTTCCTTCCCATAGTGATGGCTGGGGGTAGCTCACCTTTTGGTCTCTATATAGTAGATTCAAGAAAAAGAAAGGGGTTTGGTGGACAAGCAGCCATCCAAAGAGATCTGCAACCTTGGCAGCTGCAGTACAGTGCCTGGAAGAGGACAGGAAGGTATCTCTGTCCAACACCAAGCCTTCTTGCATCGCCTTGATAGCAGAAATGGTGCAGGTTGGATTTCCCAAGGGGCAAAATCTCCCTCCATTTAGAGCTCAGGGACAATTACCACCTGGCCCCATTTAAGCAGCTATAGCAGAGATGACAGCAGAGAACAAAAGGCCAGGCCTGGGTCTCCAGCCCTGCACATCTGAGGGTGACACTTGGTGGCAGAAGAAGCAGAGGGTGCCCACTGGGAGCACCAGGTGAGCTTCCCAGATGAGGATGCTTGTTCCCTTCTGTCCCTCACACAGTCCCTTCCCCAAACTAAAATCCCAGCCCCTCTGTCTTCTGCTACACCTTTTTCAGAGAGGATTTCACAACACAGAGCACGGTTTGAGAACTTCTGCTTTTGCCAGCGCATTTGTGCCAGCAAAGAGATTATTCAAATCCTCTCTTCTAAGAGTCAACCAGGGGGAAGCTGCACTATGTGCGACTTAGAGTCTCTGTACCTCGGTATTGATCCACAAGCAAAGTCAGTGACTCACAAGGAAATATTATTTCACCAAAAAACAATAGTCTAAATATATGGTATTCAGCATATTTTATCTTCTTCCCATCAGCCTCCACTGGGTAACATATCTTATTCAAACACTATGAAGTCATACTTCCCTGGTACAACCATTTTCAATTATTTATTAAACAATGGAACTTGGAATCGGCTGAGTCCTGCAGCACTCAGACATTTCTTTTTTTTTCTAATTTAGTCAGCAAAATGTGACATAGATGTCCAGAAGTAAAAACACATTTTCTGGTACTTGCTACTGCTTTGGAGAGCTTTCAAACCAGGGTCCCAGAATAATGTCATTGCCCCTTTTCAAAGGCATTACTGCTATATTTACTAAAAGCAGCAGACATGAGGCTTTGCTTGCCCTCTTGCCTTGTGGAAAAGATGCAGACTTGTGCTTTTTCATATTGTTTGAGTCTGACTTGTTTTATTTCCCCTCCACTCAGCATTGGTGAGGCTGCACCTGGAATACTGGGTCCAGCTCTGATCCCCTCCAAGTACGGGAGAGCCATGGACACACTGGGAAGACTCCAAGGAAGGGCCACCAAGATGCTGCAAGTCTCATAACCACATCTTTCCTCAAAGCATCCCCATCCGTGTCCCCATCCATCCACCAGAACTAAGGAACAGCTGCACCAACAGGGCAGAGATGAGATGTGTACAAGGACCAGCAGCCCAACTTCAGAGAGAGAGCACAAATGAAGCAGAAAGGGGGAAAAAAAAATAAAATGATATTTTTGAAAATTTCTCCCTTTGAAAATTCTGGTCACCAATGAAGATAACAGGTTTGTTACTAGAAAATGCTGAAGTTTTCTGAAGTGTGTAGCAGCCAAAAAGCATTGCCAATTACTGCAAGATAGTTGCAAAGTGTATTAAAGCTAAGATATTTATAAATGTGGGTTAAATAATCTACTGATTGTGATAGTATGAATAGAGATGGGGCCTATTGGCTTTGAGAGACTGCCCTGATTTTCACCAGGAAATAGTGTGAATGAAGCTAAGCTGTAATTTGTGGATAATTGAGTGATCAGTGACAAATGTTCCTGTGACATACAACAAGCTGTCATGGAAAAAGTATGCTGCTACGGCTACGTGTCACATGTGGTTTTAAACTGATTATTCCATCATCCAGTGTCTCAGCTCAGTGTTTGTTAAAAAAAAAGATCTCCCAAATTTGACCTTTGTGAAGTTGAATAACAAAAATAATTAAAAAAAAAAAAAAAAAAAAAACAGTGGGAGGTAATTCAGAGGAGGTTTTGCTGTGGACTCAAGTGGACTCTGGCCAGGATGCTGAGAGGAGTACTTACGTGGGTAAAATGCGATACTCACCCTCTTCACTTAAAGAAATGTCACGCAAACAAACAGTTTTTGGTCAAAAATCCCAGATGTGCTGGTTTCCCAAGTGTAAGATAATAACCTGGTGTGAAAGCTGGTGTCGCAGCTCTTATTTGCACAGATAGGCTGAGGGTAGCCTAGAATCACAAACCTGAGCCTCCCCAAATATGCTTTGTTTAGAACATTGTGCCACAGAAAATTAATTGCATTCCAGCTCCGGGGAGCATTAGCACTTTTCTGAATTCAGGGCCAGCCTGAGGAATAGCCGTGCCCTAGGCAAAGAATTCAGCCCCCTCCGGCCTTTGCCCCTTCCTCTGCAAGACTGAAAAGGAAAAATTATAATAAATCACAGCCTTCAGAGACACCTACTAACTGGAATATAAATGTATAAATAGGAAGAAAATGCATTCATCCCAGCACTGTGCCTTTTCTTCCCTTCCCACTTTCATTTCTTCTTCCCTTTCTTTCCCCTTTGTCTCACACATTCTCCCCTCTCCATCCCCTCCCCCTTGCCTTCCTCTGTTTCCCCCCTTTGTTGTCTTTGCCTTTCTAGCCCCTTTCCAAGACTCTCCTTTCTCACCCTTTCTATTTCACCATTCCCTATTGGCTGTTAGATGTTTTTCCCTCTTTCTCAGCACTTTTTTTTTTTACTCTCTTCTCTTCCCAAAGAATGTCCTGAAGATAAGAAAAGAACCCTCTGCAGAATAATCTGTATCTTCCATAGATTGCACCCCTATCACTCTTTGCTTTACAAATAGCAGTTCCCATTTATGATACCTTATAAGTTTTCTCAGGACTGGCATTTAAGCATAAAATAATCCACAATCACTAGTTTCCTTTGGAAAGTTTGGCATATATGCAGTGCATGCCAGTAGAGGATATATTACTTAGATGCAAACCTTTTATCGTTGTACGAGACTTCTGTGGCTGTGGAAGCTTTGAGCATGCAGGTAGTTAAAAACTGATTCATACCAGAAAAGACACTTAGTCCTTAGCAATTTATATTTTGTTATCCTTACAAGTTTGACTTACTGTGAGTCATGTAGAGTGCAAGGAATAAAAAAACCTAATTCAAGATCCTACTAGCTTCTCTATTCGTAAGTTTTATCACATTAACCATCTAAATCTCTCTAACATGATATAACACCCCCAGTGGGGATGAATTATGCCAGTATAAAGTTGCTTATACAGCTATAGTTACTCTGTCAGGGGAAGGGAATGAAATATGTACACAAGGTCCCTTTACGTTGGGATACCTGATTCTGCCTGAGCAGCTGCAGCTATGAAATCTGGTCAGTGGAGCTCAAGCAGTACAAAAACTGCCTGTACTAACCTGATAACAAGGAAGAAAAACTATTTTGTGAATAAACAGTTTGGCAGCAGAGAAGCTGTGCAGGTTTTCTTGGATCCTGTGGTATGCTGTTGACATCTGAAGCATCATATGCTCACTATATCAGTGGTTATGACACCTTTCAAAGGGAAGCATTCAGCTTACTTTCTTTCCTGTTGACTCCCTCTCCTCTCTGTCCCTTTCTCACCCGCTGGCTCCAGCTTTCTCCACATCTCCTTGGCATTTGCCTTGTGGAGGCACTGGTGAAAATAAAGAGGTAATTTCTGCTTGCAGTTCATGACAGCATCACAGCTGGGGTGGGAGGCACAATGCCCTGCTCTTGCCCCCCTTTGCATGTTGAGATGGGGGCTCCATGGAGGCGTCTGTGGAGGTCTGGGAAACCCAACCTTGGCATTTCCCCTTGGTCCATAATCATGTACACAAAACATTGACACTGTTGATTTTCCTGCTCCAACGCTCCACCAAACTCCCCAGGATGATGTCTGGACTGAGGGAAAGGTATGATCCTGTAGCCATGGATCCTACAGCCATGTGTCCCATAACCAGGACTCCCAAATGGCGTAGGGATCAGGCCAGCATGCACCATGGCTCCTGACAGCTTCGTGGACAGACTGGAGCACAGTGGTGGGCATTAGTGCATGTCCATGTCTCATCCCACCAGATAATATGACAAGTGTGGGTATTCCTGGTCATGAAAGCTGAGAAGCACTTACAGATTCCACTGTGGGGACTCTTAAAAGGTCTTCAAGGTCAACAACGGCTTCAGACTTCAGACTCATGTATTGGTCAGGGCTACGCTGTTGCTATTATGGTGATATATAGAAGTATCAGGGCTGGCCTTGTGTGTGTAGGACGAGGCACAGCAAACATCTAACACAGTGGCACGGAGCTCAGTGCAACCTGGCTGACCCTGCCAAGACCCTGCCAAATGACCTTGCACACACAAATGGTAGATGATACAGACATATCAGGGATAAAAATCTTGATCTTATTGTCTTTATCTTCAGGAGCAGTCCTGTTCTTTTTGGACCCTGCTCCATTATAGTCGATGGGATGCTTTCCCATCATGTGCAGTGAGCAGAGCTGGGAGTACAACTTCTCGCCACAGTAAAAGTCTAAATACAGCACTGCTATTGAAAACAGGGAGCCTTGTTTAAAAATATTGAAAGCATTGTTTTTCCTCATCACTGCTCCTTAGATGGCAATGATAGGGATTTTAATGTTCTGAGCAAAGGTGCATTTTTCTCACAAGAAGAATAAACTTAATTGATCCTTTCATTTTTAACTGTGCCCAGTGGCAATCGGTCACCTCTTTGCAAAAATATCTGCAATGAAAATAAGCTTTGCTGGATCAGATGAAAAGGCAGAGAAAGAGTCACAGAATTAACTGGCAGAGCAATCTGGTTGTTGCCCTAACATATGGGAATAATAAGTGCCAGCCAGATAGAGCCTGAACACTGAGCTTTCATTTTGTTATTCTAAGCACAAAAATAAATATTTTTATGACTACATGTAAAGAGTAAAAGCAAATAGAGTTAATATGTAAAAATATACATTTTGCTTCATTATGTGTAATAATACATATTGATTTCATTATGATATTTTGTTAAAGATCAGTTTGCCTGGGAATAGTGGTCTATTCCTAAAATGCAGTCTGCCTTTTTCATCCCATCTTTCTAAGGTGTTGTGCAAATATGGAATGAATGAGAAATTTTATCTAGGGTGTATTATGAAGTTATACTCTGTTTGGGGGAAGAAAAAAAAATATTTTAAAAATGTGAACTAAAATTATTTTTATTTTTACAGTTGAAAGTGCCTGCATGACTCTCAGTCATGGACTGCTGTGGGGATAAAAGGAAATATATACAGAGAGAGAAATGACAATAGTGCTCCAAATGGAAAATGTTTCAAGGGTTAATGCCCAGAAAGCTTTGTGCTTGGGTCCCCCCAGTATCTCTACAAGGAGGTGAAGGGCACTGCTCCAAAGCAGGAGCTCAGACCCAGCAGAGACTGGGACCCGGGACAAGCAGAGGACAGAATATTTTGCAGCTCTGACCGGATAAAAGGAGGAGTGAGGTTACCCTTCCCTTGGGTTGGCATCGCACGGGTTCTGCTGGTTTCTCAGAGCCTCTGCTCACCCGAACACTGAGGCTCCCACCTTTACCCTGTGTATCTCAGTTGATGATGGAGGGTCACATATACTTGAATTTTGGCAAGCAGCTCTCTATGGCCTCACACATTGCTGTGTCATTGGGAGACCCATTTTATATTACCTCCACCCACCTACCATCTGAGTTAAATCAGTCCTTTAGGACAAGGACAAGGCAATTTACAGACACCATGGAGGGTAACTGCTGTTTTCTTTTATTATTCATGAGCTAGTTTAGTCCAAGAGATTGATATTTACATGGTTCCTGGGGGAATTGGTACAATAAGGAGACAGAAAACAGCAAAGCCCAAAGGCACACAACTGTCTTGCTGTGCCTCGAGGTGCAAAGTTTACAGCACCTTCTGTGGTTTTGTTGATGATGAAGCTGTACCCACCTCACCCTGAGTCGAGTTTTGGGGAGCTACATTTCACACTCCAAAACAATAAAAACCCATTGACCAACTCCATATTTCTTTGGCCCCATGCTCGTACAACAGCCCATCTGTCTGTTTGAACTAGTATAGGCAAATGGTCCCACCAGTGTCATATCCCTCTATTGATTTTGGTCCGGGTGATGACACAGAGGTTAAAGATCAGCATATATGTACATTATGCAGACTCCAAGGAATGCTGACATGTGGCACTTGCAACAACGAGAAAGTCAAGCCGGAGAGCACATTCAAAATGTTAAACAGCAGATCTTGGCTTTGCAAACATTAGTGCTGGCTGCATACGAGAAACTTAAGCTTTTATATCCAGCTTGTCTATTCTATCAAGTATCACTTAGTCTGTGGGCTGATTTACCACACTGCTGTACAAGTGATTTAGCAGATATGGATTCTTTTAAAGAAATGTGCTTATTTGTTCAAAAGCCTGTTATCATGTTGTGGATTTGGACTGCAATGGATGTTTTTTAATCTTGCAAGTGGGTGAGCTTGGGATTATTTTTTTTTTAATTTAATGAGTAGGTGTATGTATTGCAAAATATTTCTGAAAGTGGGCAAAAAAATTGGTTACCACAGATTTCAGTGTTCCAAACTGTGGATAAATGGAGTGATATGTCAGCATTTGTTTTCTTAAGGAAGCAAATCAATTGTGCCTCCTAAACAAGTAAAACAATATGTAGGTTTCTATTTGTACAGCTCTATAACTAGTCAGAGAAACACTCCAAGCAATGCATGTCTCTGAAAAAAAAAAAAAAAGGGTTATATTCCCAAGGAGGATTGAAGTGGTTAGATGGAGAGCCAGAAGGGGAATGGGTTGACTCTGAAAGTGAAGGAATTAGGATTGACCCTAAGAACAGAAACCCACGGCTGTAGTGCTGGGCCCATGAGTCTGGGAAGAGATTCAGTATTGAATTTACTGCAGCTTTAGTTATAAGATCTTTTTTTTTTTTTTTTTTTTTTTTTTTTTCCCAGAGACCTATCTCAATGCCTTGAATCTACCAAACTGCATTGAAAACCATGAATGAGCAGTCTAGTCTCCATGTTTTCATCTCAGCTAGAATTCCACTTTGATTGCACTGTTTTTTCTCCCAATTTGAGAGTAAACAAAGCCTAACCAAGCGTTATAAGAATTTCCAAAAGAGCTGGTTCATGTATGAATTTAAGAATGGGCAAAGACGTGATACAGCTATTTCTGGAAGAGTATACTCTTACAATCCCTGAATGTCTGATGGCCTCACAGAGACTTTGTTTATCATTTGGATCCCAGCGGGGTACTTTGGCCTTCATTTTTTTTTTTTTTATTTTTTTTTTGGTGATACTTGGTGGAATTAGATTTTAATTCAACAGGTGAGGAGAGATGCTCACAAAATGTATTGCTAAAATATACATTTTTACTACTGAAAATACAGTGGAAGCTTTCTGATTACTCCCATTGCTAAGGAGTGGTCCAATAATAGGGCCTAGAAGACGGTAGTGGCAATGCAGGCCTCCATTGGTTTCTACCTACCTTTCCTTCTGCCTTAAGATTATTTATTTTTTTTTTAAGTTTTCCTCCCCTTTGAAGATCTGCTGATTTCTGCTTCTTTTTAGCTTCCTCCCACAGTTTCTTCCCAGTCTCTCTGCCGTGGCTAATTCTCCTCTGAGCCACACACAAGTACTCCATGGTCTTCATCTATACCATGCTCTGGCTCATTTCACGATGTTTCTCATTGTTCTCAAAGATATGCCCTGAAGACATGTCATTGTGCAAGATGCAGGTTTTGTTCAAAAGCAGGCTAAAGACAAACAACAGAAAATATCATCTCAGAAAGATGAGGAACCTGGATTATTTTTAATCTCATGATCTTCGAACTGACTCCATCATTTCCAAATGTCTGCTTGAAGAAAAGCAAGGCAGAATTTTGGCTCCTTTTCTTTACTCTGCTCTAGTTTTATATCTTCTTTCATACCATCTTATCCTCTGTCTCCCCACAAGATACCTCTTTTGGAAACATTTAGCTCCATGGCCTCATGCCATGCTTTGTTTACTCTGTATTATACTACTCTTGTGCAAACTTACTTTGTTGCGGGGATTTGTTCGACTTTGGCAAAGCTCTGTTTCTACACATGACTTCCATGACACTGAAGCTTTGCACATAAATAATCATGAAGAACTTTGCAAACTGTGAGATGGACAATGCTCTCGAGTGCATCTGATGCGAGGGCCCCAGTTCTTTGCCAGAGAATATTGAAGTTAATGGAGGTGTATCCATTAATAGCAGCCAAGAGATTGGCGTGTTGATCTAGTTAATATGTTTTCTCTCAGATTGCCAGGGATGGACCAGCTAAAGGCAATCTCACTTTTTATCTGGGAATTTCTAAAGTTGCCTAATAAACCACAGTTCGTTTATTGGTCTCTACGAGTCTTCTTTGAGGAGATATTTAGGGTTTTATCCTTGAGTTTTACTAGTGCACATATGCATTTCTGCCCAAGAAAGATGGTGTTCATCAGACCGTATCCTCAACTGGAATCAATCAGTGAAGCCCAGCAAAACAGCGAAGTTTTTATACCAGCTGAGACATTGGCCCATGGTCATCAGAAGAGGGATGGACACAAAGGGCTTCATGGGGGCCAATGGCAAATCTCCTGTTGGCTTTCCCAGAGCCCAGACTTAACCCAAGTGGGTGTGTGCCCTGTTTTTAGGGCCACATACACCCCGCAGCTCTTAGTAGGTTAATAAAAGCACTATCCTTAAGCTGCCATAAAACACATTTGTGGTCATGCATGCAGCTCTTGGGACAGGCTTTATCTGTTCTCATTGTTTGCTGTGTGTTTTAACACAGAGCCTCAGGACACAGCTTGGCTGCTGTACAGCATTTTGTATAAAGCCGACCCTTAAGCCAACCACAGCTAAGACGCTGTAATTTTCATAGAGACATCATGTACTTTTTATGCTCCTTAACTCAACTGCAGTCACAAATCCCTCTTTGTATTGGCAGCTCCTGTGAAAATAAGCTTTAGGAGCTACTTGAAAAAAAAAAAAAACGTACCTTTGTGACATTTAGCTGTTGCCTGGTCTTGCCCGCCTGCTAAGTGCAGTCCTACATAGCCTTTCTTAAAAAAATAAAAATATATTTCAATACTTGCAATTCATATTATGTGGCATACTGTGGAGCCTGTAATTCCAATGAAAGACACATCAACCTGTTAAAAAACTGCTCTGAAGTAATTTTCTGTGTGCAATCTGCCTAAATACCAGTAACTGGTCATACTTGCCCCTTGCACAACTCTTTAGCACATGATGTAACTAGCCAATTTGGAGAAGAAAAAAAAATAATAATTTAAAGCTGCTTATGTAGACTAACAATTAGGCTAAACATGCTACTCATCCTGCATTAAATTTGAAGTAGTATGTGAAGAAGAAAACTGATTGCTTTCATTAAGCCCCCAAACTTTGTGCTAGGAGGATCTAAGCCACATCAAAGCCACGCTCTCTGCCCAGAGGAGTTTTCGAGCAGAAAGAAGCCCTGAAGGTAGGGCATCAGGGCAGGCAGGGAGGCAAAGGGCAGCTGCGTGGCATCAGGAGCTCTGAACAGCACGGGGAAGGTTTTTATATGCATAGCTGTTGGGCCAGCTAATGGAGCTCACCGAATAGATATATTGTCCTAGCTGGGTAATTTAGTGTTAGGCTAATTACGTATAAGATTAATTAACCAGCTCGCTGGCCCTTAATTACAAATTTGGTACCTTAATTTCTTGTCATTTCTTGCAAATAATGCTCAAATAATATTAATTTATGTTACAGCAGAGTGCAAGCACAATGAACCTGGCTCTAGGTTGTACAAAGGCCTCTTCATGCTGCTCCAAAGGTCTGAAAGTGAATGCAAACCTAATTTCTGCCCTCTAAGGCTGCTCTATAGCACCAGCACACAGGGATTCATCGTGAGTCAGCAGCAAGTGCTGCAAAGGCCATGACTTGCACAGCTGTTGAGAAATTGGGATCAAAGGAGCCGGCCTCATTGACTCCTGTTGGCCTGCCATTATAGGGAGAGCCCGAGGCCAGGCAGTTGGTGTTCGTGTACAAAACCAACTTGAGCGAGTCGGGGCTGAGGGGCTTTTCTCCCGTCTTAATTATTGAGTGGATTGTGCCTGCCTTCCCCTTCCCTAGTTATTGCATGTTTTCTGCTGCCCTCTGCAAGCCTGGAGCAGAGCAACCGAAGCGTGAATCAGAAATGGGTCTGGGGCTCAGAAAAAAGGTTATGAAATGTCGGTAGGAGCGGGATGCCTCCGGGCAAGGGGATGGCTGGATGCACAGGAGGAGCAGCAGCCTGGACCAGGGTGAAGAAAGGTGATCTGAAACACCTGACCTACAAGTCCCATGGGGTATCCTGATGGCAATTTGGGGTGAAACGCTGCTGGTTGCAGCTGCAGCGTCAGGCTTTAGGTAAAAGCTTTTGCTTTATGGGTGTGTTGGATTGATTCACCTCCTTTTTTTCTACATTGAAAATTGGATCCTTAATGGAAGGAGGTATCAGTAAAAAATCCCCTGTACTCTATTGAAAAGGCAGGCTTGCATGGAAATCTGTGATTCATCTGAGAATGTTTAATCTGCCTTAAGTCTTGTGCAGTACCTGATTTGGAAAGCACCTTTCTGTATGATTTTAAAAATCCTAAAGATGTTTCAAGATCCACTTTGTCCATTCAGTTACCACCTGAGAAAATAAAAAGCAGCAAATGATTTTTACTAGATAGTGCAGAAAATACACTGCTGACCAGTCCCCCAGCAGCTCCTTCAGCTCAGTGGGTTTTTCATTCTCAGAAAGTGTAATGATATTAGCATTACTCCACACCAGACCATACTACTCTTGCTGCCTGCCCTATTGTTTCTAATGAGATTTTCATACTTTTTCCAGAACACTTTTTGTACACACAGAAAATAAAGCGTGCAAGCATCATACTGATGGATCTAGAAGCTTGAATACTTTGGCCCAGGTGTACTGAATGACTTAGCATTTTTCACCCTGCCAGACAGCAGCCATCTGAATCCTTCCCCATGATCCCAACCACTGAAGGAATGACAAAAATGATAATTTAGACTCCTTGGTCTCTGAATTGTTCCCCCCCTCACCTTACTGATGAGCATGCCTGGACCAGCCTGTGCACATCTGTACATAGCTAACGAGAAGGAAGCAGCATGGACCCTCAATCCCCTGCACACCGTGCACACTGGTTGACACCGCTTTGGAAATGAGTTTGGGTTTGAATTTATGATGCAGACTAAAGCCTGGGTATCAGATCTAGTGAAAACAATGCTGGATATGGATATGATCTGGCCCTGGCATTCCTCATTTAGATTAATATTTATGGGACATGTACTCCAGGCTTATGTTTGGGGGTATAGGAAAACAATCATCTTTTCCAGAAGCACAGTAGACCACGTACATGTTGCAGCAGTAAAGATATTGCCTCAGCATGTTCATGGTGCTAGGAGGTAGGTTTGTGTAGCTGGAGCAGAGCTTGGAGGATATAATGCAAGCTTCAGCCTGGGGAAAGAGCTTTCTTCTCATTCTCCAGCCATGTTCACAGGATAAGCTGTTAACTCCACCAGGCCCACCTTCATAAGGGATACCAGTGAAAAATCTGTCTCTAAAATTATCTTGACTTTCTGCCGCACACACACACGCATGTGCATGCACATACACACGTTTTAAAGGCAAATAAAATGAGTATTCTCAATAACCATCCCCTCGTGAAATATAAACAATGCCTGATAGATTTGCAGCATACACAAGTAACTGACAGCTTGCTAGCTGCTGGCATGATTACTTACAGTCTGGCAAGCACCAGGGAGCTGTGATGCCTATGATGTGCAATCCCTGAAACGTGGTATTTTTCATTGCTTTCTGAAGACCACATTGTTAGATCTGCTCAGTGCTCATCTAAGCAGCAAAATAACTATCCAGGGTTGAGAGCCAGCAAGCTGGAGACTGATCCCTGCAGAAAATCTGGCCTGAATTGTCAAAATAAGGGGTGTGGATCTCTTCTGAAAGATTGCCCTAAGCTAGGGGTGCAGAGCACTTGGAAAGCCACCCCTGAATTTGCACTTGAGCAACCTGGGCTTTTTGTATATGAACAGTTAAGCTGACCCTGCCTACGGCCCATTTCGGGGGATTTGGATGCCTCGATAGGATTCTTTCTGAGTGAGAAGCTAAATCACAAATAGATTGAGGACTGACTGGGCACAGCAAATAAAATTCCTTATTTGCTCACATAAAGGCTGCATTCAAAAAGGATGGCACTGTCATTACACACACCTATTCTACTCCAGCTAACAAGCTGGAGCTCAGCTCCCAGCCAGATAGCAAATTGGGAACCAATTTTAAAGTATGTCCTGCCTTGCCCAAGGAAAAGCCTGGGGGGTGGGGGGGGGGGGGATGGGGGGGGATGAAGGCACACATTTGCAGCAGACATATGGGGAACAGCCCTCTTCAGAGAGCTTTTTTCCAAAATGAAGGTGATTTTCAGTATTATTCAGGTGGCCACCTTCAGCAGAGGCATGGCTGCACCAAACCTTCACTCAGACAGCAAACACCTCTGTGGGACCATACAACATGAATTTAATGGTGACACAGGAAAGCAGAAGAGAGTGGGACTCCCTCACTTGACTAGTTTTGTGACTGCCAGACCAAAGGCCAAACACGTGTTGAAAACCAGGGTTTGGCTGCCCGTGTCCACGTAGATCAGGCCAGCTGCTGGCAGCCAGGCAAGAGGGCTACTGCCTGAGGACTCGTGCCCTTATGAAGCTGACGGGATGTGCTCTTCTATCAACTGGGCACAAAAGAGACGGCCAGGCGGCCTTCCAGCTAGCTGTCACCACCACCTCTGGGAATAGCTGGCTTCATTGTTTAGGGGGGAAAAATGCACCAAACACCCTCTTGATAAAAAGAAAAACGCGATGTTTATGTCATGGAGTGGGGCAGGCCTTCTGCCCACACCCAGCCTAGAAAAGGTTATAGGCCTCCCTCCAAACCAGGCCTGACAGCTGAATTAGTAACACAGTGAAGCTGTAAACAAAACCCACGGGAGCTGAAGCAAGACAAAAGGAGGGGACAGGGTTTGGGGAGAGGGAACAGGCATTTTCCCTGTCTCCTGGTGGAAGGTGGGAAAGGGGGCTTGTCCTTAGTATGTAGCTTTGCACCAAAGATGAGAATGAAATGCAAGATCCAGGACAGCAACTGGCTTTTTGGCTCAAGGTGATTGACCTGGAGGTGTCTGTGCTTAAGGTCGGTCTGCTAGATAGGAAACCTTTTGGAGGCTGAGCAGGGCAGAGGCTTCAGGTAGCAGGGCCTACACTGGAGATGCTGCAGTGGCAGGCAGGCCATGAGCTGCTCTAAAACCACCTCTAAAGAAAGCAGCTCTCAGAGAACACCAGCAGTGAAACACTTCTAGAAGCATCACTTGCAAAGTCCCTACTGCTCCACAACTGTGTCATCTTACTTGTGAGCAAAAGGATTTTTTTTTTTGTCTGCACCTCCATTTTAGGATGCTTATTTGCTGCCACATGATGGCTTTTAGCAACAGAGAGCATATGCAGGTTGCAAAACTCTTTTAAGTGGGCTGAGTCATCTGAACCCTTTCTGTGTGCCTCTATCATCTCCACGCACCAAACGTCTAGTACCACAAAACAAGTATACAAGAGGTACCACACCATGCCAACCTGATCATCTCTCCTTTCCAACAGCTTGCATTTCACTCTAGCTTTGGAGAAAGGAACAAGAAACACTTCAAGTGGACAATTTAGGAATAGTTAATCAGTGAAAGAATTTTCTTTCCTATGCTGTTGGCTGGCGCTTGGCATACATCCCGATACATGAGTGTTTTGACTCTACTAAGGCAGACTCCAGCTTGCCACGGGTTTATTGTTACCAACTAGCAGGGCAGGCTCTGGACCAAGGTGTCAGCTTGAATTTGAGTATTAGCACAAGCTGTTTAAGGCTGGATGGGGAATGCCACACTTTGGTAAGGACTCAGTGGCATGGTTGCACGCCAAGCCTTGGTGATGCAATTCTCTCTTAGCCCTCAGTCCTTTTGTAATCATAAGTGATTTCTGTATTGGAAACTTTCAAAACAGTTGCCTAGTTCAGACAACATTACAAAACTTGAATGACTATTGAAATCATGGGATCCTAGAAATTGAGGGAAGAATGAAACACTGTGAAATCTCCCTGTATCTCCAACAAACATGACCTGTTCTAGAGAGGAAGATGTAATAAGCCAGTTTCTTCTCATGTTTAAGTATATATAAACTTTTCCTAATAACCACCCTAAATGCCTTGGGAAAAATGACTGTATTCCATTACAGTTCTTGGGTGTTCAGATGAAATTATGTTTCTCTTACTAACCAGGGCAAACAGAAGCAAGTTTGTACTCATTTGGGAAAATGCAGGGGGCAGCAGGTGTGATTCCCTTCAGAGCCCATCTGCAGGGATTGCACTGCCCTCTGTTCCCCACACAGACATGTTTGTGGGCTGCATCATCCTTTCCAGCTTTACACACTGCAGTGGTTTTGTGTTCTTTCCTTTCTGTGTTTTCAAAAATTGGGCACTGCCATTTCTAAGCATCATTGTTTATATAACCAAGGTGCATAAACTTGGTCAGTGGCCTTTTTAGTATTCTGTCCTCTTTAAGGAGGGGGATAATTAGCAAAGCTTTTAACCCTTGAGCACACAATTCTTGATCCCTTCAACAGAGCTGTGTTTCTGATGGAGCAAGGATAAGTCTTTAATTGATTGGCATTGCAGTCTGAACACTTGACTGGGTCTCACTTCTAGCTCTAATCTGACTTAATTAAAAAGCAAAGCAAAGCAAAACAAAACAAAACAAACAAACAAACAAAGCTGAAAAGTACCAATCCTCATTTAGTGCTGAGGGTAAAAAATGGTGTAATTTCAGCTCAAACTGATGTTGGTTATATATGATTATCTGCATCCTTTCACATCATCCACATATCAGAGGTACCATTTTGAGGGGGAATGCTACCACATCAAGGCATTCAGCCTCTTTTCAACCTTCAAAATTGACTGCAATTTGCCTACACTTTTCCTAGAGGTTTGTTACTGTGGGACCCTCCTCCCCCAGGGACACCTACCTGAGAGGTGGAACCCAAAAATATCCACAGGTCTACCATGCCCTGTCTTCACAGTTGGGCTACTGGAAGGTGGAGACCATTTCAGTCCCTGCTGATATTTTGTTCTTGCCTTTCATCGGTGTCAGCCTCATGCTTCCAATGTGAATCCTCTGAAAGTAAGAATTGGTCTTGTATTATAGGTCTTGAATTGTGCCTTTCAGAGTTGGATCCTGGTTTGTGGATAAAATTATGGTAATTCAAATAATGTGTTACTACAAGTTTTGAGCCCTTATCAGCCTTCTAAAGGGGAAACAGCAAAGTAGAGTGCATTTTATCAGATAGCTGTGACATCCCAGCATGGCTTTGTCTAGAAAACTGTCAATTTGCAACTATTGAGAGCACTCTTCTAGCCCTGTAATTTGTAACAGCTCAAGCAACATGTTCTGGAGAACTTCATCGTCATTATTGTGAGTTTGTGTCTTGTAACCTTAATCTTGCTCTCTCCAATTACAATTGTCCTCCTCAACAAAAGAAACGATGTGCACACCCCTGCCTGCCTTCCAGGACTACTGAGCCGTGGCTGAGAAGCCACCCACTAGACTGTTCCCTTCTAAGAGCAGTTTAGCACAGTGGTGCCTGTGCCCTCCCCAGCGCTTCCACGATGGCATAAGGTTGTGTTAAACACAATGCATGAACCACACTGGCTGCTATGCTGCTCGAGAGTTTTAGTAGGTCCTCTATGAGTTCATCTTCATTTGTGGTTTCTTAAATTTGCCATGACCCTAAAAGCCAGAGGGCAATTTGACACTTTGGCACTAGTGCAAAATGCCAATGAGATCTGTGTACACCAGAGCCCATGATCTTTTGTGAGTAATAGCTGTCAAGCTCTGGCAATTGTTTTCAGTAGAGACGTATTGTCCTTTGGTGTTTTTAAGTGTAGTGGTCAAAGCTGTTTTGGCATCACATGCTGCTGGGGCTGCCAGACACAAGCACAGAGATATTGCTGACACAAGCCAGGCAAACAGTGTGATTGCATTCAGCCTGGGAGAAATCATGTTCCAGTATAGGCCTTTGCAAAAGTAGAGATGCTTTTATTGCCTTGGCACTCAAAATACACCTGGTTGATAGAGAGGAGAAAGTCAGAGCTCCTGTTTCTACCTCTAACAGTCCCTCACTGGTGATAAACCAAGAGTGGCCAGTTCAATAAAAAGTTGCAGTAGATGTCAGGACATGGAGTACATGGTATAACCTTAAGCCAATGACAGTCCTCAGCACCTCCTCAGCTACCTCTCTTGCTGTTTACCATGTGTGTGCATCTTTACCAAAAACATGAAGAGTGTGCATGTCAATGAGGGTTGAAGACAAACAACCCCTAGTGATTTTTGATCACTAGATTGGCCCCTGTAAGCCGTACACAGGTTGATGCAACTAGATGTCAGCGCCTGTTGCCTTTATGGATGGAGCTGTGTAGGAGTCATGCTTCACACCATGAGAGCAAATTCACACCCAATTTGCATGCTGACCCATTGCAGCCATGTTATCTAAATGTGTCTTTTTCTCATAACAAATGTGCAAGTAACTGCATGCTGAGGAGGCTGGTTGTACGGGCAGCTTGGTTGAGCTTTGAGCTATGCTTATCAGATTCTTTTGTTTCTTTTTCATAAAAAAGACATAAAAAGTGAAACATGAGCTGATGTGACTGGTTTTATATACTGTGAAGCAGGAACCTTGAGCAGTTTAATATTTTACTACCATCAATCAGTCCTTTCTCCCCAGCTGAGAATGCACTTGGATTCAGCTCACTGAAAATGCTGTTTGTGTCAAAACTAAAAAAAAAAAAAAAAAAAATACTCAACAAACAAAAAATATTTTGGCCTGTCTCCTGAGACCTAGTAGCTAGTAGCTACATTTGGTCCTTACATGCATTCTCCTTTGTTATCAGTACAAGTTATGCTGTGTAGGATACTTTGTACAGAAGACATGATAAATATTTTTGAATGTAGTGGACCCTCCAGTCATGGAAAAACATCAGGCAGATCAGTTATCAGTTATGGAGAACTTTAAAATATTCTTAAAGAAAAGCAAGGTTTGTTGCTTGGCTTTACTTATTTTATGTGTGTCTGTACAGCCACAAATATTAAGGGTCCAAAGACTAAAAAAAAAAAAAAGGAATAGAAACACAGACTCAGATAAGAAATGTGTCTCTACAAAATCTAGTTATATTCCCTGATGACATTTGTTACCTCACCCAAGAGAAATACCTCATGTTTCAAAAAAAAAAAAAAAAATTTTAAATTAAATTACATACTGGACTTCAAACAGGAAAAAGTTGCTTTATACAATGGGACTGGGTGGCAAAAAGAAACTGAATAATTTCCAAGTGTGACCAGTAACAAACAGAATACACCATGTGGCATACATCAACCACATGGGGGTTTGTTGTACTATGAAGTTTTTATTGCTGTGGCTTTGGGTTGTTTGCATGACACATGAAATGACAGAAACACAGGAGCCCCATAGACTCTGACCAGCAAGAGCCATTCGAACTTCATAGCAGTGCTCAGAGCTGCAGACCAAGAACAAAAACGAACGTGTGGGAAGAAGAATGTTTCTCAACACAAAACAACAACAACAACAAAAAAGCCAGCAAAATTTGGAAAGATTTCAGAAGACTTACAATGGAATAAGTTTATTCTATGCAACTTCTTAACTTTCCCATCGAGTTATTATTATTTACTTCAAGTGAGTTATATGCTTAGAAAGGCCATTCCTGCCCTCCAGAGATCGTTGCCAACATAGAAGTGATGAGATAAATGGGGTGGAAAAGCCTCATTTTATGGAGTTTTGAGATGGCAGGAGAGATTGAAGCCTAGATCAGAGAACTTATTTATGTGTCTAAATATCCTTCTAGAAATAGGCTTTAAAGATTTGGCTGGTCTTGCACAAGAAATCTGTGGTAACTCTGAACTCCCCCTGGGAGTCTCCCTCCACCTCTGCAGTAAGACTTGCTCCATTTTTTTTCCTCTGGATGGAAGCAAGTAGAAGTCTCCTGGTGCTCCCTACCTCCTTGGAACAAGTCTGTGTCAAACATCTTGCAAAAGCCTCAAGGCATTGCCTTCTTGAAGCCTATGACACCTGCTCTCTAAGCTCTCCTGGGGAGTATAAAGTCTTTTTTTTTTTTTTTTTTAATTAGGGTATTGCTGAGAAGGGTTAAGCCAAGAGGGAAGCCTGCTCCTTCTTGCTAACATCTCCTACCTTCTCTTGTCCACATCCTGGTTCCTGTCCATGTACTCTCAGATAATCTGAAGCAGCATTGATTAATTAATAACTTGTGTGTATCTCTAAGGTCAATTGGACAGTTGAGGCAAAGCTTTTCCTTTGTTACTCTTCCTAACTCCTGAGAGAGCGTCTCTCTTGCTCTTTTCAGAGAACATCTTTTTTTAATTAACTTTTTTTATTGAGCTGTTCAGAAAAATCAGAATTACAGAGCTTCAAAGATACAATTAGCATAATGTAACAGTAACATCATTAATGAGGACTGGCATGCATTCACCCAACAAGACATGATTACACAGAGCACAATAGCAGCTTCTTCCTGCAATAGCAAGAACCCCAACCCGGGCAGCCATCGCCTTTGTATTGCACAAGCTGAGAATTGCCTTCCCAAGCCAGCTTCTGCTCTGCACAGGGATTCTGCAAACTTCTAATAGAGACCTAGAAATTATCAGTCAAAGAAAACTGCAAAAGATGCCATGTGCTCCTTTACAGACCTGCCTTGATGAAGTAGGTGAATGTAGCAATGGAGACCACAGAGTTTTGGGCAGACGAGCTCTGACATCATTGTTGGCTGAAATCCCCTCAATAATTTTTTCCAGCATTGTTTAATTCTTATTTATTTATTTCTTTTTAAGATAACAAATGTTCTAAAGCCAGATAAGCATCGTGTGTATAATACCTAGTGCATGTTCTCTTATTTTTTCAGGATTTCCTTGTGAGAGGTCCCCCTTCTGACACAGAAATTTCGTCATATGGTAACAAAGCTGTGAATTCTCAGCCATTTGCTCCTAATTAACTATTGGCATACCTAATGACATAACTAACGGCTATTGCAAATTTATGACTTTTGTGCTCTCTCAAAACCAAGGTATCTTCAGGCTGTCTGAGGTGTTAGGCTACAAAGGTGTTGTGTTGGCAAATTATTCATCCTATCTGCAGAAAATCCACCCTTGCAGGTCATCTCATGAGATCTGCCTTCTTGAATATCAGGAAAAACAAACCATATTCAGGGTCCTTCCCTGGCCTGAGTTAATATTTTTTGAGATGGGGTTTTGCCACGTAATTTTGGTTGTCACCAACCTGTGTTTAGAATGCGATAACTGGATGTATTTGGAGCTCAGACATAAATTCCTGGAGGGTCAGACTCAGGACTGCAATCCTCAGCCCAGCAGGGCCATGAACTGCTTGAGAGAGTAGGCACCACAAGGACTGTTAGAGAAAACAGCATCAAAGTTTGCTTGATATCTCCCTGTTTTTCCTTACGACAAAGACAAGACTCTTGTTCAACCTGCTGGAACTGCTGAGCTGCTAATTTTTGATGCCTTTCAAGATATTTAGCTGCATGACTTTCACGGGCTCATCTTTTGAGGTTCATTCGGTGTTGCACCCACAATAACCAATTCAGAGATTGTGCAAGGGCACATTGTGAAAGCTGCTTTGAAGCAGCATACGTGCTAGCCGTGTTAAAATGAAAAAGTGCAGGGGTTGGAAGTTGCAAACAGAGCTGTGTATACAAAATTCATTTTCTGGCTACTCCCTTGAACTGAGAACAGCTAATCTTAACAAAACAAAAGCAGACAGGCAAGAGACACGGTCCAGAAAGGCACAGTCAACCTGACTTATCAAACAACCGTGTTTACCTTTTGACACTGTTTTATTCCATTAACAATTACTGATCTAAGACAGTTCTGCTAGGGTATTGGAAATCTTTACAGCTCCAGGGGAAAAAGTGTATTCTCTTAACAGTTTTGTTAGCTCAACAATTTACTTTTTATTTATATTGGCTTTGATGTGAGAGAAGAAAGTGAAAAAGAATGTAGAAAGTGGGCAGTTTCATAATACAAGTATATTTATCAAGTGAAAGAGGCTTAGGAGACAAGGGAAAAAGTGTAATGTGAAACACTGCAAAAACACAATTAGGAACATAAGTATGAAGTTATGTGCATTCTAACCTGATTTCAACCTTTGCTTGCCTGGTATGAAGGTAAAGTTTTTTAATGGCATTTCCAAAAAAATAAATACCTGCTTTTATGAAACAAAAACTCAACCAGGAAACTGCAGCAGCTATTGGCATCACCCTGCTAGAAGGAAGTCTTGAGGTGCAGTAGACATGATGGCTCAACATGTTTTAGGATGCTGGAAAGTGCCTGCAATCAGCAAAGTCTCCTGAAGGGTCTTGGGATTAAACTTGTTGGAAGAAGGAGAAGGGGAAGGGCAAGTAACTAGATATTTCTAGGATACTTCTGTGGCACAGTATGGATTCAGCACAATCATTAGTACCCTACAGAAAGGCTTGTGAGCTTAGAGGAAAGCTGATGCTCTCCTTCTCAGTCTCATCTCAGAGCCATGATGGTTAGAGTATGTATCACAATTACATTGGTCTTAAATGTATTTCTTCTCGCAGCTTGGTTGGCCTCACTTTACGAAGAAGGGTGGCACATGTCTAAAAGGCTTCTCCCCACAAGGAAGCTGCACAAGGTGGACAGTGACAACCTTCCTGCATGTGTACTCCTCTTCTGTCTCAAATAAAGTGGTTTTGGTTTGGTTTGGTTTGGTTTGGTTTGGTTTGTTTGTTTGTTTGTTTGTTTTCCAGTTTGGCTCAGTCTGAGTTGTAAAAATCTCTGTTGCACTGGAATGATCATTTGTGGTATCTGTTGAAAACCAGCAGTTGTGTGGCAAGGCTGTTGGGTAGAGGTGAAGCCCATGTGCTGGTCTTAGGGGAGGATGGTAGCCCACAAGGACACCCAGAGAAGGACACACAGCTTGTGTCTTCCAGGTCCCCCAAGGCTACACCCTGAGCCCTCCTGGTCTCTTTCCCATTGCCCTGCACATAAGTGGAAATTCCTGTGCACACCATCCAGGAACCTGGATCATCCTAGCTAGGAAAGCTTTCTTGATCTCTTTGCTAATAATAAATAAATGTCATCCTAAGCATTTAGCTTGGTTTGGCCTCACTCTGTCTTTTCCCCTCCTGTCCCAGGAAAATCCTCATCATGTTTGTGTGTACTGAGCTGCAGAAGGCACTGCGCAAGCTTTGCATACTTGGGAAAGAAATCATGGGATGTACCTATGATGATAAAAGGTTTTATTGCCTGTAATGCTCCTCAGTTGTGTAAATGGCGAGTGGAGGATGTGAGAAACCCTCAGTGGTTTCCTTCATGGAGTTCAATTTCTTTCTGGATACCAGATGTAGTAATGAGGAAAGGATGAGAAGGTCTTGCTTGTGTCATTTCTTGGATTTACCTGATTCCTAGGATTCCCTTGAATGACCCTTTCATCCCTCTGGCCCCAGTCAGTGTTTACAAACTGTTTCCTGTATCTGAGGACTTGGGGCATCCCACCTGGAACAGTGGTGGCAGTGGTGGGTTGTGCGCAGCCCTGTCTCCAAACACTCCTGCTTGCTGGCTGAGCATGGGTATTATCCATACCTATAAAATGATTGAAGTAAGGACCACATTTCCCATACGTAACCTCAGCTGAGCCATCTGGAGACATTCATCAGGCAGGAATCTGTGTGCACAGATTTGGTAAGCGTACATCCAGCCACCTGATTTGAATATCCCAAGGTATCTTTCCTGCTTGCACATGGAAAAACACATGTTTTCACAGTTTCAGACACCAGTTTGAAAAATATATATATACATATTTTGGTATCCAGCAGAAAACCTTTTCATTTAAAGTGTTCCTGAGAAAGAGTGCACCAGAACAGCTCCCAGCTGACCCTGTCTAAGAGAGAGCAGAATCCAAGCTGCTCTTTTCCCCCTCTTCTTTTTTGTTTTCCATGAGAGACTCTTCTCAGGGAGCAGGATATCAGATGTCCTATGTGGCAGACAAAGAATTCAGTTTCGCCTCTTAGTTTCTTATCCAGTTGCTTTCAATGGGGGAGTTTGTTTTTCCTGTATGATTGGAATAATTACCCTGACAAGGCAAAGGACTGGGACAGATGTTCTCCCTAACTGATAATAAAAGCAGTGTCCTTCAGCTTTGTGTTGGCTGTGAAATCCACTACCATCCCATGATGTCCCATGATGGGATGCAGGCAGTGAATACTTTAGAAAGAAGAGTGTTGTGGCTGATCTTCCTTTTAATTTCAGGAGAGGACAAAGTCTGCTAGGTTAAATAAAACTTTGTGTCAACCCTCTCCAAAGAGGAGAAAAAACTATTTTTAAACCTCCTAATTGTTGCAGGTTACCTGTCTTTTGCAAGACAGAACTGTTATAGTTTTGATATTTCCCCATGAAATGGTGATGCCAGCTGTCAACAGTTCAGGGAACAGTTAATTATATTTTTGCACAGCTGTTCATAGGAGTGTAGGAAGCTGCTGTTCTCTTAAAAATAAAAAATAAATAAATAAAAAATGACATACGTTCTTTGGGGACAATACTTAATAAGTGTCCAAAATGGTTGTAACTGGAAAGACAACTCTTCATCTTCCTTTTGTGAAGTAAAAAATGCATTTCCTCTGGTGTAAAGGGAATCAACTTACTATTCTGAGGTAGAGTTGGGAATTTTGTTTGTGTTTGAAATTCAAGGGAATTAGTAGCCTCCAATCCTAGAAATGCCACTTCCTATCCAGGGCCACATCTTGACTGGCCATAAGAGAGAAAAGACAGAGGATCTACAGTTGTGTGGATGGCCCTCCACTGGCCTCACATGCATCAGGTCCTGTATACATGTACGTATCCTGATACATATAACATATATATAGGTTGTCTACGTCCTCCTAAACCCAGATTGTTCTTCCTGATGGACTACAAATGCCTCAGCTTCATGCTGTAACACATCCATAGCTACAGCAGCAATCTGAGATTCAGGTTTCTGGCAATGCTTAAAGGTCTAGCCCCGTTCTGGTAAATCCTGCAAGATTTGCACAGCTCCTGATAATTTATAATGTAGGTAGACAAGCCAGACAGACGGTGTAGGGAACTTGTTTAACTTGTTTATCTGAAGTTTCTGATTTGTCAAAAATGAACTTATATTGTCAGGAAGGGCTCTGTTTCAACAAATTCTAGCCCATAAAAAATAATAATAATATTTTATTTGGATATTTTCTAAACCAAAACTTTGGCTCTCTAATTTTTAAATGGGAAAATTATTTTGACTTAATATAAATGTACATTCAGTATTTTTTTTCTGTTTTGCAACAGAGTGGTTGAAACCAAAATGATTTGGAAATTATAACATATTTGTATTGGCCCAAAGAGATTTCTTGTTCTGTTGGAAGACTCATATTCTCTTTCTTTTTTGTATTTGGGATGTAGGGCAAATGTTTATTTCATATGTTCATGGGTTAAGACATCATTTCAAGCTACTTCCCACACATAGAAAAAAAGAAGACATGCATGTTCCCTCTGTGTTATTCCCACTTCAGGTCAATTTCCCTGAAAGGTATGTGCTTATTTAAGCATTACAACTTCTGCAGAATACTGACTTTAGGAGATTTTCAGGAGTTCTTAATTCAGAAAGATATAGTTAAAGGTGATTTAGTTTTGAAATAGGCATTAAAAGGCTTTTCAGCATTTTTGCAAATCTTTTAAACAGTAAAACATTGATTGAAAAGAGCAACAACACCTGGTTAGAAAAAGGAGGCCTACTATGGAAGGACTGGACAGGGAGATGGTCAAAAAATGAATTAGCAGTTTTGCAAAATAAGATCTATCCCCTTCTACAGGATCCCAACAGGATACATTGAAAGGAAAAAGTCTTTAAAATACCTTGTAATTCTCACAATTTTAAATAGTTCACTACAGTAGAAGTTATTTTGATCATTTTTTCTGTCTTCCTCCTCCCTTTTGGAAGTCTGAAGCCTTTCCAAAGTGTAGAAACTTCAGAAAACGCAGATAATTTGCAGAAAATAGAAAGGGATATTGTTTATTGCCATGAATTCCTGTCAGAAATGGGGCATCTGAAAAAAATCCCAGTTAAAATACATCTTTGACCAAAAAAAAAAAAAAAAAAAAGAAATTGAATTCCAAGGAATTTACTTGATTTCAGTGAAGATA
Organism: Netta rufina; assembly: GCF_964035555.1. Classification (NCBI taxonomy): domain Eukaryota; kingdom Metazoa; phylum Chordata; class Aves; order Anseriformes; family Anatidae; genus Netta; species Netta rufina. Next base: position 69,144,069 of record NC_140127.1, on the reverse strand, counting down.
GATGAGCTGAGTCATTTGGGAAAAAAAAAAAAATGCCTAGATTTAGAGGCAGTCTTCTGTCCCAGAGAGAGCACACAAACTGCTCCACCACTCAATTTCCAGCTCTCTACCTAAATGTGAATATATATATATATATTTTTTTTTTCTCATGAGAAAATGCTGCTTTCACATTTATTGAAACACCATCTTTCTGCAAGAGAGTCTTTTCCAATAAAAGGCTGCTGGGTCTGTTAGCTTGTGTGTTTGTTTGGCTGAATATGTTACAGAGTGCTCCTGTCCTTGATTTAAAGAGCTCGAGGGCATTGGCACTGTGATCTGACAGCTCTCTACACTTTATACTCAACTCCCCCCAAACCCTGTCTGCAATACATCATCTACTGCCAGCATCTGCCTCTTCAATAATAATGATAATAAAAAAGAATGACCACAGTCATTCATTATGGGACTTTGGAGAAGGCTTATGAAGATCCTGCATCCAGGCTCTCTCTGATATTAGAAAATCCCTGGTTAAGAGAAAACTGAAGGAATTTAGAAAACTTTGTGTCAAATTCTTCCCAGGTTTCAAAGTGCAAAATCTGACTCTGTTCATGTTCTGGACATGTCAGTCTCCATGTACCCATCAATGTTCATCACACCCTTCCCTAACCAGGCAATGAGTTATTCACACTCACCCTGCAGGTACTCAGAGCATTTGAGCCAGTCAGTCCCATCTTAAAGCTGGAAACACACTGGCTGTCAGCAGCAAAAGCAAAGCACCAAAATGGATAGAGCAAGACTGATACCTTGTTCCCTAGAAATGAGACCTTTGCGTGCTGTGGGCTTCAGGGCAGTTTCAGCGCTAACTGAATGAGAAGAGAAACTTTTCCAGTAGCTTGATGGCTCCTACAAGATCTACTCTTTGCTGCTAGGACCAAAGCTCCTGCTGAGGCTTACTAAACAGTTGGTGACAGCAAATGGCTATGAGGGAGGATGGCAGGAGCATTGGAAAATGCAGCCCGGAGACATGAGTAAGCGTGCTTGGCAAGATTCAGGGTGCTGCTCCATACTTTGAGAGAGGAGTCAGACACTACCAACAGCAATTCCTTGAGCACCTCCTCACCAAACGCCCATGTAAGTCACAAGATGTATAAACACATTGGCTAAAATCTGTTCCCTCAACAGCCTGTTTGAAAAGCTACGAGGAAAAAAACAAGCCCCTTAACATCTCTTTTGCAGATAACTCTGGAATAGGGATGAGTTATCCAGCTAATAAGACATGCCCAGTTCTCCTCCCTGCTTGAACATTTTCAGAATATAAAGCAGCAGGGATGGTGAGAAATTGAGCAAGCAACATGAAAGTGGAAAATAAGACAGATAATTTAACTTCATCAGTGCAATTGTATGGAATTGAAAAGTCATTTCAGCAGCCCCAGGACATGTTAACAGCCCTAGAAAGTCCAGACATAAAAGCAAGATATTTTCCAAACTTCAAATGGATCCAAAGTTTCCAAGCAGGAGGGAATTGTTTTAGCATGTAGTTTTCTAATTAAATGTTGGAAAAACGTAGCGGTGGAGTAGCTTCTGCTCTAATTTACACTGAATCAACTGAATTCTAAAGTACAAAAATTTCTCTGAGTGGATATGGCCTTACCAAAGGACAGAATTTAGCCCGTCATCTTTAAAGTTCACACACCTACACAGTCAGAGGCCCTCTTAAACTGAATGGGAAATGGTGGCTGAAATTTCTCAGAACTGGAGTCAATTAGCGTTAATTTAGTTCAGTCTCTCTTGCAATAAATGGATGTAAATAAGGCATTCCCAGTGGAGACAGATTTACAGCATGCAAAACAGCTATAAAAGTAAGAACAACAGGAAAATGTAGCTGGTCTCTGATAAGAAGGTGTGAGCTAATTATGAGCTTCCAGCTAGCGCATGAAAGTAACACATTTAACCCCAACAGATAGTAAATGTCTAATTTGGCAATTTATGGTGATTGACAGGTGTGACTTGCTGTGAGGAGAAGAAAACAGAAGTGACGTAGCTGCTCTTTGCATTGCTCCATCTTGTGTTACATAGGACAAGACTCGGACAAGGCTCTGACAAAACTTAGCTATGCAAACTGTTGTAATTTAATCAATTTCTTATCAAAAGTTCCTTAGTATCTCTTTCTTTCCCATCACAGTTTCTCTATTACTTGTAAGACAGTTGCCTCATCCCCTTAATCTCCCTCCTTTTCCAAGGTAAGTTTTTGCTGAGCCTGCTTATGTTTGATGTAGACAAAATTCAGGTAGGATGGAATGGAAAGTAAGAAAGAAGTTATACAAATACTGCAAATCACATGGGCTGGGGTGATCTTCTATTTCTCCAGGAAATCTTGGGGTTCTACTTTCTATTGTCTTCCAAAAATAAAGAGAATGTCTTTAGTGGCATTTGGATTTAACTCTTGAGGAGCACCAAGGCATTTTGTAGAATATTAGAGCGGACTAAGGTCCATATTCCTCCATAGCCTTTGATATATTTGTAAGGAAAGAGAAGTGGGAGGGAGATAAGCCTACACCAGTGTTTTCTCTTCTATATTCTCCCAGTTTCTGTTATGCTGTTCTGCATGGTATGATGTTTTCTTGCTTCTTACAAGCCCATAAGCTTTTCCATAGCTGTCTCTTACACTTCAGTGCACTAACTGTACCCTCAAATTGCAATACTCCCTTTGTCCATACCATTTAAGATTTTAAGAGAATGACCTCTGAGTCCATCCATGCTTGGCAAATAATCAGTGATGGCAGATTAATTGCATCCATACAGAAAACAGGGCAAACCTACTCAGCTGTGGCCCTCTAAATGAACCTCTGGCTGAACTTTGTGGTAGAGAGTCTGGAGGAAGCAAGACAGGTCCTAGAAAGATTTCAGTCTTCCTATAAACTGTATGAGTTCATAAGGCATTGATCTGGATTGATCTCTGGTCTTGCCTCAAGGTCCAGACATGGTGGGAACAGCTTTTGTGATCTTTGAGTCAGGCACATAACAGGATTAATGCCTGGGGGTTTGCAAGAAGCTATGAGTAGGCACGATGCACAAGTGAAGTGTGACACCAGCTGAGCTTCAGATGGGACCTGCAGATAATCTGCAAAGCCATCTGCCATCTCCTTGTCCTCCATCTGGCTGTACCCACAGTAGGGTGAGCTGGTTTCCCAGCTACACTTTCTACACAGATGTAAGGAAGAAGGAGACCTTCCGAGGTGTAATGGGGACTGGAGGTGAGGCACCGGACAACCCAAAGACTGGACCAGATGTGTTCCAGCTGCAAAAGCAGACCATCCATGCTTGACAATTCCTTGCAATCTTGAGGTCCCCTCATGACGAGAGCCCAAAATTAGCTGATACAGGGGCACAGGGTCCCTGCAGCAGAAGGAGATGGGCACATTTGGGTTGTGTTGGCTGGGATGTGAACTAGGCAATAGCGTAACACCTATCTCTGTACCAAGGGTTGTGGATAAGGCCCAGGAGACATCAGGATGGACAACGCACAGCAGGTGGGAGGATGTCTAGCTCTTCAAACTGATAGTAATAGCTCTGAGTTTAAGGGGAACATCACCATTTATCCATGGGTAGAGTTCTTTTGGTTCAGTTTTGGGGGCTTGCTGCTGCAACAGGAGGTCATACAAATGCCCCTGACCAAACAGCTCCTGTGAACAGACAAGTGCTCCTGAGGGAGTTTGCATTGTCTCCACTGACAGCTGGCAAACTGCAGGCACCTAGGTACTGAAGAGCTTCCCAAAATCATCTCCAGCTCCTCCTAACCACAAGCACAAGGGAACTGCAGGGCACTGCAGCATTTAAAGCTGCATCCTACCACCTCTTGTCACCTCCTAGCCATGTGAGGGGCTGGACTAATTTTGCAAACAGCAGGGGTGTATCATGACAGCCTGTGGGACTGGCTGGAGCCCGACAGGCAGTGCAACTGCATGTTTGGCTCTATGACTCTGTTACCCCTCAGCAAAGGAGCCTCCTGAGCCCGTAAAAGCAGCCACTGTTCCTGGTGTACATTGCAGCAGGTCCCCCTGTGCTGCCACTGGAGGTCTCAGCAGAGACTGAGGAGTTTATTAAAAAAGGTGAGTAATTATGCAGAGCAGCTCACATATCCACCACAACATATGTGTGCAGCCTGTGACCTTTCTGGAGGTTTATGCAGCACAGACTTCTGCAAGCTTGCCACGAACATAACAGGTAACCAGAGACCTGCACCAGGGAGCACTTGCTGATTACACCGAGAGCTGCTAAACAGCTCTCTGACAATGAGCATTTAAAGAGCAGTTTCCTTTCCCTCTTCACTTTTTTTTTTTTTTTTTTTTTTGGCCTAATTTATTAGTGTGAGGTCATTTTGATTATTAACACGAGCCCTTTGCTTTCTGCGGGCAAGTGCTTCCACCCTCACGCTTCACGTTTACACACTGCCTCTCTGAACACTTTATTACTTGATTTTCCTGTTTGATTTCCCAGGGCACTTCAGTTCCTGTTCTGAGATACAGCATGTTCACAGAGTGAGTTAAAGACTCGCAGATCTCCAAATCTTCGGGGATAGATTCTTTTCCTCCTTCTCAGTAGCTGACAGATGGTTATTCTTCAACAAATAAAATCCAAATTGTATGAGTCTGCCCTGCTGCAGAAGCAAGTTCTTAATAAGCTCCTTGCTGTGATGAAAGGAAATAGAGGAAAAAGCAACAATCCTGAAGTGGGGGGATTTAGAGTTAAAAATAGACTCCATGTGTCCATTTGCTAGAATTGCACAGCAAAACTTCCTTTCTGAAGGGGACTTCAATGGCACAGGGGCCTGGTATTGACCGTCTGTAAGGAGTTGAGTTATATTCATAGCAAAATCTCATGAGTGGCAGCTGTTTTCTGAGCCAGTGGTAATGATGTGCCAAGTCTGCCTCATGCAGGACCCCACATGTGGATGTACATTGAAGGAAAAATGAGCCTGCACCCAGCCATGCTGATGCACCAGGGTGAGACCTGCCAGGGCTATAGGAATAGGAACCCCATGGGTCTGCCAGGGGCATCGAGGCTGAGTTGAGTTTATCAGGCAGAAGTTGGCTCAGAGCAGGCATGAAGGGCTCTCTAGTTGCCTGACTGCAAGCTCATGCCATTCTCTGATCACATTTTGTTAAAGCCCTGACAGGCTCTTGAAACAGTTTTATAAAACTTAAAAAACCTGTTATGTCTTCATCTTAAAAATCCTGTTCTGGAAACCTGCTGGTTCACTCCTGCACAACTTTATGGGGCAGCTCTGGTTTTTCTTGGGCCAACTTCTGCTCTGGTTAGCATTGGCACGGGCCAATTCCCACACCAAGGTTTGAGCTGATTCCATCACCCTCAGCAGGGTTATCATTCCAACCTAGAAATTCTGTGATTCTGTGATCATGGTTGTGCACAGACAGCTTGACCCAGCCCTTTTAGCTCTCCAACGCAAAAAGGAAGGGTTTAGTATGCTGAAGTTCTGGTGAGTGGGAGTGTGGTGGGTATGCAACAAGCATGGCCCCTTGGTCAGCGTGGCCATAGACTAGCCCATTAGCTAATCCCTCTCCTCACCAGACAATTCCTTTCCCTTATGAAATTGCTGACCCAAAACAAGGTTTCCCAACACCTAAAATATCTGTAAAATTTGCTCCTTCTCGCTCCTAAGGTATAAATAAATAAATAAATAAATAAATAAGGTTGTGGGAAATATGAATACCTGCCTTGTTGTGAAGGAGTGACTGCTCAGGATGACTGGGAAGAAGTGACCACTAGTAAGGGGTCCCCCCAGGGAAGAGCACCCTGGCACTCTGATGCTTGAGAGCTGCTGAAAGGCATCCTCATTAGTTCACCATTAGCTGTAGACTGTGAATGTACTAACCTCAGACAGCAGTCCTCAGACAGCCCATGGGTTTCAGTCACCATATCAACTGATAAAGAACAGTCTGAAGCCAGCCTGCTATTAATTTTTGATTACTTTTTCATAATTCAAAATCAATAATTCAGATCACTTAGAAAAAGCAGTTGTTATTTGGATATGAAAAATAGAAGTGAAAAAAATAATATTCTAACCTCAGTTTTCTTCCCTTATTGTATCTCCTCAGATGCTCTAAAATGCACTCTTTATTTCACAGTGTACCTCAGCTGAAGTTCTTCAGATTTTCTTAGAAGCATCAAGTAGGAGTTGTTACTTCCCTGACTTGTAGTCATTGCTTCAGAGAAAAAGAATTGGGCATATATGTGTTGGTTTTTTTTGGTGCTTTAGAAATCTGCATTATCAAATGTCTAGACATAGTGCCAAATGTCTGTATCCATCTCCCCTCCCTATTCAAGGCCTCTGAATGTCCACAAAAACAGCCTTTGGCCTTCATGTTTCCCTGGTATTACTCAAACTTTGAGAACCAAAGCACTCATGGTTATGCTTGACTCGGAGTAGAGGACACATACATGTTTCCTGAATCTGGACTTCATCTTTCCTGCTCATCCACCTTCCTTCTGGTCTTATAACATCCTCCTGGCCCTGAGGAGTCATGCATTACAGGGGCAGCAGTCAACAAGAACGAGGATCAAGAACTGAAAGCTCTTGATCTCCAAACTCTTGGTAAAAGGAAACCAAGACCAAGATCTCTCTGCCCTTGTAAGCAGTACTGAGGAAAAACTGGGGCTGTGTGCTCCCCTGGGGTAGAACATCGCTGCAATTGCCTGCAAGCCAAGGGGATTTAGAGCAAAAGGATTGTCAGTACAATCCTTTCAAAAAGGTCTTCACAAAGGTTTTTGGTCAGCATGTGACGACATGGGACTGCTATTTTTCCCTGTGGACTTTGAGAAAGTGCATGTTTGGCAGGGAGAGACAGAAAATTTGCATTATTTGCTTGCTTTCTTCTTTTTCAGCCATTTGTCTTTTCTCTATTTAAAATGGCAGACCTCTGCGTAGCTGTAGGATGACAGAGCAGTTCTACATGTCACTTGATTGCCCATTTCTCAATTCAAAATCTGCAAAGGAAGGTTCATTGAACCTCAGTGTTGAAAGATATGGAAAGCTCTGTTCTGGGAGACATTATTCTCTAAAGCAACAAATCTACTTGTTCTTAGGTAACTAAGCCCACTGCCTTGATTATGGCCTTAAGGGGAACTGTTTCTTCCCCCATCTGTGTATGCTTCTATCTTTATCTCAGCTCAGCTCAGCTGCCACCATCAATGCCTCCTGTTTTGTGCCTGGATGGGATGGGTGACCTGTTCTTGAAAGCCCCTGCCTTTTTTTTGAATCTCGGTATGCTTTTGGCTGCAGTAGCATCCTTCAGCAAGCAATTGCAAGAGCTGGCTATGTACTGTGTAATAACAGTTTCTATGTGTTGTCTCTGTGTTTTGCTTCTAGTTACATAGGTATTGGCTTTATCTTGTAAGTCTGACGAATCAGTAAGTAATGTACCCTTTTGTCCATTCTTTTCATCATTTATTGCTTGTGAAGACCTGTGAGGCTTCTCTTAAAAACACCACAACCTGTGAAACAGGATTCAATATCTCCAGTAATTTTCACTGCTTGTTTCTCCTCCTACACGCTCAGGTTTGTTTCCAGTTCAGCAAAGGGCTAAGGAGCGTGACTGTGTCCTGCTGCTCCTTGAGGATCGCTGCCTTATGTTTCCCAGCAGAGCCTTTTATCTGCCGCCGTTCTGCCCAATTGCCTGGGCTGTGTGACACCTCCCTGAAGGTGCTCCAGCCTCAACAAACCCAGACAATGGGCTTAATATCAGCCCTGGGAGAAGCAAAGGGCCCCGGAGCTGCTCCTGTTTGAAAGTCCTGAGGCAGCAGTTCAAACAAGCTCTCTCTCTGCTCTGTCTGAAAGTTAAAAACTGCAGCAAGGAAGTCTCACTCTTCGAGGCACTCAGGTTGCTCCTCTCCCCACCAGTCTCCGAGCACCTCTTAAATCACCTTTAATATGATGTATCTTCACAACTCCTCTGCAAGATAAGGCTGATACCATCATCCTTGTTTTACAGATGGAGAGCCAGGGCACAGACATAGTACTGTTGCCTAATCATTTTTCTTTTATTAGTGAGCTTACCTCTGGCAGTGCCTGGTTACATCTTAGTCAGCTCAGTGTACTCAGCCCTTTCAGTAGCTGCTCTTCAAGGCCATCAAATTGACAGAGAAGCATCAATCCAAGAAGTTTGGCCAGTTGAATCATTCCAATTCTTGCTGTACTAATATAAGTGCAACTATAGAGAACATACAAAAACCATACATGTCTAAAAGCATATGGTTAAAACCAAATATTGCTTTACTTCATGAGCAACTGTCACTGCAGCCATGTACTCAGCACACCAGGACACCTTTCTGCCTTAGCAGTAACCACTGAAAATACAACTTTGATCAAAGAAAAAATAATTTTTCCATCTCTCCTTGTGCAGCAACCAAGCTGGCTACTAATTTCCAGATGAAGATGCCCTCTGCTACATGGGTAGTGCTCACTGTCTTGAGACCTTCTGAAAACACAACCTGTACAAGACAGCCTTCAAAGATGTTGTGAAGGTCTTTGTTGCATTTGCACCACATGTGCTAAAACCCATGTTGATATTGAGCGCTACGAGGTGGTAGCTGGGCAGTCCCTGCATTATAGCCTACCAAATCTTTTCCCGTTGCTCATTTTCCTTTCTTCCCTTTCTCTTCCCTCTTATCAGCTGGTATATGACACCTGCTGGGGAATGTTGGCCTGAAGCCAGGAGGAACAGAGAGCAGCTGAAAGTTTCTTGGCTGATCTCTTTATGGGGAGCTCTCAGCAAGTTTTACACGGACAATGAACAAAGTGCCATTTCTTGCTTTAAAAAGGCAAAGAAGAGGGAGTGGGAAAGCAGGACTCCATGGAGCAGATTCCCTGACAATCCCAACTTTATGGAAGGGCAACACAGATCAATCTTGAGCTCTCTTAATATAGGACAGAAAGCCAAAAATCAGTCATCAAATGGCACGGCAGGTGCTAAGAGCCACCCAGACTGACAGTGTCTCCTGTAGTATAAACAAGTAAACTGTTTGATTTCAAGCCCCGGCTATTTTGCTCAGATACCCCTTGTTTACTAAGTGCTGAATGGCACTCAGCATTTACAGATGTAAAGCCCCTGACTGGGAAGGTCATTAAAATTGGCGGGAAGATTGGGTAAAATCTGAGAAAATCCACAGGGGATCCCAGCTAATTAATTATGGTTTTGTAATGCACCTAGGCGAACAATGTCCAGAGCTCTGAGCTGTTTGAAGGGGCTGTTTAAAAGCAAATTAAGGCAGAATATCTACTGTAAATGTACAATCAAGCTGTATGCTAAAGACACAGGCAAACTTGTTTACCCTGCTCCTGAGCCCTCTTGAGCATGTTAGGTTCGAACATTGGAACACAAATGTCACTGGGTTAGGAAAGTCTGTGAGAAACAGAGCAGGGAGGGGAGGAGAGAAAACATCCACAGGAGAAAAGAAAAAAAAAAAAGTAAAACAACAACAACAACAAAAAAAAAGGTTAAAATTTGCAGCAGAGAATTAAAAATAAATAGAGGTAAAAAAAGGTAAAAACAAAATATTCTAAACAGAGCTGAGTCCACTGACCACTTGTTACAAAATTTCTACCTGTCTTTGCAACAGTTATTTGCAAGGGCTATTAAAAATCATTAAATATAATTACATTTTTGAAGAGAAGCTGCTTGTACCTGTTGCTGGGCAGGCTAAGGCTCCTGTTTGGCACCAGACTGGTGATGCTGGAACAAGCATTGGTGGTGTGCACCCCACGGACAGCCACCGTGACACCAGCTCTGCATCTGCACCATCTGCCTGGAGTCCAGCAAGGGCATATCAATGACCCACCTCAGATTTGGAGTAAACGATTGGGCTCTGGTGAGTGACAACCCATCATGGGGTTTCTAGCTACCATTATGCCCAGCCCATATTCAACGTATTGCTGACCCATCCTGGTGGAGGAAGCATCTGCCTCCCACCTGCTCCCGTCTGTCTGCAGGGGTGTGTTTTTTTCACAAACACAAGGTTTTGTCTTGAGTCAAAAACCTGCTTTTTGGAGAGGGCTCACAGGGCTCTGTTGCTCCTTATGGCTGAGGGTTTGATTCCTGTAGTGAATGTGACTTTTTCGTCTGAGAGCGTAGCCAGATACCTTTGTTGGCTTCACATATTTCAGGAGAGGGAAAAATATAGCTTTTTCTGCAGATAACCTCATTTTATTTTGGCACAATGTGCTAAAAACTCCCTGAAAGACAGGTGAGGCTTTGGAAAGTGCACGTGTGCATGTTGCTGTAGTACCTGCCCTTTCCAGACTGCTCTGCAGATGGCCCTGAGGACTTCACGGATGGTTGGCAGCAGTGTGTGCACATTCCTGTACAGGGCTTGGATGACATGAAGTGAAGAGAAGAACCATTATGTAACTTGGAAGATTGTATTATACAATAACTTAAACACACACACAAAAAAAAAAAAAAAAAAAAAAAAAAAAAAAAAAAGTGCATCCTAGCCAAGTGCTTCAGTGTGAAAGATGAGATTTGTAACATTCACAAGGCTTATCCTATCTGCCAAATCTTCCCGAGCATTACAGCATGCAATGGAGTTGTGCTAACCCCGTGCGTTATTATGACTCAGCTAAGTGGGAGAGGTAGGGCAGGGCAAGGCAAACTCTACTATCAGCATCTGCTTAGAAATGGAGCTATATTTACAACACCGGGGCTGATAAAATGTCTGTTGTGTTTGCCTAACACCAAACATTGCAATACACGGGTTACCAGAAAGGGACTGGATTGGCAGCTACTTTGTTTAATTAAGATCGAATTACCAGAGGGCTAGATCTAGTTCTCAAGATGTAACACCGAGATTATTGGCGAGAAATGAGTTTTGCTGTAAAAATAGTACCTGCCACCAGGTACAACACGTAGCAGCTGGCAAGAGAAACCCAACACTGGCAACACTGAGCTTTGCCAGCTGCTCCCCTTCACCAGCCTGGTGTGGCTCCTGCGCTCACCAAAGGGACTTTAGGGTGACAGAGCAGAGAGTGGGGCTAGATGCTGTCCCCAAAACCCTCCCCAGTAAAAGGGCAAGTTGCTCCCATGTTGGACATGCCCTCCTGGTGAGGGGTTAGCAAAGCTGTAGTGCTGGTGAGGTGACCATGGGGGTTCCTCCAGGCTTCCTGCAAGAGACCATCTCTTCAGTAAGAGCAGCAGAAGCCAGTTGCCAGCACAGGAACATGCAGAACCAAGAGTCTTAGAGCTTTGCATCATTTGTATTTGTTTATTTTTCTCTGAACGTGTGAGCCCACATTGCTAAAATCCCTTCCCCTCTTGGACACAGTGAAAGGTTAAGTGGCCTTCCTCTGAGACAGCAGGACTTCTGGCATCTCCCTCCTGCTTCGCAGCCCACATCCCTCAATTTATTTACTTCTGCAACGTGTTTCTCTGTGTTGAATGTGAATAAGTATGGGCAATGGATGTAGGGGTTATGAGGGAGGTTTATACAGAGGCAGAGACATGACTATAGTCTTGTTTAAGTTTCATATTCTCAAGGAACCAGACTGAGATCCACCCACTAATGAAATATGCCCTGCTCCTGCTTATCTGGTGAGACGCTGAAGAGTCTCAGCTTCCTGGTGCTCCAGTTTCCCTCGTGCAAAGTCTCCCTGTGACCTGGCATCACCTCATTTCCCCTGCTAAGGTCATGGTGCACAAAAGCCAGAGCATTTCAAAAGCAGCAGCCAAACCTAGGGACCCAAACTTTGCCCACCAATAAGTGGCCCTGCAGCTTCAGCCAAAGCCAAAGCACATCGTGTCATGGCAGCATTTCTTAATGAACTGATGGTTAGCTGGAGACTCGAGTTTCTTCCTTGTAGCGCAGTGCTCAGGAGAGAGGAAAGAAAGAGAAGTGTGTTGGTCTAGCGCTGAAACAACTAATTTATGTACTTACACTGTGACTTAAGAAAGTTCTGCTCTAAGTGAGTTTATTAAGTGGAGTCAGGATGTCTGACAGCTAGCAGAGCCTCTGCAAATAAGACAAGGCTGTTAGTAGTAAAAAGTCGGAATCCAGTTAAAAAATAGCTCCTCTGGTTACAAGACTGCTTGAAATATTGTACTCTGGAAATGTTTGTGTTTTAAGCTGTTTTAGTGTACAGTATAAGTCATTGATTTTTTTTATTTTATTTTATTTTTTTTTCGATTTTGTTGCTAAACCTACGAGGGGAAATGTTTTTCTCTGCTTGCTGGACACCAGCCACGAATTAGTAATGACCAGCCATGTTTCAAAAGTATGTGTGTATTTTAATCTGCATTGAAACCCATGTTTATCTTCTTTCTGGAAGCTGGTGGAAGTTTCAATGTCTCTGCTGCTAGCAAAGTGCAAGCTGCTGATGGAGGCAGGAGGGCAAGTGTCTGCATGGGCACCGAGCATCCCAGCACGAGGGCATCAGCTCCACCTGCAGAGCTGACAGCCACCTCTCTTCTGCTTTTAGGCTTCATGATCTCAGCCCAGCCACTCCGATCAACCTCATCCTCCTGAGATAGCTTCCCCACCTCCGCATCACCCAGCTGTAGTCCTTGTTTCTTCAGTTGGACATGGACCACCAGCAAGCTCCCATGCAGGGAGTGAGGAGGTTTCAGCAGCTGGGGGAAATTGCTGACACATTTGCTCTTCCCAACCAGCATCTTTGACATATGTTATTTAAGAATAAAGGTGCTTATTTCAGAGTGATTGCCCAGCTTTGTGAATTTATTGCAGCTGAGTCTGCAGCAGTTATGCTGGTTCCTTTATGGAGGTAATTTCCTTTGTCCAGGAGAAACTGAGATAGAAGGAGGATGGATCGTGTAGAGGCTAAAGTGTTAATTTGGGATTTGGGACACCTTGGTTTAATTCCTTCCCCAGACCTCCTTGGACAAACCACAGAGTCTTTTACTCCTGCCACTTCCAAAACAAATGTGGAAATTTCATCAAGTTTGCCTTTTGGGGCAGCAAGCAAAACACTGAAGAAAAGGCTAAGGTAATAGTTCTATGTAAGTACCTAGAAGTGAGGTCCAGATAAATGTGCACGAAGAGATTAACTTCCTGGTTGCCATCTTCTTTATGTGAATACAGCTTAGGAGGAACCCTGCCAATGCAAAAGGAGTGAAAAAGGGAACCAGGCTCCTGTGATTTACGGTGATAAGGTCCCACAAGTCTCTTGATTCTCATTAGGCTACTGGAAGCAGCACACCATTTTTCCAAATTCTGCTCTGTTCAATTACACCAATCACTTTTGCTGGTGACCAGACAAGCAGAAATATTCAACTCAGCCCTTCTGCTCTTATTCCTTCTCCTCCAACTCCACCATCAATGCTTTGGGATTGCTAGGGAGGGCAGTTATGACAGTGGCATCCTCACAGCTGCTTTGGAAGTTTCATATGTACATGTACTATTAATAATAAATAATTATTTAAGCTCCCCCTACCCAAATTGTCATAGCTTTCAAAAAAAATGGGCTTTAGAAGTGTAATGAAATGATCACTTTTTTTGGCTGCATCAGCTTCACAGTATTTCTCTATTTGGGCGGAACAGGATAATCTCTGAAAACCACACCCAAGTAATTCCAGTATTTCTGCTAATGTGTGTACACTTTGCTTCTGTAACCTGAACTAGCATGTTCCCAGCTAGCTCAGGTATTTCTGCATGGCACTTCATGGAATAAACACATTCCAGTTGCCCCTAGGCCAAGGCCCTGTCTGATGACAGTCATTTATGCCTACTGAAAGCATTTCTCTTTCCTTGTACGTCAGCTTTGCTGAGGTCTTGTTAGAGGCAATGTTCTGAACAATGGATGGATAGAGCAAAGTATATAGGAGAAGAGAGGTAAAATAGGCCCCCAAGATCCCATGGGAGTGTATGGGAAGGATTAAGAAGTTTGAAGGAGTCCTTGAAATTGAGTAAACATGAGGGTGGTCCAGAAAGACCTTAAATAGTAAAATAGTAAAATGAGGAGATCCAAGAAAATTTGAGAAGTTCAAATTTCAGTGATCTTCACAAAAGAAGCATATTAAGGACAAGCAAAGTGAGTTCCATAGCACCTTGCCATCCTCTGCTAGTGTGAGAATGAATTTAAATTGATTTCTTCCACTGAAAGTTCAATATTGCAGAGACCATGCTCCTTTCCTAGCATGAAAACTAATGACCACCAGAGATGACTATATAGAGAGCCATACAGCAGTACCATGCTTTAAAGAATGCTGGGCTTGGTAAGCTACCAACCATGATTCCTTCTGCATGTGCAATGTTCCCTGAAGTGGCTCATCTGATTTCAACCCCTCTCCTCCATTTCTTGGGTGAGACTTTCTGGGCTCTGCATGGGAACCAGAAGAGGAAGGCTGAGTCCATTACTTGCTTTGGTCTGAGGACAGCTACATCACACAGTTTTTCAGTGCTAGGTAACACCAAACTAGTCTGATTCTCTTCACTCTACACACACAAAGTTTGAATGACCACAGCACTCATAACCAGAGAGAAAGCCCAGGTAAGGACAGAGGTTTTTAATCTGCTTGTGGCCTTCAGCAGCTCTGTGTTTAAAAAACATGAAGCAAATCCCTGTCCTTGACAATGAGGTAGATTGAAACTCTGCAGTAGCACCCAGCAGACATATTGATTCAGGTTGACCTTTCGGTTAGGATTAGTGGATAAACACTGGAAATTGCTATTTCACATGGGTGTGCATATAGACATTGTCTTCTGTGGAGCCAGGCTGTGATCTGGATGCTGTATTTCTCCTTTCGCATCCTTCAGACTCATAAGTGTCTGGTTGACCTGTGTGAATGAGCATAGCTTAAGATGGTTTCCATCCCACTCCATGCTATTGGGTCAATCTGAGCAAGCAAACATGGCCCTTTTGGGGTCTTTTTGGATGGCCTGGCACCGGTCGTGATCACTGGGAACTTGCTGTGGAGATGTGTTGTGGTCTGACTCAGGAGAGAAATGAGAGTAATGGCCTTCAGTTGGTATTAAGTGGACGGTGGCTTGCATCCTAAAAACCACCACAAATATGTTATTACATTCTGGTGTAAAGGACAAGTTTTAGCTTGTGCAGAAGTTGGAATTTTATTGAACTCAAAACAAACATGTCTCAGAGCGTGACAGTGGTTCACAGTGCCCGCAAGTTGTCATTGTGTTGTATGTAGCTCTGTGAACTGTATGATCTGGATATTTTTTGTGTCCTTCATTTTCCATTTTTAAGTGCTTACCATTCTGTGGACTAAAGCCGAGGCAGAGCATATACATTGAGCAATATGCTCTTCCCTTTCAGAGCTTTTGGCTTTCTATTTGGATTGATTAATCTGGATGTCTTTCAGACACTGGGGGAAAAAAAAAAAAAGAAAAAAAAAAAAAAGATATGCTTGCCTATACTGCCAAAAGGCACAGTTCATCTGTGATAAACCTCAGAAGACAAAACAAAACAAAAACAATGAACTGTGTGATTCTGTGACTTGTAGCATGGCTGGATTTGATTCTGATTTTCAGTATTCTAATTTGGCCTTTCAAAAACTGACATTGATTCAGAGTATCTATCGCAGTGCCAAAAGCTAACCCACAAGGTGGGGGAGGGTGAAGGGAGAGGTGGAAGCATTTTGCAAATGGAAGACTGTGTGCATTATTCAGGCTTTAACATTGCTCGCATTCATGGAGCAATGCCCTTCAGTTTGGGAAAGCATCACAAGCACACCTCCTGTTTGGCAGGATGAATGAAAGGCATCTTACAGAATCTGTATGTGAGACCATTAGCCTGACGTCTGAGACACTGCAAATGCTCTGCTGATAAACCACACCTCTTGAAGGAGACTGGTATCCTTACATCACTGACACAGGCAAAGCCCTCAAACCTGGGCAAATAAGGCCTTGTCTATAGGCCAGTACTTTCCGCTGTTGCTACCCAAGGGACGTAAATGCAGGGAATATCTTGCAAAAAAAAGAATGATTGTCTCATCATTCAGAAGGTAATTTCATGAGTTTGGGTGTGGGATTTGGAATTAGTGCACTGGCAGAAACAAAGTCCCAGTCATTATATTTCAGTTCTCAGCAGTAACTCTTTGTTTCTACAACAGAGGGCTATACTCTAGACCCTAATTTCCTAGAAGAGTATATACTAAGGCATGGAGGAGAAAGGCAACTCAGTCAAGGCTGTGGAGCATGGCGAAGAGGAGAGTCAGACTAAACCCATGTCTCTACATTGATAGCCTTACCCATCAGAGGCACAGCCTCTCCAGAGGACCTTTTATGCATCTACAGATGGAACAAAGTTAGCCAACAAGGTGTTAAAGATTCCTCTGACCGCCTGTAACCTTGTTTAACCCAATTGCGGTGTTGTTCTGAATAAAAATTTAAAAAATAAAAATAAAATAAAAAAAAAAGGTCTTCAATATCCTGAAACCCGGAGTAGCCACAGCCTGTAAGTATCAATTCAGTTGCCTTAAAACTGATGGATATTGGCTCACTGGTATAGAAGAAGACATTTTCAACCAAGATGTTTTAACTTGCTTCAACTCTTCTAAACATTGCTATTCACAGCCTTCTATTTTATTGCTTTGTGAGTTTATTTATGTGTCTTAAAATCTCTTCCTGAAGCATTTTGGATGAGTAGCCCTTCGAAACAGAGACTTGCCAAGTCCATCTTCGAATAAACCTCATCACTTTCAGAGCAGTTGTGTGGGTGTATTTGGAAGCAATCCAAAGCAAATCCCAGCTGAATTGCATAAGTCTGATGTAAAACAAAAATATATAGGGTGGGAAGAGTTTGTGGCATTTGAGTAAAGGATGGAAGGGGGAAGAGTGAGTGAGAGAAAGCATATTAAGCGTAAATATGTTGCTATCATAAGTCAAGCAAGAGAGTAAACTGAATGCTGTGTTGTGAATCCAAAAAAGAAAAATATTTCTTTAGTAGTAAAATAAGTCTGAAAATTTTATCTTCCCCACTCTTACTGGATTATAAGATATTGTGGGCTGGAAGGAACATCAGGAAGTCTCTAGTCCCACCTCCCGCTCAAAGCAGGGTCAGCTATGAGGTACTTTATCCTGATTTCCTCTTTATACATCCTTATGACTAACGTATTTGAACAACATTTTCTTGACAGACCCCTTCCCTGTGGTAGCAAGACCAAGGAGAATGAGAATGAAAGGGAACACATTAATGGTGAAAAAGACTTAGGGACCTTATTTCTCAAAGACAAGATGAAGTAAAATATAAAATCGTTCTTTTAGCTGAAACAGTTCAAAAATCAATGCCAGTAGTAGTATCCAGTTGGGATACCATCATTTGATCCCAATGAAGTTTTCTCATAGGACACCTGTTGGAAGAGAACACTTGTCCAAGTGGTCTAATACTTCTGCTTCACTCACAATGGCTTTGCCTCCCACCACAACAAGCTGGAATCAGGAGAACAAATGACACTTGACACTTTCTTTACTTACCCATCCTGATAAGAGAGATCACGGATTGGAATTAAAATACCAGGGAAGTTCATGTCTCCCCCCTGCCTGCCTGCCTTGTATGTTCCTGTGGCTTAAATACACATCAACACGATCTGAGAAACCCAAGATAGGGAGGAAAGCATGTAAGTTCCAGCTGGGCTAAGGGACGCTAACAGATGTACAGTACAAATTATTTCTTAGCACCCTTGCTGTGATTGCTAATTCTGTCCAAGATTTCCAGGCCTCTATGAAGGGATAATTATTCACATAACCATGAGGATTCTGGGCTGAATACACCAGGACTGTAGTGCCTCTGTGTCCCAAACACATGCCTGTTTGATGATCTAAGCAGTGGCTGGGTTAGTCAAACTACAGCTTTGAAAGTATTCACACACCCCCTCGTGTTCCCAAAGATTTTTTTGAAAGTGGTTGGATTTTTTTTAAACCTTTAAAAAGATGTGATATTCAGAAGGAACTACAATTTCTGAAAATTGGGCTAGTAGGGCAAGAAGATCTCCTAGCCTGGACACCCAAGCATTAGACTATGTCAAACCTCTGATCACTTAGGAAAAACTATAAGGTCCATGAAGTGTTTGAGTTGTGTTTGAAAGTAGCCCCCAAAGACAGAAGATTAATGCCTGAGGCATTAACATGCTCTGTACAAGTAGGTTCTTCAGTTAGGATGGGAGTGGCAGAACTCTAAAAACCAGGAACATTTTGGAAAAATTTATATTATAAAAGTGACTATTTTTGGAAAGACTGCCTTATATTAGAAAAGGACAGAATTTTAGAGTTATTTTGTAGCTTCAGTTACTATAACAATTTACATGATTTTTGAAAAGTCCATGAAATATGGCTAATTCCTATCAGTTTCAGTGTAAAATAGATACCTAAGAAAAACTATTAGGTGCCTAAATATCTTTAACAGCCCAGCAATTGAAAATATAGGATGGAAAGACTGTGAACTGAATTTAAGGTATCCAGCTGTTATTCTACTACCATAACAAATATACCTGTCTGCATTCTGTGGAAGGTTGAAGCTTGAAAAACAAACAAACAAACAAACAAACAAAACACCACTATCAACAACAATAATATCTGTTGAAGGTTGAAGCTTGAGAAAAAAACCACCACCACCACCAAAACAACAACAACAAAA
The DNA here is from genome assembly GCF_964035555.1 of Netta rufina. NCBI lineage: Eukaryota > Metazoa > Chordata > Aves > Anseriformes > Anatidae > Netta > Netta rufina. Next base: position 69,125,474 of record NC_140127.1, on the reverse strand, counting down.
AACAAGTACAGAGGTAATAAAATGTCAACAGTGCTTGGAAAGCATTATACCTTAAATGTGCAAAATTAGGTAACCATTATGGAAAACTTCTTGCTGCAGGGTTTTTGCTAGGAAACAAGTAGAGCTTTCCACCCCGGAAAACACAAACTGTTCTTCAACAGACTATCAAAAAGTCAACAGGAGATAATGATATTGATGCAATTTCATGTCATTCAATTAGTTATTGTTCCTGCCTTAAATAGAACAATTATTTCCATGTTATGCTTGTTGTTAGCTAATAACTGTGGCGACAGATGTCTAGAAATAAGGCAGTGCTCAGGTGGTTTCCAGGCAGAACGTTTCGGATAGCTGTCAGCAGAGTGTTTCTCAATTCACATTATTCTGCACCGTATTGTTCCAGTGGTCTGGGGGATTTTCCTTAGCTTTGTTGCTGCAAATAATTAGTGTTTCTCTGATGCTTGCTTGAGGACAATGACAGGAAGTACCTCGTTTCCTTCAGAGTGGTAGCTCTAATTACCTATAAGAGTATGATTCCTGTTTCACGTTGATTAAAGTCTCTACACTCATCTATGCTGTCCAGGTTGTCCACATGAACTTGGGCATGGCTCCTTCACACATAGTTAAACATGGTGGCACTTCCAGTGTCCAGCTGTTGACACATCACACCCAACATTGAGTGTCCCACTCAATGTCCCACTACCTTCACTTGAAGGACCAAATGGAGACTGAATCCGTCATCACACAAGGACCCTGCAGCAAAGTAATTTAAATTCTCTGTGCCCCACCTGAACAGCTAGTAAAACAGAGGAGGTAGCACTCCTCTACCAGTGTCCGGGTTCAACACTATTCTACTGTGTGCAGTATCACTTAAAATGTTATGATTTTTTTTTCCTGTGCTCCTCATAGAACTTATATGAATTCAACACCACTACAACTTTCAGCAGGATACTTCTCTCCTTCATCAGTGCTCATACGTATACGTTTTCATGTAAAAAGGCCAAGAAATTAACAGCTCATGAGTCAAAACTTACAAGCCACAGCATTCAAACTGGGACAGATCATCATTGCTTAATGCTTTTCATAATGTTTCTTAAATTATCCAAAGGAGAACTGTGCTACCTTTTAATAAAAGCTGTTAAGTCATTCTCTCAAGTCTGACCACATTCTTCTTTTGTAAAAGGAAATTGAAGCAGCATGAAAATTTGAGTGTGAAAAGACCAAAAAATTTACATTTCTAGGCTTTTACTTCACCTTCCTCTTTTGATGTTAAAATCCCTTCTGAAAGCTGAAAGGACTGGTTTGTCTCTAGCCTCTGGTACAGTTTTGCTTAAATTAGAGGTGATTTATTTGGGGATTTTTGATGTGGCTTATTTCTTATGACCTGGACTGAGTCCTCAGAATTCATTTTCTTTAGATATTTGACTCAAATTCAAAGACCTTTCTGCTAAAAACAGATAAATTATAGAGATAGAAGAGAGTAAAGATTTACATAATGTTCCTCACATCATTATCCTTCTTCCCTACTCTCCATCCCTTTACAAAATCGTGTTTACTTCTCATTCTCTTGACAAAAATATACCTCATTCCTGTCACACATTCCTTAATTTTATATAAATACCAAGAAAAATACTGCAGACCTTGCATGGGCAAATGTCCCATTGAAACCAATGGAAATGTTACCTGAGGAAGGTTCTAAGAGCTTGGCCATCCACTAGTAACTCAAAGGAAAGGAAAAAAGTCACTGAGAAACCAAAACACTCTGTGTTCTTACTTAAAAAAAAAGAGGGGCAGGAGGTGGAGGAAGGTTGAGGTAGGGTTTTGGGGGGTTATATTTAGAAAAAAAACTAAGTTTGCTGTTGCTGCCAATATGAGCACATGGAGTTTCAATTTGTGGTTTCTCTTTATGCAGTACATTTTGAAATTGGAATTTAAAACAAAATATACATCTCTGTGTCTGAGTGTATATATAACAATTTGTCATTTCTTGGCGGGAATTTGAAACTATTTTTAGTGCTGAGAAATAGTCTTCTATCCCCTTCCTTTACCTCCTCCACCATCCCCCTTCCAAATTACTCTTTAATCAACCTTACAAGATTGTTAGAACTTTCCAAATTCTTGAAGTAAGGAAAATAGTGACAGGAAATTAATAATTACTGAGGAATGGGGCTATATTTTCATTTCCTGGCCCCTTTGGAGTTAAATGTCGAGTTAGAGCCATTTGTCCAAAAGTTGAACACAACATACCTGCACATTCATTTTAACAAATTCCACTCAAGAACAATGTTCTCCAAAATATGTATATATATCACTAGGAGGATCAGGAAATCCTCCTAAAGCCAGAGCACTTGTGCTTTATACCAATGCTTGAATAAGAAAATCCCTCCTATGGAAGAGGTGTGGCAGTGGAGTTGGTGTGTCATTCTTCAAAACCAAAAGCAGAGATACCAATATAGTGTCCTCTGATCATCCATAAACTGTACCATGCACCTAACCTAAGCATGGGAGAGATGTCAAGTGTCCAAGCTGGATTACCTAACAATGACATCATGACACTCAAACTGACCACCATCTTTCCCCGGCTCCACTTTGCACCTCAGCTTGAAGCAGTGATTGTCTTTGAGCTCAAACCTGCTCTCTACTAATTTCAGGGTTCACTTTGTTAGGTCTTTTATTAGACAGTGAGCTGTCATTTCTTAATGATTTTCTCCACATCTCTCTTGATTTTAGAAATCAGTTATAGAAACCAATAATCTCTTTTTTTTTATTTTTTTTTTTTAATCTGAAGTGTTTATTCAATTCTACTTCTACATTAGGCAAGACAATGTTTTAATATTCTGAATTAGACTTGTAGCTAGAACAACTAAACTGGCTTTTGAATCATAACACTTTCTTTACTTCTTTGCTGGTTTTGTTTCCTGTCTGGGGAGAGTTTGTGTGCTCAATAGTGTATTTATTTTTTTTGCAATTCTGGCTGGTCTAAAAAGAGAGATGTCCATCTACAGGTCTTGTCTATATCCTTTTGCAACCACTACAGAAGTAAGTTTTAGCACGTTTCTAAGATGGACAATCTGGAACAGTATTCAAGGTATATTTGTGCCACATATTTATGAAGTAGTTTACTTTTTCCTGTTCTCCATTCCTCTCCAAATAGCTCTTAAATTCATGCAAAGAAGGTTTTTTGGACTGCTACTGAACACTGAGATGTTTTTTATAGAACTGCCTGTTATCATTCCAAGATCTTTTTCCTGAAGGGTAATATCTAAGAGCACATCTGAAGAGCATATCATTATGTATGTTAATTGAGTGTTTTTTCCTTAGGTGCATTGCTTCTGATTTATCAGTGCTGAATTCCATCCTGCTTTTTTTTTATCAGTATTGTGGAGCTGACATTGCCTCTGTAAATCTTCATAATGGAGCTCTCATTTTTACCCTGAGTGGTCCTGTGTCATCTGGTGAGCCAACTTCATACTTTCACTAGACACTGGGGACATTTATATGTATATGCATGGATCAAGCATAAGCAGAGGTTATTTTGAAAGTCCACGGCTATCATTATTTTTTAGTTGTTTCCTATCTTTTAGCCTAGTATGTGTTCATATTGAGGTTTTACCTATCTCATAGCAGGTTCTTTAACAGGCTTTGGTGAAGGAACAATGGTGAAATTGAAGAAATTTAAGAATTTTAAGCAACCCAGTTAGACTTCGTCAGTCATTTCTCCCTTGTCTGCATGCTCACTGACTCCTTCAAAGCATATTAACGGATTTGTCTTCCTGTCACAATAGCTGGATGGGTTATTCCCTCTCACACACCAAAATGTTATTTATTAATTTGTCATGATCTTGTTATTTATTTTAATTTCAGTCAACTTGCTTGGCATGTGTTCCCAACTTTGCATGTTTTTGTTTGGAGAAATTTATTAATTATTGGCATCACCTTTGCAACTTTCCATTTCTTTTATAAAAAGGCAGATTTTAATGAGAGGTAACACACAACAGCCAGGAGATCCATTATTTCAAAACTGCCTTTCTTTAGAACCCTTCAATGAAAACCATGTGATGCTGCCCATTTGTTTCTCCTAATATTTCTTAATTTGTTCTATTTTGACACTCAAAGT